>NC_039362.1:30487286-31203124 GCF_003573695.1 Papaver somniferum | reverse complement strand
GGAAATAAATCCAAGATATGTATCTCTATTTCTCAATACAATCTGCAATCGAAAAGATAGAAATCTGCGAACCCGATTGATATGAGAAATAACTTGAACAGTATCAAAAACCAATGTTCAAGTGTCAATCAATTACTACCCAACAAACAAGGTCGGATTTCGCAATTGATTGAACCAAGGTTTTTAAAATCGTGCGATTCACGAGTTGAATCGCACGATTCGCTTCATTTGCTAGCAAATCGATTCAAATCGCATGTGTAAAGCGTTTTACTTGAGAATCGGTAGTCAACCTTGGTTGACTACGATTCTTGACTCAATTCAAAGGTATAAAAAAGATTTTTCAAAAATGGGAGGCTGAGTTCCGAACCTGTGACTTCTGGCGTCACACGCAAGGCCTCCAACCACTCTTCCAGCTTGGTTTTTAGTGCCAATACTAGTTATTGTTTTGTACTTATAAGAATTATTCATCAAAAATCAAACCTTAAGATTTATTTTTTGTGGTTATACCATATTTATAGGCATACATTTACGATTTAATAATCAACCTTGAATCTACGATTCACGATTTAACATACGATTCGATTCACAAATTTCAAAAGCGATTCACGATTTAAAAACCTTGGATTTAACTACACACAACCTGTGATATTTCAATTATATAAACAAATATAATGCGGAAAAGAAATAACACAGACTCCAGAAATTTTGTTAACGAGGAAACCGCAAATGCAGAAAAACCCCGGGACCTAGTCCATATTTGAACACCACACTGTACTAAACCGCTACAGACACTAGCCTACTACAAATTAACCTCGGACTGGAATGTATTTGATCCCTAACCAATCTCACATTGATCAAGATACAGTCGCGTCCTTACGCCTTTGAATCCCAGCAGGACTCTACGCACTTGATTCCCTTAGCTGATCTCACCCACAACCAAGAATTGCTACGACCCAAAGTCGTAGACTTATAAACAAATATGTCTCCTACAGAAATGTCTATTCTGATAGATAAATATGTCTCCCACATAATACCTATGAAGTTTTGTTGCGTATTATGATAAATCAATGTGTACAGGAACCAATTGATAATCCGGTCTTACATTCTCGAAGAGCAGCCTAGAAATATCAATCACCTCACAATAACTTAACTATATGGTAATAAAACAACTTATTGTGGAATTATAAAGAATGAGAGGAAGAGCTTTGTGATTACCTTTTATATCTTACCTATCGGAGATAAATCTCGAGCAAATCTTAGAGAAGATAGTACTCAATACGATAGAACAAGTAAGCTCATAATACGCAACTACAGAATCCCAATGAAGTCTTCAAGTCGTTAACCTATAATGGTTTTAGGAAAAAACTAGATTAAAGGAGAATCGACTCTAGTCGCAACTAGTATCACACAAGAGGTGTAGGGATTAGGTTTCCCAGTTGCTAGAGGTTCTCCCTTATATAGTCTTCAAATATGGTTATATCTCTGTTTCTCAATGTAATCAGCAAATCAAACAGATAGAAACCCGCGAGCCTGATTATTATGAGAAACAACTTGAATAGTACCAAAGATCAACGTTCAAGTGTCAACCAATTTCAATCAACAACCAAAGGTTGGATGTACCAATGGATTGAACTACGCACAACCTATGATATTTCAATTATACAAACAAAAATAATGCGGACAAGAAATAATACAGACACCAGAAGTTTTGTTAACGAGGAAACTGCAAATGCAGAAAAACCCCGGGACCTAGTCCAGATTTGAACACCACACTGTATTAAGCCGCTACAGACACTAGCCTACTACAAGTTAACTTCAGAATGGAATGTAGTTTAGCCCTAACCAAGTCTCACACCGATTAAGGTACAGTCACGTTCCTTTACGTCTCTGAATCTCAGCAGGACTCTACGCACTTGATTCCCTTAGATGATCTTACCCACAACTAAGAGTTGCTATGACCCAAAGTCAAAGACTTTATAAAAAAATCTGTCTCCCACAGAAAAGTCTATTCTAATAGATAAATCTGTCTCCCACGGAAATACCTACGAAGTTTTTGTTCCGTCTTTTGATAAATCAAGGTGAACATGAACCAATTGATAATCCGGTCTTATATTCCCGAAGAACAGCCTAGAAATATCAATCACCTCTCAATAATTTAACTATATGGTAGTAGAATAAGTTATTATAGAATCACGAAGAATAGGACGAAGAGCTTTGTGATTACTTTTTATCTTACCTATCGGATATTAAATCTCGAGCAAATCCTAGTGAAGATAGTACTCAATAAGATAAAATAAAGTAAGATCAGAACACGCAACTACATAGAAAATAGTTGGGTCTGGCTTCAGAATCCCAATGAAGTCTTTAAGTCGTTAACCTATAATGGTTTTAGAAAAACCTAGGTTAAAGGAGAATTGACTCTAGTTGCAGCTAGTATCACACATGAGGTGTGGGGATTAGGTTTCCCAGTTGCTAGAGTTCTCCTTTATATAACCGTTCAAATCAGGGTTTGCGAAGTTAGCTCAGAAATAAAGCATTCTATATACACCGTTAGATGAAAATCTGATTTAAGATACAAGCTAAGTTTGCTTGAAACCAAAGCAATATCTCTCCACCATCATATGGTCTTAGCTTGTCACACACAAATGAAAAATACTTTCATTTAGGTATGGGTAACCGTACCTAAACGTGTATATTGAGTTGGCTGAATAATAGTTAACCAAAGTTAGCCATATGAACGCTTTTGTCTTAACCACATTCATCTAACACATCTAGATTAACTATGATGATCAATCAATCATGAAATATAACCAAATGAATCTAAATGTGTTTCATAGAGTTGTTCAATTGTTGACAATCACATAGAAGTATGTATGATCCAATTGAAGCAGAATCAGATTGATTCGTAATGTACAAAGTACAAGAATCAGTTCATGAACATTAAGCCACGGTTTGCAAATATTGCATTCCTTATTTCATAAATGTATTTATTCAAGAGTATGTAAACATACTTAACCGATTTTGTAACTTTAACCACTCAGTTTGCAAACGGGTACGCAAACTAAAGTTCCGGACTTTGGTCTTGTCCAACAGTTTGCAAATGGGTACGCAAACTGTATCCCAGACCTAACTCAGATAGAACCGTTCGCATACTGGTATGAAAACTTGGTGACCGGACTTCTCAGTTAAAACCGTTCGCATACTGGTATGCAAACTTGGTTCCCAGACCTGAATCATACCAACAAAATTTGTACACTAGGTACACATACTGTGATGTATCCAGACATGGGTTTTAGTTCAAAACTCTCATTTCAATCATTGAAACATTCTTAGAATACGACAATGGATATCTCACACAAACCACTAGCTTATAAGCAATTTTCAAGTGATCGAATGATCAATACGAAACTTTCCAAGTCGACATCAAATGATTGTCTCACACAAATTATGTAAGATGTTTCAAGGCAATTTCCACATGATCATCTTTTGACTTACTATTTAGTTTCCAAAAAATAAATAGTTTCCAACTAAACTCTTCAAGAATAATGATGAATGTAGCTAAAGCAAAAAGCTACCAACACATATTTCGAGAAATAGATAAGCGAGTTATACTCAGCTCGAAATAACAAATGTGTATGATATGAAAGTCTATATTACTATACGACTTTTGTCTCAGTAGGATATAGAATAGAATAGAATTCTGAGTGGTAGATAAGTTTTAGTCTCCACATACCTTTTGTTGATGAAGTTCCTCCGAGTTCTCCAGTAGGTCTTCGTCTTCAGTTGTAAGCGCCGTGAAATCTAAAGCTCAACTACACAATCTATCCTAGTCCGAAACTCCTATAAGTATACTAGAAATCAAGACTATAGTTTTGATCAACTAAACTTGACAAACAAGCTTAAGATAGCAACGCTTGCGAGTTCGAACAAGCAGTGCTCTAACAGAATGATCAATACGAAACTTTCCGAGTCGAAATCAAATGATTGTCTCACACAAATCATGTAAGATGTTTCATGGCAATTTCCACATGATCATATTTTGACTTATTATTTAGTTTCCAACAGATAAATTGTTTCCAACTAAACTCGTCAAGAATATGATGAACATAGCTAAAGCAAAAAGCTTCCAACACATATTTCGACAAATAGATAAGCGTGATAAACTCGGATCGAAATATCAAATGTGTATAATATAAAAGTTTATATAGCTAGACGACTTAGTCTTATTAGAAGATAAAATAGAATAAACTTCTAAGTGATAGATAAGTTTTAGTATCCATATACCTTTTGTTGATGAAGTTCCTCCAAGCTCTCTTCAGTAGATCTTCGTCTTCAATCGATGAACGGCGTGAAGTCTAAATATCAACTACACATTCTATCATAATCCGAGACATAGCTATAAGTAGACTAGAAATCAAGACTATAGTTTTGATCAATTAAACTTGACAAACAAGCTTGAGATAACAACGCTTGCGAGTTCGACTGAGCAGTGCTCTAACATGTGCTTAATGATATATCTTTTTGGGAAGAGTGGTTGTGGAAATAGAGGGGATAATTATGCTTATAATCTTTCCTGATGTGAAAATTAAGTTAATTATGATCTTAGTTTTTCATATCGAAGTGTAAGGTAACGATTGTTGTATTAGTTAATCGTCTTCATGTAAATAAAAATTGATTTAATTGTCTATTATTTGCTTTTGATTGAGAAATACGGTGCAATTATTATGTTTCAATTATTTTATTTGGATTGTTATGTTTCAATTGCTTCATGTTAAGAAAAACTATGTCAACTGATTTTGTTTTTGCTTGACGAAAAAGGGATCATTTGTTTTAGTCCTTTTGATTCCTGATAAGTAAAACTAAGTTAATACTGATATTAGTTTAAGCTTGTCAAATGTAGGATTCAATTATTCAAGTCTAGTCGATTCTTTGATAAAAAAAAACTATTTAACTAACCTAGTTCTTGTCTTGCCTAAAAGAAGGTATAGTTATTTTATGAATGATTGGTACTTGATAAGAGAAATTGAGTTAATTTTGATCTCATTTGAGTCTTATCGAACAAAGCGATTTTACATACATAATCGGTTCGGTTTTGCACTAAGTTTTCTTAAGTTAACTAATCGGATTAAGGGGAAATTGCTTCGGGTAATTGTTTCCTTGATGAGATGATAAAACAAGATTAATTAGGTAGTTTATGTTTTAGTATTGGTTATCCAAAATGGTATATGAAACCTTTGTGCTTAACTCTTATAGGTTGTACAAGTTCCTATGAATTTATAACATCCTTTCGGTTTGCTCTTACGTTTATTCGTTTCTTTGTCATTTTTGTGACAAAAAGGAGTAGAAATATATGGAGTAAACAAGTGATTTATGATCACTAGGAAAGGAAATATATGTGCTTAAACGTTATGTCTACGAAAGAGTAAAGCATAGACTAATTAAGGGGGAGAAACATATCATCATGTTGTGTAGTATTTCATACTACAAAAAAGGAATAACAAATATATTCAGATTGAATATATACCTATCTTTAATTGGGGGGGGGGGGGGTAAAGCTTTTTTTATTCAAATGTCAACATCAACATTTATTTTTTTGAATATGTACATGATATTTTTTTGTCGAAACTTGGAATCAAGCGTTTGAAGAATGAGTTATTTGTAATTCGTTTATCTCCATATTATTAGAGTTTTATCATTAAAATTGACAAAGGGGGAGATTGTTAGAGCATTTATAGGTTGAACCCACCAAGCGTTTGTATGTCAAGGATGGTTGTCATATTTTAATATCAAAACGCAATTATAGTCGCTTGATTAAGATTACTAGAGAAAACTTCATTTAGCTTAGACTAGAAAGTCTAGGAATATTGAGATATAAAAGTATTACTTTGAAGACCTGAAGAATGTGAAGACGCAACGACTACAATGAAGACATCATCCTTCCACTTGAGGTTAATAATACTGACTTGACTTGTTTCAATTCCTATCATTTCTTTCAAGTTGTTTAAGATTGAATACGTAACATGCGAGGTTATATTATATGTGATACTCTAGTACTAGATTTGGTCATATTAGTATGATCAAAGTGTCAAGGAAGTATATAAATTACGAAGTATAAAGTTTACCTTTTGAACTTCGTAAACGTGACATCGACATAATATATGTAACTTGTTACTTGATTGTGTAATGGATATAGGTGTGATTTCATTAAAGGAAACTATGTTTTATTACATTGGTTTAAAGGAAATACATATACAAACTTGTTTCATAATCAAAAGGAAATCAACAAGTGTTTTGGTCCAGTTTTCTATGAAGATATGACCAATCCAAACCTAAGTTGTGAATTCAGGTAGAAACGATCTTAACTTATGTTGAGAGTCAAGGTAGAACCTATCCTAGCTTTGGTTGGGAGTCAAGGTAGAACCGACCCCTATCTATATTGGGAGACTTGGTAGAACCGGTCCTAGATTTTGTTGAGAGTCAAGCTAGAACCAATCCCTACCTATATTATAAGACTTGGTAGATCCGATCCCTACATATGTTGGGAGTCATAGTAGAACCGACCCCAAGTGAAAAATTGATTTTCAGTATTCACATATTACTTTACGATTTTGTCTAAATTTGGAATTACGGTTTGCTAGATAGGAAACTTCCAGATGTTGAAATAATTTGAACATGTACATAATTATTATAATTGATTTTTCAAAGATATTCCTTGATACTCAAGGTGATCCCTAATCAAAATATTGAAGAATCTTTTAATTAATATTTTCAAACTATATGTTTTTGATTTCCAGCAATCAAAACATATATCGAGAAAAACTATGTTAGTTAAGTGATAAAAGAATATTAGATATTTTCTTAATAAAGATACAGGTTGGATATTAGTTGGAAATATGAAAACCGAAATTAGGTACTTTATTGCATATCTTAAGAATCTTTCGGTTTTGAAATTTCCTTGTTGTCCAAATAACCTTGGTCTATAAATAGAGAAGTTTTTCATTCTTGCAAACTATCATTCGACAGGCGAACTTCATTGTTTCCGACGGAGCTGACTACTAATATTATATGTAATACCATACCGGGGAGGAAAATACCCTAATTAGGCGAAATCTCTTACTTCTGCTCATTTAAAAACTTCTGCGAGATCAAGAAGCTCTAGAAAGTAGCGTTATTTGGAAACTATACAAGAACATTGTTATTTAGTTTTCGATTATTGATTTGATTGACTAATGGTTGTTGAAACTTTCATTGCACCTAGTTTGATTATTCTTGAGAACCTTCTCTTCTGACAGTCACTCAAACTAGATCAAAGCATCGACAGGATCTTGAGAATTTTTTTTGGATCTGAATACAACTTGTGATCATCCATTGTTAACAGACTCCGTTCTTTGCGTGATCGATCATAAATGAAATCAATTTTTGTGTGCAGGTACAATTTGAAAAAGTGGGGGTCTAACAACCACACCCAATATTTCGTTTAGGCAATCTTTATGGACTGACTCCAATATATTTCCAAGAAAATCAACTAAACAATCAGACTCAATCAAGGAAAATACATCCAAGAGTTATATCTCAATTTCTCAAATCAATCTGCAATTGAACATATAGAAATCTGTGAGCCGGATTAATATGAGAAATAACTTGGATGGTACCAAAGACCAATATCCAAGCGTCAATCAATTTCAATCAAAAACCAATGGTTGGATTCACCAATTGATTGAACTACACATAACTTGTGATATTTCAATTATATAGAAAATATAATGCGGAAAAGAAATAACACAGACACCAGAATTTTTGTTAACGAGGAAACCGCAAATGCAGAAAACCCCCAAGACCTAGTTCAGATTTGAACACCGCACTGTATTAAGACGCTACATACTCTAGCATACTACAAGTTAACTTCGGACTGGAATGTTGTTGAGCCCTAACCAATCTCACACTGATTAAGGTACAGTCGCGTTCCTTAGGCCTCTGAATCCCAGCAGGACTCTACGCACTTGATTCCCTTAGCTGATCTCACCCACAACTAAGAGTTGCTACGACCCAAAGTCGAAGACTTGATCAACAAATCTGTTTCACACAGAAAAGTCTATTGAATAGATAACTCTGTCTCCCACAGAAATACCTACAAATTTTTGTTCCGTATTCTGATAAATCAAGGTGAACAAGAACCAATTGATACACCGGACTTATATTCCCGAAGGACAACCTAGTAATATCAATCACCTCACAATGATCTTAACCGTATGGTAGCGGAAAAGGATATTGTGGAATCAAAAACGATGAGACGAAGATGTTTGTAGCTACTTTTTATCTTACCTATCGTAGATTGAATCTCGAGCAAATCTTAGAGAAGATAGTACTCAATACGATTGAATAAAGTAAGATCAAAACAGACAACTATAGAGAAAATAGTTGGGTCTGGTTTCAGAACCCAATGAAGTCTTTAAGTCGTTAACCTATAATGGTTTTAGAAAAACCTAGGTTAAAGGATAATCGACTCTAGTCGCAACTAATATCACACAAGAGGTGTGGGGATTAAGTTTCCCAGTTGTTAGAGTTCTCCCTTATATAGTCTTCAAATCACTACCTTGGTAAAAAAGCATTCAATATTCACTGTTAGATGAAAACTTGATTAAATTCAAGCTAATATCTTTCAACCATTAGATTGAACTTAGCTTGTTACACAAAAACGAAATGTGTCTTCATTTAGATACGGGTAACCGTACCTAAACACGTACACTTGGTTGGCTCAACAATAGTTAACCGAAGTTAGCCATATGAACACTTTCATATCAACCTTGTTCATCTTTATCACAACTAGTTCAAATGACTCAAATGATACTAGTTATAGAGTTGTTCAATTGTTTATATTCTCATAGAAGTATACAAGACACAATTGAAGCAAAATCGATTTTGATTCACTCGAATCAATTCATGAACTTTATAGTCACGGTTTGCAAAAGATTGCATTCCTTATTATATAAATGTATTTGTTCACGAATAAACATATTTTAGAACTTAACCCACTCAAGTATGCAAATGGGTACGCATACTTAGAGTTCCGGACTTGGTCTGTCCGCCAGTATGCAAACGGGTACGCATAATGTCGTTCACGACCAAACTCAGTTGAATTAGTATGCAAACGAGAACGCATACTAAATTCCTGAACTTGAATTAGCTGATCTCACCCACAACTAAGAGTTGCTACGACCCAAAGTCGAAGACTTGATAAACCAATTTGTCTCCCACAGAAAAGTCTATTGAATAGATAAATCTGTCTCCCACAGATATACCTATGAGTTTTGTTCCGTCTTTTGATAAATCAAGGTGAACGGGAACCAATTGATATACCGGACTTATATTCCCGAAGAACAACCTAGAAATATCAATCACCTCACAATAATCTTAATCGTATGGTAGCGAAACAAGATATTGTGGAATCACAAACGATGAGACGAAGATGTTTGTGACTACTTTTTATCTTGCCTATCGGAGATTAAATATCGAGCAAATCTTAGAGAAGATAGTACTCAATCACGATAGAAAACAACAAGATCAGAACATGCAACTACAGAGAAAATAGTTGGGTCTAGCTTCACAATCCCAATAAAGTCTTGAAGTCGTTAACCTACAGGGTTTTGGAAAAACCAAAGGTTAAAGGAGACTCTAGTCGCAACTAATATCACACATGAGGTGTGGGGATTAGGTTTCCTAGTTTCTAGAGTTCTCCCTTATGTAGTCTTCAAATCAGGGTTTTCAATCAATGCTACCATGGTACCAAAGCATTCAATATTCGCCATTAGATGAAAACCTGATTAGACTCAAGCTAATATATTTCAACCGTTAGATCGAACTTAGCTTGTTACACATAAATGAAAAGTGACTTCATTTAGTTATGAGTAACCGTACCTAAACGTGTGCACCTTTGTTGGCTCAACAATAGTTAACCGAAGTTAGCCATATTGTTAGAGCATTGCTCGGTCGAACTCGCAAGCGTTGCTATCTAAAGCTTGTTTGTCAAGTTTAGTTGCCAAAACTATAAGTCTTGATTTCTAGTCTACTTATAGCTAAGTCTCGGATTAGGATAGTAAGTGTAGTTGAGCTTTAGACTCCACGGCGTTCATCGAATGGAGACGAAGAACTACTCAAGGGAACTTGTGGAACTTCATTAACAAAAGGTATGTGGAGACTTGAACTTACCTATCACTCAAAAGTCTATCTACTTTATCTCCTATTTGACACAAAAGTCGTTTTGCTATATAGACTTCAATTATACACATTTGCTATTTCGAGTCGACTTTATCTCGCTTATATATTTCTCGAAATATGTGTTGGTAACATTTTGTTTTAGCCAAGTTCATCTTTACTCGTGACGAAAGTCATGTTGGTTATTTCAATAACTTGAAAATCGCTTTGATGAAAATAGTTTGTGGATAACAACTATTTTAACATCCTCTAAGAAAGTTTCAATGATTGAAATGAGAGTTTAGAACAAGTAACCATGTTTGGATATAAACATAGTGTGTTCTCACATTTGTGTAAAAGTCCAAAACCGGGAACCTAAAGTATGCGTACCCGTACGCGTGCCTGCGGTTATTGGAAATCCGGGTAAGTATGCGTACCCGCACGCATACTGGCGGAACTTTCACGTCCGTGAATTTCTGCTGGAGTTTGGAAGTAAAAAACAAACTCAATCCGATCAGTTAATTATGCATACCCGTTTGCATACTTAAGTAGGTTACTTTCAAAAATCGGTTCGTTCATGAACTAAAATATTTATTTAATAAGGAATACAATATTTGCAAACCGTGGCTATAATTTTCATGAATTGATTCGAGTTAATCAAAATTGATTTTGCTTCAATTGTGTCTTGTATACTTCTATGAGATCTAAGAAATTGAACAACTCTCTAACTAGTTCTCTTGAGTCATTTGAACTAGTTATGGTTAAGATGAATATGGTTGATATGAAAGTGCTCATATGGCTAACCATTGGTTAACTATTGTTGAACCGACTAAGTGTACACGTTTAGGTAGGGTTACTCAAACCTAAATGAAAGTGTATTCCATTTGTGTATAACAAGCTAAGTTCGATCTAACGGTTGAAAGATATTATCTTGAATCTAATCAGGTTTTCATCTAACGGTGAATATTGAATGCTTTGTTACCAAGGTAACTTAGATTGCAAACCCTGATTTGAAATCTATAAAAAGGAGAACTTTAGCAACTGGGAAACCAAATCCCCACACCTCTTGTGTAATACTAGTTGTATAAGATAGAGTCGATTCTCCTTTAACCTTAGGTTTTTCACGAAACCCTGTAGGTTAACGACTTAAAGACTTTATTGGGATTGTGAAGCCAGACCCAACTATTTTCTCTGTAGTTGCGTGATCTGATCTTGATGTTTTCTATCGTGATTGAGTACAATCATAAGATTGGCTTGAGATTTATATCTCCGGATAGGAAAGATTGAAAAGTAGTCACAAACATCTTGGTCTCATCGTTTGTGATTCCACAATTTCTTGTTTCGTTAATCGATTAAGATTATTGTGAGATGATTGATAATACTAGGTTGTTCTTCGGGAATATAAGTCCGAGTTATCAATTGGTTCCTGTTCACCTTGATTTATCAAAATACGGAACAAAAACTCGTAGGTATATCTGTGGGAGACAGATTTATCTAGGGAAAATTTTTGATCGCGCAGTGCGCGAGCAACACTTGAACGCGCGTCTTGGTAGCCATCGGATTGCTAAGATGTGACATCATCAAAGTTTTAACCAAACCACAGTTAGTTCCGAATTTTTCCAGATTCCATGCAGATTTTTCTAGATATATTTTCCTTGTAATACTTATTGTGTCCTACTCTATCCTTATCCTTATATTTTTGCGCCAAGAATTTGTTGGAACGGTGGTTGAACTAATTCTTAACTAGTTTTTTCTTTTCTTTTTGGGCAATCACAAAATGATGTAATCCGTGAACTACATTAGTCACTTGTACGCACTGGACTACTATCGTACAGTTCACTTATGCACATTTGAGGAAGATGGAAATGGGTCAGCATGGTGATAAACGATTAGTTTTGTTTAATTTTGTTTTGTGGCAAGGCCTTGTCAGTAGAGTGGTTACAAGGGACTATGTCAGGAAGAGGGGTGTTGAAACTTGATGTTCATCAATGGAGGGATATTGAAGAGTGGTTATAAGGGCCATGTCAGTAGAGTGGTTCCAAAATTCCAAGGCCGTTTTTTCATTCTAACTGTAATGTATCTAAGTAATGCAATACCTATTACTCGTTTAGAGGTGAATAAGAAAACTTGATAGTTATCAAACCTAAACATTGATAGTTGTACTTGAAGATTAGTGCAGTTTCAACATATCTCGAATTTTATATAAGCGCCTTTCAATAGTGCCAATACTAACAGCACCAGCAAGGAAGGTAAATAGTAAAAGTGGAACTCTGAAGAGATATCAATGGACAAGGTAGAACAATTTCCGTTCTACTGATTGTCGCATAGGTATTCAAGCTCAATACGAAAGTATTTGAAAGCCATTCTAACAGAAAATGAAGAAAATTCAAACCAAAAACACAACTCAAATAAGTCTTGCAATTGCAACAATTCTTAGATCGTGCCTTGCTCCAACAACTCAATAACTAAATCAAAATAAACCAATCCCAGGCAAAGATTCATCATCCGTGTCTGCACTATTACCTGTATTTGGTCCGTACTTGAGACATATTGAGAATTTTTCTTTCTGCTATTTTAATTCACGATGTAAGTTCAACTGCAACACAACAGTTCTTAAATCAGATCTGAGAGATTACCTTGGTGAAGAAAATTTTGTTTTTAGGTTTCCAGAGGAATAATAGACATCGTTATCTTGGCGCCCAAATATAAGGAGGGAGTAGGACACAATAGGTATTACAAGGAAAATATATCTAGGAAAATCCATATGGAATCTGGAAAAAATCAGAACTAACTGTGGTTTGGTTAAAACTTTGATGACGTCACATCTTAGCAATCCGATGGCTACCAAGACACGGCTCAAGTGTTGCTCGCGCACTGCGAGATCAAATTTTTTTCCTATTTAACTATTCAATAGACTTTTCTGTGTGATACAGATTTGTTTATCAAGTCTTCAACTTTGGGTCATAACAACTCTTAGGGTGGGTGAGATCAGCTATGAGAATCAAGTGCGCAGAATTTGGCGTGGTTCAAGAGGCGTAAGGAACGCGACTATACCATGATCAGTGTGAGATTGATTAGGGCTCAACTACATTCCAGTCCGAAGTTAGCTTTTTAGTAGGCTATTGTCTGTAGCGGCTTTATACAGTGTGGTGTTCAAATCTGGACTAGGTCCCGGGGTTTTTCTGCATTTGCGGTTTCCTCGTTAACAAATCTTCTGGTGTCAGTGTTATTTCTTTTCCGCATTATATTTTGTTATATAATTGAAATATCACAGGTTGTGTGTTGAATCGATCAATTGGGAAATCCAACCTTTGGTTGTTGATTGAAATTGATTGATCCTTGAACATTGGTCTTTGGTACCGTTCAAGTTATTTCTCTTATATTCAATCAGGCTCGCAAATTCTTATTTGTTTGATTGCGGATTGAATTGAGAGATTGAGATATAACTCTATGATATACTTTTTATTAAGATTGAGTCTGACTGTCTAGTTGATTCTCTTGAAAGTATTGAAAATGCGGGGGTCTAACAACCTCACCCAATATTTCGATTAACAATCTGTATGTACTAACTCGAATATACTTTTAAGAGAATCAACTAGACAATCAAACTCAATCTTAATAAAAAGTATATCAAGGAGTTAATATCTCTATCTCTCGATTTGATCTATACTCAAACAAATAGAAATCCGCGAGTCTTTATCAAATACAAGAGATATAAACTTGGATGGTACCAAAGACCAATATCCAAGGATCAATCCATTTCCAATCAACAACCAAAGGTTGGATTTCACAATTGATCGATACAACGCACAACCTGTGATATTTCAATTATATAACAAAATATAATGCGGAATAGAAATAACACAGACACCGGAAGTTTTGTTAACGAGGAAACCGCAAATGCAGAAAAACCCCGGGACCTAGTCCAGATTGAACACCACACTGTATTAAGCCGCTACACACACTAGCCTACTACAAACTAACTCCGGTCTGGACTGTAGTTGAACCCTAATCAATCTCACACTGATTCAAGGTACAGTTACGCTCCATAAGTCTCTGATCCCAACAGGATACTACCCACTTGATTCCCTTAGCTGATCTCACCCACAACCAAGAGTTGCTACGACCCAAAGTCGAAGACTTGATAGACAAATCTGTCTCACACAGAAAAGTCTATAGGATTGAATAAATCTGTCTCCCATAGAAATATCCAAGAGTTTTTGTTCCGTCTTTTGATAAATCAAGGTGAACATGAACTAATTGATAACCCAGACTTATATTCCCGAAGAACAGCATAGTATTATCGATCACCTCAAAATAGTCTAAATCGTATGGTAGCGAAACTAGATATTGTGGAATCACAAACGATGAGACGAAGATGTTTGTGATTTCTTTTTATCTTGCCCTATCGGAGATATAATCTCAAGTCAATTATTGAATTGAACTCGTACGATAGAAAATGCCAAGATCAGATCGGTCAACTACACGAGAAGTAGTTTCGTCTGGCTTCACAATCCCAATGAAGTCTTTCAGTCGTTAACCTACAGGGTCTCGGGAAGAAACCTAATGTTAAAGGAGAATCGACTCTAGCAAACTAACTAGTATCACACAGGAGGTGTGGGGATTAGTTTTTCCAATTGCTAGATGTCTCCTTTATATAGTTTTCAAATCAGGGTTTGCAATCCAAATTACCTTGGCAACAAAGCATTTAATATTCACCGTTAGATGAAAAACCTGATTCAACCAAGCTAATATCTTTCAACCGTTAGATCGAAATTTAGCTTGTCACAAACAAATGAAATGTATTCATTTAAGTTTGAGTAACCGTACCTAAACGTGTACACTTAGTTGGTTCACAAATGGTTAACCAATGGTTAGCCATATGAGCACTTTCATATTAACCATATTCATCTTTCTCATAACTAGTTCAAATGACTCATAAGAACTAGTTCAAGAATTGTTCAATTGCTTAGGTAAAAATCGGTTTGATTCACTTGAATCAATTCATGAACAATATAGCCACGGTTTGCAAAGATTGCATTCCTTATAATTTATTGTTTTGAGCTCATGAACTACCGATTTTGAGAAATAACCAGCTTGGGTACGCGTGCGGGTATGCGTACCTTATCTACTGGATTTGAGTTTACAAACTCAGCAGAAATTTTCAGTTCGAAAACTTCCGTGGGTAAGAGTACGAGTATGCGTACCTAAGGCGACTGGTTTACTAGTTTGCAAACTTACAAACTCAGCAGAAATTTTCGGTTCGAAAACTTCCGCAGGTACGCATACTCAACCTGTCTCCTTCACCAATAACACATGCACACATATGCACACACTTGGTTTCCGGAACATGGATTGATACACTAATGTGCGAAAACACTATATATGCTTATATCCATAGTTGGTAATCTCAACTCTGTATTTCAATCATTGAAACATTCTTTTATAATGTTATAACAATCATTATTCACGACTATCGTCATCATAGCTATTTTCAAGATTGAAACGTCATCATGACTTTCGTCATGGGAAAAGATGAAAGTGGTTAAAGCAAAAGCTTACCAACACATATTTCGAGAAAAAGATAGGCGAGTAAACTCGGCTCGAAATAACAAATGTGTATGTATGAAAACTATCATACTTATACGACTTTGTCTCATGAGTAGGATATAAAATATACTTTTGAGTAACAGATAAGTTCAAGTCTCCACATACCTTTTTGTCGGATGAAGTTCCACTTATTCCTCGAGTAGTTCTTCGTCTCCGTAAGATGATCGCCATGGAGTCTGGAGCTCAACTGCACTTAACTATCCTAGACCGAGACTTAGTCATAAGTAAACTAGAAATCAAGACATATAGTTTTGATCACTAATATTGACAAACATGCTTGAGATAGCAATGCATGCGAGTTCGACTGAGCAGTGCTCTAACAATCTCCCCCTTTGTCAATTTTAGTGACAAAACTATCAATACATATGAATTACAAAATAGATAAAACTTTGTAGCTTCTCGTCCACATACTTTATCTCCTTGGAGCTTCAACATTACTCGAAAACTTCATCTTTTCCAAGTACTCCCATGATTCCAAAGGTTGTAAGTTCAGCATCATAGTTGTTGAAGTTCCATAACCATAACAATGAGAAAACAAAAGCTCTCGATCATTGTTATACAGTGTCATAGTGTTACTACACAATATCAAAGTTCTCATATCACAAATTCGACAATAATACTATGGTGATATGTATCACTCCCCCTAGTCAATACTTCGTCTCAACACGAAAACCACTCCCCCTTACATAATGATCCGAAAACCATATGTATTTGTAGTGTGAACTACATATTAATTCCCCCCCTTTTTGTCAATAAAATTAGCAAAGGTACGAAAACGGGATCCTAATGAATATTTCATGGAGACACTTCAAGACCAACAAAAATTACATATTAAATTTTTTTAGATGCAATCATAAAGCCGAAGCTAAATGCATTCATCATGGAGTTTATAAAGATACAAGATAACTCCTCAAATATTCCACATCCGCACTCCCCACAAAGATATAGCAATTAAGCACACGTTCAAAAGAACTCTCCCCTATTAGATGTCATTCCCGAAAGAACAACAAGAGCGACCTTACTTTCACAAGAAAAGAAGGATTTCTTTGGACATCAAAAATCACAAAGGAAATGATTTTGTATCCAAAATTCTCAATTAAATTGATCACAAGAGAACCCATGATTAATTTAATCGGAATACTCAACCAAGTTAACCACAAACGAATTCATGATTAGTTTAGTTGGAAATGCTCACATAAGAAGATTTATGGAGCCGCACAGTATATATACATAAAATATGGATCAGGAAAGATCAATACTGCGGAATGGACAAAGATTCATTCTATTTTCATCACTACTTGTATAACGACATATAATTGACATAATCTTTGTAGACAAAAATCCATCCTATCTTCCATCAATTATTTGCATAACGAAAAAATAGATTCAATTTTTATTTTGTCAAAAGTTCATCGATATTTTATCAATAAATGCATATCGACATATGAAGGAGATAAATTTTGTCATCGTATGGGACAATCATAGTTCACGGACGCAAACACACATATCCCATAACAGATTGCAATATATATAACCAATAAAGATTAATACTGCAAAAACAATCTTTTCCCTTTGAAGGTAGAATCAATCTTTTTCGCACGTATTTACACCAATAGTAGTTACCAAAGGCATATAAAAAGATTTTCTTAACAAAGAAGAACATACAAAGTCATTAAAGACAATGCATCATAGTTCACATAAGATGATTGTGAACATTCAAGAATCCCATAGCAATGCGTACTACTGCCTATTCTTGAACTTCCTTCTTTGTGATTCACCAACATAATTCTTTTAAAAGCTACAAATGAGCTTATAAGAGAATTACTCCAAGAATCCAAGTGCCCAAGTCCAACAGAAGTAGAACAAGTGCGACGACACGGAGCAAATTACTCAAAAGCAAGATACGGGATAAAGACCAACCTCAACTCATTCAAATTTAGGATTTCTCATCACCATTTTGAATAGAATTCAAATATGAAGAGAATGCAAAAAAAAATGAAGTCATTCCGAGTTCGGACGAAGAAGTTACGGCCAAAACAAATTTACTGAGTATCGACGTCAAGTATGCATACGGGTTTGCAAACGAATTTTCGTATCCTGGAGCAGTATGCAAATGGGTATGCGTACTTAAGCCCCTGGATTTTGATTTTAAATGATGTTATGCATACCTGGTATGTGTACCATGTAGTCCAAACATCCCGAACTATTATTCTCAAGCCTAAACATTTAAGAACCTTAAACACATATCAAGTTAGGTAGAAATGATTGATAAGAAAGGTACGTGGATCATTAGAAGTTCTCTAAGAAAATAAAAACACAAACCTTGCTCAAGTTTATAGACATACCTTTTTAGAAGAATCCAGTTGAATTCTACAGCCTTATCGAACATAATATGTTCGCTTCAATTTTCGTGCTTCCCTCAACGTATACATAACATGGCATTCCTTGGTGAGGATGCACTTACAACACACTCAAGTTGTGTTGAGGTGAAAATATCTTACTCACCACAAGTGACTTTTGGATTATCATGAAAGAGATCGCTTTTAGAACCTTTCACAACCAAATCCATTTTTCCAAAGAACTCTTTAAGTTCTAACATCATGGATACTGCCTTCTCCATAGTCATGGAAATTTCTAGGAGATCCTTCCTTTTCACACTCAAAGCGTCATTGAATTTCTTTGGAACCCACTTATGAGTGCGTTTAGAAACAACCGAAACCTTCTTCCCGTTACTCTCTTCGAGATTTCTCGAAAGAGAATTGGATTGACTATTCTTTTGCAAGTTATTCTTTCTCCAATTGGGAGCATCGGATCTTGTCTTCGTCTTTACGAAGTTATCCTTTTGATAACCATTACGATTGTGAAAGGTCTTCGTATGACGTTTATAGGAAAATCTATTTTTATCACAGCAATGATTCCCTTGCCTAAAGGTTGGACAGTTACAAACTGTAATGTTAAGAGGATTAGTCTTAACATATGATCTTGGTTTCAAAACTTCTTGTGATGCCCAAACAAGAACATCATGAAGTTTCTCATTCCTTATACGGAAACGACATCTCCTTTCCAGGTGACCATTATTTCTGCAATAGTGGCAAACATAAGGAATGTTCTTACCTTGATCTGTATGTGCTGTCTTTGGAGGTTGATATATATTGCTCTTTCGAACTTTAACTGCCGGTGAAGGTATTTTACTTTTTCCATCAGCAAAAACCTTTTGTTGAGAAGAATCACTAGCCTTGACAAATTTTACCTCTTTGCTAATACTTGGAGCATCTATTCCCTTATATCCCAATCCTCGTGTATCACGATGATTTTTACTTGCTCCTAGCATAGTGGTTAATTTGCTGGAACTAGTATTGAAATTTTTCAAGTTATCTTCCAACATTTTGATTTTATCAAGAGCAGCAGCTAAATCAGCCTCAAGGCGTTTTTCTCGAGCGAGATAAGCGCTTTCTCTGTCATCAAAACTTGTTTGCTGGGAGTTAATCCTTGCTTCAGATTCTGCAAGTTTCTCTTCCAACAAAAAATACTTTTAATAAAGATTATCACATTCAACTGAATTTATACGTAGGTTTTCCTCAAAATCCTTGAGGTTGGATTCATTAGAAAGATTCAAAAAATAAACACCTGCATAACATCTTCTCAATTTCTTGTTTTCTTTACAGAGAGGAGTCAGAAGAGGTGAGACATGATAAGTTGTAATCTTCTTCATATTCCACGAATCCAAAAACTTAACATACTCTGAGACTTCCTCATCAATATCTCTATCATTATCTGAATCACCTTCATCAGAAAGTTCATCAAACTGTTCTTCTAGGAGAGTTTCTCAATCAACAGTTTTCACATCAAGAGGATGTTTAGATATTGACTTAGATGTGACAGTTCTCTCGGTTCTTCTAGCGATCTGACTCTATGGACAGTAGTGTTATCTCAATAAATGCATCACCAGATCCAGGGATTTTAGGATTTTCTTCCATGACCGACTAAATAAAGTCTGTAGAAGAAATTTTATCTAAACCCCCTCCAAATTTGAAATCCCTTGAAGTGTTTTCAGGTCTTGAAAAGAAACTGGAAAGCTTATCTCTTGATCCCATGGGTGAAAGGAACGAGAAGCGTTCATTCTCTTTTTATGTGCGGGCGGAACAGAAACTGAACCGATTATGTACGTTTCAGAATACGGTTCTGCCACGTAATGGTTACGCGTAGATGATATATTTAGTACTGCAAGGGAAACTCTTATGATAAGAAGAGACATCCTGACTTTTTCACAAAAGAGGGCAATATCATTATCTTGAGAATATGTATCAAGATTTGATTGATGAAAATAGTCAAGTTCGGAGATGAAACTGACTGATAGATGAGGTTTGTCTTCTAGGATACAAGAAGGAGAAGAATTATCCTTACTGATAAGAAGATCAATATCAACCTCAACATGAAGATTATTCATCATAACTCGATTTAGCTTATCAAGAGATTCTTGCTCTTTCTGGAGGTATAACTCAACATCAAGAGATAAGCTTTCAAGTTTCTTTTCAAGCCATGAAAACACTTCAAGGGATTTTAAACCTGCTGGAGGTTTAGATAGAATTTTTTCTACAGATTTTACTAAATCAGTCATGGGAGAGAATTCTGAAATCCCTGGATCTGGTGGTGCGTTTATTGAGATAACACAAATGTCCATAGAGTCAGATAGCTACAAACACAGACTTATGAGGTCTTAAACGTGTTTACGTGATCTGATACCAATTGAAAAAGCGTGGGTCTAACAACCTCACCCAATATTTCGTTTAGGCAATCTGTATGGACTGACTCCAATATATTTCCAAGAGAATCAACTAGACAGTCAGACTCAATTAAGGAAAATCCATCCAAGAGTTATATCTCAATTTCTTAAATCAATCTGCAATCGAACAAATAGAATATGTGAGGCAGAAAAATATGAGAAATAACTTGGATGGTACCAAAGACCAATATCCAAGCGTCAATCAATTTCAATCAACAACCAAAGGTTGGATTCACCAACTGATTGAACTACGCATAACTTGTGATATTTCAATTATATAGAAAATATAATGCGAAAAAGAAATAACACACATACCAGAAATTTTGTTAACGAGGAAACCGCAAATGCAGAAAAACCCCGGGACCTAGTCCAGATTTGAACACCACACTGTATTAAGCCGCTACAGACTCTAGCCTACTACAAGTTAACTTCATACTGGAATGTAGTTGAGCCTAACCAATCTCACACTAATTAAGGTACAGTCACGTTTCTTACGCCTCTGAATCCCAGCAGGACTCTACGCACTTGATTCCTTTAGCTGATCTCACCCGCAACTAAGAGTTTCTACGACCCAAAGTCGAAGACTTGATAAAAAAATCTGTCTCACACAGAAAAGTCTATTAAATAGATAAATCTGTCTCCCAGAGAAATACCTGCGATTTTTTGTTCCGTCTTTTGATAAATCAAGGTGAACAAGAACCAATTGATACACCGGAATTATATTCCCAAAGAACAACCTAGTAATATCAATCACCTCACAATGATCTTATCTGTATGGTAGCAGAACAAGATATTGTGGAATCACAAACGATGAGACGAAGATGTTTGTGACTACTTTTTATCTTACCTATCGGAGATTGAATCTCGAGCAAATCTTAGAGAAGATAGTACTCAACACGATAGAGCAAAGTAAGATCAGAACACGCAACTATAAAGAAAATAGTTGGGTCTTGCTTCAGAATTCCAATGAAGTCTTTAAGTCGTTAACCTATAATGGTTTTAGAAAAACCTAGGTTAAAGGAGATTCGACTCTTGTCGAAACTAGTATCACATAGGAGGTATGGGGATTAGGTTTCCAAGTTGCTAGAGTTCTCCCTTATGTGGTCTTCAAATCAGGGTTTGCAATCAATGCTATCTTGGTAACAAAGCATTCAATATTCACCGTTAGATGAAAACCTGGTTAGATTCAAGCTAATATCTTTCAACCGTTAGATTGAACTTAGCTTGTTACACACAAATGAAATGTGTCTTCATTTAGATATGGGTAACCGTACCTAAACGTGTACACTTGGTTGGATCAACAATAGTTAACCGAAGTTAGCCATATGAACACTTTCATATCAACCTTGTTCATCTTTATCACAACTAGTTAAAATGACTCAAATGAAACTAGTTATAGAGTTGTTCAATTGTTTATATTCTCATAGAAATAGACAAGACACAATTGAAGCAAAATTGATTTTGATTCATTCAAATCAATTCATGAACATTATAGCCACGGTTTGCAAAAGATTGTATTCCTTATTATATATATAAATGTATTTGTTAACGAATAAACAGATTTTAGAACTTAACCCACTCAAGTATGCAAACGGGTATGCATACTTAGAGTTCCGGACTGGGTTTGTCCGCCAGTATGGAACGGGTACGCATACTATCGTTCACGACCAAACTTAGTTGAATTATTATGCAAACGGGTACGCATACTAAATTCCCGTCCTTGAACTGTTAAGCCAGTACACGTACGGGTATCCATACTAAGTTCCCAGACTTCAACTGTTAAGCCAGTACACATACGGGTATGCATACTATGGTTCCCGGACTTGGAGTAACTTGCAATAGTAGCATACAAGTACGCATACTGTGCTACATCCAATCAATGGTTAATTGTTCTAAACTCAATCTTAATCATTGAAACATTCTTAGAAGACGGGAACAACTTTCTCACACAAACTATTAGCTTCAAAGCAATTTTCAAGTGATCAATAGATCAATACGAAACGTTTTGAGTCTGCATCAAATGACTGTCTCACACAAATCATGTAAGATGTTACCAGGCGATTTTCACATGATCATCTTTTGACTTTCGTCAATAATAAAAGATGAACTTGGTTAAGCGAAAGCTTACCAACACATATTTATAGAAATATGTAAGCGAGTTAAACTCGGCTCGAAATATCAAATGTGTATAAAGTAACGTCTATATAGCTATACGACTTTTGTCTCCATAGGAGATATAATAGAAATATACTTCTGAGTGATAAATGAGTTCAAGTCTCCACATACCTTTTGTTGATGAAGTTCCACAAGCTCCCCTTAGTAGTTCTTCGTCTTCAATTGATGAATGCCGTGAAGTCTAAAGCTCAACTACACATTATATCCTAATCGGAGTCATAGCTATAAGTAGACTAGAAATTAAGACTTATAGTTTTGGCAATTAAACTTGAAAAACAAGCTTGAGATAGCAACGGTTGCGAGTTCGACCGAGCAGCGCTCTAACACAATTGAAGACAAGAAGAATTTTCTGATTGGTTTCGCATCTTGTGATATTGCTTTAGGCACACATCTTGATTTGCTGGGATCCGACTAAGATCATATTTATCTTTGGTATATTTGATCAAGTAGTTATATAGATAGACAACTATCATTTGGTGGTATTCTTCAGTACCCAAATATGATAATTGTGAATATAAATATGATTAATTCGGATCTTGATTGATCTTACCCGATAAAGGAGTTTCCTTGTTTAAACAGAAGAGCCTTTATCAAAATTCAACATATCTGGATTCTTAAAGATCAATAGAGTAGTTACCAAACAAATTTATTCGTAATCTGTTTAGAAGAAGATAAAAAAAGTTGAGTGCTTAAGACTTTACATCGGTAAAGCAACTCAAGATAGTGATTTCTATCTTGGGATTCACGTGCTTTGGCCAGACAGTTGTAGGCTCAGGGATACTGATGGAACTAAGTAACTAAGAGTAGATTAATTGGTATCAATTATATGAAGTTGACTTTGTTCTTTGTATAGCGGCTTAATTCTGAGAGTATTCAAAACTTGACTAGGTCCCGGGGTTTTTCAGCTTTTTTGGTTTCCTCGTTAACAAAATCTTGTTGTGTGATTTACTTTTACTTTCCGCAATTATAATTATTTTATTATAATTAAAAGTAAATACACTAGTACGCTAATCTAAGACACTTGATAGTCATCCTATAGTATATCGGTTTCATACCTTAACTATTATTAAGTGTATACCTAGTTGTCGTATTGTCTCGACTTTGTCCATAGACGATCACACTTGGTATCGGACTTATACGTTGAAACGAAAAGATTGTGGTGTACTTGGGTATCCTCGTCTTTTCATTCAGCGATTTTTTTTACGTATTCATGATACTTTACGGGTGAGCATGTAAGTATGGATTTAATTAAATTTTACCTTTTCGTTCCACCTTGATCTGTTTGTCAAACGTCACTTTAAAATCCCGAGAAGACCTGAACATCACTTATTATCGAGGCATGTTGTTTATCTTGCCACTCTCATTTCCAAGTAGGCACTACTTTTAGATGAAGGGTGCTAACCGGTCTTGTGAAAATTTTCTCCACATGGTGTTTAGTATTTATCCTTCCCAGTACACTTCTGAAGGGTTGTCCCTCTCCTCCTTTATGCCTTTCAGAAAACATTCAGAATTTTTATCTTTTTTATCACACGATTTTTGCTTTATCGATATTTTTGTACTGCTTTGTCTCCTGTATTCCCACTGGGAGCATTTAGAGACAGTTCAGTTCTCATTCTGAATTTAAGTCTAGTTTTAAACCAGATATATAGATTGATTCTTCATTCGTGCATTTTCCAAATTTTCCTACTTCTCAGGCTCTACATTTATAAAGAGTGTAATTTTGTTAATCTGGCTTAATAAAGATACTTTTATCCTATATTTGACTTTTTATTGGTAGAATTTCTTCAGGCGGACCGCATTCCACAAATACGTTGGTCTTTCTCATGTTGAATTCTTAAGGTCGTACAATCATGTGCCTGCTAATAGACAAGTACACCACTAACTTTTATGTTTAAATAATAGATAATTCCTAATATGATATTATTATTCAAGGTATAAATAAGAAATTTTAGGCTTGGTGAGCCAACACAAAACTCAGCCATATCATCATGAAATGAAACCTAAAGATACAAAACACGGGTATGATGATAAATGAGCTCGGGTCGCCTGAATGACGCGTCATGTGTGACCTGAGAATGATATCAAATGATAACGGACCGAATCGTCCGCCTGTTACTGGTGCATAACATCGTCGCTCGGATATAGTGACAAATAACTGAGGGTCTTCGTATTATACTTGAAGAGTGCGAGGGGAAAGAAATCTAGTTGAGGTAAGTATGATTCATTTAGGTAGTTGGAACGTAGGGTCCTTGAAAGAAAAGTCAAGATAAATATTTGTGTGAACACATAAATCACGAATCCATTCACGTATTCACAAACAATATTCGCATACATCCTAATTCTAAAATTATACATCGTATGCGTAACGGGATGATTATATCGATTCATCGACTCGAAGCCTCCGGGCTTATCATTGTCTAGTCGAATATTATCATAAATAATGTTCGTATGAAGGAATAAATCGAGAGTCAAGTATAAATATAAAGCATATGACGTTTAACGCTGAATGTAAGGTGCTGAAATGTAAATGAGACAGATTTACGTGGTTCGGCACTAAGGCCTACATCCACGGGGTTTGGTGTTTCACTATGTATTGAATGGCTACAAAGATAATCGAATGACTTTAGAATATACATAGGTCTGCGGAAGTAGGGGGATTACTTACTCTTCCTATTTCTCTCTCCTATGTTCTCCTCTAATTACTCTCCCAAAATGGTCTGCCCCTCATCTCTTAGTGGAGAGGGGTATTTATAGGTATGGAACGTGGGTCCCATCTTTGAGGTGTCGTTGTAATCTTATCTTCTTCTGCTTTGTGCCTATTACGTAGAGGTCTTCGGCATATGCCGCGACCTGAGCTTGACTACGAAGGGTTATCCTCGCTTCTTCCACGAGCTGATCGACACGTGTATATCTCTTGGGTATTTAATGCGGGTACATGGATGTCTGCTCGTGTCAGACAAGTGTCTCTTTGTCTGTTCATATCTGTGTCAGCCTAACTTCCTCTCGGCCGTTGATCTGGGATCTTCCTCGGGATTGGGTGTGTTAATACCCAAGGGGTATTATCTGGTCCTCCTCTGAGCCATCATACCTCCGTGTTCCTCTGTCCCTGACCGTCAGATCTGCTGACCGATGGCATCTTCTGATGAGATGCTTGCTATCATGTTTTGATGTCTCGCTTCGCATGCCTTCCACGTGTCTCTTTCTGTACACGTGGTGGATGATGAAAGGTGTACATACAATTTTCCCCTCTTCTTCTAACTTGGGCGTATTTTACAATTTTGAAGAAGAAAGGTAGTCCTACACGTTTCCCACTTTGCATTAACTTCTCCCATAACTGCTCCTTGGTACGAGGAGCAGTTATTGTCTTCTCTAGCTTCATAAATAGGAAAGAGAATGTGAAAAAAACTTTTATCCTTTTACTGTCAGTGTTCATTCTCTTCTTGTTTCTTATTCTTGTTCTTTAGTCATTTACTATCACGGTTCTTGTGAGGAATATAGCATTCAATTTTCTGTTTCTTTCTTCTGCTTCTTTCGTTTTTGATTGTTGCTGCCCCTGTATCTTTTGATATCTCTGATCCTCCTTTCTTCGACTGTGGTTGGTGCTTGTCGTCCTCTTCTATACAGGTATGGGGTTTTTCATTGGTTGTTCATCATTGATTTATATATGTATCTATCTGTTTGTCTCCTGCTGCTGTGTTCATGGTTTTGCGATGAAGATCATACATGTCGAAGCATATATGCTTGCCCCTGTTCTTTGTTACAGCGTCTGTGAGTCTGTATCTGAGTATTATCCCTGGAGTCGGATGGAGTATTTTTTAGTTTCTTAGGGTTTTTCATGTTTATCAGGATGAACCATCAATTACGGGTTTTTTGATCTTTAGTGATCTCCTGGTATTCTTCTCTAAACTGTTTGTGTGTTTCCTTGTAGATATGTCTGATCGTCCGCGGGCTCCTTACCAAACTCTACCGTCTAGTCCGCCAAGATCCCCTCCGCGTAGAGATCCTGACAGATCTCCACTAGGGGAAGGTCCTTACAAGTCTTCTCAATCGGATCCTCGGGGTCATAGGGTTTCATCTTCCTCTGGTGCGAAGATTATGCCTTCTAAGAAAGGGGATATGCCGAAGGGTCCTTCTGGGTCTAGGTATGTTGTTAACCGCTCCCCTTCTCGTCCTCATGAAGATTCTAGGAGTACGCAGGATCCTCTTCGTGATGACTCTAGGAGTACGCGGGCTCCTCCTCCTCGTACTGAAATAGTGGATGCTCCGCCCCTTCGTTCAATGGCTCCCCCTTCATTGTCTCCGCAGAAATCTTTGCCGCCTCCTCCCGCGGTTTATTTCAAAGGGAAGTACTCCAAGGGTACTATGTCGAGAGTTGATCCGTCTACAAATCTTCCTTCTAAAAGGAAAGCTTCGGAATTGGGTCCTACTTCTGATTCCACAGACGAAGAAGAAACTGTCCCCGTGATACGCAGCATTTCAGTTGGTAAGAAGAAGGTCACTTTCAAGCATATTGATCTTGAGATGTTCAAGGAAAAACATGAACTCCAAGATTTTGAGGTTCGCTTCTATGCTCCTGACGATGATATCACCTACGAGCTCCTTGCTAATTATCAGTTTGACGAGTTTCATCTGTTGACTACGGTTGGAGCCTTCGAGGCGGGTCTTATGTTGCCCTTATATAAGTCGAGTGACTCCTTTTATTATGACGTGTTGGCTAGTCGCGAAGGCTCTTCCAAGAACACTCATAATCGTTCCATGTCACAACTATCTGGGAATTATCTTCGTTCACTGAAGGAATGTTATATGCGGATCAAGGGAGAGACTATGATGACCTGCTATGTTCCAAATCCTGCTGAGAGAGAGTGGTACACTCCTCAGAACTTTAATAGTTCTTTTGGGGATTATGTCAACAGCAGAAATCATAAGCCGTGGAGTGTTAGTCTTCGTAATATTGCTGCTCCCCGTGGTGAAATTCGTCTTTTGAGTGAGGTGAGTGATGCCAAGCTGAAGTATGTTCCTGGTATTGAGGGATCTGCTAAACGGAAACTCTTTCCTGCTCGTGAAATGATTAAGCGTGACCATGATTATGAATGGCATGCTACTGTTATTGAGGTAGTTGGTCCTTGGGCTTACGGATGGATTCCGGGTCCACGTGGTTGGCGTCCTTCTGAAAATAGCAAGCCTCGTGAAACTCCTCCTGCTCGTTATGGAGATTTCTGTCCTTGGCGTCCTAATTTCTCGGGCATGAATTTTCCTTATGCTCTTGATGTCGTTGATGGAGATGAGGAGGAGGGTTCTGGTGCTATCCATCCATCAAAGAGTGCTGTTGCTGCCAAGGTATAGTTTCTTTTTATATTCTCTATATTTTTGCCCCTTTTTCCTTGCTTGAAATAATTTTCATTTTTGAAGTGAGGGAAAAAATGAGCCTTTGTGGGATGTATACTGGTTTGTAGGTGTCAAAGAAGAAGAAACTTGGACCCAAAAAATCTTCTACTGCGGTTATCGGTGAGGCTGAGGGTTATGAGGAGGTTACGAGTCCCGTAAACCAAGGATATGGTGAGGATGAAGAAATATCCAACGTAGAAGAGCGTACCGACACTTCTTACCCTGATGACGAAGGTGGTAATGGTGAAGAAGAAGTTTCCGCGGATGGTGATGGTGAGGCTGAAGTTGCCGCGGGTGGTGATCTTGAAGAAGAAGTTTCCGCGGGTGGTGATGGTGAAGAAGAATTTGCCGCGGGTGGTGATGGTGAGGCTGAGGGTAATATTACCGTTGGTGGTACTGGT
This sequence comes from Papaver somniferum, assembly GCF_003573695.1. Taxonomy (NCBI): domain Eukaryota; kingdom Viridiplantae; phylum Streptophyta; class Magnoliopsida; order Ranunculales; family Papaveraceae; genus Papaver; species Papaver somniferum. The sequence continues at coordinate 31,174,579 of NC_039362.1, read as the reverse complement.
GGGAGTGGATCTGCCCCTGTTGGCGATGACATTTTTGGTGTGGGTACTTTGCCCATAATTTCCCCAGAATTCTCTTTCGGTAGGATATATTCCGCGGGGGGATCCTTCGATGTGAATGCTGCCATGGGTCTTGCCGAGGACTTCTCATTGCTTTCCCCACATGATGATTGGGATGTGCTTGGGGACCTTGGTAAAGAAGGTACCACTGATTATCAATATGAGAACGCAGGTGTTCATGCTGAGGGTGGTAATGTCGAGACTTGCGCGGGTGAGGAGATAACCGCCAAGGGGAAGTCTGCGGTTGAGTCTTCTTCCGAGGATTTCCCTTTCTCGCTAATGCCGAAGGTGAAGATGCCATTTTGGCTTGGCTAAAGAAGAAGAACCTGATGTTCGTCCCTAACCCTGCCCCCGTGGTCACTGGTGAGAAGAATTCCGACGCTTATACTCGTCGAATGATGCAACTGTCTTCTGAAGCCCGCGTTGCTGAGATGTGGGAGAAGAATATTAGAGCTTCGGAGGCTAATTTTGTGGTTTACCATCCCTCCTCTGTTGATGATATCATGGCCATAGCTGATGGGTACCAGTACGGTTTTCCCCAGCAGCGTGTTTTAGAGGTAAATCCTTGTACTCTTTTATGATATCCGCGCATTGTGTTCTTCGTGATATCTGATCCCTTTGGTATAATAATGTTTGTTGTTTGTGACGTAGAAGATGAGGATCGAACATTGTAACCATGTTCTATACCAATTCTTTAAAGCAAAGTCTTTAAAGTTGGAGGCCAAGCTTCGTCATAGAGAAGAGGAATTGTCTGCGGCTGAAGCGGAAATAAATGAACTGAGGGGCCGTCTGAAGGAAAAAGAACAGGGGTAACGCTGAGGAGATCTTCGTTCAGAACTTGCTATAGTCCGCAACGAATTGGAGCAGACTCGTAGAAGTGTCTCGTCCTTCACAGGTTTGTATTTTACGGATTTTTCACTCCTTGTGATTCCCTATCTGTATTTTGGTGTTCTGTCTGAGTCTCCCCACCCTATCTTCAGTGGGTGGAGTCCCCGAGTTGATATGGCTTCGGAAAGAAAGGGAACGACAGAAATCCCGTATTGCAGAGTTGGTGGGTAAGTTGAAGAGCGAAGCCGTAAAGTGGAATGCTCGTGCTGATGAGCACAACGCCTTAACAGCTGAGTGGCGTGAAAAGCGAACACTGATGGTTGATATGCAAAATAAGTACAATCATGACCGTTGTTTGTTTAATGGTACGCTGCTATGGACGCGTGACAACCTGCGTGATGCTCGAGAACATGCTTCAGACTTAGAGGCTAGAGTGCGCTTTTTAGAAGGAGAGTTACAACAGGCTCGTTCTTTCTTAGGCCCCGGGGTTAGGGATAGTATGCTGCGTCTTTCCGAGGAAAGAGATAATGCTAGGGCCGAGGTTGGTGCTCTTAGTAAAGCCCTAGCAGCGTCTCGAGCGGATGTTGCTCGCCAAGTGGAGTCTGAAAGAGATCTTGAGATGAATGTGTATCGACTCATAAAAGGATGGGGGAGGTGAATGATGAAGTCAACCATCTTCGTCACTTGGATTCGATGAAGCAGGTAGATTTAGACGCCAGTCAATTTGCTCTTACGAACCTTCAAACGGATTATAAGAAACTATCCACCGAATATGACTTTCTTGATGAGGCTCGGGACGCAGTTGTCAATGAGTATGAGAGGCTTCGGCTAATGTCGAAGGTATAACCTCGTTTTATCGAGTGTGATTCTGTATTTATTCGTTTTAACCCCTTGGTATTTTTGTTTTCAGTACTCGAGGGACACTTCACGCAGCAAATGATGAGCTTAAAAAGACTCAATCTGCCTTAGTGCAGCAGGAAGGACAAGCCAACTATTTCAAAGGGTTGGCCGCGTCTCGTGAGGAAGCAGCGGAGATTGCCTCCAAAGAGGCGGAACGCCTATCTGCATTGTTGTCTCAGGCCAACCAGCGGACCGCTGTTATCACTTATAAGCTCGATGTCAGTTGGCTGAAGAGACCAACAAAGTCCTAGATAAGATTGAACTTGGCTTAAAGTCGAACATGGTCTTGTCAAGAATTATCCGCGTCGTCCCCTTCCCGCGCCTTGCCTGGTTCTTCTGGGCCCTCTTCAGGTGGTAGCGTACCTTCATCTCGCAGAGACAACCCTTTGATGGAGCTGTATCGTCCAAGTAGATTTCTTTTATTAGTCATAGAAAGTTGATCCTTGTTGATTATATAATTTCGGATCATTTTTTGATGTGTTTCCTGTTTATCTTATTTGCTGAATCTTGTAATCAACTCTTTATGAAATGGATCATCCTTTTGGCATACCTGCGTTATCAATTCATCTTTTTATTTTAAGTATTGTGAAGTGTTAAACTAGAAATAACTTGCTTTGTAAAAAGTTGAGAGTGTTTGGGTGCGACACCGAAGGTAAATACCTTCGTGATCGTCTTGAGACCTGTCACCCCGCTGGCGAATCCTGGGCCAGAGGATTCCCAAACGGTGGGGGCCGAGGCAGCGTTCTAGGATATGGAATGCTTATTTGAAAATATTTACATGCACCCATTCCGTCGACCCCTGCCTTAAAATTGGTTGGGTATCTCTTTCTGCTGGGTGCCTTCCCCCTGGTCTTACACTCATAGACACTGATAGGGGAGCCCTGAGAGATTGTAGATTAACTACTTTCCCCAATATTGTTAATTTATATGTAATGTACATGCGTTCATCCAGCGGGCCTTTTGACCATTTCGTTTGCTTGAAGATTTCCCAAAAAGTTTGTTTGATTGATAGGTTGAGGCCTGCTACTCCTCGTCCAGAGATAGAAACATGTAAAGCGGTTACGCTGCCTTCTTCTTCTGGTATTCTTCACGCAGATGCAAAGCTGCGCTGCTCCTATGGGTAGTACGGTTTGAGCCATTTAGCATTCCAAGGGTGCCGGAGGACCTCGCCTTTCAGATTGCGAAGATAGTAGGAACCGTTTCCCGCAATGTCGTGTATTATAAAAGGTCCTCCCCATGTAGGTGCTAACTTTCCCCATTTTTCTCTCGTTGATACTGCGGGATTGTTCTTAGCACATACTGCCCTTCTACAAAATTTCGAAGCTTAACCTTTTTTTGTACTCTCTCGCTAGTCTCCGTTGATAATTTTCCATCTTTTGCAATGCTGCTTCCCTCCTTCCTTCCAGGTCGTCCAGTCTCTCTAACATCATGTCTGTTGTGAGATTTTCTCCCATGCTTCGGTCTTTGTGGTTGGCATGAGGATCTCTGTTGGGATGACTGCTTCAGCTCCATAAGTGAGGAGAAATGGGGACTCCCCAGTGGCAGATCTTCGTGTTGTCCTGTATGCCCATAATACATTGTGTAGCTGTTCACACCATCGCCCCTTGTGTTCGTCTAATTGCTTTTTGAGGATAGGGGCGAGGGTCTTGTTGTAGCTTCCGCTTGTCCGTTGCTTTGAGGGTATATGGGGGTGGACTTGTTTTTCCTTATTTTGAAAGTGTCGAAGAGCATGTCTATGTTTTTCCCCTGTAATTGTTTACCATTATCGGACACGATTTCCGCTGGTATGCCGAACCTGCAAATAATGTTTTGGAATATGAAAGTAAACACGTCCACGTCTCTGATCCTGGCTAAGGCTTTGGCTTCCACCCATTTACTGAAGTAGTCCGTGGCTACTATCAAAAATCGTCTTTTCCCTGATCCTTCGATGAAAGGCCCAACGATATCTATGCCCCATTTTGCAAATGGCCACGGACTATCCACAGAATTCAACGTTGTTGCTGGTGCGTGTATCTTTTTGGCGAAACGCTGACATTCTTCACATCGTCGGGACATTCTTGCAGCATCTTGTATCATTGTGGGCCAGTAATATCCTTGCATTTTTCTTTGTCGGCTAGTGATCTCATGCCGCTATGATTCCGCGTCACCATAATGGATGTCGTTTAGAATTCGATGCCCCTCTTTCCTGGATAAGCAACGTAGTAACGGTCCGAGGAAAGATTTCTTGTACAGGATCCATCCCGAAGATCATATCTTCCTACTTTGGAGAGTATTTTCCTGTTTTGTTTGTGATCCGCGGGTAAGGTTCCATCCTTGAGAAACGCATGGATCATCATTCTCCAATCATCTTCGTTGCTGAAATCTTCGTCTTGATTTGCTCTTGACAGGATATCTTCTTCGTCAAAATCGTCACGGATGTCTTCTCCCCCTGATCTTCGATATTTTCTTCCACTGTATCTTGATTTGTAGCAAAGGAAAATTGTGTTGCAATCGAGGCTCGTATACCCTTGTTATTTTGATAGCTTCGATACTCTTGTCCTTCAGCATGGATGATATATATGCTAGGGCATCCGCGTGCCTGAGATCCCTTCTGCATAAGTGCCGGAACTTGATGTTCGGAATTTGTGATGCCAATGTTTGGACCAAGGCCATGTAAGCTGAGAGGGTGTCGTACACATTGTATTCGAGCCCTATTTGTCGTATGACAAGCTGCGAATCACTTGTCAGTCTTACATCAGTTACCCCCATCTCTATTATTAAGCGGAGGGCATGTACGACTGCCTCGTATTCGACGATGTTTTTAGTATGCTCTTTGAATTCTAACCTGAGTGCCTGTACGATCCTTTCTCCAGTTGGGGTGGTGATGACAATGCCTATTCCTGCCCCTTCCTTATTTTTGGAACCATCAACGAAGACTTCCCATTGTCTTTGACTCGCGGGTTCGAGGACATCAACTGGATCCTTGCTTTCTTCGTCGGCTTCTGGTATTCCCCTAATCTCTTCGTCGTTGTCCAGGGGGAGGTCTGCTAAGAAATCCGCCAAAACTTGGGATTTTTGGGAATGTTGAATTTCATGAATGATGTTGAATTGGTCCAGGTGGGTGTTCCACTTGGCTATTCTACCTACTTTTCCCGCGCTTTTGAGGACTGCTTCCAGTGGTGCTTTGCATGGGACGCGGATGAAGTGAGTTAGGAAATAGGTTCTCAGCTTTTGAGTAGCCCATACCAATGCCAGGATAGTTGTTCGATCTTCGTGTAATTCCTTTCCGCAGAATTGAGGGTCTTACTGACATAATAGATAGGTTGTTCTATCTTCGTATTGGTTTTGACCAACACTGCGCTAACTGCGTCTTCTGTCGCTGCTATGTACAATGCCAAAACCTCATCAGGATCAGGCTTCTGCAGGATTGGAATTGAAGCCAGGTGTTCCTTGATTCTTTGGAAGGCTTCTTCGCATTCTGCGGTCCATTCAAACTTACTCCCTTTTTTGAGAATATTGAAAAAATGTTTGCATTTGTCCGAGGATCGGGCAATAAATCTGCCCAAGGCTGCTAAGGACCCATTGAGCTTTGCACTTCTTTTAAATTCTTCGGAGATGGCATTTCCACTATGGCCTGAATCTTCGCGGGTCTACCTCAATGCCCTTTTTGTTACCAGATATCCGAGGAATTTCCCTGAGGTGACACCGAAAGTGCATTTTTCTGGATTTACTTTCATGTGATGTTTCCTCATTGCTTCGAAAATATCTCTCAGGTCCTGGTGGTGATCTTTGCGCAGCTTACTTTTGACGAGCATGTCATCAACGTAGACTTCTAAGGTACTACCAATCCATGGCCTGAAGATAGCATCGACCATTCTTTGGTACGTTGCCCCTGCGTTTCGAAGTCCAAAGGGCATTCTAGTGTAGCAATAAAGGCCATGCGGGGTGTAGAATGTGTGTGTAGTTGATCTTCTTCTGCCAGGGCTACTTGGTTGTAACCAGAATATCCATCCATAAATGACAGCTCTTCGTATCCTTCCACTGCTTCAACCAGCTGATCTATGCTTGGCAGGGGATAGCTGTCCTTTGGACATGCCTTGTTGAGGTTAGTAAAGTCGATGCATATCCTAACCCCTCCATTTTTCTTAGGAACGACGACCATGTTGGAGATCCATGTAGGGTATTTGACTTCCTTGATGAAGCCTGCTTCTAGTAGTTTCCGAAGTTCTTTTTCTACTGCCTTATGATACTCCGGTGCAACTTTTCTTATTTTCTGCCTGAAAGGTGGCGTGCCTGGTTTGATGCGCAACTCGTGTTGGATTATTTTCGGATCAATTCCCGGCATATATCCTAACTTCCAGGCGAATACATCCGCGTATTCTTTAAGTAATTTGGTTAAGGAATCTTCTCTTCTTTCGTCCATTATGGTCCCTACTTTGATCATCTTCGGGTTTTCTTCCGTTCCTATGTTGATTTCTTTTACGGGATCTACTGGTGTGAACACCGGCTTTGGGTCCCCGAGAACTGGGACGTTCTTTAATTGCTATTTGGTATATTTATGTCCTTCGTTGGCTGCTGAAGTACCTGTCTCTGTGTTTAGGACATTATCATCTTTTGTCAAACCCCTCGCTGCGGTTTCCTTGAGGAACAGGTCTATGGCCTTTTCTTTCGCAGCTTCTTTATTTTTAATCCTTCGGGTTTTTCGCTCCTCTTCTTGTTCTTTGTTGATACGATCCTGAGTGGTCTGGCACTCTTTTGCAGAGACCCGATCTCCCTTGATTTCCATCACTCCCTCTGGTGTAGGGAACCTGAGATATTGGTGGTAAGTTGCAGCCACTCCCTTGAGTTTATGTAACCACTTTCGTCCAATAATGGCGTTATAGGGGGATGGGGCGTCAACCACGCTGAATCGTTTTTCTACTTTCATGGGTCCGACGTTCACCTGCAACACGATGTCTCCCAATGGCTTTGTGGGTGCTCCATTGAACCCGTAGATGGTGTAATAATAGGTCATTAGCTGTTCATCATGGAGCTTCATCCGTTTGAATGCGTCGTAGAATAGAACGTTCACTGAGCTTCCCCCGTCTATGAGGATATTTTTAAGGTTACATCCGTCCACTGGTAGTGTGAGGACCAAGAGATCGTTATGATCTTCCATATCTTCTTCGATATCTTCAGTATCGAAGATAATATGTGCGTCCATCCACTCTTCGTGCTCATCCACCTCTACGTCATCAATCTTATATCATTCGCAGTGGTCTTCGAACTGCTTCCGTAGCCTCTTTCCTATCTGCGCTGTAAGGGAGGGCCCTGCGGCTTCGGAACACGAGATGGTGTTGATTGTGCGGTTTTCCTCTGGAAGTTGGACTTGCTTGGTCCGTTTGGATCTATCCTCGGTGACCTCCTTTCGTATGTAATGTTTGAGTTTGCCAGCATCAATCAATTTTTGGATCATTATTTTGAGGTTTTTGCATTTCTCGGTCTGGTGTCCATTGAAGCAATGATACTCACAGTAATCTTTAGACTTCTCGGTTCTTGGGGGCTGTTTTCCCTTAGACCACGGCCACTCCAAATTTTCCCTTCCTTTGATCTCTCGCAAGATCCGAGCATAGCTAGCATTGAGCTTCGTGTAAACCTGATCTTCGAATTTTCGATCGTCTTTTCGTCGTTCATCCCTTCGTTCCTTCCTGTCTTCGTGAGGCCGTTCTACTGAGCTATTTCTTTTGGCCCCGCTGGTTTGTTCTGCGGAATTGGTACGGTGAGACCTCTGTGTGTGTGCCCTCGGGTTCTCACGCTGGATTTCTTCAAGACGAGCGTACTTTTCAATAATTATTCGAAGATCTCCTTCTGTCTTAGGCACGCTCCCATGAATCTCAACAAATAGTGGACTCATTCGGTCTAATCCCCACTTGTAGAAGTTTATACTTACTACGAGGTCCGCACTCCCTATGGCTTGGAAGATCTTGTGCCATCTGTTGGTGTATTCCCTCGTGTTCTCCTTGTAGCCAATTGCCAGGGAAAAAAGTTTATCCATTCTAGTGTTGACAGCTTTGTTGTACATGTATGTCCTTAGAAATTTCTCTGCGAGTTAATCGTAAGAGTTGATGAAATCAGGTGGCAGGTTGTCAAACCAAGAGGACGGCGTCGTTCTGACTCCATCGGGCTAAGATACGGTTATAATACCGGATATGTGCCGCGGGATCACTGGATCCGTCGTAGCATTCAAAATTTGGGACATGGCACTTTAACGGGATGGGGGTATTTTCCAGGCGATGAGTTAGGGGCGTGGAGTTAGCTTCTTTCATCACCTCTTCAAGTCTTCCTCCGCCTTGTCTGGCTTTTAACTGTTTGATCTCAGCCATCATCTCATCACGCAGCTCCTCCATTGTTCGGTAATATCCCACGTTCTCATGCTCAGTTGAGCGTTTCTTTCTTCGATCTTCGCTGTCATAATAGTCTAACTCTTCGGTGGCATATTCCGGATTGGATGCACTGCTTCCCCTGGCGTCATTTGCTAGGATGATTCTTCGGTCTCGATTAGGCTCTGGTGCTTTAGAATTTGCTTCATCCAGTTGTTGGCTAGTCTTCGTGCTTTGGAAAATCCTATCTTTCAAGTATTGGTTCTCCCTGGCCAGAAGAGCTACGGCATCTGCGTAGACCTGCTGGCTATTTTTCAATTCTTCGATCTCTACCATCAGTCGGTGGGACTGGTTTGATCCCTGATTGGGAGTTCCGTCTGGTACCCCTACGGCCATAGTTCCCCCTTCGTCTACTGTGTGTATTAAGGATGGCCGAGGATCGTCTTCAATCGTTGGTATCTCCAAGTTTGGTCCCCTCGGTTGAGCTTCCACCCGTGGTACTAAAACCACTGGTATGGTTTGCTTCTGACCGTTAGTTGACGGCATTCCGAAGATTGGTGGATGTGCGGGATGATGTGTCATAGATTCTGCTAACCCCTCTTTTGTTGATGTATTTGGCTTGAAACCAAAGTCTTGTTAGCTTCTGTAGCCTGGAGGGCCGCAACAGTCTTTGTGGCTGCTGCTTTGAGAGTCGCGGCTGCAATGGAGTTAGTGTTCATAGGTGAAGTGATCTCCACAGCATCCTGCCTCTGAGTAGTTATTTTAGCTTTGTCTCCTTTCTGCTTGCTTCGGGTCATGACCGAGGTAACCCTCGGTGTTTTCTTTGATAAGGCTTTGGTTTTTCCTGCCTCTAGTATCTTCTCCATTTTAATCCTTTTCTGCATAGGGGAATAAATAAGGAGAACTAAAGATATTCACGAGGATCGGGTTAGCGCCATTCGTACCCACAAGATTATTGTAATAGAAGGAAATGAGCTTCCCAAGGGCCTTAATAGAAGAGAAATGTAAAGACTTCATCGGTCTAGTTTTTGCAATACAATCCTCTAATAAACGATCATGAATCTTGTTTTCAGACTACTTTTGAAAAAGAACTCTTGAAAAGGCAGATCCGTCGCGAGGACTCAAGAATCTGGATTATTAAGTCTTAGTTGAGGAAAACACCTCACGTGCAAATCTGTGATAGATAGCCGCGGGTTTGTCTGCTTTGAAATGGTGTTTGTGAAAATGAAGACCATGAACCCAGAATAAAAAATGTTTCGAAAGCACGCTGAACCCAGAATAGGGCACAACCATAATGCGCGTTTTAAGGTGAAATCACAGGATAAGATAAATCTTTTACCGGGAAAAAGTCCCTGTTTCTAGTGCCAAATTGTGAACACATAAATCACGAATCCATCCACGTATTCACAAACAATATTCGCATACATCCTAATTCTAGAATTGTACATCGTATGCGTAACGGGATGATTATATCGATTCATCGACTCGAAGCCTCCGGGCTTGTCATTCTCTAGTCGAATATTATAATAAATAATGTTCGTATGAAGGAATAAATCGAGAATCAAGTATAAATATAAAGCATATGACGTTTAACGCTGAATGTAAGGTGTTGAAATGTAAATGAGACAGATTTACGTGGTTCGGCACTAAGGCCTACATCCACGGGGTTGGGTGTTTCACTATGTATTGAATGGCTACAAACATAGTCGAATGACTTTAGAATATACATAGGTCTGGGGAAGTAGGGGGATTGATTACGCTTGCTATTTCTCTCTCCTATGTTCGCCTATAATTGCTCTCCCAAAATGGTTTGCCCCTCATCTCTTAGTGGAGAGGGGTATTTATAGGGATGGAACGTGGGTCCCATCTCTGAGGTGTCGTTGTAATCTTATCTTCTTGTGCTTTGTGCCTATTACGCAGAGGTTTTCGGCATATGCCGCGGCCTGAGCTTGACTACGTAGGGTTATCCTCGCTTCTTCCACGAGCTGATCGACACGTGTATATCTCTTGGGTATTTAATGCGGGTAGATGGATGTTTGCTCGTGTCAGACAAGTGTCTCTTTGTATGGTCATATATGTGTCAGCCTAACTTCCTCTCGGCCGTTGATCTGGGATCTTCCTAGGTATTGGGTGTGTTAATACCCAAGGGGTATTATCTGGTCCTCCTCTGAGCCAGCATACCTCCGTGGTCCTCTGTCCCTGACCGTCAGATCTGCTGACCGATGGCATCTTCTGATGAGATGCTTGCTATCATGTTTTGATGTCTCGCTTCGCATGCTTCCACGTGTCTCTTTATGTACACGTGGTGGATGATGAAAGGTGTACATATAATTCGATACAACGTGTAAGAGACGTCTAAATGTTTTTTTGTTTTCAGGAGACTAAATGGACAGGGAAAAAGGCAAAGAAGGTGGAGGGAACATGCTTCAAGCTATGGTACTCGGGAGAAACTCGGACCAAGAATGAGGTAGGTATCAATTGGTAATAACCTCAAGGGAGAAAGTTTTCGATGTTACAAGAAAAGAAGACATAATCATTTTAGTCAAACTGATGGTCGATAGGATAATGAAGGATTTAGCCATTTAGGTGTAGCGATAAAAATCAACGAGGGGAAGAAATCTTGAATTTCGATGTATCATATGACCTTATGATGGCTAACACATTTTTTTAGAAAGAGACAACATCATATCATATGGTCACATATAGTTGTGGCCAACATTCTACCCAGATAATATATTACTCTGACTAAAAAAAAAGCACTGTACCCAGATTGACTATATTCTCACTGCGAGAGAGAGCAGTGAGAGTGCTTAGATTGCAAGGTTATACTTGAGAATGTGTTGTCGTTCAGCATAAAATCCTAGTATCTAATTTTTTTTCTTAAAACACATTTACAACAAGGAAAAGACGCTAAAATTGCAAGAGAAAGAGGAATCTCAAAGAAGATGCCGCGTGAATTTTTTGAGATAGTGTAACATCCCGAATTTTTAGCATGGCGCATGCTCAAAGATGCGCCATGGCATGATATGAAGCTCCATCTCAAGTTTATGTCGCGTTAAGAGGAATATTGGCCCAGAGCCAATGTTGCATCATCATGATGCATTAGGCCAGTCGGGTAAATGGCCTTGGACATTGCGGCGCAATCATTGCGCATTATGCGAATAATTGGCCTAGAGCCAATATTGCACAATCATTGTGCATCAGGCCAGATAGGACTGGCCAAGTGAATATTGCATAATCATTGTGCAATACGCCGGAGTAAATATTGCACAATCATTCTGCAATAGCTGGAATGAGTGGTGCGCAATCATTATGAAGTATGCCAGAGTAACTGTTACGCAATCATTGTGCAATGCGCCAGAGCGAGCCGGCAGAAGGAATGTTGCGCAATCATTGTGCAACACTTAACAGAACTCGACAACCATTGGCGGTTATTTAGGGATACATGGCAACGACCATGAATAGTGAAGCAAGCACCTCAAAATGGGACTGGGTGAATGTCCATCCTCTCCCTTTTCCAAAGTTTTAAAAATGGTAAGTTAACATATACAGGGAGGGGTAGTTGGTTGAAGGTGCATATGCAGACTATGCGTCAAGTAAGCTTCATAGCTTAGTCGGAACGATATAAATGATGCTTAGGCATCATTCGTATCTGCATAGCCTTGCGAATGGAGCATATGATGCGAAGGTATCACTATTCCACGCTGAGGACCCGATAATGCACAATCTTTGTGCATTTTGATGAAACGGCCTATACGAACCAGGTCATTACCATTATTGCTTGGACACAGCCTTGCAATCCCTTCGATGATGAAGTACAGTATGTTCTTGATATCTTTATAGTAGGGAAGGGTACGTAAGCAGCCGCAATGAGTTGCAGCGTTACTGGTCCAGCACTTTGTCGCTCATATCATCTAATTGAGAGATGATTGCGGCACACTGGCCTCTCATATCACCTGGCTCGCTAGGTCGACACAAGAGATGATTGTGGCCAAACTTGATGACGCAAGTTGCATTCCATACCTTGGATGATCATACTTCCTGTCAACGTGTTCGACTCAAGCATGTACCAGTGGCGCATTGGGCATGGCCTCGAAAGAAAGCTACATCAATATGCAAGTTAGCGGAGCTTGCATAAGCCTAAGGAAAGAACACCATGATCCTGATTGATACACCCTTGGCACGAGAAAGACAAGTGTATGCTTTCATCAATGCCTAAGCTAAGTGAAGAGGGGGTATTAGGCCTGCAATGACCTATGCGTAAATCCTGGTAAGTAGCATAATAATGGCGCATCGGGGGAGTTATAATTTGCGCGCCCAGGCGCGCCAGGCGTAATTTTCCGATCTGTCACAGATAGGGTGCTCTCTGAAGGGGTATTAAGTGTAGAAGAATAGACGAGCTTCATGTGGGAAGAGATTGCAACTCGCATTCAGAAGCTGGTTGTAGAGGTGTTTAGAGTCTCAAGAGGGAATGGATGTGAACCTAAATATTCTTGATAGTGGGGCGATGATGTAAAAAAGGAGATTAAATATAAGAATGAGTTCTATAAAGACGTGCATTACCATAGTAACGAGAAAACCATACAAAAGTACAAAGCGGTAAAAAAGAATGCAAAGGGAATGATGAGTGGGGTGTGATATCGCGCATATGGAGACCTGTATTATAAGATAAACACGAAGGATAACGAGAAAAACACATACAAAATAACTAGACTTCTTGAGAGGAAGACGAGATACTTAAACCAAGTTAAATGCGTTAAATATGAGTATAATACACTTTTGGTGAAGGATTTTGAGATCAAGAACAGAAGGAGGGAATACTTCGATAAACTCTACAACATAGAGGATGATACAACTGCAATCGAGCTAGATAACTCTTTTGAGGACACCAACAAAATATTTGTTCGGAGTATTCAAGAAAATGAGGTAAGGAAACGCTAACAAGGACTAAAGAGGGTGTAACACCCGTACTTTTCGCATGGCGCATGCTCAAAGGTGCGTCATAGCATGAGATGAAGGTGCACCCCAAGATTATGTTGATGTGTTACGCAGTTTATATTGACCAAGAGACAATATCGCACCATCATGGTGTGTTATGCAAGTTGCATCATCCAATAGACAATAGCGCACCATCATGATGCGTTACGCAAGCAGGATGCTGGTCGAGAGCAATGTTGCGCCATCATGATGTAATACTCAAGTTAGCCATTGGGAAAAAACGGAATAATGCACCACTATGGCGCATTACTCAAGGGTGCATCACATAATGACCACGAATAGTGAAGCAGGCATGTCAAAGTTCTTTCCAACTTTTAGGTGTAGAAATATCAATAAGACATATATGAGGATGGTAGTTGGTTGAAGGTGCGTTACGGAATGCGACATTATGCTTCATATCTTAGTCGGTAAAGCCTATATGACGCCAAAGCATCATCATGGAGCGTTGCTTACTCGAGAGAGTTTCATGATGCTTAAGAATCCTCATTGCAGCGTTGTGAAACTAAGGATGCACCATTATGGTGCAAGGAGAAGGAAAGGCCAATGATGCACACTCTTGCGCATCATTTGTAAAAGACCCTTTGGCTTATGCAGACTGGGATGTTTTGGCCTTTGGCCTTGCAACACGAGTTGGATTTAGTTGCTTGTACCAACGATTGATGAACTGTGGTTCGTGTTTGATCCCTTCAAGGTAATAGAAGGGTACATAGGTATTGATAGTGGTTTTTTCACAAGGTTAAAACCTGTAAATTTTTGCCCAGCTGAACTCTCAGCATCCTATATATATTTATGGAATATCTTAATAATTATAATGTACTCGCCTCTGTATTTAATCTAAATTGATTAGACAACTTCTAGATAGATTGGCCACTAGTATAGAGCAATATTATCCTTAGAGTACCACTGGTGATGGTTGCAATTCCTATCCAGAAATTCTCTGACTATACATAATATACGTTCAAATACATACTCTTGTTCTTAATTAGATACCAGTATTGAGACTTTTCTAAGTTGCAATAATTCCATAACTAAATTCCTTGAACTCTTATCATATATTAATATTCAGATTCCTCGAACATGTTCCATAAACAATTACAGTCTCGGCTAAGCATGATGCCAACACTAGATCACATGGAACGATCGAGTAGCCCTAAGAAAACCATGATCCTGGCCACGCCACTGGAAAATGTCAGTGCTAAAAGTGCATAGGCCATGAACACGACACTGGAAAGTCCCAGCGCTAGCAGGCCATCCTATCACTGCCAGCCAACACCATCGCTGCCAGCCATCCCCATGCTGCTAGCGTCAACCCCACGTTGCGCGCCAGTGATAGCACCATCACTAACACAATGCCCGCGCTATCACCAGCGTCATCGTCCACCATCTATTGCTTCCAGTAGTGCCCTTTCCTGCCAACGCCAGCGTCGTTGTCTTCCTTCCCATGGTCTCTCCTTCCAAGCCAGCACAATTTCTCTCCACAATCAGTACCAAATTTCCAGCGTCATTGCTTGTTGCTGCCAACACCAACATGCCAGCGTCATTTTCTTTCCCGTGCCACTACGATATCTCCAACGCTATCCTTTCTAACGCCAACGACGCCCGCCCATCAAAGCTGTCAGCAACATCACTTTGCCAGCGTTGGCATCATTCTCTCTCCATCACTATCATCATCACCATCTCGTTTTCGAGAGCACTAGTGCTTGCAACAACTAGGCTGTGACACTAATGCGTGCTGGAACCAACTGAAAAAGCTGGGGTCCAACAACCATACCCAATATTTCGCTTAGCATTCTGTATGGACAAACTCCAATATACTTTTAAGAGAATCAACTAGACAGTCAGACTCAATCTTAATAAAAGTATATCAAAGAGTTATATCTCTCTTTCTCGATTCAATACTTACTCAAGAAAATATAAATCTGCGAGTCTAATTGAATACAAGAGAAATCACTTGAACGGTACCAAAGACCAATGTTCAAGGATCAATCAATTTCAATCAACAACCAAAGATTGGATTTCCCAATTGATCGATTAAACGCACAACCTATGATATTTCAATTATATAACAAAATATAATGCGGAAAAGAAATAACACAGACACCAGAAGTTTTGTTAACGAGGAAACCGCAAATGCAGAAAACCCTCGGGACCCAGTCCAAATTGAACACACACTGTATTAAGCCGCTACAGACACTAGCCCACTACAACCTAAGTTCACTCTAGACTGTAGTTGAACCCCAATAAATCTCACACTGATCCAAGGTACAGTTGCGCTCCTTACGTCTCTGATCCCAGCAGGGTTCTATGCACTTGATTCCCTTAGATGATCTCACCCCACAACTAATAGTTGCTACGACCCAAAATCTAAGACTTTAATAAACAAATTTGTATCACACAGAAAAGTCTACGGTAATAGATAAATCTGTCTCCCACAGAAATACCTACAAGTTTCTGTTCCGTCTTTTAATAAATCAAGGTGAACATGAACCAATTGATAAACCGGACTTATATTCTCGAAGAACAACCTAGTATTATAAATCACCTCACAATAATCTTAATCGACTAGCGAAATAAGATATTATGGAATCAAAATCGATGAGACGGAGGTGTTTATAACTACTTTTCTATCTTGCCTATCGGAGATATTAATCTCAAGCCAATCTTACGATTGTACTCAAATACGATAGAAACAGCAAGATCAGATCACGCAACTACGGAGAAAATGGTTGGGTCTGGCTTTACAATCCCAATGAAGTCTTCAAGTCGTTAACCTACAGGGTATCGATAGAAACCTAAGGTTAAAGGAGAATCGACTTTAGCTTATACAACTAGTATCACACAGGAGGTGTGGGGATTAGGTTTCCCAGTTGCTAGAGTTCTCCTTTATATAGTCTTTCAAATCAGGGTTTGCAATCAATGTTAGCTTAGTAACAAAGCATTCAATATTCACCGTTAGATGAAAACCTGATTAGATTCAAGCTAATATCTTTCAACCGTTAGATCGAACATAGCTTGTTACACACAAATGAAATGCACATTTATTTAGGTTTGTGTAACCGTACCCAAACATGTACATTTAGTTGGTTCAACAGTAGTTAACCAAATTGTTACCCATATGAGCACTTTCATATCAACCATATTCATCTTAACCATAACTAGTTCAAATGACTCAAGAGAACTAGTTGGAGAGTTGTTCAATTGCTTAGATATCATAGAAGTATATAAGACACAATCGAAGCAAAAAAAAATTGATTCACTCGAATCAATTCATGAACTTTATAGCCACGGTTTGCAAGTATGCATTCCTTAGTTTATATAAGTTTAAATTCACGAATAATCGTTTTTAGAAACTAACCCATTTAAGTACGCATACTGGTACGCGGACTTAAGTACCCAGAATAAGTTTGTTTTCAGTTCACAAACTCCGACAGAAATTCACGGGATGAGAACTTCCGACAGTACGCGGACTTTAGTTCCGGTATTCCTGAGCAGCAAAGTACGCATACTTTGGTTCAAGGAATAAAGACTTACACACGTATGAGTTATCACACAATGTTTATATCCTTTCAAGGTTATATTCTAAACTCTCATTTCAATCATTGAAACATTCTTAGAGGACGTTATATAGTTGTTATTCACAAGCGATTTTTTTCAAAGCGATTTTCAAGTAATTGAAACTAATATGACTTTCGTCACTAGTAAAGATGAACTTGGCCAAAGCGAAAGCTTACCAACAAATAGATAAGCGAGATAAACTCGGCTCGAAATAACAAATGTGTATAATCATAGTCTACATAGCAATACGATTTTTGTCTCAAGATAAGAGATAGAGTAGATATACTTTTGAGTGATAGATAAGTTCAAGTCTCCACATACCTTTTAGTCAATGAAGTTCCACCAGTTCCTTGAGTAGTTCTTCGTCTTTGTATGATAATCGTCATGGAGTCTAGAGCTCAACTACACTTTCTATCCTAGTACGAGACTTAGCTAATAGTAGACTAGAAATCAAGACTTATAGTTTTGATCACTAACATTGACAAACATACTTGGGATAGCAACGCATGCGAGTTCGACCGAGCAGTGCTCTAACAATCTCTCCCTTTGTCAATTTTAGTGACAAAACTATCAATACATATGGAATACAAAATAAATAAATAAACTTTTGTAGCTTCTCTTCCACATGCATGATCTCCTTGGTTCTTCAACATTACTCGAAATCTTCGTCACTTCCAAGTACTCCAATGATTCCAAAGGTTGTAAGTTTAGCATCATCGTTGTTGCAAATCCGTAGATATAACAATGAGAAAACAAGAGTTCTCAATCATTGTTACACAGTGTCATAGTATTATTACACAACATCAAAGTTTAATTGTATCACAACTTCGACAATAATACTATGGTGATATGTATCAATCCCCCTTGATCAATACTCCATCTCACATGGAAACCACTCCCCCTTACATAATGATCCGAAAACCATATGTATTTGTAGTGTGAACTACACATTAATTCTCCCCCTTTTTGTCTATAAAATTGGCAAAGGTACGAAAACTAGTGGGGTCCTAATGAAATTTCCATAGAGACATTTCATGACCAAAAGAAAGCACATATCAACTTTTTTAGATGCCATCATATAGCCGAAGTTAAATGCATTCATCAAGGAGTTTATAAAGATACTAGATAACCCCTATAATATTTCACGGCCGCACTCCCCATAAAATTTGGCAATTAAGAACAAGTTAAATTAAGAACTCTCCCCCATTAAATGTCATTCACGAAAGAACAATAAGAGCGACCTTACTTTCACAAGAAAAGAAGGATTTCTTTGGACATAACAAATCACATACAAATATGAATTTGAATCCAAAATACTCAATTCAATTAACCACAAGAAAACCAATGATTAATTTAATCGAAATGCTCAATATAAGAGAACTTATGGAGCCGCACAGTATGTACATAAAAATATGGATCGGGGAAGATCAGTACTGCGGAATAGACAAGGATTCATTCTATTTTCCATCACTATTTGCACAATGACATACAATAGACATAATCCTCGTAAACAAAAATTCATCCTATCTTCCATCAATATTTTCATAATGACATACAATAGGCTTAACTTTTGTAATGTCAAAAGTTCATTCATTCTTTTATCAATATTTTCATATCGACATGTGAAAGACTTAACTTTTGACAAAGTATGGGACAATCATAGTTCACAGACGCAAACACATATATCCGATAACAAATTGCAATATATAAAACCATAAAGATTAATACTGCAAAAATCATATTCCAAACAATTTTAGAATTTAACCAAATAAACCTAAAAAATAATGAAGATGAAGAATAGACATAGCTATGTGTAATCATAATAATGGCTATTCCAAACTCTAGTTATTCTTCTAAAAACACAAGAATAAAATTCTCACAAGAAGATTTACTAGACATTGAGGCCTATGAAAAATTCTTTATCGTCCCCGAACTCCTTGTCATCAACCGCCATGGGTACATATGGTTCGTGAAGAAAGGAGTCAATTCCAACAAACCTTCTAGGCTGAAGATGTCGAACCAGGGCCTTCTGAATTTCAAGAGTTCTCAAAACAAAAGTCTTTATTTGATGTATCTCCTTCCTTGTCTCCTTTAACTCTTCAAGAACATCAGAAAACTTCTGAGAATTTGAAGGAACAACTCTTGGCTTCCTCACATTCCTTCTTTTTCTTTTCAAAGTTGAAGGTATTAGAGATTTTTCATTTTCCTTCATGATTGATGGCTTAACAAACTTACGATTGTACTCAAATACGATGGAAACAACAAGATCAGATCACGCAACTACAGAGAAAATAGTTGGGTCTGGCTTCACAATCTCAATGAAGTCTTCGAGTCGTTAACCTACAAGGTCTCAATAGAAACCTAAGGTTAAAGGAGAATCGACTTTAGCTTATACAACTAGTATCACACAGGAGGTGTGGGGATTAGGTTTCCCAGTTGCTAGAGTTCTCCTTTATATAGTCTTTCAAATCAGGGTTTGCAATCAATGTTAGCTTAGTAACAAAGCATTCAATATTCACCGTTAGATGAGAACCTGATTAGATTCAAGATAATACCTTTCAACTGTTAGATCGAACTTATCTTGTTACACACAAATGAAATGCACGTTTATTTAGGTTTGTGTAACCGTACCCAAACATGTACATTTAGTTGGTTCAACAGTAGTTAACCAAATGGTTAGCCATATGAGCACTTTCATATCAACCATATTCATCTTAACCATAACTAGTTCAAATGACTCAAGAGAACTAGTTAGAGAGTTGTTCAATTTCTTAGATCTCATAGAAGTATATAAGACACAATCGAAGCAAAAACGATTTGATTCACTCAAATCAATTCATGAACTTTATAGCCACGGTTTGCAAGTATGCATTCCTTAGTTTATATAAGTTTAAGTTCAGGAATAATCGTTTTTATAAAATAACTCACTTAAGTACGCATACTGGTACGCGGACTTAAGTACCCAGAATAAATTTGTTTTCAGTTCACAAACGCCAGCAGAAATTCATGGTATGTGAACTTCCAAAAGTGCGCGTAGTGGTACGCGGACTTTAGTTCCGGTATTCCTGAGCAGCAAAGTACGCATACTTTGGTTCAAGGAATAAGGACTTACACACGTATGAGTTATCACACAATGTTTATATCATATCAAGGTTATATTCTTAACTCTCATTTCAATCATTGAAACATTCTTAGAGAACGTTATATAGTTGTTATTCACACGCTATTTTTCGTCAAAGCGATTTTCAAGTAATTGAAACTAATATGACTTTCGTCACTAGTAAAGATGAACTTGGACAAAACAAAAGCTTACCAACACATATTTCGAGAAATAGATAAGCGAGATAAACTCGGCTCGAAATAGCAAATGTGTATAATCATAGTCTATATAGCAATACGACTTTTATCTCAAGATAGGAGATAAAGTAGATAGACTTTTGAGTGATGGATAAGTTCAAGTCTCCACATACCTTTTAGTCAATGAAGTTCCACCAGTTTCTTGAGTAGTTCTTCGTCTTTGTATGATGATCGCCATGGAGTCTAGAGCTCAACTACACTTTCTATCCTAGTCCGAGACTTAGCTAATAGTAGACTAGAAATAAAGACTTATAGTTTTGATCACTAACATTGACAAACATGCTTGAGATAGCAACGCATGCGAGATCGACCGAGCAGTGCTCTAACAATATCTCCCTTTGTCAATTTTAGTGACAAAACTATCAATACATATGGAATACAAAATAAATAAATGAACTTTTGTAGCTTCTCTTCCACATGCATGATATCCTTGGTTCTTCAACATTACTCGAAATCTTCGTCACTTCCAAGTACTCCAATGATTCCAAAGGTTGTAAGTTTAGCATCATCGTTTTCGAAAATCCGTAGCTATAACAATGAGAAAACAAGAGTTCTCAATCATTTTTACACAGTGTCATAGTATTATTACACAGCATCAAAGTTCAATTGTATCACAACTTCGACAATAATACTATGGTGATATGTATCACTCCCCCTTAGTCAGTACTCCATCTCACATGGAAACCACTCCCCCTTACATAATTATCCGAATACCATATGTATGTGTAGTGTGAACTACACATTAATGCTCCCCTTTTTGTCAATAAAATTGGCAAAGGTACGAAAACTAGTGGGATCCTAATGAAATTTCCATAGAGACATTTCATGACCAAAAGAAAGCACATATCAACTTTTTTAGATTCCATCATATAGCCGAAGCTAAATGCATTCATCAAGGAGTTTATAAAGATACAAGATAACCCCTATAATATTCCACGTCCGCATTCCCCATAAAGATTTGGGAATTAAGCACAAGTTCAATTAAGAAATCTCCCCCATTAAATGTCATTCCCGAAAGAATAACAAGAGCGACCTTACTTTCAAAAGAAAAGAAGGATTTCTTTGGACATAAAAAATCACATACGAATATGAATTTGAATCCAAAATACTCAATTAAATTAACCACAAAAAAACCAATGATTAATTTAATCGTAAGTGCTCAACATAAGAGAAATTATGGAGCCACACAGTATGTACATAAAAATATGGATCAGGGAAGATTAATACTGCGGAATAGACGAGGATTCATTCTATTTTTCATCACTATTTGCACAATGACATACAATAGACATAATCCTCGTAAACAAAAGTTCATCCTATCTTCCATCAATATTTGCATAATGACATACAATAGGCTTAACTTTTGCAATGTCAAAAGTTCATTCATTCTTTTATCAATACTTGCATATCGACATGTGAAAGACTTAACTTTTGACAAAGTATGGGACAATCATAGTTCACAAACGCAAACACACATATCCCATAAGAAATTGCAATATATAAAACCATAAAGATTAACACTGCAAAAATCATCTTCCAAAACAATTTAGAATTTAACCAAATAAACCTAAAAAACAATGAAGATGAAGACAATGGACATAGCTAACTTAGAATTTTGAAAGTTGAACACTCATTCTGAAACATATCATGGCTATAACTTATTCAAGACAAGAGGTAGTCCATGACTACAATAACTCCTACAAGGAATCAATACGTGTTGTGTGGGGGGATTTTTCATGGGGTATTGGCCTGGTAGTTTGCATCAACATGGAGTATGGAAACACCTCATATTATATGCTTGGAAGTATGATACAATTGATGAGTGTTTTCTTACTTAATAAGGCAAGTCGCAATTCATTCCTTAGATGGTCATACTTCCTACCAAGTTATTTGACGCCGGCTTGCACCAATTGTGAATTGGAGACAGAGGAGGAAGCTAACTAGGTATGCAAGTTGGAGGAGATTGTGTAAGAACGATCAAGGTTAGTGCATGCTTTCATGTCAATGTCTAATGAAAGCAAGGACGTGGGAATAGGCTTACAATGGCCAATGTGCAAGTCCAACGCACGCCTTATGCTTGGACAAGGACTCGGAAATCAGTGATGCATGTAATATGTATTATCTCAAGCCTTTATGACCTTGAAATTTTCACAGGACAAGGGTAAAGTCGAACAGTATGGAAGTTTTATCTAAGGCATCAAGCTTGCGAAGCATGCTTGCAAATGGAAAATGGAAGTGCATTTGCATGGTAGTAAGAGAAACTTTAAGTCCATGTCACTGTATTATAAGTGGCACATCAGGGAGTTTCAACCTACGCAGCTGGGCACGTAGTCGTGATATCCCGGGACGTCACAGTTGGTATCAGAGAAAGTTCTGAGATAACACTACGGAACGTGCATTATGGACTCGTCAGCGAGTATGTTTTATTAAGAAAATAAAAATTTTCTTCAAAGGAAAATGATCAGTTGGAAGAGTAGGCCAACTTATGCCCGGACCGTGTTACAATTAGTCAAGTGTTGTGAGTTTTTCAGGCCTTACATGGCGACCCACCAGATAGTTGGTGACCCGGAAGACAGTTTGGAATGTTAAATAGACAACGGGAGTGATCATCCCTATCCGTTAGCTACAACAGTGTGCGTTGTCAGGACGACTAACATCTCACTTATGAGTGGCAACCTGGAAGACTACTGGCAAATGGCCGATGGTATGCTTTCATCTGAATGCTCATGAGTTAAAGTTTGGTGCTCACGGTACTTCGAAGAATTGCTTGATATTTTGATGACCCTTGCCAAACTGTGCATTTTGGGATCCCTGGGTGTGGCGTTAAGGTATGTGCACTTAGAATCTTGTAGTGAGATATCATTTTGTAAATTCTGAGTAGGTGGAGTAGGACGCATGATTAAGATATCCAAATCGATATTCTCGGTAGTATTGTTGACTCTCTTAGGGTTCTGGATTATATATTTTGGGACGGATGCTCAGAAGGTCTTGATTGGTGTTCACAACAAATTGAAGAAACCTTGAGTGACTTATGTGTATCATGGTGTGAGAATTCTGCTCAGAAAATCCAATCAAAGAAGTTGTCCATAATAAAAAAAAATGAATATCGTGGACGAAATTATTTTAAGTGGGTGGTGATGTAACATCCGCACTTTTTGCATGGCGCATGCTCAAAGGTATGTCATGGTATGAGATGAAGGTGCATCTCAAGCTCATGTTGCGTGCTGAGAGGAATATCAACTTAAAGTCAATATCGCACCATGGTGTAGGTTACATTGGCCAAGAGCCGTTATCACACCATCATGGTGCATTGCGCCAGTGTGTGGTTGGCCGAGAGCAATGTTGCACCATCATATTTGATGAGTGATTAATTCTTACATATTTACTACCCAAAATATATATTGTTGGTGCTTATTTTGGTATTGATTGTGTTTTTGTAGGTAAATGAATAAAATGGGATCTTCCAAGAAAATCGGCTAAAACTAGGATTCCAAGAAGAAAATATGGACTTCGGAGTACATGGGTCGTGGATACTTTTGGATCTAAATGGGATAGGCCCAATTTAAGTTAGTGAAGGAGATGATGGATGAAGTTGGTTTAAGAAACTAACATGCTCGGGCATTTTAGTCTCGTGGATTTTAGGATGAAGGACTTGGTGATTAGTTCTCGAAGGATTTAGGAGGTATCACGTAAAATGAAAAATCCTACTCAATAATTAATGTACGAGGTATGTCGACATGGTGGAGGAAGAAAGGAAACTAAATATCTTTTGCAACTAAAGAAGATTGATTTTGAACATAATATATACTTCACCACATTAATACATGACGCCTGTTTTGGAATTGAGATAATGACAAAATAAGTACTTACCTCGTACATAAGATCAGTATGTGCTCATATAATATTTTCTTTCCCATGAAAAGAAAAGCAAGTGGTCGTACATGTGGCGAGTCTTTATTAGGTGATATTGTGTATTCTTAGACAAGTGGCACACTCCCATTGGATATGACATGTGGAAGAGAATTAAAAGAGGAAGGTTAGATTTTGTTGAAATCTATATATTGATGTCGAGAACAGGAAACGAAGGGTGATTTTCTTGGAGAGCCGGTGAGCCGGTAGCCAGTTTCACAATTTTTTTTATTTCTTCTATTTAGTTTTCTTTGTAATAATGAGGAACTAGAATCACATGCTGGGACGACGGATGGAGCCATTTTTCGTCATTGTGGTAAATAAATTAATTTGTTTTTATGACTACTTGCACTGTTTATGAAATGATTTATGATTTTTATTGAATGGGTGTCATTTCAATTGATGGGTCATGCTTAGCTAAAATGTTTTGATGTCTCATGCTTTAGATTTACATTCATTGCTCTTAAAATCTACATTAGGCATGGAACTAGAGTCAACAAATTGTTATCATACAAGCTATAATGGTGCAGGAATAATTTTGAATCACATGAATAGAATTTGGTGAAATTCTTAGTCCCAGTACCTCTCACCATTGTTAACATTATTTGTATATTTATTTTTATTAAATTTAAAAATCGAAACTTCACAAGTCTTAGACGAACTCTACTACTACCACAACTTTTGAAACCTACCAAATTTTTGGCGCCGCCGACGCGGATTTGTGCTTAGGTAGAATTTTTAGGGTTTTTTTATTTTCATTTGTTCTTTTTACGTTTCTTTGGGTGTGTCTTTGTATTACAGGTTTGAAGTTGGATACTAAAGACTTGGAATCAAAGCTTAAAGCTAAAAGAGAAGGAAAAAGACAAAGGAAAAAAAAAAGCGAAAGAAAAATTAAAAAAAAAAAAGAGAGAATTTTTTTTTTTAGGGACCTTCCATTTTTGTAATTATTATTTTTTATTTCTTTTCTTTTGCACTTTATTTGGACTTTGGACTTGGACAATTATTTTTTTTTAAACCCTAAGGAAGGGTACATTAAATATAAAACTGTTTGCAGGGAAGGACGACGATTACAATATCGTCTCGGCCCCTTGGGTTCACACATGATATAGGAGTCGTGGCCCGAGTCGACTTCAGCGGTTCTGCGCCCGTCTGGTATGGGAGGTAAGCTTTTGAAACACCCGCGAATCCCCTGTCAGCGGGTTTATTGTATGCCTTAAGGTGAATATATGCTGAGGATTTGAATACGGTTGTTTTAATTTCCTAGTAAAGGGCAAGGCCTGGCCAAATTAAGATAAGGACTCGAATTTGATCACCGTTCTCTTCTTGCCCGCCTTAGGAAAACGAAACCAAATGCGAACCTAAGCTTAAAATTTTGACTAGAACGAGAGCTATAGGGTAACGAGCTTAATAGGAAAGTCGTTCGAAAAATATTGGTTACTCTTTTGAGCATACTTTGAAGTTCATGATGGTTTCTGCGAGTTGAATGCGTGACTGCGCCGCCTTATAATACCGGTGAGACCTTGGGTATCAAAGCTCCTCGCAGCTTCCCTCGTCTCAATTCAACTTACTTAAACTCGAATTGATTCCAGAGAGGTTTTCTCATATTGTAACGAATTCCTTTTCGAAAGATTAGAAGCTGGTCTAGAAACAATCTAAGTGGAGCCATCATGCTTGTTGTTTGATAGATTTTATAGGTTTGATTTGGTCGAGTCAGCCTTGTTTGTGATTGTGTAGAATTCCCTTGCAATTAAGAATGTCGAACGGGTATGATAGAAGCCAATACAATGATTATCGACCTGAATTTGAATATGGACATCGTCCTTTTTATGACCATGTTGGGAATAGTGGTTGGGAACGCCATCCTTTGGAAGGATATGGGTCATACCCTGGTGAGCCCAATTACTATCCACATATGCATCAGTTTTACGAGCAAGAAGATTATAGTACTAGTTCTTCGTCTCTGGAGGATACAATCAAACTATTGAAAAGTAGTCCTTTTTATGATCCCTATGTTCTTATTCCTCCTTTAGAAGAGTCCCTCAGGAAGTTAGCCGAGTCGACGCGTAAGTTAGCTGAGATGAATAGTATAATTATAGACGAAAGAACTACAATAATGAGTGAACCTTCTTTAGAAGACCACCTCAAGCGGATAGCTGAGACGAACGAAAGAATTGCTCGAAATTACTTGAATTGCCAATATAGTGTATCCAATAATACCCTTGAGAATGAAGATAGTTATTTACATAATCAAGATAACAAGGTTAGAATTGGTAGCACTACTTGTTTTGATGAGGTTCGATATTTTTCATGTTATTATGATGTGGATAGTGTTGATGAAGAATTTAAAATTTGTAGGCATAGTGATCAGGAAGTTGTTACTCTAAATGAACTTTATGATGATAGTGTTATTTCTGGTTCAAATCCCGATAATTTTAATGATTATTCACCTATTCAAAATAACGAGGATTTGATTAGAGATACCACCTCTTTAGATGATGTAGTATTTCCTTTTGATTACGAAGTCGATAATGGTTTATAAGAACGAGTTTATTTTAAGAATACTGTTTTAGAGTCTAGCGATTTAGAAACAATGGTCTTAGACGAAGAAAATGAACTCGTAGAGCTATTAAATATGAGTGAGGATGCGTCACTTGAGTATAACCTAGAAGAAGCAATTGACTATTTTCAGGATTCCAATGATCTAGAAATTAATGAAATTGTAGCTAGTCTATCTAGAGATACCCAAAAATCTAAGTTTGGGGGTGATTATCATTCCCCTTGTGCCATACCTTTAGATCTTACAAAGATCCCTCAGTCGGGACTTGAAATTTGTGCCTCAGCCATCTTGCAAGATTATCTTCATACACTTTTTCCTGAATCTAGTTGTGTCCATATGAGAGCTCAGTTGTTAGAAACCCATCCTCTGGTTGATGTGGTTAACCCAGGCTATCATACCAAAATTGACTTTGTTTTCCCACCAAAAACTTTTCTTCCAATTGTGGGAACATATGATTTTCAGATGTGTCGGTTATTAAGTTTTGAGACTAAACCTAATTACTTTAGGAGAGTAGGGTCGACACATTTGCTTAAGGAAGACCACCTCTTTCTTTGTGGTCAGCTGTGTGAGTTAAACCTGATTGAATTTAAGGATCCGCAGTTATTTAGGTTATTATTTTGTGCTTCTAAGTTTTTACTTGAGTTTTTCCAGACTCTAATACCTGAATCGGATCTTAGCTATGAGGAAACGCAGTCCATGAAAATATTTTATCTAGACCCTTTCATAGAGCCTGAACCTGAACCACAACTAGTTGTAGTTATCTTAAACAAGGGTATGTTCGGTATCTTCTTGGTCTGTTGCAGTTTCCTCTTCTTGTGGTTAGCACTTTTTGATCTAGATGACCCACAGTTATTCCGGATACTTTTGTATGATACTATGAGGTGACTAATTCCTTCTGATATCTGGATGAAGACTTTAAACTTAGCATTTCTTGGGAGGTAACCCGTTTTCATGCGACACGGTAATATTCTTCCTTATTTCTTTTCCCTGAAGTGGTAATAGTTTCTCCTTGTTCATGTTTTCAATTTTATCTTTAGAACATCGAGGACAATGTTAGATTTAAGTTTGGGGGTGGGGAAGAACTTTTTAGTTTCACTTTTGAAACTTCTAGCGTCACATGGTATCCGGTTAGCTAAGTTTACATACTATTTCTCACCAAAAAGATAGAAATTGGAATGCTAGGGATAACAACCTTTTGAGACATTAGAGAAAAAGACATTGAGATCCTTGAAATTCAGGAGAGAACTTGTTCCTTTTAGAGGGTAACCATGATGGACCTAACCATACATGATGGAAAGGCAAGTAGGTCACGAAATGCCAGAAAGACAAAGCAACCTCACAATGTAGTCTTAGTTACTGGATTGCGAATCTCTCTCAGTAGAAACTTATCATCATCAACAAGCGGAGCGACATCAAAATCTATGAAGAAAGTTGAAGACGTTTTAGGTTTAGAAGCAACAATAGAAAATAATAATTCAAAAATCAAAGTTGAAGTTATAAGAGCAAATGATATAAGTTGTTAGAATCCATGATACCAAGATATCACAAGTTGCGAAGATCCAAGTTTTGAAAGTCCTTCTCTCATGGCCATGTAAATTGTTGTCTTGTAAGTTTTGTTTCCAAAAAAAAAAATGAAAAAAAAAATGAAAAAAAATCATCGTTACGTTTTGTTCAATAAGGCCAAAGGGAAGTAGAAATTTATAAGTCAAGGAAGAAATCGAAGAGAAGAGTTAATTATTAAGGTTCTATGAGGTTCGATAGTTTATCATCAACAGTTGAAGACCGAAGAAGACGTTGTTTCTACTGAGCACTATGAGAGAGTCGAAGAAAGATACATTTGGTTGCTTTGTTAGTCCGCTTTCAATCTGGCACAAGATCTTTCTAGCACTGGTTTAACTCATCACACGTAATTAGTCCAGCTGTGTAGCAGATGTCCCTCTCATCTTTATCTCTCTCCTAATCTTATCCAGCTGTAAAGCAGCGGACGCATCTTACAATGTTTATCTAGCTGTGTAGCGGATATCTCTTTATCTAGCAGTGTTGCGGATGTGTCTCCCCTTTTCTTCAGTCAGCTTTAGAGCTGACACCTTTAATTTCTCTGGCATTCTAGTTACTTGGAGATAGGTTGAGAATATGTATGTCCTCATAGCTCTTTGGATACTTGTGACCAATTAGAAGTAATGGTTTTGTGGGTACACCTCTGGTAAACCCTCCCGAGATTAACTCGGCCACTAGGGCCACCAGTGAGTTTTTATTTTCTAGAATAAATTTGCTCGAGGACTAGCAAAATATAAGTTTGGGGGTGTGATGAGCGATTAATTCTTACATATTTACTACCCAAAATATATATTGTTGGTGCTTATTTTGGTATTGATTGTGTTTTTGTAGGTAAATGAATAAAATGGGATCTTCCAAGAAAATCGGCTAAAACTAGGATTCCAAGAAGAAAATAAGGACTTCGGAGTACATGGGTCGTGGATACTTTTGGATCTAAATGGGATAGGCCCAATTTAAGTTAGTGAAGGAGATGATGGGATGAAGTTGGTTTAAGAAACTAATATGCTCGGGCATTCTGGTCTCGTGGATTTTAGGATGAAGGACTTGGTGATTAGTTCTCGAAGGATTTAGGAGGTATCACGTAAAATGAAAAATCCTACTCAATAATTAATGTACGAGGTATGTCGACATGGTGGAGGAAGAAAGGAAACTAAATATCTTTTGCAATTAAAGAAGATTGATTTTGAACATAATATATACTTCACCACATTAATACATGACGCCTGTTTTGTAATTGAGATAATGACAAAATAAGTACTTACCTCGTACATAAGATCAGTATGTGCTCATATAATATTTTCTTTCCCATGAAAAGAAAAGCAAGTGGTCGTACATGTGGCGAGTCTTTATTAGGTGATATTGTGTATTCTTAGACAAGTGGCACACTCCCATTGGATATGACATGTGGAAGAGAATTAAAATAGGAAGGTTAGATTTTGTTGAAATCTATATATTGATGTCGAGAACAAGAAACGAAGGGTGATTTTCATGAGAGCCGGTGAGCCGTTAGCCAGTTTCACAATTTTCTTTTATTTCTTCTATTTAGTTTTCTTTGTAATAATGAGGAACTAGAATCACATGCTGGGACGACGGATGGAGCCATTTTTCGTCATTGTGGTAAATAAATTAATTTGTTTTTATGACTACTTGCACTGTTTATGAAATGATTTATGATTTTTATTGAATGGGTGTCATTTCAATTGATGGGTCATGCTTAGCTAAAATTTTTTGATGTCTCATGCTTTAGATTTACATTCATTGCTCTCAAAATCTACATTGGGCAAGGAACTAGAGTCAACAAATTGTTATCCTACAAGCTATAATTGTGTAGGAATAATTTTGAATCACATGAATAGAATTTGGTGAAATTCTTAGTCCCAGTACCTCTCACCATTGTTAACATTATTTGTATATTTATTTTTATTAAATTTAAAAATCGAACCTTCACAAGTCTTAGACGAACTCTACTACTACAACAACTTTTGAAACCTACCAATATTGCAGTACTCAAGTTTTTCATTGGGATAAAACTGAATAATGCACTACTATGACGCATTACTCAAGGATGCATGGCATAACGACCATGAGTAGTGAAGCAGGCATGTCAAAGTGCTCTTTAACTTTTAATTGTAGAAATATGAATAAGTCATATATAGGGAGGGGTAGTTGGTTGAAGGTGCATTAAGGAGGAATGCTCCATTAAGCTTCATAACTTAGCCGGTAGAGCCTATATGATGCTAAAGGATCATTATGGTACTCGAGAAAGTTTCATGATGCTTATGTATCATCATTGCGGTGTTTCGAAACTAAGGATGCACCACCATGGTGCAAGACGAAGGAAAGTCCAATAGTACACACTCTTGTGCATCATTTGCAAAAAAAAAAAGACCCTTTGATCTATACGGACTGGGTTATGCTTGGATTTTTTCCTTGCAACACGAGTTAGTCAGTTTCTTGTCCCAACAATTGATGAACTATAGTCCTTGCTTGATACCTTCATGGTATGGAGAAGGGTACATAGGCATCCACAATGAGTAGCAGTTGGTAGGAATTTAACAGTACCTACAATTATACTGCAAGCACACAGTTTTTATAACATGTATATGGAAAATACAGGTCAACCCCATGAGGATTTGTTACGATGCGGAGTTAAACTTCTAAGTTTTACTACTAATTTAAATACGAAAGGGATGGCGATACGACAAAGATATGAATGATTATACTAAACAAACAAACAAAAAGATAAGCAAGGGTACTAGGGTAGTTGAATCCACCGCTTAACCTATGCTAAGTCATTTCAAGTTCAATAATGAACATCGGTCAAGATGCAAGTCTGTCGTTTATCCAATGATAACGGTGAAGATCCAAGTCTTTCACGTATCTAAGGTTATTCAAATACGGATAGCTTAACCATAACTAAGGTATTCATCCTAAGTGTTATCTTTTTAATTAAGCACAACCAATCAAGGAATCAATAAAAATATGTTAAACATGAGCTGCAAAAAAATCAACATAGTTGTGTTCAAACTACCTCGGTTGCATGATAAATAATGTGAGAGTAAAATGCTGAAATGCTCATATTAAATCTATCCTAAAACAATACAGCACAACAAGAATAATATCATAACATGAATAAAACTAGCAATAGATTAATGGCTTCATCTAAACCCTAGTTATGAAATTAAAACATAATAGAAAAATACTGAAAATAAACCTAAAATACTGCTTGGTGCACCAGCTACCCATTTTTTATTTATACACAAGTTTCCCCAATTAGATTTTAATTCGATAACACCCAAACCTACTCACCATCAGTGGTTCTTTGTCATTCATTCATTTGATGTTTCTCCAATTGTTAATGGATAACCCTAACCCTATCTCTCTCAAACCTAGCTTCTAGTTTACTGTTTTTGATAAGGAAAATGATAAGGTTGAAAGAGATGAATATTAGAGTTTTAATTGGTATTTATAGGTGGTGGTTTCTTATAGTATGGTGGGGAAGATGGATTAATGGATGGAGATGGTTGTACTGTAGAGTATGAGAAGAATTGGAGAAGATGAGAATGAAATTGGGTTTATGTTCCACATGAAGATTTGGGGAGAAAAGAAGACTTCTGGATGTTGAGCAGCACATCTAGTTTGATGTATCGGGTGTGGAAACGGGTTCAGGATTTTTCACTTGTTTCACGCTCAATTCCTCTTTAAGCCCACTGCTTGGTTCCATTTTTGCAAGCGGCTTATGGAATGAGCGCAAACGGATTGCACTCTTTCTTCTTTTGACACTTCTTTTACACTCGCCATTGCCTTCTATCTAAACAACATGTTTCCGCTCTTCGCTTGTCATCATCTACCAATTCCTTCTGTTTTTGCTTCTCTAACCATAAAAGCTTTATTTACTACCTAAAAGCACAAAATAAATTAGTAAAAGTAATTATTTATGAAGACAGTAAAGTACAGAATTTGGGATAAGATTGGAAATTAAAGAACAAAAGATGAGATAAATGCCAATAAATAGATATAGAATTATAAAATATTAGGCACTCATCAGCAGAATTAGTGGTCAAGTACTTTTTCGCTCATATTATCTAATTGCAAGGTGGTTGCTACGTTATGGTAACTCATATCATATGTATCGGCAGTATGATGCAACCGATGATTGTGGCCATACTTGATGAGGTGAATTGCAGTTCATTCCTTAGATGCTCATACTTCCTATCAAGTCATTCGACGATGACTTGCACTAATTGTGAATTCGGCATTGCCAAGGAAGGAAGCTAACTAGGTATGAAAGTTAAAGTATCTTGCATAAGCAACATGCATCATAGGGATGACGGAAATCAAGAACGAAATAAGCATGTGTGATGTAACCATGGTACGAGCAAGATCAATGCACGCTTTCATCTCAATTCGTAATCGGTGCAAGTCCATGGCATGTGCCTTAATCGTGGACAAGGGCTCTTAAGTCAGTGTTGCATGTAATATGCATCAACTCTAGCCTTTATGGCTTTGCACCCTTCATATAACAAGGGTAAAGTCAGAACGGCGTGGAAGCTGCAGTTAAGGCATCATTCTTGCGAAACATGATTGCAAATGGAACATGAACGTGCATTTTCCTAGCGATAAGAGAAGCTTTAAGGCTAGGTCATTGTACTACCAGTGGCGCATTGAGTAGTTTCGACCTACGCGGATGAGCGTCACAAGCGTGATTTCCTAGTCCATCATATGGGTAAAGGCGCTAGGGACGGATAACATCCCCATTGAAGTATGAAAGTACCTTGGATATGTAGGGATAATGTGGCTAACCAAGTTGTTCAATAGAATTTTCTGGTCAAACAAGATGTCAAACAAATGAATGGGAAGCATAGTAATACCGATATTCAAGAATAAAATAGATACCCAAAGTTGTACAAATTATAGAGTAATCAAGCTTATGAGTCATACAATCAAACTTTGGGAGAGAGTTATTGAGCATCGCGTATACGTCGGGAAACAAGCGTCTCGAAAAACCAATTTGGTTTTATGCCTAGGATATCGACCATAGAGGGGATAATCCTAGCAAGAAAACTTATCAAGAGGTATTGGAAGCAGACTAAAGACTCGTGGATGGACCTGGAGAAAGCATATGACAAAATGCTGCCTAAAGTAATATGGTTGGCTCTCGGGGGAAAAAATCCCCACAAAGTATGTCACCCTAATTAAAGATATGTACGATGGCGTTGCAACCAGTGTCAGAACACCCGATGGGGTGACTAGAGACTTCCCTATCAAGATAAGACTACATCAAGGATCAGCTTTGAACCCTTGTATTATTTTTTTCTAGTGATAAATCTGTTAGAGCATAGATCAGTCAACATCGCATGCGTTGCTATATCAAGCATGTTTGTCAATGTTAGTGATCAAAACTATAAAGTTTTGATTTCTAGCCTATTAGCTAAGTCTCGGACTAGGATAGGAAAAGTGTAGTTGAGCTCAAGGACTTCATGGTGATTCAACGAAAATGACGATGATCAACACCAAGGAACCGTGGAACTTCATCAACAAAAAGGTATGTGAAGACTTGAACTTATCTATCAATCGAAAGTCTATCTATTCTTGTCCTACTTCTTATGAGACAAAAGTCGTATGCTATATAGACTAGATCATATACACTTCATATTACGAGATGAATATTCATTGCTTATCTTTTACTCGATATCATGTGTTGGTAAAGCGTTTCGTTTTGATCATGTTTATCTTCACCTAGTGACGAAAGTCATGAAAGTTTCAATCACTTTGGAAATTGCTCTGACGAGAAAGGTATGTTGTTCTTCACGACTGAATATCGCCCTCTGAGAATGTTTCAATGATTGAAATGAGAGGTTAGATTACATAACCATGTATTCCTTGAACAGAAGTTTTCAAACTTTGTTGATCAAGAGAAATCGGTAGGATTGTGGAATTGGCTTGCCAAGTGTGCGAACCCAGTCCGCAGACTCAGTCCGCGAACTGACGGAAGTTCTGGACCGAGAATTTCTGCTGGGATTTCCAAAACTCGTTTGTGTGCTAAGTCCGCTAACCCAGTCCGCGAACTGGCGGAAGTTCTCGACCCGAGAATTTCTACTGAGTTTGGAAAACTCAACCGATTAACTTAAGTCCGCGAACTTGTTTGTGAGCTTAAGAGGTTATGATCTAAAAATGTGCTCTGAACATTAAACATTAATTATTAAGGAATGCTTTATGCAATCCGTGGCTATAATGTTCATGAGCCGATTCTGATCGAATCGAATCATCTTTGTTTCAATTGTGTCTTGTGTAGTTACATAATATCTCATAGCAATTGAAAAACTCTTAACTAGTTCATTTGAGTCAATTGAACTAGTTATGGTGAAGAAGAACATGATTAATATGAGATGCTCATATGGTTGACCTTTTGGGTTATCATGTTGAACCAACATACGTGTACTCGTTTGGGCATGGTTTTCACGAACCCAGTAAACGTGTACCCAAGTGTGTGTGACAAGCTATGTCTTTCGATCTAACGGTTGAGAGATATTGGCTTGAATCTAAATCAGGTTTTCATCTAACAGTGAATAGAGTTTGCTTTGTACCTAAGGCAAAACCCTGATTTGAAGGCTATATAAAGGAGACTTCTAGCATCGAGCAAACCTAATCCCCACACGTCTGTGTGCTACTAGTGATATCTCTAGAGTCGGTCTCCATTAACTCTTGAGTTTCTTCTCTAAACTCGATTTAACGACTTAAAGACTTCATTCGGATTGTGAAGCCAGACCAATACTAATTTTATCGTAGTTTAGTGATATGAACTTGCACCTTCTATCATACGAGTACAATCGATTGATTGGCTTGAGATCGTGAGAGTTCTCCAATAGGCAAGATAAAGAAGTCACAAACATCTTCGTCTCGCTATTTGTGATTCCTCGACAATCCGCTTGTGTAGTCAGGAAGGATTGTAGAGAGGTGATTGATTAATCTAGGCTGTTCTTCGGGAATATAAGTCTGGATTATCAATTGGTTCATGTTACCTTGATTTTATATCTAAAGACGGAACAAAACCTAGGATTTATCTGTGGGAGACAGATTTATCCTTTCGATAGACTTTTCTACGTGAGACAGATTCGTTTATTATCAAGTCTGTGATTTTGGGTTGCAACAACTCTTTGTTGTGGGTGAGATCAGCAAAGGGAATCAAGTACGTAGTGTCCTGCTGGGATCAGAGGCGTAGGAGTACAATCTGGACTAGGTCCCGGGGTTTTTCTGCATTTGCGGTTTCCTCGTTAACAAAACTTCTGGTGTCTGTGTTATTTCTTTTCCGCATTATATTTTATATAATAGAAATAATATAGGTTGTGCGTTCGTGATCATCAACTTCTCTAATCCAACTTTTGGTTGTTGATTGTAGTTGATTGATCCTTGGACATTGGTCTTTGGTACCGTCCAAGTTATCTCTCTTTGATAAAGACTCGCTATTGATTTTAGCTTGAGTAGAAATCAAATCGAGAGATTGAGATAATAACTCTTTGAGATACTTTTTATCTAGATTGAGTATGACTGTCTAGTTGATTCTCTAGCAAAGTATTTCGGAGTTAGTCCATACAGATTGCTAAGGGAAATATTGGGTGGTGTTGTTAGACCCCCGCTTTTTCAAAATCAAGTTACGAAGGACATACAAGGAGCGCTTCCTTGGTGCATGTTCTTTGATGATGATGTCATGTTAATTGACGATAGTAGGATGCCTCAATATCTAGGAAACTGGATTTGTTGAGACAAACTTTGGAATCGAAGGGCTAAAACTCGGTATGACTAAATCTGAGTACATGAAATGTGAATTCAGTGATGTCAGGTCTGAAGACTGGGATATGTATTTAGCCGTGTAATTAATGCCTAGGAAAAAATCCTTTCGACATTTCGTATCGATGCTCCAAGGTGATGGTGGAATTGACGAGGATGTTAGCCATAAGATCCAGGGCGGGATGGGCGAAATAGAGACAAGCAACTAGCATCCTGTGCGACAAAAATTCCCGAGAAAGCTGAAAGATAAGCTATATATAATGGAAACCAGAACGGCGATGCGGTATGTCGTGCAATGTGGGACTACTAAAAGTCAACATATTATAGAGATTCATGAAACGGAAATGTGTATGGTGCGGTGGACCAGTAGCCACACGAGATGGGATCGAATTAGGAACGAGAATATACACAATAAATTTGGGGTGGTACAGAATGAGGAGAAGCTTATTCAACTTCGTCTGAGATGGCATCGACATCTCCAATGAAGGCCTCCCAAGGCACTTATGTACACATGAATCGTAAGGCATGTAGTAGGCACCAAGAGAGGTAGAGGTCGTCCAAAACCGACTTGGGTGGAAGCATTGAATGGAACTTGAAAGGGTGAAACTTCTCATAACAGTTGGCGCTGGATAAACGCATGCGGAAGTCAGTGATTCACGTACCAGGAGCATGACATATACAACTTGGTTTACATATTGGGTTCCATTTCTAGCCTACCCATCTTGTTTGGGATTTAAGGCTTAGTTTTGGTTTGTGAAAACTACAACCACACCCATTTTTACACATTTTTACACTGTGAAACCCACGGGCGTAAAACCTCATGGACGCACCCATTTCCTCGTCAAAAATTTATATGAGACCCATAATTTCTGAAATTATGTTTCTTAGTTTTTTTAAAGGCCAAAGTACCATTTTCTTCAAGAGACGGATAGAGTGAAGTGAAAAGAAAAAACTGATGAACTCCGATTCTTCGTTTTTAAGATTTGGATCTTTCAAATCTTTCTCTAGACCACGAAAATACCTTTCTCTTTGTTAAATTTTTCCCAATCTTTCTTTGAATAATCCTCTCAATAAAACTAGGTTTTCTGCCTCAAAATCTCTGGTTTAATTTGGGGATTTTGGATTTCTGGATATTATTCGAGAAGAAAGAAGAAATTAAGATTGAAGTTGCAAAAGGGAAGAAGAGTCTTGCGGTATTTCGATATCATCTGAATTACTATGTACATCAAATGAGGAGGGGAACCACATCAGTAGCAGGAACAGCAGTAGTAGTTCAGAAGAGAGTCAACGCTCCTTTCTGGTGTTGGATTTATAATTGGGATACATGGTAAGTGCTTAACTATCCATATTCTAATTTCAATTTCAATGTTGGTACAATTTTGATGTGGATCTATCATTTTTGATCTATGGTTATCAGTAATTGGGTCGAATTTTTGTTCATATATCTCGGATGAGTCAAGAGATTCTCTTTTGGCATGACAAATGACTTAATGTTATTATTGGAACTAGTATATATGGTTTTCTGTCTATTGTATGTGTTTAATCTATAAAAATTAGAGAATTTTCATAAAACAGGAGAGTAAGTCAGTTAAATGTATGAATTATTCATCTTATTTTGAACTCACTCCATAATTGAATGTGATTGTGCACTTGGTTGTTAAATGTCCTGACTAAGATATGATATTTTGAATTACAGATGTATCAGACCCCACGTCCATATCCCATTAGCATTTCCTTGTCAAACTCTGGTTGCTGAAAGAGTCTACTCTCAATAATCGCTTGGATATATTAGGAATATTTGGGAGAGGTAGTGTTTGAGGAGCTACTGTAGAGAAACTAGTGGTACAACAACAAATGCAAGTGTATTTGGAGCAAGGGAGAGTGTGAAAGCAACA
The DNA here is from genome assembly GCF_003573695.1 of Papaver somniferum. NCBI lineage: Eukaryota > Viridiplantae > Streptophyta > Magnoliopsida > Ranunculales > Papaveraceae > Papaver > Papaver somniferum. The sequence goes on along the minus strand of NC_039362.1, from coordinate 31,136,840 downwards.
TGGGACAAGTGACATCAACTCACCTATTTTTCTCGCAACAAATTGATTTTACCAAAGAAGGTATTTCTTTTCCACGCTTATTAAATCATACGGTAGATGGAGTTTCCTAAATAATCTTGAGCATCGACACAAAAACTTACAGGAGCTAAGAAATTTTAGGTTTGATAAAATTTCTATCATGGTTAATTTTTTAAAGGGTACATGGGGAGTTACACTTGAAACATGAGATGATGGATTCTAATGAGCATATTTCTTTTTTTTTATGGACTGCAGTGAGCATATCGGTGGTCTTTCCATCCCACTTTCAACATATGTTATTGAATGTGACTGCTCTTTACTGTAAAATTTCTTGTTTATTGACACTGTTCTGGTGAAGAATAAGTTGGGAGAAAGTGTTGAGGGTGATGTTAACTAGCTCTTTGCTAGTGGTGGAGGTTGTATGAAATGAACTGGTAGTGGTGAATGGGGACAGAGTTCTGGTGCTGAAGTTTGTGGCGAACAAATGAGTGGTGATGGATGTGAACCAGAAAAGGTAACGTTCGCGGAAGAAGAGAGTTTGGATAGTAAGTAAGACAACTGTTTCGTTTCTTATGAATCCGCACTTTATAGATTATATGTGAGCTTGAGTTTGTTATAAAGAGAGTGAAATGGTTCTGATGAGAACACATGACTTGAATAAGGAATTTGTGGCTTGGCTAAGTGGCTGGTTCTTACTGTGAAATGTTGGTCTCGATCAAGAAATGATGTGCAGCAACAAAGTTAGGTTCCGAAATATGCTGAAATTGGCTGACGCAACATTGTTAATTGAATGATTTGGGAATTATATGTTGTCTGAATTGTTTGAACATATAGGGGTTTTGGAGTGAGATGGTCTAATTTGGAATTATTTGATTCGGTAGCAGAAAGTGCTTAGGAAGACAGAAATGAAAAGGTGGTATTGTTTCGTATAAATTCCTATCTCATTTTTGTTTATTATTGCAATATTTGCTGCGAATTGACAGGCTTCAAGGTACTGTGTATCTTCTCCATGCCATTGCTTGTATATTTGTTTAGCCATGCTTAAAACATTTTCGACAACTAGCTTATGCTGTTAGACTGTAAGGAAATTGAGGGACCTCTATTATTGCCTCGTACAACAAATGCAATTTTTTAGTTTAGTGCAATTGTTAAATTCAAGGTTGAGTGCAGATTGAGAATTGAATTTTTTTTCTTGCAGACTATAATGGTGGCTGGTAGTGACACTCTAACGGTTGCTTGGTGGCAGGTAGTGACACTCTAACGGTTGTTGTTCATGCATTTGATTGTCTTTTTTATTTCATATTTTCTTATAGTTTTCATATTGTAATTGGAAGACTTGTCATTTTTTGCAATTAAAGAATTTTTGCAAGATACTATTTTTGTAGTGGCTGCATAATCTTTATGCAACTACAAAAATGTCTTCATAACCTGTTGTGCATTCAAAAAAAAAGTTGCATAACGCATTATACAGACACATTTTTTGTTGGCACTGATATAAAATTGACCGCATGATCTGTTATGCATCTATAAAAATTGTTGCATAATCTGTTATGCATCGGAGAAAGTTGGTGCATAACCTGTTATGCATCTGAGAAAATGGATGCATAATGCATTTTGCATTAACTTTTTCTAAATCAACCAAAAAAAGGTTGCATAACTCGTTAGATAGCTACAAACATGGGTGCATGACCTATTATGCAGTCATTTTCTTGACCGCATAGCATACTTATGCAACCGTTGTTTTGTTAGTACTAAAAATAAAAAAATTGCATCATAGTGTTTTAAACATAACAAGTAATGCAACCTAAAAATGACTGCATAATCTGTTATGCAGCTGCGAAAGTGCTTGCATAACCTGTTATGCTTTCGAAAAATGGTTACATAATGTTATGCAAACACTTTTTTGTTAACGCTGAAATAGGAAAATGACTGCATAATCTGTTATGCAGCAATAATAATGGATGCATTACTTGTTATGCACCCGAGAAAATAGATGCATAAGTTATTATGCATCAGAAAAGATAGCTGCATAATTCATTTATGCTAGTTAACACTTAAATCAACAAAAGAAAAATAGTTGCATAACCTATTATGCAACTATAAAAAGTTACTGCATTACCTATTATGCAATCGAAAAAATAACTGCATAATTTGTTATTCATTTCTTTTTTGTCGAAATGTTAATTTTTAGATTTATACAAGTTTTTAGTGGTGCATAATCAAATTAGTGGATGCATGAACCAAAATATGGTTGCACAATGTGTTATGCGTCTTTTGTTTTGACTACATAATGTGTCATGCATCATTTTTTTTGTTAGAATGTTATTTTTAGGCATATACATCGTTTTAGTGGTTGCACAACCTAACTAGTTGATGCATAAACCAAAATATGGTTGCATAATTTGTGATGCATTCTTTGTGGTATCTGCATAATGTGTTATGCATCCTTTATGGTGGCTGCATAATGGTGGTGTATCAAGTTTTCAAAATTTCTTCCTAAAAATGATAATCACCTCCATTTTTTTCGTAAAAATTCAAATTTGATATTGTTATTTGTGCTCGTTTTGTAGAACCCTTTAAAAACTTTGCAACGAGATAAAATTTGTAAAATTCCAAGACACGGTTTTTTAGATGTGTTATATTCAAGTTTGCATACCAATTATACCATTGAAAAAATAGGATGCATAACGAGTCATGCAGACTCTTTACTGAGCAGATAGAAAATCCAAAATTTCTTCCTTTTACAAGTAATTATATTAAGGGCAACTTTGCCTTGTTACTCACTTTTTATAATTTTGAATAACTATGGGTGTCACGTTAGCTGAAAAATATTTTGGGCCTACCTATAGGAATAATATATTTTTTGGGCCTTAGCCTAATTTTCCCTTTTGGTTTTTGTGTTGGTTTTCTTGGAACGATTTTTTGGGACAATGGTTTTTTTTGGGGGACCATGGTCCTATTAGGCCACCTACCCTATAGTTATAAGGGGTGTCCTAAAGCATTGAAATGACTAACCTACCCTTAACCTAATTTAATTTAAAACCAACCCAATAACCACACATATATATATATATATATATATATATATATATATATATATATAACCACCACCTCCTCCCACCACCACCTCCCACCATCGCCGATTACCACCACCACCAACAACAACCACCGATTACCACCACCACCACCGCCGATCACCACCACCAACCACCGATTACCACCACCACCTCCGATTACCACCACCACCAACCACCACCAATATATATATATATAGCTTAATTTAAAACATTAACAAAGATATTCTCACAAACCTGTTACTTGTCATTCGTTTTTGGTTGAATAAATAAGAAGTAATCATTAAAATGAGTTGAAAATGGAAGTTGCAGAGAGGTTTAATGGAGGGTTTTTTTTCAGAGAAAGTTCGGTTATCAAGAATTAATTTTTTCTTAACCGAACTCCTTATATTAGAACAACACAAGTCCATAAGTTCGGTTCCTTCGCAAAATAAGGATATCACCGAACTTTAGTTTACGAAATAATGAGAAGTCCACAAGTTCGGTTGGTTCGCAAAAATGTTAAGTTTTCTTTATAACCGAACTCTACCTTTGAAACTTCGTAACCGAACTCTACCTAATTTGCCAAGAAATAAATTTCGTAGTAACCGAACGCTTGCCTAATTGCATATATGCATATATAAGCCCAGTTCGGTTGATTCGCAAAATATGTTGAAGTTTGCGAACCAACCGAACTTTTAACACTAAGTTACTTTTAACCTGCAGTTCGGTTGGGAACTTGGTTGCGTTGAAGTTTGCGAACTAACCGAACACACAAGATGTACCCAAATAAATTGTTAAGTTCAAAGTTCGGTTACCTACCATTTTATCCTAGGTAACCGAACATTACACTGTACGACCAAAACCTCCATTAACGAGCGAGTTTGGTAACCTGCGTGTTTGGAAAACGTAACCGAACTATACTTTTAGGTGTGTTCAGTTACATGTTCTTGACATATGGTAACCGAACTGGCCCAAATCTACATAAAAAATTTCATTTTTTTTGAAAGTTTTGAGCAATTCAACCAACATTATCTAAGTTTGAAGCCTACCTGGGTACCCAAATACCCTTCCTCCGGTTGTGGTTGGTAAAATCCATCGTTTTTCATGTTTTCCTTTTTCATCTTCTCTAACTTTACTCTCTCAATAATTCTACTTCTTTAAAAAAAAAACCATCTGATTTTTTAATCTCACTAATTATCTTTAACTTAATCATTACACTAACTATTATTAACACTAACTAATCATCACCCAAAATTAATCAGGAGGATAATTTAGGTATTAATATAAATATCTTGATAAAGGGTGACCTAGATTTACTTCTAATGTCTTTACCCGAAATAAAACTATGGTCCCCAAAAAAACCATGATCCCCAAAAAATCGTTCTTTTCTTATGTTTCCTCGTAAGCAAGTGTGGAATTCTTTAATTCTAGTTTGGACCTTATGTTACAAATGTATTCCTACCGCGGATTTTCTTTACGAAGCTGAAAAGGTGCAGTCTCCACTTTGCTTATTTTGTTCTTTAGGTTAAGTGACTAGTGCTCATCTATTTCTCCGTGGCAATTTCACCTCTCAATTATGGAATTATTCCTTTGATAGTTTTGGTACCGATTGGGATTTCTCTGAGCCAGTCAAGGCTACAATTTGGAATTGGAAATCATCTAAATCTAGTACCAGAAAGCAAAAAGTTTGGTTTGTTCTCCCTTTTACTATTTGGTGGATGATTTGTAAGGAAAGAAGCATTAGATGCTTCTCAAATAGGTCCAGAAATTGTAAGCAACTAATCATGGCTATCAAATGCACCAGATTCCATTAGGCTCTTCGTACAAAGCTCCTTGATGGTTTTTCCGCCTGTACCTTGATTTATAACTGGGATATAAACTGAAAACGCCTGTACCTTACTTTATAACTGGGATATCATATAATTGAGAATTGCCCTTGACAGTATTTTATTTTTTGCTACCCTCCTTGTAACACTGTCACCTTGAGTGACCCTTTTCTCTTTAATATATCTTGCTCTTTTTGGTCTAAATAAAATAAAGAAAAAGCAATTATCTGCTCTCATCAGTCGAGAATCATACTATATAATATGTATACCGCGTGAGATGTATAAACAATGACAATAATTTCGCCCATGATCTATGTGGATGCACTTCATACTGTCAAGTCGGTCACTGAATTGATGAACACAAACAGCATATATTATCATTATACTTATTTATTAGGCAGCAAAACAGTGCATCTCATCCAACTGAGCTAGCTAAACACTGGCTCGGCATTGAAAGAACAAATAGAACGATGCACATACGCAATTTCCAAGGTACTCATTGACCTGCAAATATTTATAGTATTTTGAAGTTTGAATTTTGTTTAATCAAAAGCAGTACATATTCGTGTGTTGACTTATTTTTCATCCATCTTTCTCCCTCTGAGAAGAAAAGTAAGTTAATCACACCGTTAATGATCCAATCTGTATTTTTAATGAAGGAAAAGCCAGTAATTTTAATTCTGGATATTAATGTGAATCTCTAATGCACAGTTGCACGCATCTAGAGAGAAAAGGATAATAATATATTTAGTCAGTGAAACATGACTCAAACACCAAAAAACCCATAAATCATAGTATCTGCTCTCCTCTCTTTTCTTTTTTCAGTTTTTTATTGGAATCAAGAACTTAGAATATCTACGTTTCAATTTGGGCGGTAACTAATTAAACTAACTCAAATGCAACTAAGAATGAATTCCCTGCCATCCCCATTTACAGATAGTATAAGAATAAACTAAGGTGAACAAGATCTAGTTCTACATAGTTCGTTCCTTTTTCTCTTTGAAAAATCCAACATGACCCGCGCTCAGCCTCTGTCTGGCTGTCCTGGAGTCTCATTCATTAATTATTGGATCAAGCATACAATTGGGCACTGGGGATTGGAGTGGCAACTGATAGGAAGGTTCAATTCCTCTCATCCAACTCATGAATCTGCCTATGTTCAGGTTGGCTCTGCTCTAAGTGTCTGATCTGCCTATGTTCAGGTTGGCTCTGCTCCAAGTGTCTGATTCTTCATTTTTGTGGATCAGCTATACATATACAAGACAAACACATTGAGCTACAATCTAAAGATGGAGTATAATTTATGAATAGGGCAGTGTAGCAGCTAGCTAGGGCAGTGTAGCAGCTAGCTAGGGCGCGTTGCTTGAGAATCTATCAACTGCCGTGGTTTTCCTAATTAGGCACCAGATTTTGGAGACATAAATTTCTAAACGATACTATAATTAAAGGAAAAGTGGGAATTAATTTACAATAATAATTCAAGCCGACCAAACCAGACTGATACGGGGTATTAATCAGTACATAAAACTCTTGCATTATGAGTACATGTGCTCTGCTTTACTCACTGCTTAATACCTAATTATTAAGGTTTCGTTCCCAAACAAAATTAAGATAATTATTAGCACTTTCATTCAGGCATTACTGCAGTATGCACGATCCATTCACATGATCACAGAATAGTCGCACACTGCAAGTAAACTGAGCACTGAGCAGTTAAACCGAACCTCCATAAATATAACCAACTTTCATCATTAACGAATAAACTTTTGAACTCCTTGTATTCAATCAATCAAAAAAATAATGGATTGTTGTCCCCTCGTTGCCAGACTCAAACATTTGTCTTCTTTGACTATACATGTGCATGAATAAGCCGGGTTTTCATGGAAATTTACTAATACAAGGATTACAAGAATCCAAAAAAGAAATCCTAAAGTCACCTAATCCTAGAGACTTAAAACTATATAGGGTTAGTGTCAAAACAAAAAACACACTACTCAAAAACCAAGGCACCTTCAAGTCTGTTTTGCTATGCGGGTTCTGTTTTTCCATGAATCATCCAGCTACTAGCAATTTTTTTCTGAAAGGTTTCTGTGAAGGAGACTATGAGTTGAATGATGATGACTAATGAGCATTAAGAAAATAATAATAATAGTTTAATGAAAACTCATAAGCATTCACCACAATTAATGGCAGATAAATAGCTGTACAGTATCAGTTATAGTATTTTATTCGTTTTTCTTTTACTAATTGTCCTACAAAAGGGCTCCCATCCCCTTTCACTTTTCCCCACAATCATCGTTCTCGTTTTCTCTCTACATTTTAAACTCGGTTTCCTTTCTACATTTCAAACTCCACCTAAAACATTTCATACATTCTTCTTTGTGACTACGAGATCATCATCAGATTGATTAATCGATGATGAAAATGGCAGATTCTTCATCTAACATGAAGTGTCTGCTACTGGTCTGTTTTTTCTCTATCCTTGGGATGGCAATGGGTATTGCTCCAAAGAAGGCAGTTAGTGTGCCATTTGGGAAGAACTATGCCCCTACATGGTCTTTTGATCACATCAAGTATTTCAATGGTGGTAATGAGATTGAGCTCCACCTCGACAACTACACTGGTAAGTTCAACTTATATTCAGACTTTCTACTTTGTCATCTGTCTGTTGCAGATTCCCTAGTGCTAATGAATATATACCTGAGTTTTGATGTTTTTCTATTTTGGGATGAAAATTATAGGTACTGGGTTTCACTCAAAGGGGTCTTATCTGTACGGACACTTCGACATGCACATAAAAATGGTTGCAGGGGACTCAGCTGGAACTGTAACTGCTTTCTATGTAAGTCATTCCTATCAGTTCGTTTACCACTACTACTACCAGCACCCTGGTATCCCTACTTAATCTTGCTTATCCACAACCCTTCTGGGTGCTACTAGCCGCTTAAGAAACCCCTTCTGTCCCCAATGGGATTCGACGTAGCTCTTCCAGATTCCATAAACATGCAATCTGATACAGCATATTTAACGAATGAATGCAGTTATCTTCAAACGGGAATGAGCATGATGAGGTAGACTTCGAGTTCTTGGGAAACAGGACAGGGGAACCCTACATTTTACAGACAAATGTCTTCACAGGTGGTGAAGGTAACAGAGAGCAACGGATCTACCTCTGGTTCGATCCAACAGCGGCCTACCACACCTACTCTATCCTCTGGAACTCCTACCACATCACGTAAGTATCTAACAACTCTCCAATACATTTCAAAATCCCCTCCAAGTATTGCTTAATTTTCAGAAAACTAATGAAACAATATGCACGCATGTGAAATGCAGATTCTTCGTTGATAATATCCCAATCAGGATATTCAAGAACAGTAGAAAGTTAGGATTGAAATTCCCATTCGAACAACCCATGAAGTTGTATTCAAGTTTGTGGAACGCAGATGACTGGGCAACCAGGGGAGGGCTTGAGAAAACTGATTGGTCCAAGGCACCTTTCGTAGCTAAATACAGGGGATTCCACATTGATGCTTGCGAGGCATCAGTGAACGCAAAATTCTGTGAAACACAAGGAAGGAGGTGGTGGGATCAGAAGGAATACCAAGACCTTGATGCCTACCAGTACAGGAGGCTCATGTGGGTCCGTAGGAAATTTACAATCTACAACTACTGCAAAGATAAAGCCAGGTTCCCCATAATGCCTCGCGAATGCAAGATAGACAGGGATGCTTAATTAAGAAATTTAATATGTTCTTAGAAGGAAACTATTGTATCCTATTCTTACCACAACAACAGTCTTTTCTAAAATACTATTATTAATCAATCAATGGTGGGTATTTTATCCTAAGATACTTCATGTGTTTCCTAGCTGTCCTCTATATCCTCTTCACAAACTTCTTCCAAAACAAGACCATGTGCGAAGGGACAGTCATGTGCTTTTCCTTTCCCTAAATTGGTGATTCCCATTTAATTATTCATTTACTGATTCCACAATTATCGTTATCATCAGAGTGGGAAGTTGAAGTTGTAATGTGTATTCTTTTTCAGTTCGGCGTATGTTTTCTTCCCCACACATGAATTATCATATATTCATATGATTTGCTATATAATATCTTGATATGTGGATTCTCTATTCTCAATCCGTTTGAATATTACACCTTATTCTACCTGCTAGATTATGCCCTCCAATTTTTACAACCTAGCATCTGATATCCAACAAAAAATTCCTTGACCTACTTAGTTACCTTATTAGCCATTAATAATACAAGTCGGTACCGTTCTTGAACAAGGTTCTAAAGCAAAAATGGTAAAACAGGCATTTTTTCTGTTATATGAGAGTGAAATGGGAAAAGTTGAGAACTGAGTGCTGATATCATGGAATGACTAATATGAGTAATCATGGATCCACATTATAACAGTAAATATATTAGGAAAAAAAACACGAAACTAGACGCTCTTAAGCAATAGGTTTTCAGTTAAACTCAAGATAAAAAAGGATAACAAATACATACTCAGTCTTGCTCGCGTAATTTGCAGCAGCCACCGCCTTCTTTTGTCTTGGCCCTTGAATCAGGCTACCTTAACTCCACTGAATCCTTTGACAGTAACAATGAGCGAGCAGGATCAACGTTGACAGAGATAAAATATTCATCTACAGCATCTCCATTAAGCTAAAGACAGTCAGAAAGATTCAGAAAAAAATGAAAATAAGAAAGTTTCAATTCCATTAGAATGGATAGGGGAAAGAAAAGTCTATCATCACATTTTTTATCCTTCTGACAGGAATTCGACAAATAAGTATAGAAAACAAGGCATCATTTTCCTTTTGCTTTAAGACTCCTGTTGAGAATCCTTTCCATATGAATATAAATTGGGCCCAAAATTCCCCTCAATTTTGAGGTGCTCAGCGTTAACAGAAAAATTCTGAGTGGTAAATCAATACTATACAAATAAAAGAACTTTGGTTACATCATTAGGAACCATTCTGAGATACGATTGCGATTGCTCAGGTAGAAAATTTCCTGTTTGGACATTTGTGCTCCAGCCTGGGTAAAAGACCTTCAATTTAACTGTCATACCTTAGATATGTAGACAAGTAACACTCTAAGCCTCAATTGCGGTGTATGGAGCAGCTAAATGATAGCCGTTGCATCCGACTACTGTCCCTTCACACCCCATTCTTTTAGGTGGGTGTCATCAAATTCACGTGAGATTAGGCACATTGCGGTGGGTGTCGGCAAATTCTCGAATGATACGCTTCAGAGTTCTACCCCCTCTGCCTTGCATATGCCCGTGATTATTTATTCCTCCATCTCGGGTCCTACTCTCAAGGTAATCTGAAGCTGCATTGGCGAGTGCCTTCAGCCACATGGGTACTAGAGTCTCTGCTTCACCCTGCTTCAGATACTCAGCTGGCAACGCCCGAACCTGATATCGATCGCCAAGGAGTCAAATATTAATAAACAAAGCAAAGAATAGAAAGCATTTTTAAAAAATCAAAATCACTTCCCCGTCAATGGAATAAAAGTATAAATTAAGAGAAATATTTTGAAATGTAGAAAACATTTTAATTCATCGTATGGATAAAGAGACACCGTAGAGTGCAGCCACCCATGTAAAGATTCCCAGGAAAGCACTGAATTCCAGGTGGTCCTCTCACTTAAGCTGCAAATTGCTGCTAGTTGTTGTAATATTGTTGCAGACTTGTGAACCTGCTTAAAACAGAGGCAGAACAGCTAGTATTCCTTAGTTAGAGACAAACAAGGGGCAAATTGAAACTTCTAGGTTTTCCATAAAAGCATAAGGAAACACACACACCCTCGACATTGCCGGGACCCCAAGTAAAGCGTATACTATACTAGATACGAGTCCCTCGCCACTACGTGATATGACCTGAATAGTCACTGAGCCGAGTGACCCTTCAGTCATACATGACATCGATTCCAGCACTGAGGTTAGACCGACCTCTAAGAAACCTGCAAGGTTCCCTGTTACATCAATCAATTGAACAAGAACTATAATTCACAAGAAGAAAGTGATATGCTATAATTGACCATGCTTACATGACATGTATGACATCGCTGCTAGTGCTGCTCCACGGTGCATTGCAGTGCAGCATATAGCTGCCTTTTGGAATGAAACCTCGAGCAGAGAACCAGATGCAGCCAGCACTTCCTGATAGTTTATCACTAGTCAGCTTCACTTAGCTCTATAAAGAAGTTCATCCAAAAAAATTTGAACAACGAGACTTTAACAAAATCGCATATATCATATTAAAATATAGTGAAACCACTTGGACGAAAAAGTAAAGTGAAACCTTGGGACAACCACGAACAAAAGTAGATGTGAAATTAGTGTAAGCCTCAACAAGATCTGGTTCTTGATCGCATATATAGGAAGAATTAAGAGCCGTAATTGAAGCTGCAGATGAAAATCTGTCAAATGTGCTGATAAACAGAGATCCATATTCTTCCCTGTGACCGAATTCTTCAATGACGACAGCAGCTGATACGCAAATCAACGTATTTCACAAATAAAGATATGGATAATAAGTGAAGTAAATATAAGTTCGCTTATCAACAAAACAAACAAAAACTCTACAAAATAGAGGGAGTATCCATCGACACTCCATGTGAGGCTGCTCTGATGTAAAACAGCTGATCCCTGGCAAAATTTAGGGTAGGTATTCTAATGAAACTCCCAAACCAGAGGTACAACATCTGGTAAAGGGTTAAGAACTTACCCGTTCTGACATAGCAGTCATGGCTTTGAAAAGAGAGAAAGTTTGTAGATAAACAATCCAGTACTTTAGACAATAACATTAAGAAGTGTTGACCTGCAAATGAACACGGATACGCAACAATCTGAAGACATTGTAGTCTAAAGACCATGAAACGATGCTGGAATTTAAAAAACAGCTATACCTGAAGAGTGAATGGCTTGTGAAAGAGCCCGGCACGCTGCTGCAGATAAACTAGCACTTTCCATGTGCAAGGACGTAAGTAGTTTCTCCAGAATGGGCCAAAAAACACCCAGTAGAGCTAGAATTGTATCATCATCGGCTGGAACAGTTGACGAAGAGATTGAGAGATGACTGAACACAGTTCCCATCCTGAAACCAACGAATCATTTATAGGGTAGTTAGAGGATACAGAGATTCCAGGCATGAGAGTCCCCAGTAAATATTACAAACAGGAAGAGAAAAGGCCTTGCATATTAAGGAGTGTTCTTTTTAGGCAAAGAGATTATTTTTTGAGTTTATTGCATTCCCGGACACTCTTCACTACTATCTGTAACATATGTCAGAGATAATAACTTGAGTAAGTGGTGACAAACATTAGACTAACAATAGTAAACCAGAAAACAGAAGTTTTTATTTTAGGTCACGAGAAGTTTTTATTTCAGGTCAACGAGAACTTAATAGCGATTAACCATCTCAAAGAATCTACAAAGCATCCATTTTCAGTAAGTACATGAAAGTTTGAGAAAAGTTACTGCTTTAAAAACCTTAAAGAACTACTGGTATCCAAATTATCGCAAATGAAGTTGCACTACTTTGTTGCAATAGCAATGGAGTGACAAATAAAATCCAGGCCAGGGTTATTAACATTACCCAAATTAATATATATATAAACATCCAGGTTTACAGCATCAAGAACAAACCTGTAAAGTCCCCTTGCAGCAGAGCTCAAGGCTTGTGTATAACTTGCAGGGTTTTGTCTTAGTGAATGCCCACTCTCTTCTTCAATCTAGAGGAACAAAATACCCGGTAACGCACAGATACAATTGATATATATAGTACAGAAGAAACTCTAAAAAGGTCAACAACTTACAAGTTTCCCAATAGCTCCATAACAAGAAGAAAGCAGCCTTGCTAAGGAGTTGTTCTTTAGCTGCTTATCAGGAATTGTGCCAATTATCAGAGTTATCGCACTAACCACTTCTTCCTCCTCTTCCAAAGGTAAGTGCCGCTCTTCTAATCCCTAAAGCAACCAATGAATATTTCAGATAGATTTTACAGACAAAAGAATAGCATGCATGTCCTCTAAAGAATCAAAAACAATTGGACAATGTATCTTCACAGTCAACTAGCAATTTATAATTAAGACATCCCCTTCCTACTTTTAGTTACATGAAGCTCAGCTACATGTTAAAACTTACAAAGGTTTAGTTGCGGTAGACAAATTTACCTCTCCAATCCAGATCAGAATTTCCAAGTCCGAAGGTTCATGAATCACTGAAGATGCGTCTTCGCAAAGTTTACGCAAGGCTGACGCACAAGCATTTGATGTCGCCAGTTCTCTAATTCCTGCAGCAAAAAATAATCTGAAAGTAGCTAATTAGCTCAAAAGGAAGTGGGATCCAGATGCAGTGATGCTACATCATGATTTCGCCAGAAAGGAAAATATACTGGATTGCATGTTGGAACAAAAAATAGGAAGAGTCCCTCACAGTAAATGTCTAGTCGATGTTTGTACACCAGAGATCCACTTGGAGTAGGAACCAACAACATCGGCTACTGTTCTGTAAACCTAGAAGCTCAAATCAAAAATAGGATTCTGTAAGTAGACTAGTACAAGTTGAAGCCAATGATAACATGAACAATCATCATAGTAATTAAATATTTAAAACGTACAAGGCACAGGAACCCGTCAAGCCCATCAGATGCTCTATTTGACAAGATCGTTACTAACTGCAGTATCACAGAGAAATCGAATGGTTGGCCGTCTTGAAGAATTAGTTCTGCAACCTGAAGTATGTACAAGGAGACACAATCATCAACATCCAGTCTCATTTGCTTTTGACTATTTTACAAATTTTTAAAGTTTCCAATTTGCACATAAACTAATAGCTAAAGGATGATAAAATGAGTGGCGATGCATGTAATACTTGTAGGAGATGAGAAACTATTACCCTAGATCGTGCATCAGGGTTTGCATGAACTACTATTGAAATAAAGTATTGAACAGAGATTTTTAGTGAGTAGCAGAAAAGGAAGTTTTCAAATCATGATAGGCAGTCTATCATGATCATAGTAAGATTCAACGCCACATCATACCACATACAAGATGTTACAAGCAAGCACTAGGTTCACCTTATGAAACATAAGAATCTAATTATGACAAACAAAAGCAATTACTTTTACTAGGAGATCTCACCACATTAAGTACGAACATTTTGGTTTCCACTTCCTTCCAAGGTATTTGTACATCTGAAGATGCCCAGCCTCCAGAGAAAATCTATGATAAGATTAAAACAGTAACTAAAAAGAAATAATAGCACTAATAGTTTCATAAATAAAATGCATAGCAGCAACTCAAGAACCACTAGAAAGCCTTTAGCAGATAAACAAGCTCCAATATAATATTTTGCAGCTTGAGAATATTGTGTTTTGGTCCTCCAGTAATACGAGTGGACAGAATTTGCAATATTTACAAAACAACTGGTGCCAAATACAAACAAATTGAATCACGTAGATTGAGTATGTTCATCAAATTCAAATCCTTACCTTTTGCACAAAAGTACCAGATCCTAAAAGCTGACAAATATCCACAAAAAGCTCAGACAGATCCATCCTAAACTGTGCAAGGCCATCAGGCAAGTCAAGAGTTCCACTCTCACCACTGAATGTAGAATCATCCACCTGGCATTAGAAGTAGTATTTTAAGTAGTTTCTGAAAAAAGTATGTTTGCCTTGATCAAGATAATATGACAAAATCAATCATGTAGAGAGGAAAAGCTCTCGGAAAGGACATCTTCCGAGCTAGCAAAAGTAAAAACTCAAAGAACTGTGTGTGTGTGTGTGTGTGGGTGGGGGTGGGGGTGGGTGGGTGGGGGTGGGGGGGGGGGGGGGGGGTGGGGGGGGTGGGGGTGGGGCTTATAGACTATGATAGGAATATGGATAAACTCAAGATGAACTTCCAATAAATCTGAGTTCTAGGGTAGAGACATAAAAGGCATTCATAATAAATAATCAAAAACTGCCTATGCTCAAGCACATGGAGCTCCTTATATGGAGTATACAACTTCCTAAACATAACAAATAGCCAACTAAATTTCCTGAGCTAATAAAACTCTAAGATGGATATTTTAGATGCTTACAGATATCTCTAAGATTCAACTAGATAATACAAATGAAAATACCCAATTTATTTGGATATGTAAATTATAATTAACTAAAAACCAATAATAAATAAAAAATCTCATTTTCCATATTTTATCCTGCATTACATCAGATAGCTCTGTATAGAATTCGCATTTCACAGATGACAATATTGTCCATTTCAATGTATAAAAGTCTTTGAACACAGCTGAAAGAGTTCAAGAGTAACCTGAGCACGCAATAAAAGGGCATCAAGTAATGCTGAGAATACTGGAAAGAACATCTCTTCCACCTTTTTCCTACTGCTCAACTTATCCATGTCCAGGCCAAGAGCATAGCTTGCTAGACAGCACCTGGATAGTTGCGAAACAGGTGCAGGTTTTACGGTCTTATGAGTTAATGGAGTCACAAACTTTTAAACAGCAAAAAAAAAAAAAAAAAAAAAAAAAAAAAAAAAAAAAAAAGAAAAAAAAAATGAATGAGAATAGCTTGAGGAAAACAAAAACCAACCAAAATTGCAATGTTGAGTCTGCAATATCCCAATCTTCACCTGGAAAAGCTACACAACTGCCATGTGTAGCATATGAATTAGAAAGTACACTACTGATATCAACTTGTTACACAGTACAACCGAGAACAATTAGTTGTTTTTTCAATGTAAGTATTAAGATTATTGTACAACCTCAAAAGGGCATCTGCCAACACAAGTGCTTCTGTACTTGCTTCTACAATCAAAGCCGGAGCCTAATATTCAGCATCCGACGGAATGAAATCAGTCAAAAAATCAAAACATCAACAATGCTATCAATTTGGAATGTAAGCCATATCGAGAATATTATGACTAATTAGATTCACCGAATCATGTCACTCATTTACATGAAACAGTATAAACCATGTAAGAACCTTGAACTCTGCTGAGGAGATTCGTTACTTACTGCCTGCCCAATCTCCGACATCAAGCATGCGAGACCACCAATTACTTTCTCATCTCCACTAGCAAGGGCTGGTAGGAGCAATACTTCTCTAAGAAAAGGTACTCTGAAGAGCAAAACCTGAGGTAATCCCTATAATAAAGAAAAGGAAAGATATTACAAATCAAATCCAGGAAAATATTCTTCCATAACCATGAGGTGCTTAACCACATACATACCTCGTATCGGCTTACGAGCTCAATTAGTACTTCGATGGCCAGGTCAAACGAAGAGAATACCTACACATGATATAGACAAATAGACTGGAGGCATGACTAAAGTTTCTAAAAATATGCTATTTTAGTAGAAAAAACAAGCGGTGAAAAACAAACCTGCAGAGAGTTGAAGACAAAGTTAAGAAGTGGATGTGTTGGTAAGGATGACGGTGGAACCTCAGAGAAGCACCCAGCTCGAACCTGCAACTCAGTGAGACTACTATCATGATCGATAACAGCAAATGAGATACAAAAAAAAAAGAAGGTAAATGTTGAACTCAAGATACTGAAACTTATACAAATTATAGTCTGCATACAGAAGATACTGGACACAAAAGAATTTAGTAATGGTCAACCAATTTAATCATCTTGTGTAGCCTCAAGAAGTACCAATTGAAAGTGTTGAGAACACAATTCCAAGATAGAAGACATAAATAAAGATAAATAAATGAAGTGAAATAGTCTTACCCAACTAAGCAAGCATCTCAAAATTTTCCTATTCCTGTCTTGAAGTTGATTGTTATCACCAAGCCTTTGCTCAGATTGATGCCTAAGGAACTCAAGAACAGTAGGAGTACGTGCAAGTAGCTGTTTAAGACATGTAGAATAATATCAATTTTTCTATACAGACTTTAAAAATGATTTGTAAAGACGACAAAATCTATTATCAGAATCACCTCTTGACCATACTGAAATCTAAGCGAGGAAGAGATATTAGAATCAGTATTCTGATCATCAATAACTTCTTCAGGCAAAACAGTAAGCATCTCCAAGACAGCAACATTACCATTTTCTTGGTTCTCTAAAGTCTGTAAACTCGAGAAAAGTTGTTCAATAGGTTTCTTATGTTGTACAGAACGTAGTACAAGTGCAGAGAGCGCAAGACAGATTTGTGTCAAGAGCTGAGGAGGTCCGTAACTAAATTTCTTAGCAGCGATGATCAGAGCATTTAGTAAAGCATCTTTATCCCCAGCTTGTAAATAACATCCTTCAGTTTGGATCTGAAGTACGAATAACATGTAAATTCACACATTCATTCATAGACAGATAGAAAGAAAAAGAAATTATGACCTAATTTATGATAATCGGAGGAGAACTGAAGTACCTTTCGTTTGAGAATCTGAGCAGCGAAGAAATCGAGTTCGAAATTATCTTGAAGGAGGAAATTGGGATTTGGAGGAGAAGTAAGAATAGAAGTGGAGACATCCCAAGCAGAAGGAGTTTGTTGGAAATGAACTAACCATTGATTAGCAGCAACTCTATTACATGATTGGGAATCATGGTTTAATACTGACACTGCTTCTGCTACTTTCATACGGATTTCATCCATTATTTTTCTCAACAAATCACTACACAAGTCATCGAATGATTGGAGCCGGGAAGATTTTGGATGACCAACTTAACTCACTCGACAACAACAAATCTCCCTCTCCCTCTCCCTCTCCCTCTCCCTCTCTCGTCTCTAATCTCTTTACTCTTTTTGCTTGCGGCTCTTCTGGGCTCATCTTCGGCTAGTGTCCGTGTCTCTCCCAAAATCAAGCCCATTACATCCTGTTTTTCTTTTTATTCTTTAAAGAGTCCTGATGTGAGTGTTGATGGTGGTTTTTAGTTTAGGGCGAAACTGTAAAAGTCTGCCTACCTGACCCGACATCAGAAGTAGTAGATCTTGATATTCCGCAAGGAATTTAAAGAATATGTCAAAATATGATGAGTGCTTATGCCTCTCTTCATATTGCATTGAAACTCAAGCTCCTAGATGAATTGTTCACTAGTATAGAGCCTAATGAGTATTTAAAGCTCCTAGGTGCATAATTCACTAATGCATGGCCTGCGGAGTATTTTTCCTATGCCATGTTCCCCAGCTGAACTCTTAATAATGACATGACAATACAATCAATGTTCGCTCGCAGCGGAGTAACATGAATTTTCCGAAGTCTCAGGATTAAGATGTGCATGGAGGTACTCAATCAGAAGCGCGCAAGTTGCGCCGCCCTTTGAGATAGAAATTAGTGATTTTGTGTCAGCACGCAAAATTCACTAGAAATTGATTAATTTTGTGTCAGCACGTAAAATTCAATTTTTCTAACTTAATCTTATCAATTTGCAAAAATTAGGTGTCTGCGGTCTGCGCAATATCTCGATCCCTATTGGTCGAGACTAAACCTAGGAAAACTAGAAAATTAATCATGGAACTAATAGGACCAAATCCTACCAGAAACGTTAAAAGACAAAACCGTGACTAGAAGCCGTAGCAGAAAGGGCTTGGCCGGCCAATTTTCCCTAACTTGAGCCTCCTTTGGTCGACCTTCCTTCTTCAATTATGTTGTTCGTGGGCTCATCTTTCCCATTATCCAATCAAATCGCTCCAAAGACGCAACCTACACTTTTAATTAAAAATGGCCGTCAGCCCGTCTTTGGGTTTGACTAATCATGTCTCTTCAACTTGGTCGGACGATATCCAAAAGTTCACCAAAGATTGGATGAGCAGCTGGGAGTATTTGATAAATAATTTGAGTATGAGATACATGCCAAAAGTTTCCCATCATCCAATCAAATCGCTCCAAAGACGCAACCTACACTTTTAATTAAAAATGGCCGTCAGCCCGTCTTTGGCTTTGACTAATCATGTCTCTTCAACTTGGTCGGACGATATCCAAAAGTTCACCAAAGATTGGATGAGCAGCTGGGAGTATTTGATAAATAATTTAAGTATGAGATACATGCCAAAAGTTTCGTATGGATGTCTAGTATAAGATACTAAAAAATCACATCAATTGGATTAATGAGTTAAAAGATACAACTTAGAAAGCGAGCTAGGTCATGGCTGAAAACTGACATAATTTCTCCTGAGTTTTTACTATCGGTTGTTTGATGAGTGCTAAAAAGTGCATATTTCTATATATTTTTCTTGGCATTTAACTCATCTTTTGTGCATTAATTCTACATTTTATCCCATATTCTGTGTTTTCGTTGTTTTCAAGAATAAATACTTTTCTTAATTAATTTTGCATTTTTAGGTACTAAATAAAGCCTGGTTATCTCACGGAGCGAAAAGAGCAAAGGAACGGCAAAGACTCCCGCTAGGAGGAAGCGAAGAATGATGTTTGCAAGAGCCGGATCAACTAGAAGCGGGCTTGAAGAGGAAGAATTGTTCTTAAAGAAGATATGGGCTTGGCATACCCAAGACCCAAAACCCTTACCCAAATCCATTTCCATTATCCATACCCATTTCCATGAGAGCCGTCAGATTGGATCCATCTCATCATCCAACGGTCACCTCATCATTGTGCATCAAACTCCGAAGCTCCTGTCAAACACTATAGTACCTAACTCCATCTGAAGCCGTCAGTTTTGTTGTATCTCATCGTCTAAGGGTCGCTCCTATCGCGTCGTTGGATCATTCCATCACCTTTTCATCCTACGCTTTCGCTTTGCTGAGCATCAACCTTTGATACACCCGCCTCACACCCTAGCATCGGAAACCTACACCCTCAACCAAATGAACCCTAATCCCATTTCCATCGATCTCTTCCCCTCTCTTCTTCCCAAATTCTCTTCAAAACTCTCTTCTCGTCTGCAACACCACCACCTCCACTGTCTCCTCTGCCTCTCTTCCATCTCCATACCCCGACACCACCACATCACCTCCATCAGCTCAGTCCTTCCCCCAAAACCCATCCCTCTACTAGCCTAGACATTTTACAAAACTCGCACCTCTTTCTCTGAACCCTAGGGTGTGGGATTTGTAAAACATCTCGAGCTAGTATTTCAGAGACGACAAGAGCAGCAGCATTAGCAAAGGAGGAGAAGTACGAGCATGGGTCGAAGCAGAAATCACAGTGGGTGAGTTGAATTGAAAATTCCCAAAATCAAAATTAGGGTTTCAAAATTTAGGGTTTCTAAATTTTGGGGGAAAACATTGTACTATAAATTGAGAACATTGGGTGTATGTAAAACTTATGCCTGGGATAGCCAGAGCTTCACCCAAGAGGACTGGACTAGCCAGTTCCTCAGCTGTGTTATCTTCAGTTCATGTTTTGTTTGAATGCAATGTTGTTTCAATTGTAATTTCCATGTTCTAAGCTCATAACTAGGGTGATGAGGAAACCCTTTGAGCCATTGCTAAGTTTCATTCGGTTATAAACATAATTCTTGTTGTGCTTGAAATGTTTAGGATAGTCTTAATCAAAGCACTTTACATTTTGCTCTCACAGTGCATATCATGTATGCATTGTAGTTAGAACACCACCATGTGATTGTGCTACAGCTCATGCTTAATTGTCTGTTATGAATCCTCTGACTAGTTGTACTCTAAATCAGAAAATTAGTACTTAGGATGAATACTTTAGTTGTGATTAGAACATCCTTTAGGTTGTTAAAACACCTAAGTGGCTTCTCTGCGGGTAGTTGCAGTGTGAGAGCCCCAACTACTACAAGGTTTAGAATTATCTTAGTGCCTTTAGCCTCCTTTCTAACCCAACCCTTTGATGAGCAGCAAGCATAGAACCTCCACTGCCATCTAGTTAGTCAGTTGAGCCAAGAAGCTCACTGATAACTATACAAGGGACAAGATTTATGTGGAACTAGGATAACTTAGTCCAGGTGAAATGGTGGAATCTAATCCCTAGTCTTCACCCAAAATCCCTATTTCCTTTACTGTTTCTTGTTTTTATTTGATTCCCTTTACTTCTTTGCTGTCACTTCACTGCCTTAGGCTCATTGCCTTTGTTTCATTAGCTCACTGCCACTGCTACACTTAGAGATCTAGCTTAGCTAGGAAACCTTCAATCACACACACCTAGTCTCTGTGATTCGACCCTGACTTGCACACATCTACTACAACAGACCCTGTGCACTTGCAGGTATAACAAGTAGGCTTCTTTCTTGCTCATATTTTACACTCTTAAAAGCCTACCAAGTTTTTGGCGCCGCTGCCGGGGGCTGGTGCTGTGTTGAAGTTGTTTTCTTGCTTACATTTCTGCATCATAACTTGCATATTCATCTTTGCATTGCATTCCTGCATGAGCATTTAGTGTAACTTAACTGTTTTGTATTGCATCAGCATATTGCATCTTAGTGTAACTTGCATCAGCATCTTGCATATTGCATCTTGGTTTGCATATCATTGCTGTTATCCCTCATTGTTTCTTTGCTCCACCCATTTGCTTCAAAGAGACTGATCATCTCTTTTTGAGCCAACAGGTGTTGCTGCTGCTGCTGCTTCCTGTTGCTGCTGCCAGCCTCTGCTGCTGCCAAGACTGCTGCTGTTGCTGCTCCCTGCTGCTGAGTTCCTGGTCCTGCTGCTGTGCCTCAGCTGTTGCTGCTGTCCAAAGGCAAGCTGTTGCTACCTCCTGCTGGAGCTGCTGTTGCTGTGATCCAAAGCCCAACTGGGCTTTTGCAACCAAACTGAACAGCTGGGCTGTGCTTCAAAGGTAAGTCTAAACCCATTAAGAGAACCCAAACTGTGGGCTTCCATTTTTCTTGTGGGCCTGTAATATTAAACCCAATGTTTGGGCTTATATTTTCTGTTGGGTTTGTAATTAATTAGCTGTGGGCTTGACCCAACAACATTTGTAAAACGTTTTCAAAAGCCCAAGTGGGCCTTGTCCTTCAACAAACTGAGAGCCCAACAGCCAAAAACCCAGTTGGGCCTCACACTTCAGTCACTGAAAACCCAGAACCCAGCTGAACTCATCTGGGCTTCGTTAGTTTCTGGTCTTGCTGAAGTCGTTAGTGGGCCGTGTACCCAAATTCTAGGCCAAGAGTTGGGCTCTGTTTCACAACAATTTTTCCAAAACCCAACAGTGGGCTTGGCCTTTTATCCCATAAAACCAAAGTTTTCAAACCCAATAAACCAAAGTGTTTTCTTTTCCCATTAAGTCCAAATTTTCTAAAACCCATTAAAAACCAAATTTCTTTTTCAAACCCGACAAAACCAAATGTTACCCATTAAAAACCAAATTTTGGGCTTTGTAACATAGTTACTTAGCTTTTGAGCCCAATCATGTCTAGATCTTGGTCTACAGTTGGGGAATACAACAAATCCCTTAGAGAACTTGCGTATGGACATACTTCACATCATGAGCCTCCCATAGACCATGATGCCAATAGTTATAGGAATTATTATGGACATTTTCAAAGTCCCGAGCTTCAATGCATGAACCCTACTGACTATTCGCACATGCATCGTTCGCCACAACGTGAAAATGAACATTTTTCTAATGCCTCACTCACACAATCATCTCTTGTGGATCAATTAGAAGCTCGAATTGCAGCTTTAGAAATGCAATCACATGAGGAATCTGTCACATCTAATTTTCTTAGGCAACCTGAAATCTATGCATGTCCATCATGTGGTAGTTTAGACCACCATGTTGAGAATTGTCATATTTTGCATAATTTTAGGCAATCTAGAGAAAATCCAAGGTATGAAATGCCCATAAATTGTGAGGCTGGTAGTCATTGGGACCATAATCAAACCTTTGAGGGTTGCGATCAATCTTTTATAAACCCTAATGACCATGCACACATGTACCAATCACCACAATTTGAACATGAAGAATTTTGTACTCCCATGAATTTAGACTCCACCATAGAAGCTCTCAGTGAGCTAAACTTTGATAGATCTACATCACGAATTCAGGCGAAGTTAGATCAGATTTTGCTTCACCTACAAAAGGAGGAAATTCATGAGGAAATGTATGTTGTCCCTAATGAAGTGTCTAGTCCCATTCATGTAAATGATGTTGAATATGAACCTAATTTAGAGGAACATGAATCGACTAATGACACCACCACTGTTAATGAGGACCAATATGCATGTTACCATAATGATGATTATGATGATATGTTAGAAGAACATGAAAATATTGTGGAACCTGTTGGTTCAATAACATATGGCTTCTCGCCCTCGACCTTCATGAATGTTGTTTTTTCTAATACTCATTGTAATTCATATGATTTTGATATTGACATGGGATTCGTACAATTATTCTGTGAAGATGAGCATGACATAGGAATAGTTTAATCTTCTGTAGACACTAATGTTATTATGCATGAAAATATATTTGATGTGTCTGATTCTCCACCTAGGTCACATTGTGATATTTCTCTTGATTTGCCGATGCATGAGAATAAATCTGTTGATGATGTTGATTCTGATTGTGGGCTTGCTAATTTATTTGATGAATGTGAGCATGTTGTGACACTTGTAGAAGACTTAGGAGATATTGATTTGATTAATAATGATGTGCCTATCGTCCTGCCTGAGTCACAATCTAATGGCCTTCCACCCAACCTAGATTTGGTTTGTACTGATATTGTCAAACCAACTTTTCTGAAAATTCCCAACCTAGGTTTGGAACTGTGTGCTTCCCAAGTCCTTTTGGACTATTTTGCATCTAAGTATAATATCTTTGAGGAGCCACAGTTGGAATTAGCATGTTTGCCCGTCCCTAGAAAAGTTCATTTCGAGTTAGACCTTGTGCATGATGAACCCCCAAAACTGCGAGATTTTGTATCCAAGATTTTATCTGTTGAAAAATCCAGGTTTGGGGGTATCTCATTTTGTTTCACAACTTCACTTGCATGCCTATCATATTATTATTGTGTGAAGCTGTTGAAATGTCTATACTTCGTCTTTTGGGTTGATCCTCAACTCTTTAGATTGTTAGTGTATGGTGAATTTTTTGTATATAATCCAGTAGATAAAAATTTTAAAAATCCTTTTGTATATATTTTGCTAATCCAATATGATCTCGGTTGAAATATGTTGGATTTTTGCCTTGAATAACGGAGTTCTAATCTTGCTTTCGCCGACATCCGGGTATTCTCTTTCCTTTTTCTTTGCTCAGCATGGTCCTATTCGTATGTTGTATTATAATTTTATTCACCTTTTGAAACATTGAGGACAATGTATAGTTTAGGTTTGGGGGTATAGAGTAGATACCACGATAACATGCTATTATTGAAAAAATTGAACTCATCCTTTTTTAAAAAAAAATCAAAAATCAAAATCAAAAATTGAAAAAACGATAAAAACATAAAAATGGAGCTCATTTACCTTGAAATGTTGACTCTTGTGCAAATATGTAATTATTAGGATTCTTAGTCTAGATATTTAGGCACACTGATTCTAGCACAATTCACATAGTGATAAGAAACTTGCACGCGCACGATCTACCAATACATGTATAGCCTCATCCTTGAGGTGTTCTATCGGAAGTTTTAGTTGCCAATCACTTTAGAATACTGAACGAAACTTGACTAGATTGTTCTTTGGTTGGTTGGGATAGAAGGTGGAGGTTACATTAAAAAGACAACCATCGAATTTAACTGGGTGCATCAAAAAGGGCTACCTCTTGCAAAGTGTCATGTAATTTTTTGTTTCTTTTTGTTATGTATCAAAAGAGCTACCATATGTAAAAATCAATTCCTTCTTCAAAAAAATAAATAAATAAATATCAGAAAAAAAAAATATCAGAAAAAAAATCAAAAATCAAGTATTTATCAATTCCATTCTCTCTTGTCCAAAAATAAAAGAGAGTAGTCAATGTAAATAAGAGTCATGTAAAGAGTCATCTTTTATTGTAATAAGCAAGGAAGGGTGTATGCCATTGATGTACAACGCGAGTAATTGTGAAATACCTCCAACTCATTCACAATTCTCGTAAAGTCCGGACAGCTAGCTAGATTTCGACCTTGGTTCTTAGCCTGAGAAACTATCTCTTGGTGATTAGTAGTCATAACATCCGATCTTTCTTTACACATGTGTAGATACACTTTACACTCTTATCACATGTCTTTATTTGTTATCAGTGCTAGGATTGTGCCTTAGATAGCTAGATTGACATCTCCATTTTGCTGCGAGCTTAAACTGTCTTGCACATGTCACATTTGATGGAATATGAGCTTATATTTTGTCCTAGAACTTTGTAGGTACGTTCTAAGCAAACCTTCACGAGACTTCACTCGTCCACTAGGTACACTTAGTGGTTTAAAAGGCTTATTGCATTCGCTAAATGCAATCGAGAGACCAGCGACAGTGGTATAGGTAGGATTTCCTTAGTTTTGTTTTACTTGAGGACAAGTAAAATTCAGGTTTGGGGGTATTTGATGAGTGCTAAAAAGTGCATATTTCTATATATTTTTCTTGGCATTTAACTCATCTTTTGTGCATTAATTCTACATTTTATCCCATATTCTGTGTTTTCGTTGTTTTCAAGAATAAATATTTTTCTTAATTAATTTTGCATTTTTAGGTACTAAATAAAGCCTGGTTATCTCACGGAGCGAAAAGAGCAAAGGAACGACAAAGACTCCCGCTAGGAGGAAGCGAAGAATGATGTTTGCAAGAGCCGGATCAACTAGAAGTGGGCTTGAAGAGGAAGAATTGTTCTTAAAGAAGATATGGGCTTGGCATACCCAAGACCCAAAACCCTTACCCAAATCCATTTCCATTATCCATACCCATTTCCATGAGAGCCGTCAGATTGGATCCATCTCATCATCCAACGGTCGCCTCATCATTGTGCATCAAACTCCGAAGCTCCTGTCAAACACTATAGTACCTAACTCCATCTGAAGCCGTCAGTTTTGTTGTATCTCATCATCCAACGGTCGCTCCTATCGCGCCGTTGGATCATTCCATCACCTTTTCATCCTACGCTTTCGCTTTGCTGAGCATCAACCTTTGATACACCCGCCTCACACCCTAGCATCAGAAACCTACACCCTCAACCAAACGAACCCTAGTCCCATTTCCATCAATCTCTTCCCCTCTCTTCTTCCCAAATTCTCTTCAAAACTCTCTTCTCGTCTGCAACACCACCACCTCCACTGTATCCTCTGCCTCTCTTCCATCTCCATACCCCGACACCACCACATCACCTCCATCAGCTCAGTCCTTCCCCCAAAACCCATCCCTCTACTAGCCTAGACATTTTACAAAACTCGCACCTCTTTCTCTGAACCCTAGGGTGTGGGATTTGTAAAACATCTCGAGCTAGTATTTCAGAGACGACAAGAGCAGCAGCATTAGCAGAGGAGGAGAAGTACGAGCGTGGGTCGAAGCAGAAATCACAGTGGGTGAGTTGAATTGAAAATTCCCAAAATCAAAATTAGGGTTTCAAAATTTAGGGTTTCTAAATTTTGGGGGAAAACATTGTACTATAAATTGAGAACATTGGGTGTATGTAAAACTTATGCCTGGGCTAGCCAGAGCTTCACCCAAGAGGACTGGACTAGCCAGTTCCTCAGCTGTGTTATCTTCAGTTCATGTTTTGTTTGAATGCAATGTTGTTTCAAGTGTAATTTCCATGTTCTAAGCTCATAACTAGGGTGATAAGGAAACCCTTTGAGCCATTGCTAAGTTTCATTCAGTTATAAACATAATTCTTGTTGTGCTTGAAATGTTTAGGATAGTCTTAATCAAAGCACTTTACATTTTGCTCTCACAGTGCATATCATGTATGCATTGTAGTTAGAACACCACCATGTGATTGTGCTACAGCTCATGCTTAATTGTCTGTTATGAATCCTCTGACTAGTTGTACTCTAAATCAGACAATTAGTACTTAGGATGAATACTTTAGTTGTGATTAGAACATCCTTTAGGTTGTTAAAACACCTAAGTGGCTTCTCTGCGGGTAGTTGCAGTGTGAGAGCCCCAACTACTACAAGGTTTAGAATTATCTTAGTGCCTTTAGCCTCCTTTCTAACCCAACCCTTTGATGAGCAGCAGGCATAGAACCTCCACTGCCATCTAGTTAGTCAGTTGAGCCAAGAAGCTCACTGATAACTATACAAGGGACAAGATTTATGTGGAACTAGGATAACTTAGTCTAGGTGAAATGGTGGAATCTAATCCCAAGTCTTCACCCAAAATCCCCCTTTCCTTTACTGTTTCTTGTTTTTATTTGATTCCCTTTACTTCTTTGCTGTCACTTCACTGCCTTAGGCTCATTGCCTTTGTTTCATTAGCTCACTGCCACTGCTACACTTAGAGATTTAGCTTATCTAGGAAACCTTCAATCACACACACCTAGTCTCTGTGGTTCGACCCTGACTTGCACACATCTACTAAAACAGACCCTGTGCACTTGCAGGTATAACAAGTAGGCTTCTTTCTTGCTCTTATTTTACACTCTTAAAAGCCTACCACTGTTTTCACCTCCTAATCGAGCTCAAAACCCAAATATTCCAGCATAAGAAGATAATAAATTCTTTTCTGATAAGAATGGAGGGGCGGATAATCAAAATCCGAGTTTGTATGAGAATTATACAACAGTTTTAGTGAGGGTCTCACATCTGAATTTTCTGATTAAGAAATTTCATGAATTAACACAAACTTCTACAGATCATCTCAGCTATCCAACTTGGCTAGCCAATTTAACTGGTTTAGATTTAATTTGTTCCAACCAATAGAATGTCAAAATGGTTATCATTCATCATTTTCCTATAGGGACCGACCACCACATATTTAATGTACATGGATAGCTCCTGGCAGCTGCTCACATATGACCGCCCGCCGCCTAGTTTGCGCGTGATTGGTCAAAATAATTAGGTCTTACAAGCAAGACCCACGCAACAACTTCCTACATATTTTCCACGAAAATACCATCTTCCCTCATAGTAAGACGTGGTTTTCAATATTTTTACACAATCCCCACTTCTTCATCACTCAACTACTTTCACTTCCTATGAGAACATGATGCGTTTAACTATGACTTGTAGGTTTTCAACCTATTTCAAACAACAACGGTTATCAACACAAGTATCCAGAAAATACCAAGAACTTATAGCTTACTGATATGTATTGATCTATGTACCTTGGTAGTTATTATTATAAAGGCTGAATTCAGAATAATAATAGACGAGAAACTTAGAAAACAAGAACACAAGTAGTATTTCGAAGAAAATATCTTCTCTAGATTATGAACAAGAAAACGATTACAATTCTCTCTTTGTTACGCTCACAATCTTCTATAAATAGTGGATTTACCTTAAACTGTTTGTTAAGCTTGCACAAGTATTGTCGCAAGCTTTTTCTAGGTTTTCTGTGCCTAATATATGTGTGTCCTTAGATGTTAGCCAAAGCCCTCTATTTATAGCCTTCATCGTACTCAGCCGACCAAGGACTTCTATTAGGAATAACTAAGAGTATTTCCTAAAAAAACACTCTTCCCTAACTAGGAATTCTGCCTAAACAAGGATTCTTGCCTAAAATAAGATTCTTCCCTCAACTTAGCTTGAGGTTAATTAAGTTCCCTAAAGGAGTACGGATACACCTGTATCATGGGTCCCCCTTTTGAGAACTTGAACTCCCGTGAGAGTTAAAAATCAAGGTTAGGGAACTCGAGAGTCCAATTTCCTTATTAAACCACTTGGCCTTGCTAGGAACTTGACTTTGACATCCAATTAAAAAAGCTTTTTTCTCTCCTTGTCGTGTTTTAGTCACTTTTCGCTCCAATATGAAGTCTTCCTTGAGTGGTTCCTCCCTATCAAACTATAAGTCTTCTACTCGTGGGAAGATCATAGTGTAGTCGTTGTCATCATCAAGTAATGGTGGTTCAAACAACTTCAAGTATTCGGCATTTATTACCGAGTACATTCCTAGATAAGGTGGCAGATCTAGACAAAAGGCATTGTCACCAATCTGATCGAGAATACGAAATGGTCCATACCTCAATGGCTTCAACTTATTACCTCCCCCTTCAGTCGTTCCTTAGTTAATTTTAACCATACCAAGTCACCAACACCGAAATTACAAAGCACAAATTGCTTCTCATGTTTTGCTTTGTATTTGGCTTGTGACTTCTTTAATTGTGCCTCAACAGTTGCGTGAATCTGAGATATCTTCCCCAATAACTTTTGTGCCTTTTGTTGTTCACTTCCTTCCTTCCCCCCCATTGGGTGTCACTAGAAAATACTAGGAATGTACTCAGTAATAAATGTTGAATACTTGAAGTTGTTTGAACCACCATTACTTGATGATGACGTCGACGACACTATGATCTTACCACGAGTAGAAGACTTATGGTTTGATAGAGAGGAACCACTAAAGGAAGACTGCATATTGGAGAGAAGAGTGACTAAAACACGACAAGGAGAGAAAGAAGCTTTTCTAATTGGATGTCAAAGTCAAGTTCCTAGCAAGGCTAAATGGTTTAACAAGGAAAAAGGGACTCCCGAGTTCCCTAACCTTAATTTTTAACTCTCACAGGAGTTCAAGTTCTCAAAAGGGGGACCCATGATACAAGTGTATCCGTACTCCTTTAGGGAGCTTGTCTGTTTGTGGATGAAAAGTTATACTCTTCTTCAACCTAGTGTCCATCATCTTCCATAAAGAATCCCAAAAGTGACTAAGGAATCGACTATCCCTATCAGAAATAATCGAAGTAGGTAAACCAAAATGCTTCTGCACATGCTCAAAGAAGAGCTTTGTTTCACCGGCTCCCGTTACCGTCTTTGTACATGGAATTAATGAAATCATCTTGTTGAATCGGTCGACCACAACGAACAAATAATCATGACCAGGCTTGGTCTTAGGTAACCCACCAAGAAAATCCATAGAAATACTTTCCCAACGCCTTGATGGTACTGGTAATGGTAGATATAACCCACGTTTTATGTTGGAAGGTTTAGATGTGTTGCACAACTTACACCCTCTAACCAACTTAGCCACATCATCTTGAATCTTCGGCCAAAAGACATAACGTCAGAGGTTAAGTAGAGTTTTATTCATCCCAAAGTGTCCAGCAACTCGAGAAGTGTGTGCCTCTCTCAACCACTGTAAACGATCTACATCTTCTGGTATGCAAAGTAATTGACCTTTGTATAATAATCTATCTCGGAGTTCATACTCGCTTTTCAAACCACTCTTTAACATCTTCTTGAAGTCTTTGCTGGATGTGTATGACTCTGCATACTCTTGAGGATCAATTGGTTGAATTCTCTCGGCCACCATTAATGCTCTAATTGGAGGTCGAGATAACATATCTTTCAACTTGTTTGTTACTCCCTTCTTGTACCTAATGAGAATATTGAAAGTCATCAAGTAAGAGATCCATTTCATGTGTCGGTCTTGTTGTAGTTTCGTTTGAGCGTGTAGATACTCCAATGGTTTGTGATCTGAATGTACCACTACTTCTTTACCTAACAGATACACTCGCAAATGCTTGATACATTGATATAAAGCATAAAATTCTTTGTCATAAGTGTGTAGTTCTTAATAGCACCTGAGAACAATTCTGAATGGTACTCCACCGGTTTACCATCTTGTAGAAATACTCCTCCTAATGCATAGGTAGAAGCGTCGGTCTCAACTTCAAAAGTACGTTGTAAGTTAGGTAATGCTAACAACGATGCTTCTGAAATCTTCCTTTTTAGTAACCGAAAAGCGTCTTTATGGGTTTGCTGCCATTCAAACTTTGCCTTAGCTCCCGTCAAACCATGTAATGGTCCTGTAATATTCGAAAAATGCCGTATAAACTACGCAAGTATGTGAAAGCCCCTAAGAACTCCTGATTTGAGTTACAGTGCTAGGTCTAGGCCATTTAGTGATCACTTCAACCTTATTTGGATCAATCTTTCGTTGTCCACCACCAACAATGAATCCAAGGTACACCAACTCCTCCTTCCAAACTCACACTTCTTTAAGTTCAATTTCAGCTGGTGATGGTTATTTTCAATGATGTTATAGTAATAGGTTCGTTGAGACTTGTGAAAGCAGATTCTTAGACTTAATTTTTAAAGCAAAAAACAAACTCAAAAATTATGGAGAGACCGGGGCTAGGATTCCACCATTCACCAAATTCATGTGATTTAATGTTAATTTTTATCATGCAATTCTAGACAATATAACTCCAATCAAAAGAAATTGTGATTCTAATCATTGCCTAAGTTAGATTTTCAAAACATCAATTGTTAATCGCAAGCATGAAGTATCAAAAGCCCTAAACTAAGCATACTTCATCAAGAGAAAACACAACTAATTAATAAAAATCATTTACTCAATTTTCATTCGGTGCAAATAATCATAAAAGAATTGCATAAATAAATTTTACCACATAACTTTTGGAAGAATGGCTTCCTCCATTGCCCCGGAGGATTGGGTTTAGCTCATCTTGACGGAAACATGCTCAAAAGTTGATTTCATTGCTCAAATGGTGTTCACAAATGATGAAATGGGAGAAAATAATGATTAAACCGGATTTGTAACACTTATATTTGTTACAAACTCGGCTGTTACAAAGAACGATAAATATAAACTGTTGCTGCCACTGTAGAGATATGACCCACAGGATTTTGTCGTTGTCACTATAGCATGAACGACGGCTTGTTGTGGTCTTAAGTTCTTCGTGTTCTTCCCAGCAGCAGCAGAAAAGTATTATCTGCAACTCTCGATTCTCACTCTGTTGTTGCTCTAAACGATCCCAAACTCTCCGTCCCCCCCCACTGATATCCCAACACCTATTTATAACCCAGCAGCAGCAAAATCTCACGTAATAACTTCATATAATTCTCCATTACTCGACATTATTCTTCACGGCCAGTTTAGGAAATAATTCAAATTTTTTTGATCTCTACACGCGTTCTGAAGCTTCCAAACTGCCATATTTAACTCCTTCGTACTCCAAATAGTTGTTAGGGCCTTCCAAACACGTGCAAACTCCTCTGCTTCTCGTGAAATCTTGTGAATATCTCCTCCGGTACACATGCTCCTATGTTTGCTTCTCACCGATAATCTAGCCAAATTTATCCGACGAAATCAACCATACCAAGCCTGTTAAGAATAGTCACGTCATCCCAGCAAATATCAACCATTAAATCTCTTCATAAGATGTCCAAAAATCGAACCCTAAATCGTGTGCTGCAATATTTTTCCGCCAAAAATAGAAATTCAAAATAAAGAAGATGAAGTGCCCTGATCTAAAATATGGGCGCCTTTAACAGCTGAGGCGCCTGGGGGTGCCTTTATCCAATCTGAAGGTGCCTTATCATTTTTCCGGGGTGCCCGAGCAACTTTTCGAGCCGAATTTTCCAATAATGATTATTTCCCAAATTCTAATTGGATGTCAAAGTCAAGTTCCTAGCAAGGCTAAATGGTTTAACAAGGAAAAAGGGACTCCCGAGTTCCCTAACCTTAATTTTTAACTCTCACAGGAGTTCAAGTTCTCAAAAGGGGGACCCATGATACAAGTGTATCCGTACTCCTTTAGGGAGCTTGTCTGTTTGTGGATGAAAAGTTATACTCTTCTTCAACCTAGTGTCCATCATCTTCCATAAAGAATCCCAAAAGTGACTAAGGAATCGACTATCCCTATCAGAAATAATCGAAGTAGGTAAACCAAAATGCTTCTGCACATGCTCAAAGAAGAGCTTTGTTTCACCGGCTCCCGTTACCGTCTTTGTACATGGAATTAATGAAATCATCTTGTTGAATCGGTCGACCACAACGAACAAATAATCATGACCAGGCTTGGTCTTAGGTAACCCACCAAGAAAATCCATAGAAATACTTTCCCAACGCCTTGATGGTACTGGTAATGGTAGATATAACCCACGTTTTATGTTGGAAGGTTTAGATGTGTTGCACAACTTACACCCTCTAACCAACTTAGCCACATCATCTTGAATCTTCGGCCAAAAGACATAACGTCAGAGGTTAAGTAGAGTTTTATTCATCCCAAAGTGTCCAGCAACTCGAGAAGTGTGTGCCTCTCTCAACCACTGTAAACGATCTACATCTTCTGGTATGCAAAGTAATTGACCTTTGTATAATAATCTATCTCGGAGTTCATACTCGCTTTTCAAACCACTCTTTAACATCTTCTTGAAGTCTTTGCTGGATGTGTATGACTCTGCATACTCTTGAGGATCAATTGGTTGAATTCTCTCGGCCACCATTAATGCTCTAATTGGAGGTCGAGATAACATATCTTTCAACTTGTTTGTTACTCCCTTCTTGTACCTAATGAGAATATTGAAAGTCATCAAGTAAGAGATCCATTTCATGTGTCGGTCTTGTTGTAGTTTCGTTTGAGCGTGTAGATACTCCAATGGTTTGTGATCTGAATGTACCACTACTTCTTTACCTAACAGATACACTCGCAAATGCTTGATACATTGATATAAAGCATAAAATTCTTTGTCATAAGGTGTGTAGTTCTTAATAGCACCTGAGAACAATTCTGAATGGTACTCCACCGGTTTACCATCTTGTAGAAATACTCCTCCTAATGCATAGGTAGAAGCGTCGGTCTCAACTTCAAAAGTACGTTGTAAGTTAGGTAATGCTAACAACGATGCTTCTGAAATCTTCCTTTTTAGTAACCGAAAAGCGTCTTTATGGGTTTGCTGCCATTCAAACTTTGCCTTAGCTCCCGTCAAACCATGTAATGGTCCTGTAATATTCGAAAAATGCCGTATAAACTTACGCAAGTATGTGAAAGCCCCTAAGAAACTCCTGATTTGAGTTACAGTGCTAGGTCTAGGCCATTTAGTGATCACTTCAACCTTATTTGGATCAATCTTTCGTTGTCCACCACCAACAATGAATCCAAGGTACACCAACTCCTCCTTCCAAACTCACACTTCTTTAAGTTCAATTTCAGCTGGTGATGGTTATTTTCAATGATGTTATAGTAATAGGTTCGTTGAGACTTGTGAAAGCAGATTCTTAGACTTAATTTTTAAAGCAAAAATAACAAACTCAAAAATTATGGAGAGACCGGGGCTAGGATTCCACCATTCACCAAAATTCATGTGATTTAATGTTAATTTTTATCATGCAATTCTAGACAATATAACTCCAATCAAAAGAAATTGTGATTCTAATCATTGCCTAAGTTAGATTTTCAAAACATCAATTGTTAATCGCAAGCATGAAGTATCAAAAGCCCTAAACTAAGCATACTTCATCAAGAGAAAACACAACTAATTAATAAAAATCATTTACTCAATTTTCATTCGGTGCAAATAATCATAAAAGAATTGCATAAATAAATTTTACCACATAACTTTTGGAAGAATGGCTTCCTCCATTGCCCCGGAGGATTGGGTTTAGCTCATCTTGACGGAAACATGCTCAAAAGTTGATTTCATTGCTCAAATGGTGTTCACAAATGATGAAATGGGAGAAAATAATGATTAAACCGGATTTGTAACACTTATATTTGTTACAAACTCGGCTGTTACAAAGAACGATAAATATAAACTGTTGCTGCCACTGTAGAGATATGACCCACAGGATTTTGTCGTTGTCACTATAGCATGAACGACGGCTTGTTGTGGTCTTAAGTTCTTCGTGTTCTTCCCAGCAGCAGCAGAAAAGTATTATCTGCAACTCTCGATTCTCACTCTGTTGTTGCTCTAAACGATCCCAAACTCTCCGTCCCCCCCCACTGATATCCCAACACCTATTTATAACCCAGCAGCAGCAAAATCTCACGTAATAACTTCATATAATTCTCCATTACTCGACATTATTCTTCACGGCCAGTTTAGGAAATAATTCAAATTTTTTTGATCTCTACACGCGTTCTGAAGCTTCCAAACTGCCATATTTAACTCCTTCGTACTCCAAATAGTTGTTAGGGCCTTCCAAACACGTGCAAACTCCTCTGCTTCTCGTGAAATCTTGTGAATATCTCCTCCGGTACACATGCTCCTATGTTTGCTTCTCACCGATAATCTAGCCAAATTTATCCGACGAAATCAACCATACCAAGCCTGTTAAGAATAGTCACGTCATCCCAGCAAATATCAACCATTAAATCTCTTCATAAGATGTCCAAAAATCGAACCCTAAATCGTGTGCTGCAATATTTTTCCGCCAAAAATAGAAATTCAAAATAAAGAAGATGAAGTGCCCTGATCTAAAATATGGGCGCCTTTAACAGCTGAGGCGCCTGGGGGTGCCTTTATCCAATCTGAAGGTGCCTTATCATTTTTCCGGGGTGCCCGAGCAACTTTTCGAGCCGAATTTTCCAATAATGATTATTTCCCAAAAATACCTACAAACACATAAAACACCATAATAAGTACGAAATGGAGTACTAACAATACGGAACATTGAGGACAAATTAGACTCATAAATGCGTCTATCAAATACCCCCAAACTTATTATTTGCTAGTCCTCGAGCAAAACTAATAAAAAATAAAACCGAGTTAATCTCGGGAGGGTTTACCAGAGGTGTACCCACAAAACCATTACTCCAGACCCTAGATATCTACGCAGAACCTTAGAAGGCACTAAAGAATCTCCTTGGTTGGCATACTTATTGTCTACAGGAGGAAGTGACAAAGCTCTACTCAGATAGTTTCTGGACATCATAAACCGGAGTCAACCAATCACATGAATAGATTAAGAAGATGGATGTAGAGAAAAACATGGATGATGTTGACTAAGGTGAACCTATCCTAATGGACTGAGATACTGGTATGGACTAATATCAACACACTGGCATATACAAGGGAACCAGTGCTCGATAATCCTAACTCTAGGTCAACTCAGCTGGCATATACAAGGGTACCAGTGGTCGACTTTATTGTATTTATTCCGGTTGGTCTGGTGGTCTGGTCTCAATTTTTTTTTTATCTCAGTCACTCTATTTCACTCTAGCAATGGTAAAAAGAAAAAAAAAGTGATCAGGATGCTTTCGATGTTTCCATCACGAGGATATGGCGAAACTACCATGTTTTCTTTTTTTTTCTAACACCTGAGCTCTGTGCTTTTATGAATAGACTCTTCTATATTTTTGCATCTAATCAGATTGGTTCCTCAACTCCTACAACCAAAATGCTTCCATCCACTTAGATTGGTTAGTGCCATCCTTAATAAACATAAATTTCTAGGCTCTGGAGTTTATTTATTGCAGCTAACAAAAAGTTTCTTCCCCACCTCCAAACTGAAATCTAACATTTCCCTCAATGTTCTAAAGATGAAATTAAAATCACAAGGAGAAACTGTTACCACTTGAGGAAAAGAAACAAGGAAGGATATTACCGTGTCGCATGAGCGCGGGTGCCTCCCAGTAAATGCTAATTTTAAGGTCGCTAGATAGACATCAAATACCTCAAAAAGGATTGTCACCTTCCAAAGTCGTATACCAATAGTTGAAACAATTGTGGGTCCACAAGACCAAACAGAGCTAACACAAATATGAGACAACTGCACTGGTTTAGAAAAATGAAAAGAAGGAGCACATCCTCGTCTAAGGTTTCTGTCAAGACAACTGGGTTTATCTGGGTAGCATAATTGAGATTCTTATGTGTATCTTGATAAATAGATTCATCCGAAAAACGGGTCTCTAATACCTGAGTTACCTCCTGGACAGTATCAGGTGGATCGGGTTGCGGAGTCTGAATAGACTCAAGTGATATCTCAGATGCACAAAGCTCGAGTCCCAAGTTAGGGACTCTAATTAGGGATACATGACAATCACAAGAACCATCACTACCCCCAAACTTAGGGTTTTCACTACTCATAGACAAACCTCTAACTATTGCTTGAATTTCCGGATCTTCATAGTCCTTAAAATACTCAAGAGATTCTTCCAATTCTCCACCCCCAAACTTAGGGTTATCATTACTCTCAGAAAGACCTAACACTATTGCCTGAATTTCAGGGTCCGCAGAGTCTTTAAAATACTCAAGGGCTTCTTCTAAAGATTGATCACACATCTGGTCTAAGAGAATGGTTTCCTCAAATTCATCTAAAGAATCTCCCAATAGAGTATCATGCCAATTATCCTGAACTAAATCCTGAACTAAAGTGCTAATCATATTGACTTCTTCTAAATCATCATTCTCAGAAGGTTGTCTAGTAACATTAAATACATTTGGTTCAGTGGTCATATTACCAAAGGATATGTTCATAAGTATGGTTCTACAGTTGATGAATGGGCGACCTAAAATCACCGGGATTTGAGCACTTGGGTCCTGAACTGGATGGGTGTCTAAAACAACAAAATCCACTGGATAAATAAACTTATCAACCTCAATCAGAACATCCTCTATGACACCACGAGGGACTTTGACAGACCTATCAGCTAATTGTAGTGTCATTTTAGTCGGTTTCAACTTACCAAGACCTAGCTGGGTGTATACATGATGCGGGAGTAAGTTAACACTAGCTCCTAAGTCAAGTAATGCCTTATCGACAGTGTGGTTACCAATTGCACAAGATATGGTAGGGCATACAGGGTCCTTATACTTAGGGGGTGTTTGGTTTAGAAGAATTGAACTTACTTGACCAGCTAAAAAGGCTTTCTTATGAACATTAAGCTTACGCTTTCTTGTACAAAGATCTTTAAGGAACTTGGCATAAGCATGCGTCTGCCTAATTGCTTCTAACAACAGAATATTTATGTTCACCTGTTTAAATGTTTCCATTATCTCGTTGAATGTCGACTCCTTCTTTGTTGGGGATAACAACTGCGGATATGGGGCTCTAGGCACAAAGGTAGTCCTATCAGGAATTTCTTGGGACTCCTTAGGGATTGTTTCAGTTTCCTCAGTTATGGGTTCCTCTTGGGAAGTAGAAGGTGGAACTACAATATGTTCATTAGGCATGGCTACCTTATTGTCTACTGTTTTACCGCTCCTAAGGGTTTTTATCGAGTTCACATGGTTTGATGATTCCTCACCAACTAAAGATATTTGATGGACCCCCTAGGATTGGCTTGAGTTTGACTAGGAAACTTACCTTCTTCTCTCTCACTTAAATACTTAGATATTTGGCCGACTTGAAGTTCTAATTTAGCAAGAGTCTCGGAATTATCCTTATGGTTCTGCCTGGTTTCTTGTTGAAAGCTAAGGTGGTTAGCTGATAACATATCATGGTTCTTTACTAACATAGTAAGAGCTTCTTCTAAGGTAGTGATATTTTTCTCAGAATTGTTATGAAACTGGGTTTGACCTGAAGGGTTCTGAGTATAATCAAAACCTGGGGGAGGGTGAGAACTACTAGACTGACCTTGATTCTGGCCCTTAGACCAAGAAAAATTAGGATGGTTTCTCCAACCAGGGTTGTAGGTCTCTGAGTATGGGTCAAACTTCTGACGGTTCTCAATCCTAGCATTGTTATAGACAACACGAGCTTGCTTTTCACTAACCTGACCTTCCCAAAATGAGTTATCGGGCTCTATTCCACAGCTAGAGACTTGAGAGGCTCTATTAGGTTCAACAAGGGACCTATTTTTATACTGTCCCATTTCCAAAGCTTCTAACCTTCTAGAAAAAGCAGCAAACTTAGAATCTGACGCAAAACTCGTATCTACCATATTGGTGTTACTTCTATTAACCAAGAGTCTTTTAGGGGGTTTAACACAAGACTCCCACTGTTGGGATTTTTCAGCAATAGCTCCTAAGAAGGTAAAAGCATCATCAACATTTTTATTAGTGAACTCACCAGCGCACATAGACTCGACCATGGATTTGGTCGAATAGTCTAAACCTCATAAATAATTTCTACAAGTTTCATCTTATAAAATCCATGGTGAGGAAACTGGGATAGGAGATCATTGAATCTCTCTAAAAACCTATAAAAAGACTCTCCCTCTTGTTGCACACTAGCACTAACTTTCTGCCTAACAGCTGCAGTTTTATGCTTAGTGTAAAATTTCATATAGAAAGCAGCAATAAGTTCCTGCCATGTTTCAATGGATTCAGATGGTAGGTTGTTTAGCCAGGTCTTGGCTTTATCTTTCAAGGAAAAGGGGAACATCTTAAGTTTCAAAACTTCATCAGTAAGGTCTTTTATTCTAACTATCCCGCAAATTTCCTCAAAGTCCCTAATATGAAAATAAGGGTTCTTATCATCTTTTCCTAAGAATATAGGGATCATCTGAAGAATACTAGGTTTTATCTCGAAATTAGCCGTATTGGTTGGCAATTTGATGCACGAAGCTCAGTTGGTCCTAGTTGGGAACATGTAATCTTTCAAAGTTTCCATCGCTGGCACAGCTGAAGTGCTAGGGGTACTTTCCTCACGAAGAGATAGATTCTCAAAACTGAAATTTCCAAAAACGGGGCTCTCAAAAGAAGAGTCTTCGAGCTCCCCACCTTCACAAGAAGAACTACTAGGTTTATCACTAATCAAATGACCTAGAGTGTTTCTTTTCCAATCCCATTCTCTAATGACCTAGGGCATATACTAGAAAAACAAAAGAAAAAGAAAAATCCTAAAAGGAAGGGAAGTTCTATGCAAACACAAACAAGGCTGACTTCACCACAACAAACCTACTGATTTCTAGCCAAGAAAAAGCATGATGGCTCCACTTAGATTGTTTCTAGACCAGCTTCTAATCCTTCGAAAGGGAATTCGTTACAATTTAAGCAAACCCCTCTGGAATCAATCCGAGTCAAAGTAAGTTGAATAGAGGCGAGGGAAGCTCAGTGGAGCTTTGATACCCAAGGCCTCACCGGCATTACAAGGCGGCGCAGTCACGCATTCAACTCACATAAACCATCATGAACTTCGAAGTATGCTTAAAATAGTAACCAATATTTTTTGAATGGCTTTCCTATTAAGCTCGTTACCCTATCGGTCTCGTTCTAGTCAGTATTTTAAACTTAGGTTCACGTTTGGTATCGTTTTCCTCAAGCGGGCAAGAAGAGAACGGTGATGAAATCCGAACCCTTATCTTGTATGGCCAGTCCTTTCCCTTTACTAAGAAATTAAAACAGCTGTTTTCAAGTCCTCAACATAGATGCATACAAAATCATCCAGTAAACCCGCTGACAGGGGATTCACGGGTGTTTAGAATTATTACCTCCCGTTCCAGACGGGGGATGAACCGTTGTAGTCGACTCGAGCCACCGACTCTGATGTCAGTGTACGAACCCGAGGGGACGAGACGATATCTTAATCGTCGTCCTTCTCTGCACACAATTTATATTTAAACTACCCTTCCGTAGGGTTTAAAAATAATGTCCCAAAGTTTAAAGTCCAAAGTCCAATAATAAAGTGCAAAAGAAAAGGAAAATCTGAAAAAATAAAAATGTCTCTCTTTTTTTTTATAAAATAAAAAAAAAATCTTCTCCTTTCGTTCCTTTCGCTTTGCCTTTTACTCCAAGTCTTTAAGTATTCACCAAAAGCTTTGGCAAAATATTCTTTCGCTCCAAATTCCAAATTCTGTAAGGAAAAGACAAAAATCCAAAAACGTAAAGAAGAACAAATAAAATAAAATAAAAACCTAAAAAATAAAAAAAATCTAAAAACTCTAGCCTAAAGACAAGTCTGCGTCGGCGGCGCCAAAAATTGATGGTTATTTTCAATGTTGTTATAGTAATAGGTTCGTTGAGACTTGAGAAAGCAGATTCTTAGACTTAATTTTTAAAGCAAAAATAAAAAACTCAATTAAAAAGTGTTGTAAAAATTATGGAGAGACCGGGGCTAGGATTCCACCATTCACCAAAATTCATGTGATTTAATGTTAATTTTTATCATGCAATTCTAGACAATATAACTCCAATCAAAAGAAATTGTCATTCTAATCATTGCCTAAATTAGATTTTCAAAATATCAATTGTTAATCGCAAGCATGAAGTATCAAAATTCCTAAACTAAACATACTTCATCAAGAGAGAACACAACTAATTAATAAAAATCATTTACTCAATTTTCATTCGGTGCAAATAATCATAAAAGAATTACATAAACAAATTTAAATAAATTTTACCACATAACTTTTGGAAGAATGCCTTCCTCCACTGCCCCAGAGGATTGGGTTTAGCTCATCTTGACGGAAACACGTTCAAAAGTTGATTGCATTGCTCAAATGGTGTTCACAAATGATGAAATGAGAGAAAATAATGATTAAACCGGATTTGTAACACTTATATTTGTTACAAACTCGGCTGTTACAAAGAACGATAAATATAAATTGTTGCTGCCACTGTAGAGATATGACCCACGTGATTGTGTCGTTGTCATTGTAGCATGAACGACGGTTTGTTGTGGTCTTAAGTTCTTCGTGTTCTTCCCAGCAGCAGTAGAAAAGTATTCTCTGCAACTCTCGATTCTCACTCTGTTGTTGCTATAAACGATCCCAAACTCTCTGTCCCCCCTCACTGATATCCCAGCACCTATTTATAACCCAGCAACAGCAAAATCTCACGTAATAACTTCATATAATTCTCTATTACTCGGCATTATTCTTCACGGCAAGTTTAGGAAATAATTCAGATTTTCTGATCTCTACACGCGTTCCGAAGCTTCCAAATTGCCATATTTAACTCCTTCGTACTCCAAATAGTTGTTAGGGCATTCCAAACACGTGCAAACTCCTCTACTTCTCGCGAAATCTTGTGAATATCTCCTCCGGTGCACATGCTCCTCTGTTTGCTTCTCACCGAGAATCTAGCCAAATTTATCCGACGAAATCAACCATACCAAGCCTGTTAAGACTAGTCACGTCATCCCAGCAAATATTAGCCATTGAATCTCTTCATAAGATGTCCAAAAATCGAACCCTAAATCTGGTCGTGTGCTGCAATATTTTCCCGCCAAAAATAGAAATTCAAAATAAAGAAGATGAAGTTCCCTGATCCAAAATATGGGTGCCTTTAGCAGCTGAGGCGCCTGGGGGTGTCCTTATCCAATCTGAAGGTGCCTTTAGTACTTTTACGGGGGTGCCCGAGCAAATTTTCGAGCCGAATTTTCCAAAAATGATTATTTCCCAAAAATACCTACAAACACATAAAACACCATAATAAGTACGAAATCGAGTACTAACAATACAGAACATTGAGGACAAATTAGACACATTAATGCGTCTATCAACTGGCCTTCATGTAACACTTTAAACACCTTCTCAACGTGAACGAGATGCTCTTCCCAAGTTCTGTTGTATATTAGGATATCATCCAAGTAAACAATCATAAAATCTTCTATAAA
Source organism: Papaver somniferum (assembly GCF_003573695.1). Lineage (NCBI taxonomy): Eukaryota > Viridiplantae > Streptophyta > Magnoliopsida > Ranunculales > Papaveraceae > Papaver > Papaver somniferum. The sequence continues at coordinate 31,094,746 of NC_039362.1, read as the reverse complement.
AGGTCGTAACAAATCATTCATCAAACGCATAAACGTCGCTGGAGCATTACACAAACCAAAAGGCATCACCAACCATTCGAACAAGCCTTGTTTGGTCTTGAAAGCATTCTTCCATGTATCATCTTCTCGAACTCTCATCTGGTGGTATCCGAATTTGAAATCCAACTTTGTAAAGACTCGAGCTTTTTCCAACTGATCCATCATGTCGTCTATCCTAGGTAGAGGGTACGTAACGATTCTTGATTGTAATCTTGTTCAATGCTCTGTAATCAATACACATACGCCATCCTCCATCTTTCTTTGGAAGCAACAACACCGCTGATCCACAAGGTGAAGGACTTGACACTATCATTCCTAATTCTAAAAGTTCTTAGACTTGTTTCTTGATCTCATTAGATTCCTTTATGGGCATGCGATAAAGACCTACAGTAGGTATATAACTCTCCCCGGTCAACATGGTTTCATGCTCCACACTCCTCTTTGGCGGTAATCCGGTGACATCAGAAAATAGATCCTTCTACTTCAACTTCAACCTTTCTAGGTCATCTTCTTGTTATGCAGTCAAGGATGCCAAACAAACTCTACTCGGCTTCTCCTCAAGAGAATGGATCACAAGGAGAATGAACTTTGTGCTAGCATTCACCAACCGCTTAGCCTGAGTGGTTGTGATCAAGCTTGATCCCTCAAGAGGAGAATCAATAGCCCGAATTACAAAACTTTCTCCATCTTACGTAAAGGTGTACTTTTGTTCCCTCCTGTGTAGAGTTGCATCTCTATCCCATAGGTAAGGACTTCCTAGTACCACCTGACAATATATGACTTCGTTAATATATGACTCATCTAGTCCAAATTTGAACGTGCACTGCTGTGAAACTTGTAGGCCTTCTTCCTTTTGAAGCCATCCTAATGGGTATGGTTTTGGATGTTTAAAAGCCTTCAATCCTAACTTCTGCACCAAAGAATTTGAAAGTAAATTCTTCTGAATTCCCGGGTCAATAACAACATCAACTAGTGATGTTTTGACTTGCATCTTCACTGTGAAGAGTCGCTCCCTAATATCATCTTTTGTAGGTCTTTTTTTTTCCCCTGTAATAAGAGAGATCTTTGAATTGGGTTCCGCCAGTCCATGGACTTCTTTTGGAGTTTGAGAGACTAGTGCTGCCTTCTTGGCTTCTTTCCTATGCAAGCCTTTAGGCTTTAGATGAGGGTTCTTAACCCAACACTTGTCGACAGCGTGACCTGTTTGCTTGTAATGGGTACAAGTCAAACCTTCCTTGTCACTAGACTTACCTTCTTCTTTGCTCCTTTCACAATGGTACCTCCAGATTTCACCTAAGTATTTTCCTTTGAATCGGATTTCTTAAGCCTGCCTTCAATGGCATTAGCTTTTATACTTGCTTAGGAGATAGTATCCACCGAAAACATATTCAACTCCTTCCGTATATACTCATGGAACCCGGAAATATATTTCATATAGATAACATAATCTCCCACGTCTAAATTCAAAATCATAACTTGATTCTGAAATTCCGATATTCTTGTACGGTTTGGTTGTAAGTCTGCTTCAAGTTGTACCACTTGAACCATCTCTCCTCAAGGTAGCCAACTGGATAAAACTGTTTCCTTACAACTTCCTTGAATCTTTTCCACGACAATACTCCATTACCTAGGTTTTGTCTTTGATAAGCTTTCCACCAGGTTAGAGCATGTTTTAGTAGCTTCAGTGTCGCGAAAGCAATTTTCTCCTTTGAACCATATTCAAAGAAAGAAAAATACGTCTCTAGACGTTCAATCCAATCATTTAATTTTTCTACATCGACACTCCCATCGTAAAGTGGAATATCAACACGAAAATCAATTTTCAAATTCTCCCCATGAGGTTTAGTTGATGTAGGACCTTTAGGAAGCTACATTTCCTTCTTTCCTTCATCCTCATCTTCTTCCCCTTCTTCTTATTCCGACTCGTCTTCTTCCGGATCATCTTTTTCCGAAGCTTCAGGTGAAGGTGTAATTTTTTTTCTTCATCTTCTTGGGTGTATGAGAACGAATACATTCACTCAGTTCTTGAAGGGTAACTTGAATTGACTTCATGTCTGTTTGTAGCGTAGCCACCTTTTCTTCCATAGTTTGTGGTTCTGTAGATGGTGGATTTTCGACAAAGGCTAAAATTATAAACTCATAATTATACGAAGCTCTGATTCAGCAATCAGACGTGAGTATCGAGACACGGGTCTCTCATCGAATTCTCAACGGAGAGTACTTTCTCTCAGAGTACATGTAGATATGTAGTCTCACGACTGGACAACGACATATCTCATGAATACTGAATACTTTCAGTGATTATTTATATATAGTATCACGAGATAGACGGCTCCTAGACAGCTTGCTCTGCTAGTATAGAGCGATAACGTCTTCAGGAACAAACAACGAGTTTACCCTGACTATATAAAGGATATGACTTACCGACAAGCTCATATCCGGATAATTAATCCTCCTAGACAGCTTGCTCTGCTAGTATAGAGCCACAAAGTTAATTATTCCTAATTACAATTGCTCTTATTCCATGGTCGAATCCACGACTGGTCCCATGGAATGGCAATAACAATTGTTCTGATTCTATGATCGAATCCACAACTTGATCTCATAGAATAGCAATAACTATATTATCTCATTACTCCGATTTCATGATCGAATCCATAACTAGTCTCATAAATGGTAATAGATAAATATTAATTACTCCGATTCTATGGTCGAATCTACGATCCCATGGAATGTTAATGCTCACTTTATTATTCTGAATTCGTAGTCGAATCTTCAGCTGATCCTATGAATTAATAATAAACATCTTATTGCTCAGTTTTGTGAATTATTCTCCACCGAATTCCACAATTAGTAATAAGTAATCAACAACGGGCGTCTGAGCTACCTCTAAGTAAGCCCCGATTCAAATGGTGAAGGTGTAATCAATGACGATACACTAACAGTCACCGCACGAACGAGTATTTCAAAAATACAACGAAACGATGAACCTATACAAAATAGAGAAGAAAATAATAAATAATTAAAAATATTGACCAGGGTGCTGGGAGCATGGACGCACGATCGACCGACCATGTCGTGGTCAATCCCACACCAGTTTTATATTTTTAATGCATTTTTATTATTTTCCATGATTTGATGAAAATTCTCTCATTTTATCAAATCTCCTTCGTCTCGAGGAAACTCCTCGGTTTCATGGTACTTCCATAAATCCATAAAAAATAATATAAAATTAAGGAAAGGAGTGTGGGGCGTGACCATTGGCCAACCGACCATGCCTTGGTCCCAACCGGCCCCACACACCACGATTCCTTATTATTATTATTTTATTATTATTATTTCTCTAATTTCATGAAAAGCTCCTTGATTTCATGGTATTTTTGCACAAATCATCATATAATAATAAATAAAATAAAATTATGAAAAAACTTGTGGGACCGGGCCACTAGCCGACTGGCCACGCCCTAGACGGTCCCACACTCCCTTTGCTTTATTATTTTATTATTATTTATCCTATTTTTCCTTGAATTCACCAAATTCCTTGATTTTATGGTATTTCTCTCAAATTAGGAAAAATTCCCTCAAATCATCAAAAATACCTAAAAATATTAAAAAATTATGAAAAACTCGTGAGACCGGTCCATAGCCGGCCATGCCTCCATGGTCCCACACGCCCGTGTTTTTTTATTATTTTAATATTTTGCTTCCATGAACTCATGAAAACTCCTTCAATTCATGGAAACTCCCTAAATTCATCAATTTTCTCAAAATTCATGAATTTTTCATAAAATCATCAAAATATTATAAAATTAAGGAAAAGGCACCACGGGACCGTGGTCACGATCGGCCGACCATTCCTTGACCACGACGGTCCCACGCCTCCCCATTCCTTATTTTATAATTATTTTTCATCATCTCATGGTGTTTTCCTCAGTTTCGTCGAAACCCTAATTTTGGCATATTTTCTCGAATGGATGCTCAATTGCACGCCAGAAAATATCAAAATTCTCAGGTCTAAGACGCGGACGCCTTAGGGACACGAGCACGCTAACTTGACCGACCAAGATTGGATCTTTGGCTCACGGAAGCCGATCCCATCAATTTTCATCGTTTTGACCTAATTTGCACAATTGCTTGTATTAGGTCCAAAACTCTTCCAAACACTTTGGATTTTCATGAAGCGATCGTCAGGCGGTCACGTGACAACCCAGGGCCGGTTTCATGACCCCATGGTCGGTCCCTCTCCTCGTCGTAATTAATTAGGTTTTCTCACCTAAGGCTCAGACGAGTATTTTGAATAAATGATTAAGCCAGCATTTAATCATTCTTCCACCAACAAATCGACAAATCTTCAGGAGTTCTTTGTATTTGCTCACATGAGCATATGGACACTACATGGTTGATCCACGGTCCCATGTAGTCGCTCCCTCCTTCGTCCCATGGTTAAACTTCTGACGAACCATGAATTGATAATCAATTGATCAAATTAGGGTTTCTGAATCCAAGGATAATCATTCCAGATTCCAACCTTAATAATTTTACGACGACCTCATGGTCATTAATTTTATTAATTATGCTCGGTTCAACGACCAGTATTCTAATTAATATTTTTGGTACCAATAATCCATCAGATGAGCAACACATGCTCAGACGATCAAATATTCAAAAATTCATCACATGAGCAACACTTGCTCAGATGATAAATATTTGCTCAAACCAAGGAAAGTTGGTTCAACAATCAATATTCAACGATCCATCGAATGAGCAATACTTGCTCACTTCATCGTAAGAACTATACCTCTGTCTCATGACATGTTCAATTCATGAGTTCAGAACATCATGTTCAACTCAACAACTACATGGACTCATCGTCCCATCAAACCACGAAGTCATCAATTGACTAACATACCACGAGACGTCAATCGTGTCACTTGGGGGGATATCACTTGGGGTTTTGGTCTGGCGGTCTATGGCACGTGTGTTCAAGCACACGATGGAATGTGAGCAAGTCGTGCAATCAGTTGAAGGAATTCACGAGGTAGTGGGTGGAAAATCGACCAAGTTTCCACACGTTGAGAAACTGGTTTCAAACACGATCTCCATTTCCCCACTCCTTGATTGCATCAACTGTCACACTTCATGGAATCATGGTGTCTAAAATTCCAGCAATATAAATAAGTCTCTGAATCATGATTGAATCATCGGCATCATCAATATCATCAATCTCACGTCAAACTGACAACACGAGATCATCAATTCATCAATTGAGCAACTACTCTCAATTGAGCAATTTCAATCACTCAGACCTTATCATATTCAGAATTCACACACCCACAATCTTTGATTACCATTGATTCCACACATTTCTCAGCTTCCCTCCTACAGATCAACCCATCCTCTCTTGTGACCTAATTTACTCTGGAACGGTCATTGTCTTGATTTAGGCTGGGGTACTACAGATAGATCTCTCGAATCTAAAGAACCCCCTTTGCAGCGGTGCATCTGTGTGAGGTTTAAAATTTCGCTCGGTTCGAGTAGTATCCTCCGTACGGTCGTCTCCTCAATTTCTTAGAAACCAGCAAATCGTTTTTCCCCATCTACAGATTGGCGACCACAGTGGGAGATCATTCTCTCGGTTGCAATCTCACAATTTCACAAGATGGTTGATCTCAGGACGGGTTTAGTTACGAATCCTAATAAAAACCGTGCTAGCAGTAGCAACAAAAACAATCAGAATATCCCGGAGACAATTCCGACCTCCAACACTGATGATGGTGACATTACTCCTCCTCACGCCGAAGGTCATCCACTGTCCGGACGACACCCTGAAGAAGTCAGAGGAGATCCATAACCTACCATTGCTGATCTTATCAAAGCACATGAGACTCTTGCAAAGAATCAGACCGACATGGATGCTACTTAGAAGGAGTTGTATAATTATCTCAAAACTCTTACTGACAAGATGTCAGAGAAGACTCAAGATAAGGGAGAGGAGAATGATAAATCCTCAGACGATGATCCTGAAGTAATTCCAATCCATACAGTAGAAGACGACGAAGTCCACAAAACTGCTGCAAACAACAGCGAAGGGATCATCGAATTTCATCACTCGCGAGGATCTGGAGCACCTTTTGGAGAACCGTGGAAAAGACAAAACATCGCATGTCCATCGTCATCAACCTCCTTATTCTGCCCCTGCGCAGAGGATTCCACTCCCCAAAGGTTACGTTTCTCCAACCTTCACCTTATATGATGGAACTGGAAATGCTAGGGAACATGTCTCTCGTTTTCTCGAATCCCTGGGAAAACATAAACATAATCATGTTGTTCGTCTCAAGGGATTCTCAAAATCTCTGAAAGGCAGAGCATACACCTAGTATAACAACATCGCACCAGGGCCTATCAACAATTGGGGAGAAATGGTTAACGCATTCTACAGGAAATACTTCTTCGTGTCAGAAAAAGTCACCCTCTTCGACCTTGGAAGGATGTTTCATAGGGTCAGTGAAAATCCCAATGATTATGTGAAAAGGTTCAGAGTCCAATCCCTGGATTGTCATGATCCAAACGTCACGGAGCAACAACTGGTGGACTTGTGCATCAATGGCATGCTCCCGGTCTACAGGGACTTGCTAGAAAACCTTTGATTTCAGACTTTCTCAGAGCTTCACGAAGCTGCGAAGAGGTCGGCAACCACCGCACCCGCTCTTTTGGAAAGAGCAAAGTCTACAAAGACTGAGGATTCAAAAGACACTCGAGGAAGCAGGCGTTTGATCAACAAGCAGTACAACCTGCAACCTTCAACAAATTCTGTCGCAAAAGGGAGTAAGCGAAAAGCAGAATCATAGCACAAGCAGACTTCCTCCACCCCTTCAAAGACACACAAGAAGGAGAATTCGAAAATCCCTCTTCAGCATACGGAAGATCCAGAAGCACCCGATTTTCCCTGTTCAATGGAAGAAGTTAATGAACTACTCGATGCCTGGATCCAAGATGGTGCAATCAAATTGCCTTATGTCAAGAAGGAACCAACTGAAGAGGCCATGGAAAATCCTCGGTATTGTCGCTTCCATAGATACGTCATCCATCCCACGAGTGATTGCAAAATTTTGAAGCGCATATTCAAAGAAAAGGTCGAAACAGGAGAGATCAACCTGGGGACTGAGAGAGTGCAAAAAAAAAAACCCTCCCAGTCAGAACTATTACCATCTCTGAACCTCCTGTCAAGGAAGCGGTCCAATCTCTGATCGAACATGTCTGCGAGTTGTTGTATCTTTCGAAAGCTCAAATGAAAGACATATTTGCTGCACTGAACCACATCGTTTCCGGAAAACGTCTGCTGATCCAAGAAACCACCACCGAACCTTCATCCACCGACAAAGAAATGTATGACTGGGGACTGCTCACCACAGTGCACGTTAAAGGAAATGAGTTCAAAAGGGTGTTCGTCGATGTTGGTACCGCAGTCAACATCATCCATTTGAAAACTCTCAGAGCTGCCGGTATTACTCGACAGGAAGCCACCCACGCTCCCATAGAAATTAGGGACCACGAAGGAATCTCCAGAGACGCATACGGCTTCATCACTCTCAAAGTTACGGAAAGATTGATCTGCACTGAGGCCAAGTTTTTTATAATCCGGGAAGATCCTGGATACGACATGGTCCTTGGAAGAACTTGGATTCATATCAGAAGGATAACGATACCTTCAACACATCCTGTCATCGACAAGGATTCCGAGTCGGAAGACGAAGCAGAAGATGCACCACTGTTTGAGCATCTGGAAGAAGTAAAAACTCTGATGGGACTTACGCAGGAACTTGGAGAAAATCGGCACACCTTTGTCAGAAGGTTTCGAGCTCAGGCAAGTCTTATTCCTCCTCATGCTCCAATAATACCAATGTTCAAGTACGCTACTATAGTCCAGGGACTTCTCCCCATGAACAATTTAGCAGTCATCAAAATCTATGAGTGGGTAACTTCACCTCAACAATATTACACTCAATGGTTGGGTTCAGAACTTCTTCAAATCGGTCACTCCATCGAGAGGTTTATTGTTGAAGACCTGGCTAAGCATGATCAACACTATGCTGGATACTCTCTTCCGCGCGAGTGTCCATATGTTCCACAATCGTGGAATTCCGTCAAACATGGAATTCCGAATCAACGGAAGATATTCAAGGCACGATCGACCAAGCCTAACAAGTTTCATGAAGGGGACCTGGTTCTCAAAGCAGTTCAGCGCGGTCTCCATTCTACAAGGAACTCCAATTGGGAAGGACCATCCATGGTCGTTAAGTCCGTGGCCGGAGGATACTACAAACTGATCAACACAGATGGGACAACCCTACCAGTAATTCATGAAAATTGGCTCAAGGCGTTTATCTGAAATTATTGGACATTTAAGGTATTGGGCGTTCGAAGCATTCATGGCGTTTGGATTTAACATTTAGGATTTTCTTTCATTTGTTTTTCAATTCCTCCAAAACATTTGCAATACTCGCAATCAGTATTTGAATTCAGCAATTTATCAAAATTTAGTTCATATTTCGCAAAAGAAAATCACTATCAAATCTACAAGAAAAATCCTTAACCATCAGTCAATCCAAAACCATCTAAATATCAAAACCCAAGTATAAACCTCACATCTCTCAGAAGTTCAGAAGTTCAAGAGATCAGCAAGAAAAGGCTTTCGCTCATCATCATCCTTCAAGATTTGCAAAGCCGCCCTCTCCTTGTTCAACTCCTCGGTCAGCTTAGCAATCTTGTCCTCCTTATCCTTCACAGAACCATTGGGAAAGGGTATGTTCTTCTCACATGAATCCTTGATAATGTTTATTTGCTTACGAAGCCATTTCACGTTGAGGCCAAGTCTTTCTGAATTCTCCAAGTTAAAATCCAAATCAAAGAGTATATCTGGAGTCACGGTATTCCAGGGTCTCGTATGCATATCACTCACGACACGCAAGATAACGCCTACTTTCATGGTTAAAGCATAAGCACGCCCAGAGTTCCTGTCAACGATCATGTGGCCAAACTTCTTCCATATCGTCTCGTACAAGCGTGCATATCCAATGGGAACGCTGAATCCACCGACCAGTTCATGATACGAGAGTGAAGTGTTAAAGGGAGGATCAAAATCAACCCCTGCAGTTGGATATTCATACATTATTATACGGTTCTCAGTCACTGGAGTAGCTTCCACGACCAAAGCAACAGTTCCTTCGGTATTCTCCGCTGATATCTCGGTTTCTTCTATCACTGAGGAAACAACCATCTGGTTTTCCATAACATCAGCAGCGACCTTCTCATGACCTCGAAATTCATGGATGGGTGTCTCTTCATCAATAACTTCGGAAGGGTTAGAGTTGTCATCATTGGCTCCAATATCCTCAACTTCGGTATTTAGCACCTAATACGAAGATTACATGAGGTTAGAGTCACAAAGCCAAAGGAGATTATGAAACACAGTATACTCGCAAGGCAATATCATCAAAGTTCATCATACTACATTCAAGGTACGAGCAAATAACATGAAAGTCATGAAAACACATTTTACGATGAGTCCGTCTGAAGAAACTGAACTCTGCCCTGTACTAAGAGACGAACTGGGAGCAATCTACAAGGAACCTGAGGATGGATCATATTCCATTCTCTTTGAATGGATGTCCTCTATGTCAAAATTTCATGACAATCCGATGAACGAGCGAGTAGATGTGGCCAAAATATCAAGTGATGCGCAATCTGAAAAAGTTCTGGAAGTCTCCTGGAAGTTCACTATTTCGCCTTTTTCAGACTCTGAATGTGCTCAAAACTTAATCATCTTCTTTGATAAAGCTTGGAAATTTTCCGGGCTTGAATTTGCACATGCAGATCATCAAAATCCGACTCCGGACGAAGATTCTACAGCATTTCTACTAAAAGCTGGGTTCTCAATTTTCTGACGACGAAATTCGACTAAGTTTTCATATATTCACATGGGTTCTCATTCACTCATTCACAAGTCAGCACTTTTATACTTCTATGAGGAATATACATGATATATACTTACTTGAGGAGTCTCCAAAGTGTCCAAGAGGTTGGAATTGTCCACATCAACGACAAGAGGAACATCACTTCTATCCGGCTCTGAATCTTGGTTACCTCCATTCCCATTCCCAGAGGATGATTGAGTTCCAGAATTCTCCATCTCCATGACAACATCCTCCTGTACACGTCCTTTACAATCAATATTTTCATGTATGAAGCACCACATTTGAACATGTGAAGAAATGCTTACAGTTTCTTCGTCACTCAAATTAGCGATTGCTTGTTCAGTAGCAGAAAATTGAAGACCTTCAAGACTTGATGGAGTAAAATTCTGCAACAAAATTAACAACATTGTCTTCATGATTCTAATGTTAATAGCAATGAAAGTCATGGTGAAAAATATTGGGAACTCACCAAGAACGAACTGGGGACTTCACGGTATTAGGTGACAGCTTATAACTTTTGTTCCTTCCTTCTCCGCCGTGAACAACTTCTTCAATATCTGAAAAATCTGCATGGATTCGAGGTCTTACGCTACGACTGTCCTGTAAAGAATTCAATAACATGATCAGAATACAGTTACCATGGTTTCATAAAATACATGTGGAGAATCTTACTTGAGAACATCCTGGAGATAATTTTCGTTTATCACCAGAAAGGTACTTCAGTCTTGGTCGACCAGAGATCATCTCAGCAGACGGAGGAATCTTCACTGGAGGCTGACTAACTGTCACGAATTCATGCAACCTCTCAAATTTTTGATGCCAGAATTCTATATAACCTGGGGTTACATATGCAAATCTATCAGAACCAGGAAACCAGTAACTACTCCCTTCCACGTGAGTGTGATCTAAACGAGACGCAAGCTGATCAACTGATGGTTTCCTTCTCTGGGTAGTTGGAACACATTGATCCATACCCATTTGTCGAGCCGCCCTATCAATGTTGTATTCTTCTAAGTCCCACTCTCCATGCATAACGGATAACAAGTGACCAGGAGTACAACTCAACATGAAGGATCTCTCACCATCATTCGGGTTAGCACTAGATTTCAGAGTCGTGCTCTCTCCAGTATTGAAAGTCGTTGGTTGAGAAACATAATCAGGAACCAACACCCACGGACGAAAGTCGAACTCCGATTTTTCATCCAACACATCAATGAGGCGTGCTTTAGACCGAGTCTGCTTTGTAGACCAACACATGATTCGGGCATTATCTTTCTCGGCGAAGATGTGACGGGCATCAGTATTTGGTCCTTGCAGGATATTACGTGGGATAGGCGCATAATTCTTGAAGTTTTCCCACATCAAAGATTGAAGAAACATCGTGTTAACATAACACTCAATCTTCATGAATCCATTCGACACGCTGGAATCTAACACCAAGGAGTCTAAGTTAGAATACAAGGAACCCAAGAATAAGCTACCTATTGGGAGTTTCTCACCTTGAGCCATCTTAATAACAAAAGGGATTACGAAAGGCTTCAAAAAATGCCCACTGTCTTCGAATATGTCTCTGGATAACCATAAGCATAAGAAAGCGGCAATAGGTAACATACCGGTGATGGGACTATCAGAAACTTCATCTCTTGGACACCAGCGTGTCAACCAATGGGCATAACAACCTTTACTACCAGACGCCTTGTTCACTTCTTCCATCGCAGCTGTCAGAGTGTCAAAAACCACTTGTTCCTCATCCGAAAGACCTCCAGAGAAATTACCTGTAATCGGGAGATGCATCAAAGCAGCCACATATTCTAAGGTAACAGTAAATTCTCCCCATCTACATATGAAGGTGTGATTGGGAACACACCAACGAGCCAGCAAAGCTATGATACTTTTCACATCATGATTAATAGACAAGTCTCCAGAAGCTTGAATAGCTCTCGTCACTTGTGCCTGGTTGAGCATAGCCCTGACATGAGGGAAACCCAACATATGCCTCGCCCATCCAGAATTTTTTTCCAAAGGGCGTCGAGAAAGCTTAAACTCTATGGTCGATGCAAGGAAAAGCCCTCGTTCGAGACAAAGTCGTATTACCATCTTCGGGGTCACCAATTTTTTCTTAGTCACAGTCCTAGGGTTGATTAGAAGACGATATACTGGGGATTTGAGATATGCTTCAGCTCCTTTTGGATCCTCCTCAAAGAATGCGTCATCTACATTAGGAATGTTCTTCACGCCAGTGGCATCCTCCTCTTCCTCACCAATGGGGGTCTCGTCCATGCATGCATCATCCCTGGAGATGTCATCATCAATATGCGATTCGTCCCTTGAAGTATCGTTGGCTGGGGAATTGGTCATTTTTGCTAAAACAACTGCAAAGTCCACATCACATTCTACTTCAGTATGTTATCTAGACATGAATCAAGGAAATACGGCAAAAATGGTAACTCTTAACTCTTACCTTTTGTACTTCCACTAATAATAGTGATAGTAACGGTAGAGTTAACACCTCAAAATCGTTCGTCTCTTAGAAAACTGCAAAAACGAACGAAACTTTATTAATTTCGAAACTGATTTTTCATAAAACCACGGACACAATTTTCATAATGTGAACATTCACACAACTGACTTATGAAGTTTACAACAATAAAATCTTCTATCATAAATATATTGTCTATCTTTGAAGAATCCTCAAAACCCACGTTTTGATTTTTCGAAAAAAAATAGCAATGCAACTTGCATACATACATTCTGAAGGATTTTATCTAACGAAAACAAACTCATGCAAATAAAATATATCATCATATTTTGCACAATATATGTCACGGCTGCATATATATATAAGAAAAACTATTTTTCCTTCGTATCGTCATTATTCGTCTTTAAAACGAAGGTTTATTTCAAAAAATATTGTGAAAGCTCACATCTCATACATATGATAAAGTTTTGTATTTACATGAAAGCTCATAAGAAAAATTTTATCACTGGACACAAGTTCATCATACATATTTTCCTTCGTGACATCGTTATTTGTCTTTAAAACGAAGGATTATTCCGATTTCATGAAAATTCACTTCTTTTATGATAAAACCTTAGTACACATGAAAACTCATCAACCAAGTTTTATCTCTGGACCTAGGTTCATATAAAAAAAAATCTCTCCTAAATCAGGGATTATAGTTAGTTTTCAAAACTAACGATTGAACGAACATACGTTTTCAAAAAACGAGGATTTTTCATAAGACTCGCAGTAATATACACACATGTATATAAAAAAACTTCATCATTATCAAAGCATGAATAACTCATGAGGATCATAAACATCAGAAAAAAAAAATTACCTAACGTGCAGCGACCGGAATTTGGCCGGACGACGGTCGGACGACGTCGGCGATCGGTGGCGGCTCCGGCGGAAAAACCCTTCTTCCCTGGTGTGAAGGTGATGAAGGTGTTGGTCGTGTGTGAGGAAAATAATAATAAAAAAGGATTAATCCCTTTTATATCAATTTTATTTCCAAAACCTAATTTTCTAAGGATTTCCTTATTGGGCCCGATCACGGACTCGTCGTCCAAACCAGCGGTTCAACACCAATTTATGCTCATCAAACGACGCTCCAATCATGACATTGAAGCCTTCGTCAAGTCTGGTTTGCTCATGCTCTCTAAATCCGGTAACGTCTCAACTTACGACTGAGTTCAATTACTGGTATTATTATTTATGGCCAAAAAATCACCATTTAATGTTGACTGAGGAACACAAATTTCCTCAGTAAGCAGGGGACTTAATGTAGATGGTGGATTTTCGATAAAGGCTAAAATCGTAAACTCATAATTATACGAAGCTCCGATTCAGCAATCAGACGTGAGTATCGAGACACGGGTCTCTCATCGAATTCTCAACGGAGAGTACTTTCTCTCAGAGTACATGTAGATATGTAGTCTCACGACTGGACAACGACATATCTCATGAATACTGAATACTTTCAGTGATTATTTCTATATAGTATCACGGGATGGACGGCTCCTAGACAGCTTGCTCTGCTAGTATAGAGCGATAACGTCTTCAGGAACAAACAACGAGTTTACCATGACTATATAAAGGATATGACTTACCGAAAAGCTCATATCGGGATAATTAATGCTCCTAGACAGCTTGCTCTGCTAGTATAGAGCCACGAAGTTAATTTTCCTAATTATAATTGCTCCTATTCCATGGTCGAATCCACGACTGGTCCCATGGAATGGCAATTACAATTGTTCTGATTCTATGATCGAATCCACGGCTTGATCTCATAGAATAGCAATAACTATATTATCTCATTACTCCGATTTCATGGTCGAATCCACAACTGGTCTCATAAATGGTAATAGATAAATCTTAATTACTCCAATTCTATGGTCGAATCTACGATCCCATGGAATGGTAATGCTTACTTTATTATTCTGAATTCGTAGTTGAATCCTCAGCTGATCCTATGAATTAATAATAAACATCTTATTGCTCAGTTTTGTTAATTATTCTCCACTGAATTCCACAATTAGTAATAAATAATCAACAACAGGCGTCTGAGCTACCTCTAAGTAAGTCCCGATTCAAATGGTGAAGGTGTATTCAATGACGATACACTAACAGTCACCGCACGAACGAGTATTTCAAAAATACAACGAAACGATGAACCTATACAAAATAGTGAAGAAAATAATAAATAATTAAAAATATTGACTAGGATGCTGGGAGCACGGACACACGACCGACCGACCGTGTCGTGGTCAATCGCACGCCAGTTTTATATTTTTAATGCATTTTTATTATTTTCCATGATTTGATGAAAATTCTCTCATTTTATCAAATCTCCTTCGTCTCGAGGAAACTCCTCGGTTTCATGGTACTTCCATAAATCCATAAAAATAATATAAAATTAAGGAAAGGAGTGTGGGGCGTGACCATTGGCCAACCAGCCATGCCTTCGTCCCAACCGGCACCATAGCCCACGGTTCCTTATTATTTTATTATTATTATTATTATTTCTCTAATTTCATGAAAAAACTCCTTGATTTCATGGTATTTTTACACAAATCATCATATAATAATAAATAAAATAAAATTATGAAAAAACTTGTGGGACCGGGCCACTAGCCGGCCGGCCACGCCCTAGCCGGTCCCACACGCCATTTGCTTTATTATTTTATTATTATCTATCCTATTTTTCCTTGAATTCATCGAATTCCTTGATTTTATGGTATTTCTCTCAAATTAGGAAAAATTCCCTCAAATCATCAAAAATACCTAAAAATATTAAAAAATTATGAAAAACTCGTGGGACCGGTCCATAGCCGGCCGGCCATGCCTCATGGTCCCACACGCCCGTGTTTTTTTTTTATTTTAATATTTTGCTTCCATGAACTCATGAAAACTCCTTCAATTCATGGAAACTCCTTAAATTCATCAAATTTCTCAAAATTCATGAATTTTTCATAAAATCGTCAAAATATTATAAAATTAAGAAAAAGGCACCACGAGACCGTGGTCACGACCGCCGACCATGCCTTGACCATGGTGGTCCCATGCCTCCCCATTCCTTATTTTATAATTATTTTTCATCATCTCATGGTGTTTTCCTCAGTTTCGTCGAAACCCTAATTTTGGCATATTTTCTCGAATGGATGCTCAATTGCACGCCAAAAAATATCAAAATTCTCAGGACTATGACGCGGACGCTTAGGGACACGAGCCCGCTATCTTGACCGACCAAGATTGGCTCTTTGGCTCACAGAAGCCGGTCCCATCAATTTTCACAGTTTTGACCTAATTTGCATAATTGCTCGTATTAGGTCCAAAACTCTTCCAAACACTTTGGATTTTCATGAAGCGATCGTCAGGCGGTCAGGTGACAACCCAAGGCCGGTTTCATGACCCCATGGTCGGTCCCTCGTCTCGTCGTAATTAATTAGGTTTTCTCACCTAAGGCTCAGACGAGTATTTTGAATAAATGATTAAGCCAGCATTTAATCATTCTTCCACCAACAAATCGTCAACTCTTCAGAAGTTCTTTGTATTTGCTCAAATGAGCATATGGATACTACATGGTTGATCCACGGTCCCCTATAGTCGCTCCCTCCTTCTTCCCATGGTTAAACTTCTGACGAACCATGAATTGATCATCAATTGATCAAATTAGGGTTTCTGAATCCAAGGATCATCATTCCAGATTCCAACCTTAATAATTTTACGACGACCTCATGGTCATTAATTTTATTAATTATGCTTGGTTCAACGACCAGTATTGTAATTAATATTTTTGGTACCAATAATCCATCAGATGAGCAACACATTCTCAGACGGTCAAATATTCAACAATTCATCACATGAGCAACACTTGCTCAGACGATCAAATATTCAACAATTCATCACATGAGCAACACTTGATCAGATGATAAATATTTGCTCAAACCAAGGAATATTGGTTCAACAATCAATATTCAACGATCCATCGAATGAGCAATACTTGCTCACTTTATCGTAAAAACTATACCTCTGTCTCATGACATGTTCAATTCATGAGTTTCGGAACATCATGTTCAACTCAGCAACTACGTGGACTCATCGTCCCATCAAACCACGAAGTCATCAATTGACTAACATACCACGAGACGTCAATCGTGTCACTTGGGGGATATCACTTAGGGTTTTGGTCTGGCGGTCTACGACACGTGTGTTCAAACACACGATGGAATGTGAACAAGTCGTGCAATCAGTTGAAGGAATTCACGAGGTAGTGGGTGGAAAATCGACCAAGTCTCCACACGTTGAGCAACTGGTTTCAAACACGATCTCCATTTCCCCATTCCTTGATTGCATCAACTGTCACACTTCATGGAATCATGGTGTCTAAAATTCCAGCAATATAAATAAGTCTCCGAATCATTATTGAATCATCGACATCATCAGTATCATCAATCTCACGTCAAACTGACAACACGAGATCATCAATTCATCAATTGAGCAACTACTCCCAATTGAGCAATTTCAATCACTCAGAGCTTATCATATTCAGAATTCACATACCCACAATCTTTGATTACCATTGATTCCACACATTTCTCAGCTTCCCTCCTACAGATCAACCATCCTCTCTTGTGACCGAATTTACTCTGGAACGGTCATTGTCTTGATTTAAGCCGGGGTACTACAGATTGATATTTCGAATCTAAAGCACCCCCTTTGCAGCGGTGCATCTGTGTGAGGTTTAACATTTCGCTCAGTTCGAGGAGTCTCCTCCGTACGGTCGTCTTCTCAATTCCTTAGAAACCAGCAAATCGTTTTTCCCCATCTACATGTTCGCCTTCTTTAGGATCACCACCTGACTTTGTCATCCTTGATCCCCTTGTTTTCTTAACGTGTTCTAGCTTCTCGAGTACCTCACCAAGCTTTATGTAGAGATATCTAGTGAAAACCATAAACCACAGGGATTTACCCTAAAAACTAACCTTGCTCGTGATGCCAACTTGATACGTATCGATCTCTGTACCTTGCTAGCTATTATTATAAAGGAGGAATTCAGAATAATAATAGACGAGAAACTTATAAAACAAGAACACAAGTAGTAATTCGAAGAAAATATCTTCTCTAGATTATGAACAATAAAACGATTACAATTCTCTCTTTGTTACGCTCACAATCTTCTTTAAACAGTGGATTTACCTTAAACTGTTTGCTAAGCTTGCACAAGTATTGTCGCAAGCTTTCTCTAGGTTTTATGTGCCTAATATTTTTGTGTCCTTAGCTTTTATCCAAAGCCCTCTATTTATAGCCTTCATCGTACTCAGCCGACCAAGGACTTCTATTAGGAATTTATTTCCTTAACTAAGAGTATTTCCTAAAACAAAACTCTTCCCTAACTAGGAATTCTGCCAAACAAGGTTTCCTGCCTAGAATAGGATTCTTCCCTCAACTTAGCTTGTCTCTTCAACTTGGTCAGACGATATCTAAAAGGTCACCAAAGATTGGACGAGCATCTAGGAGAATTTGGTAAATAATTTGAGTATGGACTACATGCCAAAATTTTTGTCTAGATGTCTAGTATAACATACTAAAAAATCACATCAATCGGATTAATGAGCTAAAAGATACAACTTAAAAGGAGAGCTAGGTCATGGCTGAAAACTGACAGAATTCTCCTGAGTTTTTACTGTCGGGTTGTTTTCACCTCCTATACGAGATCAAAACATAAATATTCTAGTGTTGGAAGATAGGAAATTCTTTTCTGATAAGAATGGAGGGGCGGATCATCAAAATCCGAGTTTTTATGAGAATTCTACAGCAGTTTTAGTGAGGGTCTCGCATCTGAATTTTCTGATTAAGAAATTTCATGAATTAACACAAACTTCTGCAAATCATCTCAGCCATCCAACTTGGCTAGCCAATTTAACCGGTTTAGATTTAATTTGGGCCAACCAATAGGATGTCAAAATGGCTTCCATCCATCATTCTCTTATAGGGACCGACCACCACATCTTTAATGTACATGGATAGCTCCTGGCAGCTGCTCAAATATGACCGCCCCCGCGTAGCTTGCGCGTGATTGGTCAAAATAATTACGTCTTGCAAGGAAGACTCACGCAGAAACTTGCTACATATTTTCCATGAAAATAATCGAGACATCAAACATGTCACAAATTTGGGGATGTTCATCAGGGTATTAGTCTGGCGGTTTACAGCGTGCGGCGTGCAACACGCCCATTATGAGAAAGTGTCAGGAAAGGCGGACAGTTAGTGGAAACATAGAAGTAGTGGGTGCAAAACGACCCGTCTTCCCTCATAGTAAGACGTGGTTTTCAACATTTTTACACAATTCCCACTTCTCCATCACTCAACTATTTCCACTTCATATGAAATCAGGGTGCGTTTAACTATGACTTATATAAATAGGTTTTCAACCTATTTCAAACAACAACGGTTATCAACACAAGTATCCAGAAAACACCAAGAACTTATAACTTACATCCCGCAAGCAAGTTCAACATTCTGATACAAGTCATAAAACAACAACACCTTCAGAGTTAACTATTCTGATCTCAACACCGTATTCGATTCCCTCCCTAAGATCAACCCTTCTCCTTCATTTTATGACCGAAGCAAGACTGGAACGTCCATTTCTTAGTTTAGGCCAGAATTGTACAGATTGATCTCTCGAATGTAAAGTACTCCCGTGCAGTGCATTTGTTTAGGGTTTAGATTCGTTTCTTGGCGGCACACCCAAATTTACCATTTCCAGCAGAATCAGTTTTCACCCCAAAATAGTGTGGTTACCGTCGTGACAGCTTTAGGTGCACCTCTTTACCGGCTTGTAGCTCAGCTAGTTTCATGCGCTCCACAGAGGTTTCATGCATTCTAGGAGGTCTCAGGTTCGAGTCCCAGATGGCGCAATATTACAGAGTTTGACATGGATGGTAGAGTTAGCTTTCCCCCTTTGCGTCGACATTAGCCACACTATCCACTTCGGCTCCCTCAGCTTTGTTCCTCATGAGGCTCGCTGGTAGGCTAGCACGACAACCTGTTCAACTAATGTAGTAGTACGCTGATTTAAGCTTAGCTTGTTACGCTTCCAATTAGTTAATTATGTAATAATATTAATTAAAAAAAATCTCAGATATATTTATATCTCGAAACAATAATTAGATTCATATTCACCCTCAAAATCTAAATGATTTCTAGATCGTAGAAACAAGCATTTAGTCCCACGATTACCAGATTTTGGATATTATAGTCCTAGCCTTTGAGGATTAGTACTCACTAGTCCTGATTTTCAAACTCGCGTAAAAATTAGTATAAATTTGAACGAGTTAGTGCAAATTTTAGCGATCTAGAAATTACGAATTTTTCTTATTACCTTAATTACCCTTTTTATTTAGATTGTTTGGTTAGAGACAGGGACAAAGGCGATTTACAGAGAGAAAAGTTGATGTGAAGAAAAGTGTCTAAATTTCATTGAAACGATACCGAAAATCTCTTAAGCTTCGTTAGAAGCAGTAGAAATAGAAAGGAAGAAGATAGAAACTAGTGGAAGATCACCATCATTTATTGATGCGGCATACTTAAAGAACGTCATGAGTACTAACCATATACCAGGTGAAAGTACTTGAAGCTCAGAGGTGAGATCTCAATTCTATAGAGTAATGATCGACTCGAATTTTCTTTTTAACATCACTACCTACCTAATTTTAATTTAGTTTTTTCGTCAAATTGTAGTTCTTCTTACTTAATTGTTATGGTTATGTGTTAGGTTTATGTTAGTTTACTTTTTATGTACTAAATTCATGGTCGATTTCCCTTTTTTATTTTCAATTTTTTTCTGGACCATCAGGGTTTTGATATTTTAATATCTTATCCTTCGATTATCAGTAAAGTAGAGTGTTAGTATGGGACACCGTGGCCCATGGGTTTTGGTTTCATTAAACGAAGAGAGATCTTAGATTTTCATGAGTATGAAGGGTTTTAGAGTATTGAGAATGAAATTTTGGGCTTACAAAGTGTGTGTATTTACGACGGTGAGGATGCTTAAAGAAGAGTTCCAGTTGCCTGGATCTAGTGTCGGAGAAATAATGGAAGTTACGGGGAAAGATAAGGTGTTATATTAAGTAAGTTGTGATCGGAAATTTTTATGTTTTGGTTTTATTTTGCGATGTTGTAAAATTAAGACAATAGGGGTGTCGGAGCTTGTAAGCCATTGACGTTCATTATAATTATTGAAAGCATCACTACAATTTCCTTTCAGATTTATGAAATTAAAATCTTTGTTGATCTCCATGTAGTAATTTATATGGACTTCTATGAGCTTAAATCCGATAAGAGTGTTTGTTCGAGCATTGCTCGGTCGAACTCGCAAGTTTTGTTTGTTGTCAATGTTAGATGCACAAAACTATATCTTGATTTCTAGTCTACTAAAGTCAAGTCTTGGACTAGGATTAGAGTATGGTAGTTGAGTATCAGAAATCGCAGAATAACACTCAAAGATTAAAAACTGTAGAACAGACGAAAACATTTGCGAGAACTTCATCAACAAGAGGTGTCTAAAGACTGAATCATCCTATTTACTCATGGCATTTACCATTATATCTTATGAGACTATTTCGTATGATTTTCGACGATTTAATCTTGCAATGAAAAAATTCTGAGTCGAGCTTGTCTTCGTAAATCTCATGAAATATGATCCAGGCAATGGATGTTCTTAGATTCTTTGAAGAAGCGGGGGTCTAACAACACCACCAAATATTTCGCTTAGCAATCTTATGGAATAACTCCGAAACACTTTCTAGAGAATCAACTAGACAGTCAGACTCAATCTAGGTAAAAGTATCTCAAGGAGTTAATATCTCTCTCTTGTTTTGATTTACTCAAGCTAATAGAAATCAGCGAGTCCTAATCAAACACAAGGAATAACTTGGACGGTACCAAAGACCAATGTCTAAGGATTAATCAATGATAATCAACAACCAAGGTTGGATTAATCTAATTGATGATCTAAATGAACAACATGTATTATTTCAATTATAAAGATAAACAATATAATGCGGAAACTGAAATAACACAGACACCAGAAATTTTGTTAACGAGGAAACCGCAGATGCAGAAAACCCCCGGGACCTAGTCCAGATTGAATACACACTGTATTAAGCCGCTACAGACACTAGCCTACTCCAAGCTAACTTCGGACTGGACTATAGTTGAACCCCAATGATCCAAGGTACAGTTGTACTCCCTACGCCTCTGATCCCAGCAGGATACCGCGCACTTGATTCCCTTAGCTGATCTCACCCACAACTAAGAGTTGTTACGACCCAAAATCACAGGCTTTAACAATAAAAAATCTGTCTCACATAAACAAGTCTATCAAAGGATCAATCTGTCTCCCACAGAAAAACCCTAAAATTTTTGTTCCGTCTTTTGATAATAATCAAGGTGAACATGAACCAATTGATAATCCGGTCTTATATTCCCGAAGAACAGCCTAGATTAGTCAATCACCTCACAACAATCTTAACCGTATGGTAGAGAAACAAGATGTTGCAGAATCACAAACGATGAGACGAAGATGTTTGTGATTACTTTTTATATCTTGCCTATCGGAGAAATCAAACAATCTCAAACCAATCAATATGATTATACTGTTACGATAGAAGATGCAAGATCAGATCACACAACTACGATAAAAGTAGTATCGGTCTGGCTTCACAATCCCAATGAAGTCTTTAAGTCGTTAACCTGGTTTTAGAAGAAGAAAACCCAAGGTTAAAGGAGAAACGACTCTAGTACGCAACCTAGTATCACACGTAAGGTGTGGGGATTAGTTTTGCACAATACTATATGTCTCCTTTATATAGCCTTTCAAATCAGGATTTTGCCTTAGTTACAAAGCAATCAATATTCACCGTTAGATGAAAACCTGATTTAGATTCAAGCTAATATTTCTCAACCGTTAGATCGAAAACTTAGCTTGTCATACACAAATGACTGTACGCTTCTAGGTTTGTTAACCGCACCCAAACGTGTACATTGTTAGTTCAACAATAGTCTACCCAAAGAGGTTAACCATATGAGCGTTTCATACCAACCATGTTCTTCTTCACCATAACTAGTTCAATTGACACAAATGAACTAGTTAAGAGAGTTGTTCAATTGCAAGGAAATCTTATGTAACTACACAAGACACAATTGAAGCAAAGATGATTTGATTCACTGAATCGGTTCAAGAACTTTAATAGCCACGGTTTGCAAATGCATTCCTTAGTCTTTTAAGATTAAGTTCAGAAATCATCTTTAGATATACAACCTTCTCAAGTTCGCAGACTAGGTTCGCGGACTTAAGACACCGGATAGAGTTTACGAATTCCAAAAGAAATTCTCGGGTTCGAGAACTTCGCCGGTTCGCGGACTTGGATCACGCAAGTAGTTTGTCAACTCCAGCAGAAATTCTCGGGTTCGAGAACTTCGGAAGTTCGCGGACTTGACACTTGCCATACTTCCGGTTCTCTTGATCAACAAAGTTCAAAAACTTCGGCTCAAGGAATCCATTGGTTATGTAATCTAAACTCTCATTCCAATCATTGAAACATTCTTAGAGGACGTTATATAGTTGTTACACTATTTCTCGTCAAAGAAATTTTCAAAGTGATTGAAACATTCATGACTTTCGTCACTAGGTAAAGATAAACTTGGTCGAAGCGAAAAGCTTACCAACACATATTTCGAAATATAGATAGGCGAGGTATACTCGGGTCGAAATACCAAATGTGTATAATCTAGTCTATATATATAGCATACGACTTTTGTCTCAAAGAGTAGGAGATAGAATATATAGACTTTTGAGTGACAGATAAGTTCAAGTCTCCACATACCTTTTTGTCGAGAAGTTCCACCGGTTCCTTGAGTAGATCTTTTACTTGTATGATGAATCGCCATGAAGTCATTGAGCTCAACTACACTTACTATCCTTGTCCTAGACTTAGCTATAAGAGACTAGAAATCAAGACTTATAGTTTTGATCACTAACATTGACAAACATGCTTGAGATAGCAACGCATGCGAGTTTGACCGAGCAGTGCTCTAACATCCTTAATTAAGAGTCTTGGTTAGAATAATTTATTATCCATGAACTAATTTTATTTCAAGTTGATCATTTGAAAATTGCCCAAACAATGATATTTATTGTCTATGACTATTGGGAATGTTTCAAATATTTTAAAGAGAGTTTTTCAGAACATCTGAATTTCGCGAATAGGGCAGGTACGTATATCCGGAACGCGTACCCTGTTGATATGAGTTCGGGAATTAGGGGAGGTACCCCTGGATCTGAGTTTGTGAAGGGCCAAGGTATGCATACCAGGTACGTGTACTCTTGGAGTCTGAGTTCATTAACTTCCCATAAGTATGCATACCCGGTATGCATATCTACCCAATTCTGAACTACGCAGAAGCTCACGAACTGTTTTACAAACATGTTTAGATTTGCTACAACTCCCATAGACAACTTTTTGCCCATAATCTATTGAGCTTGTGAATCATGGTTTAAGTCTTGATTGTTATTAAACACCATTTATGCTTAAAGGTTCAAAGGTTACTGAGCCACTACGAACGTTGTACACGGTTCTACAATCCTGGACCATAATGCATATTCTTTTGTGTAATTTCAAGGTAGACTTATCGCATGTTTATATGGATTCCTAATAAGAATTTTATATATTGTGAGGTTCAAAAGATGTAAGGAACACTGTAGCTGAATTGCTTGGAGGATTAATTCGGTCTCAACTAGATTCTAGTCCGAAATCTAATAGTAGGATAATGTTTGTAGCGTTTTAATATATTGTGGTGTTCAAGCTGGACGAGGTTCCAGGGTTTTTCTTCTAGTATAGTTTTCCTCGTTAACAAAATTCTTGTATGCGTGCTTTTACTTTTCTGCATTAAAGTTAATCTTTTGATTGTTAAAATACACGGGTTCATACTCCTATCAAACAAAAAAGTTGATGGCGCTTGCTACGCCCTCTCATTTTCATTAACTTTCGAAGAGACAAATAAAAGAAAAAGAGTCAAACAAAGAAGTAGGAAAAAGAGAATAGGTATAACATGAGTAAGAGAAGGGCGAAAAGAACGCAGGCTCTTTAGGGTTCATGCTAAAGAATGGTTCACGTCAACTTTTTTTGTTTACTACTGTAAACATTTTTGCTTTTGACTTTTCAAGACAACCCCACTTAGATAACTGATGAAATCTAACAAATAATAATCAATGTGTGTAAAAAAACAAATAAAAAAGACTGATGGAATGAAGATCCAATTATCTACATAGGTTCAAAAGGACTAACGAGCCAAAGATAATACAAACACGCATAATTGTGCTTTTGAGGATCCATCCCACGACATGATAAATTGAAGCAAGTTAAGATTGAGATTTATAACTCTTACTGATAATTGTAATTCTATTTACAAGAGTATTCTTGATAGCCTCATCGATATATGAATGTAAAAAAAGTGATTGTTTTTCTTGCGAATATAAGCAATTCTCTAAGTCATTCAATAAAACTGGATACGAGCACCAGGTCATAATATGTTGGCTTTAGACTGTCCAATAGTATATATATAGTTATGCGTGAATAATCTTTTTTATCTTCTAGAATACAAAGACTTGTGTGCTCATTTTATATTCCTAAAGATTTCCAAACACTATAACATTATGTAAAGTTTAAATCCAAAAATACCTTTGCTGATGTACATTACAATATGTTGTTAGATGGTTTAAAAATAAAAGTGGGACATTATTGGAAATATATAATATTTAAAAGACAAATTGATATTCATTTATTACATATATTGGAATTTTTTTTATAGTTTTTATTTCTATCAATGGATTTTGTTTTATATCGTAACCATTATAAGTTTGAATGGTGGTAATTTATGTGAAAAGGAAAATCAAGTGTGTGATCATCATTTTTTTTGAGAAGATCTTTCATGCACGAATATAGAAATTTCACAACCTTTTGCAATACGAGTTACTGTACGAGATAATTTACTATAGAAATTTCACAACCTTTTGCAATGCGAGTTATTGTACGAGATAATTTATTCAGTTATTCCATCATGCGAATGACACGACATCTGAAAACTGCATGCGCAAGTTGAGCAAAGTTAGGAAACATATTTAAGAAAGCGAAATGGTCCTCCACTCAACCATAACGGTGTTTGATTCTAAGATTGTTTTACGGACAAATCTGAGCAATTATTCTACCATTTCGGTTATAGACAACAATTTATTCTCTCCTTTAATATGTTGGTCGATACCAATATCTCAAACTACTGTAATGGGGATAAGGGTGATCAACACTTTGGACATCCTTTGTTTCCGTAATTCGCTTTAATCTACTTAACTTTCAAAAAAGGGAAAGAAAAAAAAAAGAATCTTCTCAAGTGTGCTGGTCAAATTCTTCCTAGCTCGAGGCATAATGTCGTTTTGGATAGTTGGAGAGTTCGGGTCGCCGTACATGCATGTGATAGGAGAAAAGTTTGCGATTAACAAATGTACGAGAAAGCAGCAGCCAGTTGATAAAGGAACAACACTGTTCCATAAGCACATGAGAGCTTGCATACATACACAATATATATTAATATTAAGGAACCCGAAAAGTTTTTGATTCTCGTCTCTCATTCTTAGCAATTTTAAATGTAAGAAGATAAAAGAAAAAAAAAAAGGAAATCTACAAGTAGTAATATATAGAAGAAAGGTAAAAAAAGAAAGAAATCAGATTTCATTAGCCGCTACAAGGGGTTTGGTGAGATCGACAGATGATGATGATCATCACTAAAATCACTTCCACTGGTCAGCAACAAGGTCGGCCAGATCAACAACCCTCTGTGAGTAACCCCACTCATTGTCATACCAGGCAATGACTTTAACCATGTCATCACCCATAACCATGGTTAGGGAAGAGTCGACGGTGGATGACACATCTGAGCACCTGAAATCAACCGACACTAAAGGCTCATCGCACACGGCTAGAATACCCTTAAGTTCATTGTCAGCACTCTCCCTGAAAGCAGCATTCACCTCTTCAGCAAAGGTTTTCTTGGAGACCTGCACCACTAGATCCACCACGGATACATTTGGTGTGGGGACACGAAGTGCTATCCCGTTGAGCTTTCCTTTAAGGGATGGGAGCACCAGAGCCACTGCTTTGGCTGCACCTGTTGATGTTGGCACAATGTTGAGGGCAGCAGCACGAGCACGTCTTAGATCACGGTGACTAGCATCCAGAAGCCTTTGGTCACCAGTGTAGGAGTGAGTGGTGGTCATGGTTCCCTTAATGATCCCTGCATCATGCAGTATATAAGATGCAAGCACACAGATATAAGCACTATGAGCCGCGACCACTAGCTTATCATTTTGTTATCACGTAGGCTAGCACATAATACATACCGAATTTTTGTTCAAGGACCTTAACGAAAGGAGCAAGGCAGTTGGTGGTGCAAGAAGCATTGCTGATGATTGTATCGGCGTGGGTGTAAAGTTCTTGGTTGACACCAATAACGTAAGTGGGAATGTCACCTTTACCAGGTGCTGTGATCAACACCTTCTTAGCACCTGCCTGTATGTGTTTCCCTGCACCTTCTCTGTCCACAAACACTCCTGTCCCTTCAATAACTAGATCCACCTCCATATCCCTGCAGGCAAGGTATACATATGTTAATACCCAGCATTAACTAATCAATGTTAAATGAGCATGATATAATTTAACATGCAAGGTTTTACTTACCCCCAGGGGAGGTCGAGGGGGTTACGGCTGGAGACTACCTTGATGATCTTGCCATCAACGGAGATAGCATCGTCACCAACAGGCTTGACATCAGCATCGAAAATGCCAAGGGTAGAATCGTACTTGAGAAGATGAGAAGCTTGCTTGACACCGCCTGTGTCGTTGATGGCGATGATATCCAAGGGGGAGTCCTTCCTACCGTGCCAACACCTCAAGAAATTCCTTCCGATCCTTCCAAACCCGTTGATTGCAACCTTTAACTTTGCTTCTGTTATTCCTCTCCTGTAACCACTTCCACCAGCAACCTATTTGTATGGAACACATGCGCAAACAATATATATAACATTCTAATTTCAAAACAATGCTTGCCTTCAAGCCATAACAAAGAAACCTAGCAAATCCTAATAATAAAGAAAAGAATACAAGTGTTTCAACTTGCATTTATGCTTAAATATATCTACAGACTGTTACAGGTATAATGTGTATTAAACATATAATTCTTAAATATAAGTAGACTACTCACAGCAGATGTCTGGAAGGCAACTAGGGAGAGAAAATCCTCGTTGGATTTCCTTGAAGCAAAGGGAAGTGAAGAAGCAGAGGAATTGCGGAGACCAGAGAATTCGGCGAGTCCCTTTCCATTTGCCTGTTGATAAAAACAAAATTTACAAACTTTGAGATTACATTTACACGTAAATACTATTTAGTATATGCAAATGATACGAGTAATAAGGCGATCGGTAAACACATTATACATGTAAATGATACGAGGAATAAGGCGATTGATAAACAACCTGAAGAGTAGAAGGCTTGGCTACTGAGAGAAATGCAGAAGCCATGATGAGCTTTCAAGGAAGAATGCTCTGCAAGCTAGCAGAGAAGGAGTAGAAATAAGACTCCTCCTAAAATATATGAAGTATTTTGCAGAAGTAGAGAGAGTGAGTGAGTGATAGGAGAAGGCTGGATCACTTAGTTAGGATAGAAAAATAACAAATGACAAGAGGATGAGATTATGGATAGAGTTGTGGAAGAATGAATGGTCGAAGGTTTTGGCTTTTTTTCACTTCCTCTCACACCCATATATCCATCATCCCATCTATTCATTCAATCACCCTAATAGTAATATCAATGACTTACCACAACCAGTGGAATAAATATTACTTACTACGTCCATCGAATTTACGAATTTACAACCAGTGGAATAAATATTAGTACTTACAACCAGTGGAGTATTAATCATTATCATTATTTTGTCTAGATGCCACCCTGCGTGAGTTTCGGGTTGGTATCACCACTCAACGACTTTAAACGAATACAACAACTTAATCTATTAAGGATCCTAACACCACCATAAGTTTAGTTTCTTGGTTTCCCTACTTGCTTGAAGCATACAACAAACACTACTCACTCTAAAACGATTCATACAAGAAACTCACAACTCGGAGACTCGCTGGTTATTAGAGTGAACTCACTCACTCGCTCATTCATTCATTCATATGACTTATCTTCACTATTGTTGTGAAGGAACAGAAATGGAGGAGTGAAAACTCTCAAGGTATCTCATCAATGACTACTCAATTTGTCAATTGAGTAGAATTTCATTCATTGATTCATTCATGATAGTGAGTAAATGAGTGATGGTGGCATACCTTTCATACCCTCCAGATGCTTTAACGAATTACTACTCCAACAACAACAATAACAGTCCATTTCTGCATTTGCCGTCCCCGCGTCAAAGAAGAAGAAGGAGGTTTGATTCTAGAGAAGCTTTGTTCCTGATTCGGGAATGCAATTCTTTCAAACAGCTTAAACAAATTCATGCCCAGGTCCTCCGTAATGGCCTCCTCCACCACTGCAACAATCAACTCCTCCTTACTCAAATGCTCCTACGCCTTTGTCCTTCTACCACTTCTTCACCATCCAATCATTTCAATGACACTGATTACGCCACCTCTCTCCTGTTATCAACACCACCCACAACCACCACTACCTTCAATTGGAACCTGGTCATTAGATCCCACACCATCGATTACAGCGGTCCCGTCTCCGCTCATCGACCGCTCCTTCTCTACTCGCTCATGATTCAACGTTCCATTCCTCATGATCACTTCACATTCCCATTTGTCATCAGAGCGTGTACTCTTCTTTCCTTATCTCTTCCTCTTGGTAAAGCCCTTCATGCTCGCTCTGTTGTTACCGGCTTTTACACAGATATCTTTGTTCAGAACACATTGATGGATATGTATTTCAAGTATGGAGATTACGTCTCTGGTAGCATGGTGTTTGATAAAATGAGTGATGCAAAGAGGACTGTCGTCTCCTGGACGACAATGCTCGTTGGACTCGTCTCCGCTGAAGCTATCAAGGATGCTCGTGCTGTGTTCGACCTTATGCCCGAGAGAAATGTGGTGTCTTGGACTGCCATGATCGGTGGGTATGCCAGAAACGGGCAGCCTCAAGAAGCTCTTCGGCTGTTTAAGTGTATGGTTGATGATGGCATTAGACCCAACGAATATACATTGGTCAACTTATTGGTGGCTTGTACAGAAATGGGGAGTTTGAAATTGGGCAGTTCGATTCATGACCTTGCGCTCAAGAGAGGATTTGGATTGGGTGTTTTCCTGGGGACTGCTCTTATCGATATGTACAGCAAGTGTGGTAGTCTAGAGGATGCAAGGAAAGTTTTCGATGAGATGCCTCGGAGGAGCTTGGCGACTTGGAATTCTATGATCACCAGCTTGGGTGTACACGGGCAAGGGTATGAAGCCCTTTTTCTATTCAGCACAATGGAGAAAGCAGCATCATTGGATAACAACATTCAGCCTGATGCCGTCACTTTTGTGGGCGTTCTACGTGCTTGTTTGCAGGAAGGCTTGGTGGCTGAAGGTTGTAGATATTTTAGATATATGAGAGATTGTTACGGTATTACACCCATAATGGACCATTATGTTTGTATGGTTGCACTGTTAGCTCAAGCGGGAATGCTGAACGAGGCTTATCAGTTGGCGACTCTCATGCCAAAAAAACCAAATGGCCTTGTATGGGAAGCACTACTTAGAGCCGTTAGAGCCTATGGAAATGTTGACCTTGAGCAAGTTGTTTCGAAGCTTGTTGAAGATGCAGAACCAACTAGAGATGCTACACTGCTTTATGATCAGTCCCACCATCTTCATGGAGATTCAAGCTTTGAATGGGAAGTTGGCTGATTCTGTAGATTTTCCTAGACAAACCACCAATTTTTTGTTATCAGTTAAACATGTTTCTTGTGGTTCACAGAAGATATATAAGAGAAAGTTTTGGCCTTTGTTCCCGCCGAGGAACTTATTATTTTGTTCATAAACCCTGCGGAACAAATAATCATTAATCATTATATTGCCAGTAACTCTAGATTGTGGAATGTGCATTCTTCCTACTGATCCCTTATTATTCACCGGAGCTACATTTACGTGACTATGCTCTTTATCTGACAACCACCATTAGATACACTTTACTAACAGCAGGTAGTTCGCTAAATACTATTGGAAAGACCCTCCGCGCGAAGATGCACCTGACATTTTATGATTTTGGCATCTGGCTTTAGCCTAAAACTGGCAAACTGGCAATAATAGACCCTTTGGCTACTTGTAAATGTGCAGACTGGCAATATAGCTGTGACATTCAGGCGACTGGATTATAGGCGGACAAGAAAGAAGAAATAATATAGACAGAAAGAACAATGGAATAACAATTTGTAAGATGTTCACAACCCCAGCCCACAAAGAAATAGGAGGTGGCTCATCTTAAACTGACCAGTTTAAACTAAAATGTGTTTCACCATCAACTTTACTGCTCAATTCCATTACTCAAAATTCTACACTAAAACTGTATGTCTAGTTTCCTTTTGCAGAGGGTAATACAATCATTTTCTTGAATCATCATGTTCCATCTAATTTCCGCTTCCGTCACTCTCAAGAGTGGACAGACAAGAACATATCAAAATCCACCGGCACTCTTTAATCCTGAAAGATCAAAGAAAGGAAACATGGATTAATAAACCAATCAAGAGAATCAACACCGTTAGATTTTGTGATGAAAAAGAAGAATAAAGTACCTAAATATATTTTAAGTTACTCATCATCAGTAATTATTGTTCCATTGTTGTTTGAGCAGAATACCAAAAGCACCATAAAAATTTCTGAAAGCCATGTAAAGGTGACTAAAAAAGAATACCTCTTCGATCGGCTCCATCTCACTATCCAATTGCTTATCTTTAGTATTGTCCAACTCGGTGTTAGCTTCATTCTGAGCATCCAAATCCATATTGTTATCGTTTTTGTCACCTGGAATGTTAAATTCTGCAGGAAGCTGGCCCGACTTCAATGCCTGTTCGTTCATGAATAACCAAAGTTGCAGAAATTAGATTGTTAACATCAAGACATAAAGAAAGAGCTTAGAAAACACTAAAAACTCAGAAAGAAAGAGTACAGTTAGGAGGAAACACATCAAAGGTATCTCGAAGGCAAAAAAAAAAAAAAGAGGCCAAACAATTAAATCCAGAAAGAGAAGGAAAAACCTGTTCAAGCTTTGCAACCTCTTCCAGAGTCTGAGAGTTCACAATTGCAGCCTGCAAAATGTACAGTGAACATAAGTATCTTTCTAAGGATGTTTACAACTAAAGATGGCAAGGCATCAAAATAATTACACGGAACCTACTCAAGTTGGAGACATGACTCTTGATACCTGACTTTTAAAGATAAAAGTAACTAGGGGCACATATGATAACCATAGAGCGCTTAACTGCTGGATACGTAAGAATTCATACCTTAATAGCTATAATTTGCTCAGGCGTTGGAGCAACGGCTTTAGGCACCTTCTCGTTCTCTGAAGTCTCAATGGCATCGGGGACTTCTCCTGGTACAAATGTCTGGGTGGATTCTTTCTTAGCCTCTTCCTCGGCTTCTTTTGAAGAGAACATATTCTCAGCTTCAAGTCTCTCCTGTAATCAAAGAAGCATGATAATCAGAAAATAGATGCACGGGCCAATACCACAATACCTAAAGGTTGCGCAGAAAAGAAAAAAAAAAAAAAACTTAATGTAAACATGAAAACTACAGAACCTAATGTAAACATGAAAATCGCGGGTACCAATGTTAGCGCACAGCACTACACAATTTTAAGACAACAGGGACCTAAAAACACTAGACACCTGGACACAGACATTAGTTAGGGTTAGGCTAATGTCATGTTCATTCCCTTTGGGAAATATAAAATGGCTATGTGAAGGTTTATACGAATCTTTTCCAACTTCTTTCTTATATTGTTTTAAGCTGTATAGAACTATGTTGCAAGAATACTAAAGTTTAACAGCTAGCAGAGTTGTTGCCATGTACACGCATGTCCGAAACAAGCATCAGTGTGGCAATGTCGATATTGGAAAACTTTGAAAGATAAGGTGGCATTTTTACACAGCAAAATATAGCATGGACCAAACCAATTACAGAATATAAAAGTATAAAACTAAACTGAGCGAAGTGACCATTTAGACTCAGGATAACCATCATTTAGACTCAGGATAACCATCTATAATGAGTATACAATTAGAAGTGTGACTAAAATTCAAGAACTTAGCAAACTAGTTTGATTCTAAGCAAAAGCTTACCTTATGCTTAACTTTCTTAAAATCCAGCAAGCGCAGTTGTTTCAATTTGTAAATAACATAAAGGCGATAATTAGGCTTTTTGGTAATGTTGTTATCCAGCAGACTCAGGAACTGGAGCTTTGGAAGGGATGCAAGAGGATCAATCTCCACCAGGTTAACAAGTCGGTTGTTAGTAAGAACAAGAGTATGCAGCTTCGGTAAGAATTCTGCATATTAACAAGTAGCACAACATATCAACTTTTAAGCACATTCTAGTACTAGAAAAAACTAAAACCAATCATACTGAGATAGTAAATTTGTGGGTTGTTCTGTTCTTACTGACCTCCGAGATTAGGGCTGATACGAGTAATCCTATTATTGTTAATGATCAGAGTACCAAGTCTCTTCAAATGAGGGAAGTTTTCGAGCTTCACAATCTCATTGTCTGACAAATCTATGGTGTCAAATTGATCCTACACGAAAACATAACCATGAATATCAGCAAAACCATCAACAACATTTGATAAAATATAAACACTGAAACGAGTTTCATGCTTTAAGGGCAATTGCTTGCGAAACTACTTGAATGCTGAATGATGGATAAAACTAGAGGTCATCAGGAACCTTGGATTTCACTGCAGCAAGAACAACTAATGACAGTCATCCATCTTTTACAAGGCATCAAAGTGAAAGTGAAGGTAACCTGGTATGGCTTTCAAGTACGAGAATCAATATTCCAACAGGGGTTTTTTAAGGGCACTGAAAGGGTCTTTTTTCATGGTTCTAGGGCAAATGCTTAAGAAGCTCTCGGAAGGATGCATGTAAATAATAGTGTTCATCAGGAGGCTTAATCTTAACTCACTCCATCCATAGGAACTAAAGTGAAAAGGTAGTCTAGCAAGGAATTCAAGTATGACAGTCAATGTTTTCGAACAAAAGGGGTTTTCAGGGTTTTAGAGCAAATACTTGAGAAACTATGTGAATGATGAAACAATAGAGCATTCAAGTGAAAGTAAAGAAGACAACCTAGCAAAAGGCAATTCAAGCATGAAAACCAAATTTTCAAACACAGAAGGCGGTTTATGAGGGAGGTTTTAGGGCTAATAGTTGAGAACCTAAGTAACTGACCTCAGTTGCACCCAAGTTCTCTACGACAGCAATCTTGTTTCCTGCGCACAAAGAAATAACAGAATTAATTTTTGTGGAGGAACAGACAGGACTAGTTAAGTGGAATGATAGAAGCAAAATTAGGGTTTACCTCGAAGATCAAGTTCACGGTCAGCAACAGCATTGAAGAAATGGGGGCTTTTATTACATATCAAATCTGCTGTAAGCCTCACCATCTTTTTACTTGCTAACGATTAATCAAGATTGAAGATGAGAGGGGTGCGTGCTTTCAATCCCACCCAGTTACCCTCGAATGGGTTGGAAGAAGAGAGCTGTTATGTTTTATAAATGTTTGTGTGTTTTATGTCTGTGTCGTGCCGCTGTGGAGAGTATATTATACAGGAACCACAGAAAACTCCGGGCCGTGAACGTTGGCCCATTTAGTTCTTGGTTATACGAAGAAAGAGTCGTGTTTTGACGGGGTCACCCTCGTGACAGCTTCCGTAAGGATGCACCTTTTAACCTTCGGATCTTTTTTTTTTTTTGAAGCATGTAATAAAAGGAAATTAGTTTACAATTTGTCGTGGGTATTTGGTACCCACGGAATCATGAAATAGAATTTGACTAATAAAAGATGGGATTGTCTGGTCCCATATTTTGGTTGATAAACTCCCCATTTGATTTTCATTGCCGCATGCTTGGCTAACCCGTCTGCCGCTTGATTTCCTTCCTTGATTTTCTTATATCATGGATCTTTACATATCTTGAGACCTTAATTAGAAAAATGATTATTATTTTTATTTTCTTTACTAATTTTGTTATCTTTTAAATCCTTGCATTCAATTTTATTAGCATCTTAGTCCCTCTAATATGTTTTTGCTCGTGAATTTGTTTTTAGTTTTGAGTACTCTTGTTTTTACCGTTTCTTCCTTCCCAAAACCTAAACGTGGGTTTTCTTTCGTTTTGAATATTGAAGAAGATGATTTGACCAAGCTTGCCTTAGATCGTGAAGCTTTTGAAGGAATCCATAATGCGAAAAAATGGAATTCCTTGGGATTTCTTTTGTTTTCGTTGTATCGAGACAATTTGATCCTCGGTCTTCTTTTCTTTGCTCTGTTTTGAGATAACCTTAAAGAATTGGAATTTACCAAAGGATATGACTTACCGGCAAGCTCGTATCAGGGTAATTAATGCTCCTAGACAGCTTGCTCTGCTAGTATAGAGCCACAAAGTTAATTATTCCTAATTACAATCGCTCTTATTCCATGGTCGAATCCACGACTGGTCCCATGGAATGACAATAACAATTGTTCTGATTCTATGATCGAATCCACATCTTGATCTCATAGAATAACAATAACCATATTATCTCCTTACTCCGATTTCATGATCGAATCCACAACTGGTCTCATAAATGGTAATAGATAAACCTTAATTACTCTGATTCTATGGTCGAATCTACGATCCCATGGAATGGTAATGTTCACTTTATTATTATGAATTCGTAGTCGAATCCTCAGCTGATCCTATGAATTAATAATAAACATCTTATTACTCAGTTTTGTGAATTATTCTCTACTGAATTCCACAATTAATAATAAATAATCAACAACCGGGCGTCTGAGCTACTTCTAAGTAAGCCCCGATTCAAATGGTGAAGGTGTATTCAACGATGATACACTAACAGTCACCGCACGAACAAGTATTTCAAAAATACAACGAAACGATGAACCTATGCAAAATAGAGAAGAAAATAATAAATAATTAAAAATATTGACCAAGGTGCTGGGAGCACGGACGCACGACCAACCGACCGTGTCATGGTCAATCCCATGATAGTTTTATATTTTTAATACATTTTTATTATTTTCCATGATTTGATGAAAATTCTCTCATTTTATCAAATCTCCTTCGTCTTGAGGAAACTCCTCGGTTTCATGGTACTTCCATAAATCCATAAAAAATAATATAAAATTAAGAAAAGGAGTGTGGGGCGTGACCAATTGCCAACAAGTCATGCCTTAGTCCCAAGCGGCCCCACACCCACTGTTCCTTATTCTTTTATTATTATTTCTCTAATTTCATGAAAAAACTCCTTGATTTCATGGTATTTTCGCACAAATCATCAAATAATAATATAATGAAATAAATTATGAAAACTTGTGGGACCGGGCCTTGGCTAGCCGGTTGTAGATGGGGAAAAACGATTTGCTAGTTTTTAAGGAATTGAGGAGACGACCGTACGGAGGAGACTCCTCGAACCGAGCGCAATGTTAAACCTCACACAGATGCACCGCTGCAAATGGGGTGCTTTAGATTCGAGAGATCAATCTGTAGTACTCCGGCCTAAATCAAGACAATGACCGTTCCAGAGTAAATTCGGTCACAAGAGAGGATGGGTTGATCTGTAGGAGGGAAGCTGAGAAATGTGTGGTATCAATGGTAATCAAAGATTGTGGGTGTGTGAATTCCGAATACGATAAGCTCTGAGTGATTGAAATTGCTCAATTGAGAGTAGTTGCTCAATTGATGAGTTGATGATCTCGTGTTGTCAGTTTGACGTGAGATTGATGATACTGATGATGATGATTCAATCATGATTCAGAGACTTATTTATATTGCTGGAATTATAGACACCATGATTCCATAAAGTGTGACAGTTGATGGAATTAAGGAGTGGAGAAGTGGAGATCGTGTTTGAAACCAGTTGCTCAACGTGTGGAGACTTGGTCGATTTTCCACCCACTACCTCGTGAATTCCTTCAACTGACTGCACGACTTGCTCACATTCCATCGTGTGTTTGAACACACGTGCCGTAGACCGCCAGATCAAAACCCTAAGTGATATCCCCCCAAGTGACACGATTGACGTCTCATGTTTGTTAGTCAATTGATGACTTCGTGGTTTGATGGGACGATGAGTCCATGTAGTTGTTGAGTTGAACATGATGTTCTGAAACTCGTGAATTGAACATGTCATGAGACAGAGGTATAGTTCTTACGATGAACTGAGCAAGTATTGCTCATTCGGTGGATCGTTGAATATTGATTGTTGAACCAATATTCCTTGGTTTGAACAAATATTTATCATCTGAACAAGTGTTTCTCATGTGATGAATTGTTGAATATTTGATCGTCTGAGCATGTGTTGCTCGTCTGATGGATTATTGGCAGCGTACCAAAAATATTAATTAGAATACTGGTCGTTCAACTGAGCATAATTAATAAAATTAATGACCATGAGGTCGTCATAAAAGAATCTGGAATGATGATCCTTGGATTCAGAAACCCCAATTTGATCAATTGGTGATCAATTCATGGTTCGTCAGAATTTCAACCATGGGACGAAGGAGGGAGCGACTACATGGAACCGTGGATCAATCATGTAGTGTCCATATGCTCACGTGAGCAAATACGAAGAACTCCTGAAGAGTTGACGATTTGTTGGTGAGAGAATGATTAAGTGCTGGTTTAATCATTTATTCGAAAATGCTCGTCTGAGCCTCAGGTGAGAAAACCTAATTAATTATGATGAGGCGAGGGACCGACCATGGAGTCATGAAACCGTCCCTGGGTTGTCACGTGACCGCCTGACGATCACTTCATGAAAATCCAAATTGTATGGAAGAGTTTTGGACCTAATACGAGCAATTGTGCAAATTAGGTCAAAACTGTGAAAATTGATGGGACCGGCTTCCGTGAGCCAAAGAGCCAATATTGGTCGGTCAAGATAGAGTGCTCATGTCCCCAAGGTGTCCGCGTCTTAGTCCTGAGAATTTTGATAATTTCTGGCGTGCAATTGAGCATCCATTCGAGAAAATATGCCAAAATTAGGGTTTCGACGAAACTGAGGAAAACACCATGAGATGATGAAAAATAATTATAAAATAAGGAATGAGGAGGCGTGGGACCGCCGTGGTCAAGGCATGGTCGGATGGTCGTGACCACGGTCTCGTGGTGCCTTTTCCTTAATTTTATAATATTTTGATGATTTTATGAAAAATTCATGAATTTTGAGAAATTTGATGAATTTTGGGAGTTTCCAAGAATTGAAGGAATTTTCATGAGTTCAAGGAAGCAAAAGATATTAAAATAATAAAACAAGGGCGTGTGGGACCGTGGAAGGCATGGCCGGCCGGCTAGGGCCCGGTCCGACGAGTTTTCCTAATTTTATAATGATTTTATGAAAAATTCATGAATTTTGAGAAATTTGATGAATTTAGGGAGTTTCCATGAATTGAAGGAGTTTTCATGAGTTCAAGGAAGCAAAAATATTAAAATAATAAAAAACAAGGGCGTGTGGGTCAGTGGAAGGCATGGCCGGCTAGGGCCCGATCCCACGAGTTTTCCTAATTTTTTAATATTTTTTAGGTATTTTGATGATTTGAGGGAATTTTTCCTAATTTGAGAGAAATACCATGAAATCAAGGAATTTTATGAAATCAAGGAAAACTAATAATAAAATAATAAAACAAAGGGGCGTGTGGGACCGGCTAGGGCACAGTCGGCCAGCCAAGGGCCGGTCCCACAAGTTTTCATAATTTATTTTATTATTATTTGATGATTTTTGCAAAATACCATGAAATCAAGGAGTTTTTTCATGAAATTAGAGAAATAATAATAATAATAATAATAATAATAAAATAATAAGGAACCGTGGGTGTGGGGCCGGTTGGGACCAAGGCATGGCCGGTTGGCCAATGGTCACGCCCCACACTCCTTTTCTTAATTTTATATTATTTTTTATGGATTTATGGAAGTACCATGAAACCGAGGAGTTTCCTCAAGACGAAGGAGATTTGATAAAATGAGAGAATTTTCATCAAATCATGGAACATAATAAAAATGCACTAAAAATATAAAACTGGCATGGGATCGACCACGACACGGTCGGTCGATCGTGTGCCCGTGCTCCTAGCACCCTGGTCAATATTTTAATTATTTATTATTTTCTTCTCTATTTTGTATAGGTTCATCGTTTCGTTGTATTTTTGAAATACTCGTTCGTGCGGTGACTGTTAGTGTATCATCGTCAAATACACCTTCACCATTTGAATCGGGGCTTACTTAGAGGTAGCTCAGACACCCAGTTGTTGATTATTTATTACTAATTGTGGAATTCAGTGGAGAATAATTCACAAAACTGAGTAATAAGATGTTTATTATTAATTCATAGGATCAGCTGAGGATTCGACTACGAATTCAGAATAATAAAGTGAGCATTACCATTCCATGGGACCGTAGATTCGACCATAGAATCAGAGTAATTAAGGTTTATCTATTACCATTTATGAGACCAGTTGTGGATTCGATCATGAAATCGGAGTAATGAGATAATATGGTTATTGTTATTATATGAGATCAAGCTGTGGATTCGATCATAGAATCAGAACAATTGTTATTGTCATTCCATGGGACCAGTCGTGGATTCGACCATGGAATAGGAGCGATTATAATTAGGAATAATTAACTTTATGGCTCTATACTAGCAGATCAAGCTGTCTAGGAGCATTAATCATCCCGATATGAGCTTGTCGGTAAGTCATATCCTTTATATAGTCAGGGTAAACTCGTTGTTTGTTCCTGAAGACGTTATCGCTCTATACTAGCAGACCAAGCTGTCTAGGAGCTGTCCTTCACGTGATGCTATATAGAAATAATCACTGAAAGTATTCAGTATTCATGAGATATGTCGTTGTCCAGTCGTGAGACTACATATCTACATGTACTCTGAGAGAAAGTACTCTTTTTTGAGAATTCGATGAGAGACTCGTGTCTCGATACTCACGTCCGATTGTTGAATCAGAGTTTCGTATAATTATGAGTTTACGAATTTAGCCTTTGTCGAAAATCCACCATCTACATTAAGTCCCCTGCTTACTGAGGAAAGTTGTATTCCTCAGTCAGCATTAAATGTTGATTTTTCGGCCATAAATAATAATACCAGTAATTGAACTTAGTCGTAAGTTGAGGCGTTACCGGATTTAGACAGCATGAGCAAACCACGACTTGATGAAGGCTTCAATATCATGATTGGAGCATCGTTTGATGAGCATAAATTGGTGTTGGACCGCTGGTTTGGATGTCGAGTCCGTGTGCGGTTAGGATTCGCGGTTCCCAAATGTCATGTATCTCTGTACACCAAGATCTGGAAAAAGTATGGTCACATTGCCACCACAGAAGTGTGGAAAGGTTTTCTTCCAACCCTTTTAACCACGGTAGCAGGGTTATTGCCGATCATCGAGGAAATGAATTAGATGCACTTGCGAGACGTCAAAAACCATGATCTGCACCAATGGGATGAAATGATCTCGAATTGTGAGATATTGCGATTCAATGTAAGCTGTCTTCGTCGTCGTCTTGAGATAATCAAGGTTCATAAGGCAGCAGAGGCTGCTGATGCAATTTCCATGAATGCAGCTTTACTGGATGAGGAGAGGATACTGGCTCTGGAGTCGGCAAGGGTTGAGAAAGCAGTCGAAGACTTGAAGGCAAAGACCAAGATTTTTCAGAAGAAGCTTGACGAGGCTTCTTATAGGGATTATCCGTTGCTAAATGGTTTGCTTTTAGTGAGCATTTATGGTTGTTGTTTTTTGAGTGAACCTGACTTTCTAGTTAGGTGAAACAGTTGATCATGATATGAACGAATTTTGCTCATTTATGAAATGTTTAATGAACAAAGGAGCATTCGTATGCTCTTTGGAGGAATGAAATTACATTTTTGAAAATGCTTGAAATGATGAAGAGGTAGTTCGTTTCATGGATCAAGCATAATAAGCTTTGAGCCATTTTTCATTGATGATGTTTCCTTCCTTTCCTCCATTGATTGCTAAAATTTTGTAGTATCCGCTAGATACTGCTTTGATAACAATATATGGCCCTTCCCATTTAGGAGAGAACTTAGAAGCGGACATGTATTGTTGAATGTGATTTGCCGTCTTTAATACCAAATCTCCTACTTGAAATGTTCGAGGTCTTACCATTTTGTTGTAGGCTCTGGAGATCCTCTGTTTGTAAGCTTCCACATACTTTTCCACCTTGGTCCTCCTTGATTCCAGCATATCTAGCTCAGCGATTCTTGATCTGGAGATTTGGGCCTCATCCCATTGTACACCACTGGACGCTGCATTCCTGGATGAGGGAACTTTGATTTCTGCTGGAAGTATGGCATCGGCTCCATAGACAAGGGAATATGGCGAAGTACCGATCTAGCTCCTTGGTGCAGTTCTATAATCCCATAGAGCCATGGGTAATTGCTCATGCCATGATCGAGGATTGTCATGAATAGTCCGACTGATAATCCTGACCAAAGTCTTGTTGGTACTTTTTGCTTGACCATTTCCTTGTGGATAGTAAGGCATGGAGAAGATTTGTTTGATCCCATATTTATTGAGCAGCTTCTCAACATCTTGATTGGCAAAATGAGTTCTGTTATCTGTGATGATATGCTTAGGAACTTCGAATCTGCATATTATGTACTCTTTGATGAAGGCGGCAATCGTAACTCCAGTGGTGCTTCGAAGAGGAATAACTTCGACCCACTTGGTGAAGTACTCTGTCACAATGATGATGTATTCATGTTGTTTTGAAGATGTTGGATTGATCTTCCCAATGATATCTAGTCCCTATCTGTAGAAAGGCCACGGACTATTGACATAATTCAATGGGAGATAAGGAGTGTGTATGAGATTACCATGAGTTTGGCATTGGTGACATCTCTGAACGTGTGCGGCTGCATCATCTCCCATGGTTGGCCAATAATATTTCTCATGAATTTGAAGAAATAGTTTCTTCTTTCCTTGATGTTCTCCATCATGTACTTCCTTCAGGATTGTAGGGATTTCATGTTCGGCTAAGCACCTTAGTAAATTTCCACCAAAGCTTTTGCGGTATAAGATCCCATCGAGATGGACAAATCTCTTAGCTTTCTGAATGAGTTTAACTTCTTGCT
This sequence comes from Papaver somniferum, assembly GCF_003573695.1. Taxonomy (NCBI): domain Eukaryota; kingdom Viridiplantae; phylum Streptophyta; class Magnoliopsida; order Ranunculales; family Papaveraceae; genus Papaver; species Papaver somniferum. The sequence continues at coordinate 31,052,760 of NC_039362.1, read as the reverse complement.
TCTTTTCCAGTGGTAGTGCGTTGTCCCGGAGGTATTTGATGTAAGGCTCCCTTCAGTCCCCAGTGTGGTGGATCGTCAAAACCTCCAAGTGATGAGGAGGTGTTTGGAAATCAGGACAAGATCCTTGTAAAGCTCTCGATTGAGTCTCCATGGATTGCCAATAGTACCCCATTCTTTGAAGCTTTCTGTAAAGTGTTACCACTAATGTTTGCCCACAGACTTCCTCATGTATGCGCTTGAGCTGTTCTTCCGCTTCGTCGCTCCCAAGACATCGTGATAGAGATCCATCAGGGTTTCGATAGTATATCCCTCCATGAAGCAAGAAGTGGTTTTTCAATTCCTTGAGGCTGACTTGGCCTTCTGAAATAGAGTTGCTCAATTCATGAATGATGGGTGCTCGCCAATCGTTCGCTGGAATGTCTTAGATCTGAGTGAGCCAAGTTGATGATACCGTACGTCTCTGTACATTGATCGTTTTCTATGCTCCTTAGAATTGCAGCTTGGAAGCGAGAGTTTCTAGGCAATCAGTATGCCTATTGTTAGTCCGTCCAGTATGGACGATCGTTGCGTCAGCAAAATAGGTCAACAGTCGCTGAGCTTCGGTTCTGAACGGAGCAAGTGTGATTTCTTTGAGAGAATACGTTCCATTCATCTGGTTGACCAATAATTTTGAATCTCCCCTTATCTCGAGGTGTACTGCTCCTGCTTGATTTACCAAGTATAATCCTAATAGGAAGGCTTCATATTCCGCTGAGTTGTTGGTGCAGTGGAAATCCAACTTGAACGAATGTGAGAAAACTTCACCAGATGGAGACACCAGCACTCTGCCCGCTCCTCCGGTGTCACTACTAGGGGTGGCAGATCCATCAAAGTATAGAAGCCATGTTTATTCCTTGATGACCAAGATGTCTGGGAATTCGTCGGGCACTTATTCATGTAGTGTTGTTGTGTCTTCCCTTGGAAAAGCGGCGAGCAAGTTTGGGACCGCTTGACCTTTGATGGCTTTAGGTGGCGTGCAAGCTATGTCAAATTCTGACATGTGGAGTAGCCACTTCGCTGGTCTTCCTATCAAGGCTGGCTTTGATAGCAAGAACTTTATGGGATCAGCTTTGGAGATGAGTACGATCCTGTTAGATAGTAAGTAATGTCTGAACTTCTGGATTGCATGTATGATAGACGCATTTATGTGTCTAATTTGTCCTCAATGTTTCGTATTGTTAGTACTTGTTTTCGTCCTTATTATGGTGTTTTGTGTGTTTGTAGGTATTTTTGGAAAATAATTATTGTTGGAAAATTCGGCTCGAAAAGTTGCACGGAGCACCCCCGGAGGACATTTGTTATTCAGACTCTCATCATTGGTTAACGGGCACTCAATTACTAAGGGGCAACCCAGGCCACCCCAAAAAGGCAGATGCTATTCGCACCCCAGGATCAGATAGGGGGACACCATCTTCAAAAATTTGAATTTGAATTTTGGCGGGAAATTTTCTTCTTCAACTGGCAGATGTTTCGATCAATTTTTGGACGTGATTTTGTGCGTTTCAATCGCTGAAACTTTGTGGAAAGATGTGATATAACCATATTAAGCTATTTCAGGTGTTATCTCGGGCCACAATTGGCTGAATCAAATTTTGGAGCAAAACAGGGAGCACGTCATTGTATGGAGACTGTCACGGGATTTGCATGAGTTGGAATGAGTTTGTGTATGTTAGGATGACTCTAACAACCATCTGGAGTGTGAAGGAGATAAATATAGTAATTTGGCAGCTTCAGAACTCGTGGAGAAATCAAATATCTAAATTATTTCCTAAACAGACAGTGAAGAATAATGGAAGATTATATGAAGTTATGGCGAGATATTTTGGCCCTGTGGAGTATATATAGGGTGTTGTGAACTCATAGAGGGTCTGTCGAGACTTAGGGAGGTTTAGGGAAGCTCAGAAACAAAGAAAAAAATTTACAGAGAAACTGCCCAGTTGCAGTCGGGGAAGAAGGTGAATAGTGAACTCGATAGTTGAAAACAGTCGCAGAAATCGTGGCCTGAACTTTCAAATCCAAACTCTTTGTAACAGTTTTGTAACAATTATTCCAACAATTAATAAAGTTTGCAACAGTTCACTTTCGTTCTCCCGTTACAGCGAGTTTTGTAACAATTATAACTGTTACAAACTCACAGTTTCATACCTTTTCACTCTTTTGATCATCTTTTGAGGCATAGACCAATATTTTTGAGACCATGATTGATATGAGGAGCTAAACCCATCCTCTGGGGCGACGGAGGAAGCTATTCTGACAATGAAAAAGTGGTAATTTCTATTTTAAATAATTTATGCAATTTAAATTATGATTTTTTTGCCTAGAACAAAAGAGTTTTTCCAATGATTTTTATTAAGCAATTGTTATTTTAATTGATGGTATATGCTTAACTTTGAGTTCTTGATATTCCATGCTTTCAACTTACAATTGCTCTTTTATAAAATCTATTTTTTGCAATAATTAGAATCACTTAAATGGGAAATTGCATAATAATAATAATAATAATAATAATAATATCACTTTGGAATTGATAGAATAGTGGAACCCTTACCCCCAGTTTCTCCAAAATCTTGACATCACTTTTTGAATCAAATTTGCAATATTTATTTAAATCTAAAAATTCTTTCCTTCACAAGTCTGAAAAGAACCTATTATTTACCACTATTACAAGAACTTTTGGAAAACCATCAATGTACCAATGCCAGGCATGCTCTTTCGGCCTTTGGATATCGGAGTTGAGCATTTCTCATTGTGTGGCTGAAGTAATAAATCGGTCGTTCGACGCCTTCGTCGTCTTCCTGAGCGAGGAGTGCGCCAATGTCGACGTCACTGGAGGCTTTGTAAATAATCAGGGATCGTCCCTGCACTGGAGACCTCATGAGGGCCAGTGACAATAATATCTGTTGTATTTTATGGAAAGCTTCTTGTTGAACAACTGTCCAGGTGAAGCTTGCTCCTTTCTTCAGCAAAGGCGTGAACGAAGCAATGAGTTGAGCTAATCCGGGAATGAAGTGTCGAATATAATTTACCTTTCCCATAAAGCTCTAAAGTTCCTTCACGGTACATGGAGGAGGCATGGTGGTAATAGATTTTGCCTTGTCGGGGTCGACTTTGATCCCTTCAGCCGTGACCTGGAATCCTAAGAATTTTCCGGAAGAAACTCCGAATGCGCACTTTAAAGGATTCATTTTTAATTTGTATTCTCTGCATCTTTCAAACACCTTCCTTAGAACTTCGAGATGAGATGCTCAAGTCTTTCATTTTACCACCACATCATCAACATAGTCTTCTACTTGCTTGTGCATCATGTCGTGGAATATGGCATTCATGGCTCATTGATAGGTGGCACCAGCATTCTTTAATCCAAAGGGCATCACGGTGTAGTGAAAATTCCCAATGGGAGTACGAAACGCAGTTTTGTTAGCGTCATGTTCATACATCTTGATCTGGTTGTACCCACTATAGCTGTCCATGAATGAGAATATACCGTGACCACTCGTTGCATCGACGAGCATGTCAATGTTGGGTAAAGGAAAATCATCCTTCGGACAACATTTATTCAAGTTCCTGAAGTCGACACAACATCTGATTTGACCATTTTTCTTCTTAACAGGTACCACATTTGCTAGCCACGTTGGATGAACAATAGGTTTGATGAACCATGCTGCCAACAATTTCTAGATTTCGACCTTGATTTACTCCTCGACTTCGTGTCTAAATTGTCTGGGCGGTTGTTTGACAGCTTTGGAACCAGGAACGATGTGCAGGTGATGGGTGACGAGTTTGTCATCCAGACTCGGTATTTCTTCGTACGTCCAGGCGAAGACATCTTGATATTCTTTTAATAATTTCACCAGCTCGGTCCGCTCCTCTGGTGATAGCGCTGAACTGATCAGGATTGGCCTTAGATCGTCTTCAGCCCCAATGTTGATTGTTTCAAGATCGTCAGTGGTAGAGTCAGTGCCGTCCTGTAGTTGTTGTGGGGCATCTTGGACTTGTTCAAGTGATTGCTCACTCTGACATGATTCTTCATGGTGGGGAGACTTTTCATCGTTCTCCCCGATTAATTGCTAATCTTTCCGTCGGCAATAAATGATTCTTCCTTCTACGTCTCGATCGGTCGTGAAGTTTGTCCCTGGAGTTGAGACTTGATCATTATGGCGTTTAGTCGGTGTAGTATGTGACTTGATCACTTTAGCAGTTGAGGATGACGGATCGTTATCAGCCTTCTCGATAGTCTTCCAACTTGGAAGTGGAGTACTGTGAATCCTGCTTGGAGGTCCCCGGGATGCCTTTTTGAGATTCAAGTAACTCAGTATCATAGACGGGAGCATAAGGAGATGATGAAGCCGGAATGCGAACGATCTTGTTGTCGAGCAGGGCCTTCATGCATTGATGGTATGTTGAAGGAACCACCTTATTATTATCGAGCCATGGGCGTCCCAGTATTATATGGTAGTCAGGTTCTTGCTCGATCACATGAAACTTTGCTTTCGATCGAATCGGCCCCACCCTCAAATCTATGTATGCATATCCATATGTATAGCTTTGACTTCCTTCAAATCCTGTAATTAGGATGGGATAACGAACGATTTTACCTTGTGGGAACCTGGCCATCCTGAGAGTCTTCATGGTGACAATGTTGGTAGAAGCAACGGTGTCAACAAGAGCTCTTTTAAATTCGATGCCTTTGATGAAACCAGTGACATACAATGCTCGATTGTGTCCTTCATCCGTCATACGATCTTCTTCTCCAAAAGAGATGTTATCGATCGAATGCTCAGGCACTAGGGAGACTTCTTGAACTGATGGTGTTGGTGGCGCTATTTGCACGCTGGATGATATCTGGTTGAGTGCTGAAAATGTGTCTGTGCGCTGATCTCTGGAGAAGTGCATGAGTTCACATAGATTTTCGATCAAATGTGTGACCTCTTGTTCCACTGGCTTCTCGTATGTGGTGAAGCTGTTGATTCGAGGGTCAGATGACGCTTCAGTCCCCGGTGTTGAGACTTCTGGAGCGGAGGTACCGCCTAACTCGGATGTTAATTTTATGAGAAAGTCGAGGATGTGGTTTATCGTCTCCTTCATCAGGTCCATGTTCCTGGTATGGACCTCTAGGATTTGAGTCAACTCTGCCAAAGTCGGGACCCCCTGCCTTCCATGCCGCCATGTGTAACATGAGGAATGTTTTCGTTTGAAATATTCTGATCTGAATTAGTTAAATTAGTCCTAAGACCAACCATCTTGTGAGGTTGCAACCGAGAGAATGATCTCCCACTGTGGTCGCCAATCTGTAAATGGGGAAAAACGATTTGCTGGTTTTTAAGGAATTGAGGAGACGACCGTACGGAGGAGACTCCTCGAACCGAGCGCAATGTTAAACCTCACACATATGCACCACTGCAAAGGGGGTGCTTTAGATTCGAGAGATCAATCTGTAGTACTCCGGCCTAAATCAAGACAATGACCGTTCCAGAGTAAATTCGGTCACAAGAGAGGATGGGTTGATCTCTAGGAGGGAAGCTGAGAAATGTGTGGAATCAATGGTAATCAAAGATTGTGGGTGTGTGAATTCCGAATACGATAAGCTCTGAGTGATTGAAATTGCTCAATTGAGAGTAGTTGCTCAATTGATGAGTTGATGATCTCGTTTTGTCAGTTTGACGTGAGATTGAACATGTCATGAGACAGAGGTATAGTTTTTACGACGAACTGAGCAAGTATTTCTCATTCGATGGATCGTTGAATATTGATTGTTGAACCAATATTCCTTGGTTTGAACAAATATTTATCATCTGAGAAAGTGTTGCTCATGTGATGAATTGTTGAATATTTGATCGTCTGAGCATGTGTTGCTCGTCTGATGGATTATTGGCAGCGTACCAAAAATATTAATTAGAATACTGGTCGTTGAACCGAGCATAATTAATAAAATTAATGACCATGAGGTCGTCATTAAAGAATCTGGAATGATGATCCTTGGATTCATAAACCCTAATTTGATCAATTTATGATCAATTCATGGTTCGTCATAATTTCAACCATGGGAAGAAGGAGGGAGCGACTACATGGGACCGTGGATCAACCATGTAGTGTCCATATGCTCACGTGAGCAAATACGAAGAACTCCTGAAGAGTTGACTATTTGTTGGTGAGAGAATGATTAAATGCTGGTTTAATCATTTATTCGAAAATGCTCGTCTGAGCCTCAGGTGAGAAAACCTAATTAATTATGATGAGGCGAGGGACCGACCATGGAATCATGAAACCGGCTCTGGGTTGTCACGTGACCGCCTGACGATCACTTCATGAAAATCCAAATTGTATGGAAGAGTTTTGGACCTAATACGAGCAATTGTGCAAATTAGGTCAAAACTGTGAAAATTGATGGGACCGGCTTCCGTGAGCCAAAGAGCCAATATTGGTCGGTCAAGATAGAGTGCTCATGTCCCCAAGGTGTCCGCGTCTCAGTCCTGAGAATTTTGATAATTTCTGGCGTGCAATTGAGTATCCATTCGAGAAAATATGCCAAAATTAGGGTTTCGACGAAACTGAGGAAAACACCATGAGATGATGAAAAATAATTATAAAATAAGGAATGAGGAGGCGTGGGACCGCCGTGGTCAAGGCATGGTCGGCTGGTCGTGACCACGGTCCCGTGGTGCCTTTTCCTTAATTTTATAATATTTTGATGATTTTATGAAAAATTCATGAATTTTGAGAAATTTGATGAATTTTGGGAGTTTCCATGAATTGAAGGAGTTTTCATGAGTTCAAGGAAGAAAAATATATTAAAATAATAAAACAAGGGCGTGCGGGACCGTAGAAGGCATGGCCGGCCGGCTAGGGCCCGGTCCCACGAGTTTCCCTAATTTTATAATGATTTTATGAAAAATTCATGAATTTTGAGAAATTTGATGAATTTAGGGAGTTTCCATGAATTGAAGGAGTTTTCATGAGTTCAAGGAAGGAAAAATATTAAAATAATAAAAAACAAGGGCGTGTGGGACCGTGGGAGGCATGGCCGGTCGGCTAGGGCCCGGTCCCATGAGTTTTCCTAATTTTTTAATATTTTTCTAGGTATTTTGATGATTTGAGGGAATTTTTCCTAATTTGAGAGAAATACCATGAAATCAAGGAATTTGATGAATTCAAGGAAAATTAATAATAAAATAATAAAACAAAGGGGCGTGTGGGACCGGCTAGGGCATGGCCGGCCGGCCAAGGCCCGGTCCCACAAGTTTTCATAATTTATTTTATTTTATTATTATTTGATGATTTGTACAAAATACCATGAAATCAAGGAGTTTTTCATAAAATTAGAGAAATAATAATAATAAAATAATAAAGGACTGTGGGTGTGGGTCCGGTTGGGACCAAGGCATGGCCGGTTGGCCAATGGTCACACCCCACACTCCTTTCCTTAATTTTATATTATTTTTTATGGATTTATGGAAGTACCATGAAACCGAGGAGTTTCCTCAAGACGAAGGAGATTTGATAAAATGAGAGAATTTTCATCAAATCATGGAACATAATAAAAATGCATTAAAAATATAAAACTGGCGTGGGATCGACCACGACACGGTCGGTCGGTCGTGTGTCCATGCTCCTAGCACCCTGGTCAATATTTTAATTATTTATTATTTTCTTCTCTATTTTGCATAGGTTCATCGTTTCGTTGTATTTTTGAAATACTCGTTCGTGCGGTGACTGTTAATGTATCATCGTTGAATACACCTTCACTATTTGAATCGGGGCTTACTTAGAGGTAGCTCAGACACCGAGTTGTTGATTATTTATTACTAAATGTGGAATTCGGTGGGGAATAATTCACAAAACTGAGTAATAAGATGTTTATTATTAATTCATAGGATCACCTGAGGATTCGACTACGAATTCAGAATAATAAAGTGAGCATTAACATTGCATGAGATCGTAGATTCGACCATAGAATCGGAGTAATTAAGGTTTATATATTACCATTTATGAGACCAATTGTGGATTCGATCATGAAATCGTAGTAATGAAATAATATAGTTATTGCTATTCTATGTGATCAAGTTGTGGATTCGATCATAGAATCAGAACAATTGTTATTGTCATTCCATGGGACCAGTCGTGGATTCGACCATGGAATAGGAGCGATTGTAATTAGAAATAATTAACTTTTTGGATCTATACTAGCAGAGCAAGCTATCTAGGAGCATTAGTCATCCCGATATGAGCTTGTCGGTAAGTCATATCCTTTATATAGTCAGGGTAAACTCGTTGTTTGTTCCTGAAGACGTTATCGCTCTATACTAGCATAGCAAGCTGTCTAGGTGCCGTCCATCACGTGATGCTATATAGAAATAATCACTGAAAGTATTCAGTATTCATGAGATATGCCGTTGTCCAGTCGTGAGACTACATATCTACATGTACTCTGAGAGAAAGTACTCTCTGTTGAGAATTCGATGAGAGACTCGTATCTCGATACTCACGTCCGATTGCTGAATCAGAGTTTCGTATAATTATGAGTTTACGAATTTAGCCTTTGTCGAAAATCCACCATCTACACCGGCCATGCCCTAGCCGGTCCCACACGCCCCTTTGTTTTATTATTTTATTATTATATAGTTTTCCTTGAATTCATCAAATTCCTTGATTTCATGGTATTTCTCTCAAATTAGGAAAAATTCTCTCAAATCATCAAAATACTTAAAAAATATTAAAAAATAGGGAAACTCGTGGGACCGGGCCCTAGCCGGCCGACCATCCTTCCACGGTCCCACACGCCTTTGTTTTTATTATTTTAATATTTTTGCTTCCTTGAACTCATGAAAACTCCTTCAATTCATGGAAACTCCCTAAATTCATCAAATTTCTCAAAATTCATGATTTTTTCATAAAATCATCAAAATATTATAAAATTAGGAAAACTCGTGGGACCGGGCCGTAGCCGGCCGACCATGCCTTCGACGGTCCCACACGTCCTTATTTTTATTATTTTAAATATTTTTTGCTTCCTTGAACTCATGAAAACTCCTTCAATTCATGGAAACTCCCAAAATTCATCAAATTTCTCAAAATTCATCAAATTTCTCAAAATTCATGAACTTTTCATAAAATCATCAAAATATTATAAAATTAAGGAAAAGGCACCACGGGACCGTGGTCACGGCCGGCCGACCATGCCTTGACCACGGCGGTCCCACGCCTCCTCATTCCTTATTTTATAATTATTTTTCATCATCTCATGGTGTTTTCCTCAGTTTCGTCGAAACCCTAATTTTGACATATTTTCTCGAATGGATGCTCAATTGCACGCCAGAAAATATCAAAATTCTCAGGACTGAGACGCGGACGCCTTGGGGACACGAGAACGCTATCTTGACCGACCAAGATTGGCTCTTTGGCTCACGGAAGCCGGTCCCATCAATTTTCACAAGTTTTGACCTAATTTGCACAATTGCTCGCATTAGGTCCAAAACTCTCCCAAACACTTTGGATTTTCATGAAGTGATCGTCAGGCGGTCATGGGACAACCCAGGACCGGTTTCATGACTTCATGGTCGTTCCCTCGCCTCGTCATAATTAATTAGGTTTTCTCACCTAAGGCTCAGACGAGCATTTTTGAATAAATGATTAAGCCAGCATTTAATCTTTCTTCCACCAACAAATCGTCAACTCTTCAGGAGTTCTTCGTATTTGCTCACGTGAGCATTTGGACACTATATGGTTGATCCACGGTCCCATGTAGTCGCTCCCTCCTTCGTCCCATGGTTAAAATTCTGACGAACCGTGAATTGATCATCAATTGATCAAATTAGGGTTTCTGAATCCAAGGATCATCATTCCAGATTCCAACCTTAATAATTTTACGACGACCTCATGGTCATTAATCTTATTAATTATTCTCGGTTCAACAACCAGTACTTTAATTAATATTTTTGGTACGCTGCCAATAATCCATCAGATGAGCAACACATGCTCAGACGATCAAATATTCAACAATTCATCACATGAGCAGCATTTGCTCAGATGAGGAATATTTTCTCCAACCAAGGAATATTGGTTAAACAATCGATATTCAACGATCCATCGAATGAGCGATACTTACTCACTTTATCGTAAGAACTATACCTCTGTCTCATGACATGTTCAATTCACGAGTTTCAGAACATCATGTTCAACTCACGACTACATGGACTCATCGTCCTATCAAACCACGAAGTCGTCAATTGACTAACAAACCACGAGACGTCAATCGTGTCACTTGGGGGGATATCACTTTGGGTTTTGGTCTGGCGGTCTACGGCACATGTGTTCAAACACACGATGGAATGTGAGCAAGTCGTGCAATCAGTTGAAGGAATTCACGAGGTAGTGGGTGGAAAATCGACCAAGTCTCCACACGTTGAGCAACTGGTTTCAAACACGATCTCCACTTCCCCACTCCTTGATTCCATCAACTGTCACACTTCATGGAATCATGGTGTCTACAATTCCAGCAATATAAATAAGTCTCTGAATCATGATTGAAGCATCATCATCAGTATCATCAATCTCACGTCAAACTGACAACACGAGATCATCAAATCATCAATTGAGCAACTACTCTCAATTGAGCAATTTCAATCACTCGGAGCTTATCGTATTCGGAATTCACACACCCACAATCTTTGATTACCATTGATTCCACACATTTCTCAGCTTCCCTCCTAGAGATCAACCCATCCTCTCTTGTGACCGAATTTACTCTGGAACGATCATTGTCTTGATTTAGGCCGGAGTACTACAGATTGATCTCTCGAATCTAAAGCACCCCCTTTGCAGCGGTGCATCTGTGTGAGGTTTAACATTTCACTCGGTTCGAGATGTCTCCTCCGTACGGTCGTCTCCTCAATTCCTTAAAAACCAGCAAATCGTTTTTCCCCATCTACACCTCCCCACATACCCTCCCCTTACACACTATGGCAACATTCATTTAGTATTCCTTTTTTTTTTATTTACGTTACATTTTCTATTGATGTTATAATTGGGGAAAATCAAGCACTCAACCTCTGTTATAGCATGTATCTACTCTTCCTTGTCACTATCATTTTTTTTAATTCCTGGTTCGTGTGCTGGGATTTTTATAGCCAACCCGAATGTAAATTCCTGGTTTCATCGAGAATTTAAGTATGAAGGCCAGAATTTCTCACTTCCTAACTCCACAATTTCTCTTTTTATGTCAATTATTTACATTTTCGCCACAAAAATCCTAACTTTTAAAGCACTATGTCTTCTCATTTTCTTCGTTCTGGCTTTCACATATTTCTCAATGATGTTATTGACTCCCTATGCTTCTTTCAGACACCCACGAAAACCTCCATCTCCACTTGATGAAATCAAAGATTAAATGTTATCAAAACAGATAAAGAAAAATTATTTTGGAAGATTAACTTTAACTTCCCTCTTTGTCATCGTATGTAACCAAGATAATCCTGTTAGAGCACTGCTCGGTCGAACTCGCAAGCGTTGCTATCTCAAGCTTGTTTGTCAAGTTTAGTTGTCAAAACTATAAGTTTTGATTTCTAGTCTACTTATAGCTATGTCTCGGATTAGGATAGAATATGTAGTTGAGATTTATACTTCACGGCGTTCATCGACTGAAGACGAAGAACTACTAAGGGGAGATTATGGAACTTCATCAACAAAAGGTATGTGGAGACTTGAACTCATCTATCACTCAGAAGTCTATTTCTATTATATCTCCTATTGAGACAAAAGTCTTATAGCTATATAGAATTTACATTATACACATTTGATATTTCGAGTTGAGTTTAACTCGCTTACATATTTCTCGAAATATGTGCTGGTAAGCTTTCTCTTTAACCAAGTTCATCTTTTATTCTTGACGTAAGTCAAAAGATGATCATGTGCCTGGTAACATCTTACACGATTTGTGTGAGACAATCATTTGATGTAGACTCGGAATGTTTCGTATTGATCAATTGATCACTTGAAAATTGCTTTGAACCTAATAGTTTGTGTGACATGGCTATTCTCGTTTTCCAAGAATGTTTCAATGATTACAATGGGAGTTTATAACAATTAACCTTTGATTGGATATAGCACAGTATGCGTACTTGTATGCTAACTGTTGCAAGTGTATTCAAGTCCGGGAATTTAGTATGCATACCCGTATGCGTACTGATTCAACAGTTGAAGTCCGAGAACTATAGTATGCATACCCGTATGCGTACTGAATGAGTTCGGTCGTGAACGACAGTACGCGTACCCGTTTTCATATTGGCGAACAAGATCATGTCTGAGAACTTAGGTATGCGTACGTGTTTGCATACCTGAGTAGGTTAAGTTCTAAAATAGGTTATGTATGTTTATATACTCATGAAAAAACACATTTATATAATAAGGAATGCAATCTTTGCAAACCGTGGTTATAATGTTCATGAATTGATTCGAGTGAATCAAAACCAATTTTGCTTAAATTGTGTCTTGTATACTTCTATGAGAATATAAACAATTGAACAACTCTATAACTAGTTTCATTTGAGTCATTTGAACTAGTTGTGAATAAGATGAACAAGGTTGGTATGAAATTGTTCATGTGGCTAACTTCAGTTTACTATCATTGAGCCAGCCAAGTGTACACATTTAGGTACAATTACCTATATTTAAATGAAGGTACATTTCATTTATGTGTAACAAGCTAACACAATCTAACGTTTGAAACATATTAGCATGAATCTAATCAAGTTTTCATCTAACGTTGAATATTGAATGCTTTGTTACCAAGGTAGCATTGATTGCAAACCCTGATTTGAGGACTATATAAGGGAGAACTCTAGCAACTGGGAAACCTAATCCCCACACCTCATGTGTGATACTAGCTGCGACTAGAGCCAATTCTCCTTTAACCTAGGTTTTTCTAAAACCATTATAGGTTAACGACTTAAAGACTTCATTGGGATTCTGAAGCCAGACCCAACTATTTTCTATGTAGTTGGATGTTCTGATCTTACTTTATTTTATCGTATTGAGTATTGTCTTCTCTAGGATTTGCTCGAGATTTAATATCCGATAGGTAAGATAAAAAGTAATCACAAAGCTCTTCGTCCTATTCTTTGTGATTCTATAATAACTTATTCTACTACCATATAGTTAAATTATTGTGAGGTGATTGATATTTCTAGGTTGTTCTTCGGGAATATAAGACCGGATTATCAATTGGTTCATGTTCACCTTGATTTATCAAAAGACGGAACAAAAACTTCGTAGGTATTTCCGTGGAAAACATATTTATCCATTAGAATAGACTTTTCTGTGGGAGACAGATTTGTTTATAAAGTCTTTGACTTTGGGTCATAGCAACTCTTAGTTGTGGGTAAGATCAGCTAAGGGAATCAAGTGTGTAGAGTCCTGCTGGGATTCAGAGACGTAAGGAACGCGACTGTACCTTAAGCGGTGTGAGACTTGGTTAGGGCTAAACTGCATTACATTCCGAAGTTAAATTGTAGTAGGTTAGTGTCTGTAGCGGCTTAATACAGTGTGGTGTTCAAATCTGGACTAATTCCCGGGGTTTTTCTGCATTTGCAGTTTCCTCGTTAACAAAACTTCTGGTGTCTGTATTATTTCTTGTCCGCATTATATTTGTTTGTATAATTGAAATATCATAGGTTGTGCGTAGTTAAATCCATTGGTACATCCAACCTTTGGTTGTTGAGTGAAATTGGTTGACACTTGAACGTTGGTCTTTGGTACTATTCAAGTTGTTTCTCATAATAATCAGGCTCACGGGTTTCTATCTGTTTGATTTGCTGATTACATTGAGAAACAGAGATATAACTCTTGGATATATTTCCTTGATTGAGTTTGATTTTATAGTTGATTTTATTGGAATTATATTGGAGTTAGTCCATACAGATTGCCGAAACGAAATATTGGGTGTGGTTGTTAGACCTCCGTTTTTTCAAATCCATCATGTGTATGAGCACCCAAGTGTCGAGATACTCATTATGGGCACATGTAGTGTTTCCTCTAGTGTCAATCAACACATGTACTACTACAATCTCTTCTTCTCATGTACTTAAAGGAAAAATATAATCAGAAAGGACTACTCACTTTCTTTCTGCTCTTTTATTTTGTTTTTTCTACTCAAAATTTGAACAATCTTGAACACATCATGCATTTTGTGTCTTCTCTTTATCTATTTTTAACGCTTGCTATTGAATCTTTGTTATTAACCTAATGTAGCAAAACGAAGAAAGTAATCTTTGTTGTTAATAGATTAGGTAATGCTTGAATGTCATTTATATGGTGAAACCAAACCTGTTTACTTCTGCAGAGACAAAAAAAAATTAAAAAAATGATGATGAAGAAGAAACCAGGTGAACCGGCTAAAATGAGTCAGATGATTTACTGGCTGAACTAGCCGGGTCATCTGGTTCAACAATTTTAACGGGGTTTTGGAAACATATGTTGATCAACGATGAACCAACCCATTTTTTGTCTGGATCACCGATTCACTGCTTGGATAGACCGATATGATCCGCTTTTCAGAACATTGTATAAAACCTAATTTAGAGGCTTACAAATCACAATATAGGGGCTTCTCTAATAAGACAAAACATGATCACCCATCGGTAATTCCAAAAACCACATATCCAATTAGTTTTCATAATGACCAAACTGCCCTCGTTTAATTAGTGTTAACAATATAATTACGTTAGATAATCTTATATTGTTACTATATTAAATTATTGAATTTTATTTATAGTTAGTGGTATAAACTCAGACGAATTATTTTATTTTTTTGGAGGGAGAAGGAGTAGAAGGAATTTAAAAAAAAACAAAAAAGAAGGAGATTTAGGTTGAAAAATCCAGATTTTGACCCAATTAACCAAAATGAATGATTCCGATGAGAAATTTGTGGTGGGTGTGTTAGAGCATTGCTCGGTTAACCCACTGGCGTTGTATGTCAATTTAGTTGTCAAATTTAGATGCCAAAGGGCATTCTTAATTTAGTAGACTTGATTATGTTTAAGAAATAGAGTATGAAATCAAAACTATACTTGACTGAAGATTGAAGACTCACAAAGTCATCTATGGAGAACTTCATTAAAGGTTATTAACAAATACTTGATTAATTATTCATTCTTCCTCTCTATCTATGGAAACAAAGTGCTTACTCTTTGAAACAATTTTTACGACGGTAAATATGTAAAGAAGGGGATAGCAAGTATGCTACCAACTTGTTCTGCAACATGTATGGACAAAACCTAATACAATTACAAGAAGACCAACTTAATGATCCTTGCTAATATATATATAGACTTTATATCTCTACCTCTTCTCAATCAGAACATACAAACTATGAAGTCTGTGAACCTGATTGTTAAGAAGATTACTTAGATGATCTCAAAAATCAATATCTAAGATCAATCTATTCGCATTCAAATAATCAAATCGGAATTCTGCCAAGTAATAAACTTGTTATTTATCTTTCAAGATACGAATTATACAAGAAACAAGTCTTGTAATCGAACACAATTATATGGACGTATCTACTAAGATTGAGTACGTACTACTTGTGTAAATCCTATTATAAAGATAAATGTGGAAATGAAAAAGAACAATACACCGCAATAGAAGAAAAACCCCAGGACCTCGTCTAGATTTGGACACCAAACAACATTAATCCGTTACAGACACTAACATATTACCAGACCTATAACTGGAATGTAGTTGAGACCAAATCCACCCTCTAAGCGATTCAGTTACAGTCGCGATCCTTACGTCTCTTGAACCTCGCAAGGCTCTATGCAATTGATTCTCTTAGCTGGCGTCCTTTACAACCTAAGAGTTTCTTCAACCTAAGTGAATACTTCTGATACCAATCTCCCTCTAATAGATAAACTTATTTGATTTCCCTTTAAATCAAAGATCGAGGCTTGGAAATCTGTTTGCAATAGACAAAGTTAACAATCCTCACAAATCTGGAATACTTACACTTACTTATACGAAAAGCCTGGATTCTTTACCACCTCTCAAGAATAATCTTCAACTTATCAATTAAGAATAATTTTCAGATATCTATCTTAAGGAATCACAAAGTCTGGGAGGAAGAGAACTTTGCGATTACTGTATATCTTGCCTGAAAAAGATTACGAGAATCTCGATAACGTAAAAGCAAGATCATGATTCACGAACTATCAAGATAAAAGACTGTCGGATATGGATTCACAAATCCTCAAAGCGAAGTCTTTTAGTCGTAGACCTAATTATATTTCTCATAAGAAACTTAGGTTAATAGAGGACGAATCTAACTATCAAAAAGGACACAAAGTGTGAGGATTGAATTTTCTTGTTGAAAGAGCATCTCTATTTATAGTTTTTCAAGACCGAGGGTTGCTTAGAATTTACGTTAAGATAACTTGAGAATCAAGTAAACACTTCCTTTGTTTAGATGAAATTCTTATTAGGGTTTTAAGTAAACATGTGAGAATTAGCCTTTGAAATCACATAGAATAGTATACACAGTGGTTCGGTTGCAGAACCGTGTAATGACTGTTCTTTGGAAAATATGTCTTATGAACTTTAAGCAACTTGATGTTCATTTAAACTTTTAAGAATTTAATTAAGATACACACACACAAGTGTCTTAGTAATCAATGATGTCTTAGAGGTGTTTATGAGAGTCATAGCAATGCTAAACATATTGGAAAAATAAATCCTTTGAGCATCTTCTAAAATCTACTGGGACCGTTGGTGAAACGTTTCGTGAACCGTAAGGAAAGTTCACGATTAAGTGTGCTACAGATCATGAACCGGGTTCGCCAACCTTACTCGGCTCGAGAACTCAGATAGACACGGTTTATGAACCGGGTTCACCAAATGTAAGCCTTTTATACCAATATCAAAGAATTCAGATCACCATGGTTCTTGAACATGGTTCGTGAACTGTCCCATTTTGAACTTGAGGTGTACGAACTGGGTTCACCAACCTTCCCTGTATCTCTGAACCTCAGATTTGTATGGTTTGCGAAGTGGTTCGCCAACCTACCTTGCGTCGAAATATTATAAGTTTTGTATTTCTCTCTTTTCATGTTTGAAACATTCCCAAATGATAAAATCATTTGCTAACTTTTGAACAATAAATTGTTTCAAACTAATATTGTTAAGGACCTTTGAAAATCCAATGCTTTAAATCATATTTAGAGTTGTTTAACAAGATAATCTTGACTCGAAATTTCTTCTTTGCAATAAATCTATTATATGTCATACGACATAGTCTCAAAAGATAAAATGGTAAGATAGTGAGAAAAATAAAATGGTCCAGTCTTCACATGCCTTTGATGAAGTTCTCCAAATGTATTTGTCGATCTTTATCTTCCGAGGGTGATGTCTGATACTCAATTACCAAATTCTAACCTAGTCCGAGACTTGACTTAGTAGACTAGAAATTAAGATGTATGTTTGTTCAACTAACATTGATAACAATCTTAAGATGGTAAAACTTGTGGGTTCAACCGAGCATTTCTCTAACAAAATGTATACCTTTGCATATACACCAGAAGAATTTTTTATCATAACACTGCAGTGGAAATAATCATTGATGTTGGAAAAGTCTTCATACTATAGTAAATGAAAGTGTGAAATTATGAGTTAAGAATCACTCGATTTCGATTTATAACGAAGAAGTTATGAATGATTTACTAAAGGTGAAAGATGTAGCTAAAGGTTGACTTCGTGAACAAGAAATGGTACACAAACTTTTAGCAACAGTTTGCAAACTGAAACCGTAAATACGTGACTAAGGGTCTATTTTAGTCAACTTGTTTTTTAGACAAGGTGGCTTTGTTTTTAAGCGACCTAGCCTTGATCATTCACTATAAATAAGGTTTCATATAATTACACAAATCATCCGTTCGAAAATTGTGTGTTGCGTAAGGTTGTTTTCCACATCCTTGTTCTTCACGAATAAGAAAAAGATTTTAAAGACTTTACTTGGCGATCATAAATCACAGAAAAGCTATCTTATTTGAGTAGTTACGACATCTAGGTAATTATCATAAACCCTACAATTTCGTAACCAAACATATAGATTGTACAAGGATTGCCCATATAGGTTCCCAAACAAAAAAGTTGGTGATGTACTAGTTACCATCTCCTTTTCTGGGTGAATCCTTATATTTCATATCAAAAACATTCTTCATATCTCTTGCAAAAGATTCAACTATGGCTAATTACTTAGATGATGAAGAACGTTTAACCCAAAGTCAAGGTAATACTCAACCAAATGGAGAAAATCAAGAAACAAACCGAGAATGTGAAGAATCAATGGATGAAAATAGTTTATGTACATCTCTAACTTGGATCCAATGTCTATTGCTCCAAGTTGGTGAAACCGTGTACGTAAAAAGAATGAATTTTAAGCTTTTCAGATTTGATTACAACCAGGTTAATACCTTTGAAACCCAATCGATACCTTAGTTTATAACTAAAAAATGATGACTCCTAGTCATATCAAGGTAAAATTGGTAAAATCCCAATCATAACCAATATACTCCTAGGCTCGAAAACTTGGTCGTAATTATGTGCATTGGGGTTTAATGCTATTTAATGCCTTATTTACGGCCAGGCAAACAAACAAAACCTAGTCGTATGTGGTCTATCAGCAAGGTCTAGTAACTGTAGAGCTAGCATAGAATTTTATGTAGTTGGTTTTTTGTTTTACAGCTGGAAATCGGCTATTACAGCTAGGAATTCCGCGACATATTTTCTTAAGTTTTGTTTATGGTTAAGTTTGATGATTTTTCAACCTAACCGTAAATATTATTTTTCTGTTTTCCTCTGACTAGTTTATAGATCGTGCATGTGCCTCAAATAATAGTTGATCAACTTACAGATAACAAAGTTCTCACTGAATATATTACTGATCACCATTTGAACAACTTGATAGGTTGCCAATATATGTGTTTTCAATCCTTTGAACCATATTGTGATGTTTATATAATTTTATGTTCTTGGTCGTTGTAGACATGGAGAAAAGGAATGTCCTAAAGAGCATGGGAAATGAAAGATTTTTATGATAGTTTGTAAAAGTCAAGTGAATGGCCATCACTTTCAAATGGTTTACGAGTATAGTGAAGAGTATAAAAATCATGCAAAACAAAAAGGTACCGTATAGACGAGGAGGAAGAATGAAAATTATGTATGTAAGAATATTGGACGCCCTTGAAAGCTTCAATATATCTCAACAACGAAAAAAATGTGGATTCTTAATAAAGTTGTATGCGGTCGTCATAACCTCGCACCTCCGAAGACTTTGTTGTCACATCCCTTTGTTGCATGGATGACTTCCGATGAAATTGTACTGTTAGATTCCAAGACCCAAAAATTGTATGAAACCTATTGATATCCTCGGTCACTTGAAGCATGTGAATCCCAAAAAGTGTTTATTCTTTGAAGACCATCTACAATGCAAAATCAAAAGAAAAATTGAGAAGTAAGACATGACAAAATACAATAACTGATGCATTTGGGTTGGGGGGTGGGGAACCATAATTGCACTATGTTCCATAAAGAAGATGAGGGTAAAAAAACATCTTTTATTGGCTAATCTGGAGTTTATAAAGTTGACGCGGTGCTCTCGTCAAGTGCTTCTAATGGATCAATTGCACGAACAAAACAGATAAGTATGGACTCTCGGTCTTAAAGTTTGTCGGCCAAACATCTACCAAGTCCCCTTTTAGCTTCACATTTTATTTCTTGAAAGATGAGACGGAACAAATTTGTACGTGGGCATTAGAACAAGTGAAGCGATTATATGTAGAAGGTTATACTTTGAAGGTGATCATTATCGAAAGGAAGTAGAATTGCTAAATACAATAAAGAGGCTTTTCCATACACCCTTGTAGAGTAGTATTTAACAAAGTGCAAGCCCATCATTCAACCACCAAGGCAAAGAGAAATAGAGATAATAAGGAAACTACCGATAGAGAAACAACAAGAAGAGAAAGACAAATTCGAGGAAAATGACAAGGTGGTGGCACTAAATGGGCTAGTTTTTCGAGGGAGTGGGATACCTTGGTTCGGTATATCACCGAGGAAAACTATAAAGAGAATGAACGTATGATATTGGCACACTGGGAAAGCTCCCCCGAAGTTGTAAATGATTTGTTAAACAATTGGTTGATTCCGCATAATGAGAAATTTATATCTGCGTCACAAAAAAATATATACACTTTGACAACTGAGCTATAAGTACAACAGAGTCATCTCACAACCATTTAAAGAAGAAGCTCCATAGTTAGGGTGGTGAATTTTTTTCCCGATTTTCCAATTCATGCACAACTACTTCCTCCGTGATATCGATAGGTTTAAGGAAAGGTTTGAAAAAATGCCGATGTAAAAAACACGTCGAATATTTGGACGATCCTTGACTCAGCGGAATAACTTATAATGCACCATTAAGCAATCAAGAAGATTGTTTACGAAGTGGACCATTTTTGGTTGGGCATCTATCAGGGAGAAGAGTGTGTTTGTCCCAACATGTCATGGTTTGGACTCTTATGTCGGCATGTGGTAGCTATGTACAAAGATAATATGATTTTGATTCAAGATATTGATCCCTTTTGGTAACAACTATCCCTCAATGAACTAATTGCTGATAATGATTTTAGTGGAGAGTTCATCGACGCCGACATTGGAAAAGCACTAGCCGAGAAGTGCTTTGCATTAAGACAGTTGCAAAGGAAAATTTAGATGAGTAACTTCAGTAAATTCGTCTTACCCACACTAGGTACAATGTTAGCGAACCACTTAGGGGAAAAGAAAGAGTACACCTAGTACGAAAGACTCAAGGTCGATAGTGATGAGAAGCGGAAGCTTATAATGAAAATAAATTAAAATTGACAACTTGAAAAGAATAAATTATCAACCAATTTAGTTTCTTCTACCCTTTAAATAAAGGAAGAACCTAAAAATGGAGATTCTTCTCAAATAACTTACAATTTCTACCCAATTAAATTGGAAACTATAAGACTATGAGAGGCATCGAGTTGATACTCCAGAATTAGATGATCTAATTCCCCCTAGAGATAACAATTAGGTTTGAAAGAAGAGAACCTCTCATTCTTCACACAATATTCTAAAACTCAAAAAACTTTCCTCTGTTAGCCTTATGTCTTCTAATTTATACTAGCACCAAGGGCATACTTGGCATATTCTATGTAATTCTAGGATGGACTATAAATGATGCTTCAATATCGATATGGGACATCCACAATACATCAGATAGCTAGGGCAGAAAAAGACGAAGAACCGCCCGATATAGAATCTAAAACACATATAAACTTTAAGACATGCTCAATTAAATAGATCTTGCAATCGGTCTTTTTTTTTAATGGAAAATCAATAGAATTTTAATCAACAATCTCAATATCCAATGCATAAGTATCATGATAGATGATAAGGATCATTTGGAGATTCATCTAGTTCCTCAACGGATCCTCTGCAAACGTTAGCTAGAAGAGCTAAGTCAATCATCTAACTGTTCTTCAAATTCGGAGGAAGAAATTAACTCGAACGTTATTATCTTTAATCATCTACTCTGTTTTTCAAATTCCGAGGAAGAAATTAACTCGAACTTTATTATCTTTTCACATTATTATAATTATCGGCCGAGACAATCGTATATAATCAATCATATCTTATGTAATAATTTATTTGAATTACAATAGCTTCCGGATTCAATTGTTATCATCTTTATTTATTCATTGATTGTTCTTGAAAGTGTATATAAACAGGATGACAATTCTGTATCTTGAGACTAGACGGAAATCTTTTGTGTCGGCCAATATCAGTCAGTTTTGATCAGTATCGGTCCGTATCACGGACCGATTCTGCAGAACCACGGTAGTACCCTCTTCTTTTCCTCTCAGATAAAAGTATATAAATGAGAAACAAACAAAAAAGTCGGCTAGCTAATTTGGCTACTGCTACAGCATTTAGAGAATTAGAGGATCCAGCGCGAGTTTGTCTCCCTTGGATAAGAAGCAAGATACAAAATTTACAACGAAACAGTTTGTTATCCTTAAAAGAGTAACTGAGAAACTAAAGATTAAACTAAATTCTTGCTAACAGTTTGTTATCCTTAAAAGAGTAACTGAGAAACTAAAGATTAAACTAAATTCTTGCTAACTTCTACTTCCAGCGAATGAATTTGAGAGTCAAAGGTGCTCGTCCTTGTAGCACTGCTATCCATCTCACTGCTGATGGTATTAGTAGCAGTACTGGTAGCTTTGAATTCCAGTTGTTGCAGCTGATGAACTACATGCGACATCCTCGGGCGGACCGATGGAACATGCTGCGTGCAAGCATATACAAGATCTACCACCTTTTGTATGACACAAAGTTCAGGGATGTCGGAGATTAGTGGATCCAAGAGGTCCGGGTAGCGATGAGACTGCACCAATGGAGTGGCCCACTCGAATATGCTCTGAGCACCCACTGAATCAACTGCCTGGGCAGGTCTACGTCCACTAACAATTTCAAGAAGCAGCACTCCAAAACTATAAACATCACTCTTTGTCGTCAGCTCATTCCTGTACACAAATTCTGGAGCAAGGTAGCCATATGAAGCAGCCATCACTGTCCTTTCATGCATCACTTCCCATGGTACGAATTTTGACAGCCCCACTCCCATCAGGTGTGCCCCGAACTCCTCATCAAGCAATACATTGCTGGCACGGATGTCGCGGTGGACAACATGTGGCTTCACCTTGTCATGTAGAAACCTGATTTGGTTGGCATACACATGCAAAGTGCTCAAACAATGAGAACAATGAACAAATACAAATACACATATATACCATAGAAAATTATTTTCTAACCATCCAACAGAGCAATCACAATCCAAATATCTAACTTAATAATCATATTATTTTTACAGGGTTTGGAGAACTTGTTTAGCATTTAATTCACCTATAATATCAAGGGAGAAGAACCAGAGGACATAACAGTTTATTGAGCTTTTCTGTGTGTCCATTTGCACAAAATCTGGTATTGAAATTTCAAGAATGAAATACTATTTGAGAAACTACGAAGAATAGTCTTAAACAATGAGTTTCATCTTTTTGTATTTAATTTAGACGGAAGGTCCAGACAACGAAGCAAGATACTAACTTACATGAACATTTACAGAAAATAAATACAAAGTCAAGTAATATTGTAGGTGTTGTTCCTAACGCATGTGGTATTGATGTATCATATTCGCATTTTAAGATTGTACCTAAATGTTTAAAGGGAACTTAAAAAATATGCCTGGCAACAAAATAATTTGAGGCGTGCCACTTTCCAAAAGAAATAGTGACGGCAAAACATTGACCAATATAAGTAGAATGAAGAATTCACTGCATCTGTCTTAGCTTTTATGATAAGTTAAGTTTCTACTTACGCAATTCCTTGAGCAAGTGTGGTAGCAACTCTCATTCTCATTGACCAATCCAAGCTTCTACCACCCCTTGGTATATGATGTAGCCATCTATCTAAAGGCCCATTAGCAACAAACTCATAAACGATGTAACGATCACCATGATCATAGCAACATCCTTTTACAGCCACTAGATTTGGATGACAAAGTCTTGCAACCCTTCCAATCTGAGAATAAAACTCTCTCTTCCTCTGAAAGTTGGACTGCTTCAACCTCTTGACTGCTACCCTCGTTCCATCAAGAAGAACTCCGCTATAAGTCCCACCTGTCTTCGCATCCCCAAGAAGCCGGCTTCCTTCACTAAAATTCTTTGTAATCAACCTCAGCTCTTCGTTGCTAAAGACCTTCCATGACGGAGGTACTAAAGCACGTGTTGCAGGATTAGATACTTTATGTGACCTTCTGCGTTTCTTGATACGCTTGTAGGCAAGGAGCCAAACCACAACAGCCAATATTGTGACAAGGATCAAGGCACTTACAACTGAAAGGATGACCAAATATTCTGTGTGGCAGTGTCCTTGATGACATTTAGCATCTGACACAAAAACATAATTTTACAAATGAAGACATTAAACAATTTGAGTAATCACTTGAGATAGAAACAATCACTCAACAGAAGTAGAAAGGCATGGACCATGAAAAAGAGAAGCTATGAAAGGGAAAGAAAATATTGCTAGCTTTTACTTAGCAGAAACTTGTGATATAAATCCCTAAGTATTCAACATTTTAAGCTTGTTCTGGCTCCCATCTATTTTTCAGGCGAAAATGGTTATGGTCCACTGACTTCTCAATTTTAGTGCAGATTACCAATGTAAAGCAAGATACAACTTAAAACACAACCCATAAGCCAACCCTGCATCTATCACTTATCGGGTTATCCACTATGACAAGCCTAGTTAAATTCATATACGAGCACCATTATATAACCTACAATGAGCAAAAACCCTTACTGCCAAACCCCCAAGTTTGACTAGTTGATCACTTCCACTGGTTTAAACTACTTCGGTACTTGAGATCTAAGATATCTTTAACAGGAAATATTTAAGAAATGAATACCTAAGTGAAGCATGCAAATAAACTCCCTCGTTTCGTTGCATCTCTCTACCACAACGCCAAGAGGGCTACGAGTCACCAACAAACACGAGAAAGACGTCAGATTATTCCCTTGGCATGTTGATGAGTTGGTACAAGTTGAATATAGTGGTGCACCCACAAAAGCAGACTCGTTCCAAAGTGAAACATAGTCCGACCACTTCCAACCAAAACCAAGAGTACTGGATTTGAAAGCTCTCCCTCCAACCCAGCATCCATTATCGGAGCATAGATCCTGGACGAAGCTTAGTTCCTGAACCGAAGAGACAGCAGCCAAATGACCTTTGTAGTTGTTGTCCTTACAATGTGATTCAGCAGCGTCCCAAGAACCAGTTTTTGGTACAAGTATAAAGCATTTGTTCTTGTGAGGTCCAATTTCCCAGCCTGTGGGGCATAACGCTGTTGTTTGAAGCAAAAGTTATTTTTCAATACTCAATTAAGACTGTAGTGATCAAACAGAAGACATTTTTGGTGTATATAAATGCAAAATGTGCTAAGATTTAGTCAAATTAGTTCAAAAAACTGAAGTAAAAGTAAGGATGAGATGAAATACATGGGATAGAAGCTCACCGGCAGCATTTTGTGCCCTAACAAGTTGAGAAGTGAATGTGAGTGTTACAATAATGAGATAAATAGTGAAGCTGAAGCCCCAGCAACGGATTATTACTTCCATCAATGCCTGCTAAACTGCTTCCACCTCCTCCCTCATAAGCTTCTTTTTCTTCTTCTAAGAAATTCCCATACTATTTCAGGGTTTTAGGGTGAAAGAGAGTGAGAGATATGAGTATTAGGTTTGTAAATTGATTTTATGATTGAATCAGATTTACTTTCTTAAATCATTTCCAAACAGTACCCTAAGTTCACTGCAATGATTATGATGAGAAAGAAGAAGAAGAAGATGAAGGAAAATAATCCTTCCTACAGTATTTCCTAACTACTACCTTTGAGGGAAAAGAAGTGTCATGGACTCGAGTCTTCGCTGCACAGTTAGAGCTACTCAGTAAGACTATTGTAACTCGCTCACCAGTCACCACCGACACCAATCCTAAACAATCTGGCCCATATCAATGGTCTTTCCCAGATACAAGCTGAAGCTGCAAGCTCCAAGTTTTGCCGTCACGAATTTCCACGTTACGTGGCAACCATCTAACTCTTAGATCTGGGAAGCCATAAACTTGTCTAGGAAGTGATAGGTCCCCCCTTTTAGGAAAAGGTTATGGTACGAGCCGAAGCTACTTAGTGCCTCAAGTCCCAAATTTTACCGTCACGAGTTTCCACACTATGTGGCAACCATCTAAATCCTAGATTTAGAAAGTTATAAACTTTTCTGGGAAACGATAGATCCCTCCTTTTAGAGAAAGTTTATGGTGTGAGCATTTTGATATGCTAACTATCTATTTCAAGTGTGTTGGTACAAAGAGTGGAAGGAAAGCAGCTGTGAAGACCGAAGACAACAATTCACTTTAAAGGTATAAGATTTTATTTACTAAACCGATCGCTCTTCTAGAGAACTATAAAAGATGATTGTGGACACTTGGATTTTGGAGCTTCTACTATCGGAATTTTCTTTACTAAATCGATCGCTCTTCTAGAGAACCATAAAAGATGATTGTGCACAAAAACATTTGGATTGTGGATATTTTACATATGTCATAGTAATTCGTGGAAAAGTTTTGTTCGAATTGTTTTCGACTTCTAAAATAAAGAGATTTGGTCTCGTAAAGACTGTGACACTTAGATTTCGTGGAACTATATAATGAGACTCTTTAGACTCTTAAAACACATGAGGACACAAATATCTATCTTATAAAAACGAATAGTTTTTTGCTAATCCGACAATTCTAAATGGGATTTTTCCGGCTATTGACGGCTCATATTCCTCTGAAAAACAAAAGGTAGATCGTGGCTCAGAATCGATCCCCCTTTTATGCCCTCATTCAACGTCTATGAGTGTGTGGGTCTGGGGAGTTAAAGTAAGGATTCAATTCCTCCCTTTCCAAAGATAGGAAATAAGGCAATTGTTCTTCCGTTACTTGGACTTATCTTCAACGTTATTTACTTACTTAGCTTCGTTTCTGATACTCTTTTATTACGCAAAATGAAAAATCTATTCAATAGTATTAAAATTTGATAACCAATCCCAAAGGTTATCACCATTCCCACTCCCATAAAAAGAGGTATTGGTTGTTGAGTCGTTCTACTAATCCTTTCATGTCATCAATTGCATTTTGCCTGTTTATTGTTATTTTACTATCAATCCCCTATTTTCCATTATCCAGTCTTAATAATTGTAACGAAATGAGTCCTTGTTGCATTTGAACTCTTGATGTATTGAGACTCTTAGAGAAAACATTGGGGATACCAAAATACACCACCAACTTTTTTGTAGGCAATCTGTATGGAGAAACTCAACACAAATCCGAGAGTAGAAACTCAATCAAGAAAAGTGTCTAGAGTTATATCTCTCTCTCTTGCTGTTAGAACGTTTACAAAACTGAATCTGTGAACCTAACTACAAAGACAGTTCTTGGATGGTATCAAAGACCAATATCCAAGGATCAATCAACTCTTATCCAACAAACAAGGTTGGACCTAGCTACTGTGATTGATCAACGCACAACCTGAGATATTTCAATTATAAAGATAAACAATATAATGTGGAGAAAAAAAAATACAAACACCAGAAATTTTGTTAACGAGGAAACCACAAATGCATAAAAACCCCGGGACATAGTCTAGATTGAACACCAAATTGTATTAAGCCGTTACGGACACTATCCTACTATCAATTAACTTCGCTCTGGAATGTAGTTGATCCCGAACTCAGTCTCACACCGATTCAGGAACAATCGCGCTTCTTACACCTCTTGAATCCCAGCAGGTCTCCGCGCAATTGATTCCCTTAGATGACGTCACACCAACTAAGAGTTTCTTCAACTCAATCGAAGACTTTGAACCAATTTGCCTCCCACATATTACTCATATATAAGTGATTTTCTTTACGATAAAAACGTACTTCGATCAAGGTGGTTTGGAAATCGATAACAATAGACAGAGTCTAGCTAACCTCAAAATCCCGACTTATGCAACCCGAAGTGCAACCTAGATTATTATTCACCTCACAAGTTTAAAACTTGCGGAATCACAAAGTTTGAGACGAAGAGAACTTTGTGATTTCTATTTATCTTGTTCAAGTGATAAATAAACAATTGAACAAGATTAGGATACCCGAGTACTCAAGATAAAAGATAATGGACCTGGCTTCACGAATGCATGTGATTCTTTGTAGTCGCTAAACCCTAAAAGGGTTTATGGAGATGACGACTCTAGATATAACTAGGACACAACAAAAAGTAGTGTCGGGATTCAAAAATCCTAGTTGCTTGGAGTTTCCTTTTTATACACAGTCAAAGCATAGGTTGCTTTAGGTTTAAGCTAAGATAGCTTTGGAACCAAGCAAACAATATCCACCGTTAGATGAATCTTTGAATCTGATTTACATAAACAAGATATACACTCTGGTTAGGTGAAACCGTAACAGAACCTTGTATAAAGACTATGTTCAAGGTGGTTAGTCTAAACTAGCCGATTTGAGTTTAAAATCTTAATACTCATTTTCATGAACACTTAACACATTAACCTTGAGTCACAATCATGTGATCAAATAAGTTTATGGTGTTTTTAGAGAATTAATCAAATGCTAATTATCTCGTCGAAATAATTTAATCGCACTTGGTGATAATCAACATGGCTAGTAAATGCACAAAGTACAAATACCATAGCCGTTCGTGACTCAGGTCAGTCAGAGTACGTGTACCGGTTTGTAAACATTTCACCAAACCAAGTTGTGGAGTTAACTAAACATTTTAGGTATGCGTACCAGTTTGAAAACCTTAAAACTACGACCGGTTCCGGAGTCCACAAAACTATTTCAGTTTGCGTACCGGTTTGGGTACTAAACCGAGTTCAGGAACACAAAACTATATTAGTACGTGTAACGGTTTGTAAACTAACCTGGTTCCGTAATGGTTTGCATATGAGTATGCATACCGATCCGGTTCACGAGTTGAACATATTTTTACATGGTGTACATAAGAATATGTGTTCCACAAATCTGCAAGTCGATATGTAAATAGCTACTATGCTACGTGTCCGAATACATGTAATACGGGTTCAGACTTATAACTGTTTTTCCCAGTTTATAAGACTGATAACACTGTCTTGTATCTAAATCTATATAGTTGTTCTATATTTCTCTCTAAATCGATTCAAAATATTCCCTAATAACATCAATGACACATATCACTGTTCCAGGCTATTTTCGAACGATAAAACTTGAATCATAATTTTGATTGCGAACAATAAATTGTCCTTAACCGAAATTCATCAAGTATGAACAAATGTTGATTAAGATTATTCATTATATTTCGAGAACTAATTATCAAGATAAACTTGACTCGAAATTCTTGTCTATGTATGATAGTTTAATTAGTTACACGACAACTTCTCAAGGATAGAAAACTGAATATAACTTGAGAAACAGGTGGTTCGGTCTTCACTTACCTTTTGTTGATGAATTTATCCAAAAGATTTGGTTGATCTTCGCCTTCAAACGGTAGAACACAATGATGACTGGTTCTTTTATCAACTACCTCTTGATGAGTGCCAAATAGTGCATAATTCTGCATCTTTTTATTGACATTTATCTCATCTTTTGTGCTTTAATTCTCTATTTTATCCAAAGTCCTGTATTTTCATTTTTTTCAAGAATAAATAATTGTACTAATTAATTTTGTGTTTTTGGGTACTAAATAAAGCTTAGATGAATTGAGAAGCCAGAAGAGCAGAAAATTGGTGGCCAGGGCGTAAAGGAAGTGAGGAGTGTAGAAGAAGTATCGCGCAAAATCAGTTGCAATCCGCTTGCACTCATTCTGCTAGCCGCTTGAAAGAACCATACTAGCATTGGGTCTGAAAGAAGTGAAAGAACCCAGACCCATTTTTGTGCTCAAGACATCAGATTTGATATAACTGCTCAACATCAAAATTTGATGCATCCGCCCAACACCGTAGCATCCTTTATCCTTCCCCTTCGACCGGAAACACCCCAAATTCATTTCTCTTCTCTTCCATCTACAGAACCATCACCTTCATCTCCCGATTAATCACCTCCTCCCCAACTCTCTGAGCATAACCACTATAATTAACATCAATTAGACCTCTAATTTCTATCTCTTTGAACCTTATCTTCTTTCTTATCAAAAACAGTAACCCTAGAAGATAGGATTGAGAGAGATAAAATTAGGGTTATCTTCAAACATATGGAATAGTAGGCTTGCAGAAATGAATTGAAGACGTGACCTGTCATAGAAACGCGTTTTGGTGAGTGGGTCCCTCTTAATTATCGAATTGGAGTCGAATTGAGTGAAAATTGAGTATAAATAGGTATGAGAATTGTGATGTAAAACTCATGCCCGGATCAGCCAGTGCACCAAGATGTAGTAGTTTATTTTCAGTATTTAATTTCTTTATTATGTTCTAATTTCATAACTAGGGTTTAGATAAAAACCCTTGATCTATTGCTAGTTTGATTCATGTTTATATTATTGTTCTTTTTGTGCTTAAAATGTTTCGGATAGATTTAATCATAGTACTTCAGCATTTTACTCTCACAGTGTATGCCATGCATCCCTTGTAGTTAGAACACTACTATGTTGATTGTGCTGCAACTCATGCTTAATGGACTGTCATTGATCTTTTGATTGAATAAATACCTTAGTTGCGATTAGAATATCCATCTTAGGAAAAGTTTAATTATCTAAGTGATCAAATTGTTTGTGATTAGTTGTACTATAAGAAGATGGCTTATACTAGGGATTAGTTAGTGACCTTAGTTGATATTAAGCCATCCAATTAAGATTACCCCGGATAGACGACAGACTAGCATCTTGACCGCTGTCCATTACAAGGGACAAGAACAATATCGAGACTGAATTGACTTAGTGTAGGTTAATATGTGGATTTGACCGCCCTAGTACCTTTTATTTGCATTGTTTTGTTTTCTATTTTGTGTTACACGAACATCATCTAGTCGTATCGACAACCCCTTTCGTATGTTAAATTAGTATTAGTGGAACTTAGACGTTTATCTTCGCATAATAACAACTCCATGTGGGATCAACCTGTATTTTCCATGTTACAATAGACGTTGCGCACTTGCAGTAACTGTAGGTACCTTTCCGACCTACCACCTCTATCCTAGACCGAGACTTAACTTGAGACTAGAAATCAAGATATAGTTTTGACAACTAAATTTGACAACAAGCTTGAGATATCAACACTTGTGAGTTTGAAAAAGCAATGCTCTAACAAAAGGTATAAGATTTTCTTTACTATATCAATCGCTCTTTTAGAGAACGATAAAAGATGATTGTGGACAAAAGCACTTGGATTTTAGAGTTTCTACTATCAGCAATTGTGGATATTTTGTATGTTTTTTTTCTTTTTTTTGATAAACCGAAAATATATTTCTTATCATGAGAATGAATTGTGGTTTTTTGCCAGAAGATTACAAATATCGACAATGAAATTGTCATAAGACTCTACTCCTAATGCAGTATTTCTAACTGTTTTTCTACTGGTACTGCATCTGCAACTTCATTGTCGTCTCGACTAATAAAAGAAAAATTACAATAAAGAAAACTGGAAATGAAGTGTTTAATCTCTTTCATGATATTTTTATTCTCCCACTGGACAAGTAAATTATCGCTTGTGATGGATTGTATGAAGACTTTAACATCTGCTTCAATACGGAATCTCGTTAATGACTTCCTGCTTTCCCAAGTTAATGCCTCACGAATCGCCATGCATTCTCCTTCCTCTGGGTTTAAGACTCCATTTGTGTAACTCCCTTTGATCCCTCCATAATCCCTTGCGTAATCACGCATAATTAGTCTTTTATCAAGTTTATTAGTTAGATGATCAAAAAATGCATCAACATAATCTTGATGATGCCTTGCAATGATGTGGTTCTCAATGAGATGGTCTAGTATTACTTGCAGATAGTTTTAAGAAAATGTGAAATGATAGTTTATCTTATTAATTAACAACGTTATGAGGGTTAAGAGATACTTCATGAAAGACTGCATCGCATTTATCCTTCCATATAATCTGTGCACCAATCATAAGAATGTACAACCACTTTTCATCCGTGATGTTATTGTTGGAAGAGAACCAACTGTGACCCATTCAGAGACATTATTATTGTTGCTTCTTACATCATCTATGTCGATGTTGATACCTCTCCAAACAACTCTTGCAAGTCTACATCCAAAAGTAAATGCTTCATTGTTTCCTCACCAGTTCTACAACAGCCACATCGAGTATCTACATTGTTATTGTAAACATCCATGCTTGTTTAGGTTTATTTCCCGGACACATTTCCACACAAAAATCTTACTTCTGTGAGCTATGTCAGTGCCCCATAAAGACTTCCATATTGCAGCATCAATGACTCTTCCATTAACCATCACTTCCCTATTGCGAGTATTGAGCATCTTATAAGTGCTCTTAACAGACTATTTACCATATTTAACAGGAATCCATATCATAACATCTTTAGCGGTATCTAGGAACATATTCTGAATTTTGGATGAAGTAGCAGAATCAAACAGTTGGTCTAAGAGATTTATGTTCTAAGAATTGCTGTCATGATTGAGTAACTCCACAACATTTTCATAGAATATGAAAGTATCACTGATTGGGATCGGAGGATGATCGAGTCCAGTTATCCACTTATCCAGTTAAATATTAGTTTTATTACCATTTGTAACTTCCATAAAGTAGTTTTACTGAATAATTAGTAAACCCTTGGTGATACTATTCCAGGTGTAAGAACAACTGTTTTCTTCTATTGTTTGATGAAGGGTATCTCCACTCTTGAAATATTTGCTGCCAAGGATTTGAACCATAAGATTACTAACATCGGTGCGAATTCTTCATGCTAATTTAGTAAGTAATGCTAGATTGAGTTTCTTCATGAAAACGCACGGGGTACCAAATACACCACCAACTTTTTCGTTCGGGAATCTATATGAACAATCCTTATGCGATATATATGTTCCGTTATGAAACTGTATTTAAGATTGTTTTAACAAGGTAAACCTAGTATATATACACCCAAACAGTTCACGGACCGAATTCTAACAAAAACAAGTCTTGTAATCTATATTTCAAGATACAAATTCAATAACTGAGTTAATACTATCTAGGTTTAAATACGTACGACCTGTGATATTTCAATTATAAAGATAAAACAATATAATGCTGAAAAAAATAACACAGACACCATAGATTTCTGTTAACGAGGAAAACTACAATTTTGTAGAAAACCCTCGGGACCTAGTCCAGATTGAACAAACACGGATTATAAGTTGTTACACCAATTACCTACTACCTATTCAGACCTTATATAATAATTGCTTCAGTTGTATTCGCGCACCTGTAGAACTCCTAGTAGAACACCAATTTTCTTTAAGAATTCTTGTCTTAAATCTTCTAGCAAAACACCAATTCTTTTTAGAAGATACTCTTGAAAATCTTCTGACAGAATATTAATTCTCTTCAGAAGATACTACTCAACAATTAGGTTACAAAATTGTAACCCTAATTGAATCTTCCTTACAAGATCACCTACAAAATACTGGGGTTATCTTGCTATATCAAATCTAGGGTTTATGAAAAACACCTAGGAACAGGTTCCGTAACTATCAAAGAAGATAGCTTCCTTGTGCTTTACGATCCCCAAGTAAAGTCTTTTGAAACCTCACTCTTGTTCGTGAAGAACAAAGATATGGAAAACAATCTTATGCAACCAAAGACAATTTCCCAAGGGATAGGTTGTTTGGTTGCATGAAACCCTTATTGTTAGAGCATAGCTCGGTCGACCTCGCATGCGTTGCTATCTCAAGCATGTTTGTCAATGTTAGTGATCAAAACTATGAGTCTTGATTTCTAGCCTACATAGCTAAGTCTCGGACTAGGATAAAAAAGTGTAGTTGAGCTCAAGGACTTCATGGCGATTCAACGACAACGACGAAGATCTACACAAGGAACCGTGGAACTTCATCAACAAAAAGGTATGTGGAGACTTGAACTTATCTATCACTCAAAAGTCTATCTATTATATCTCCTACTTCTTATGAGACAAAAGTCGTATGCTATATAGACTAGATCATACACATTTGACATTTCGAGATGAGCATTCATTGCTTATCTTTTATTTCGAAATCGTGTGTTGGTAAAACGTTTCACTTTGATCAAGTTTATCTTCACCTAGTGACGAAAGTCATGAAAGTTTCAATCACTTTGAGAATTGCTCTGACGTGAATCGGTTTGTGAATAACGGCTACATAGCGTCCTCTGAGAATGTCTCAATGATTGAAATGAGAGTTTAGATCACATAACCATGTATTCCTTGAACCGTAGTTTTCGAACTTTGTTGATCAAGAGAAATCGGAAGGATTGTGGAATTGGATTGCCAAGTCCGTGAACCCAGTCCGCAGACTCAGTCAGCGAACTGTCGGAAGTTCTCGGCCGATAATTTCTGCTGGATTTTCCAAAACTCGTTTGTGTGCTAAGTCCGCGAACTAGCGGAAGTTCTCTTTCCGAGAATTTCTGCTGAGTTTGGTAAACTCAACCGATTAACTTAAGTCCGCGAACTTGTTTGTGAACTTAAGAGGTTATGATCTAAAGATGTGCTCTGAACATGAAACATTAATTATTAAGGAATGCTTTATGCAAACCATGGCTATAATGTTCATAAGTCGATTCAATCGAATCGAATCATCTTTGTTTCAATTGTGTCTTGTGTAGTTACATAAGATCTCATAGCAATTGAACAACGCTTTAACTAGTTCATTTGAGTTAATTGAACTAGTTATGTGAAGAAGAACAAGGTTGATATGAAATGCTCATATGGTTAACCTTTTGGGTTACTATGTTGAACCAACATACACGTACACGTTTGGGCATGGTTTTAGCAAACCCAGTAAACGTTTACCTAAGTGTGTGTGACAAGCTAAGTTTTTGATCTAACGGTTGAGAAATATTAGCTTGAATCTAAATCAGGTTTTCATCTAACGGTGAATAAGGATTGCTTTGTAACTAAGGCAAAACCCTGATTTGAAGGCTATACAAAGGAGACATCTAGCATTGTGAAAAACTAATCCCCACACGTCTGTGTGATACTAGTGCGCTCGCTAGAGTCGATTCTCCTTTAACCTTTGGTTTTCTTCTCTAAAACAAGGTTTACGACTTAAAGACTTCATTGGGATTGTGAAGCCAAACCGATACTACTTTTATCGTAGTTGTGTGATCTCATCTTGCATATTCTATCGTACGAGTACAATCGATTGATTGGCTTGAGATCGTGAGAATTCTCCGATAGGAAAGATAAAGAAGTCACAAATATCTTCGTCTCACTGTTTGTGATTCCTCGACAAACCGCCTGTGTAGTCAGGAAGGATTGTAGAGAGGTGATTGATATGGTCAGTCCAGATTGAAATATGCTTAATCGGGCTAGTATAACACACCGAGAGTTGTAGCCTGTACAGGTATTTCGTGCATGCCTCATTAGTGACACTTGGAGATTCGTGTTACTCTGCTGAGAGTAACACTCAGTCGTCATGCCGCACCAATAATGAGAGTTCAGTGGGAACAACACAGGAAATACAAGGCTGGTCATGATGCCATAAATTCATAGGGTACATGGGATTGTTGCTACATGCTCCATTCTAAGTAAATTAGCGAAGTGAAGAAGTATTCATCATTTTATCAGTGACTTTATCCTTTGTAGGATATCAGCGCATAATTTTGGCTTTTATAATTTTAGCCTTAAATGAAAATCCACCATCAATATTGAGTCACCTGCCTAGCGCATAATGGTTACACTATTGTGGGGTAGGCATGAGATGGTGACAAATTTGTATACTGAAATGATTAAGATAAAGTAAATACCGCATAGATAGATATCGTCAGGTGCTGTTTGGCTGGTCGAACCTGATTAGGGTTGTGGGGGAAGCAGGACTTGGTCAGGTGAGCCGGTTCCCTTTGGTTTCCTACGCACATATCTGGATAGAGCTTGGACCGCTTCTTGGACTGGGTGTACTCCCTTCCATTATACGACAGCTTCTCTCAAATATATCCGATAAGTATTGTTGATATTTATCCCAAATTAGCAGCCTTTATAGGTGGCAAGTAAAGACTCCCTTTCTCCCGGGATTCTGTTGGCTCGTGAAATATAAAGAAAATTCTAAGGACTCCTCCTATCATATAATCGTTTTCTTCTATATTCCAGGTACTGCTCCGCGCTTATCTGATCTTCTGATTGATCAACAATAATGATGATTTTTTTTGTAACCATAACTTCTTCTTCTTCGCAGTTTATCATGGAGGCGATTGGTGATGATCACTCTGTAACTTCTCCAGAAAAAAGTTTCGAAGTCAATAAGCCTGAGGAGGCTGGTGCACATGAGGAGGTAATGGCTAAAATTGATCTCCCACTCCGTGAAGTCGGTCGTGCTATACAGGGGATGTCCATTTTGCACCTGCGTATTACCAGGGGACGCATCTGTGCCCTTTCATCTGCGATCGATATGGAGGAGCAATGGAGGCGCGATGAAGCATTGCGAGAATCAACAAGCGCAAGAGCTGAGAGATTTGAACCACGGCTAAAGAGGCGGAGGGTTAAACACAAACGGCCTCTCGGTGAAGATAAATTTGATTACCCAATCCATGATGGCGTGATAATCCTCGATTCTGACACAGACGAACCTGAGTGTCTGAAAGTGCTCAACACAATTCCGAACACTGCCGTGCTTCTTGAGGAAGATGTGGAAGTTGTCTCTGTTGATGTTGTTGAGGCGGATAACATTGCTGCAGAAACATCCGAAGCGGAAGTTGAGGCAGATCCATAAAGAAGCAGTAGCGGTCCACGATGACGATGGTATTGAAGCAGGTCCTAGCAGTGGTGTAGGCGCGGTCGACCTTCTTGATGTATAAACCTCTTTGCTTATTTTTCTCTTTTCAAATATATTCCCGTAATTCGTGAACATCTTCCTTGTACTCAGTGGCGGCTGAGTTCAAGATCTTCTTCTTTTGTTTGCTTGTTTGAATAAAGGTTTTTATGTTATAATCTTTTGTAAGACTACATCTGAACCTTTTTAGGCAAAATGGTGTGCCTTCATATGTATGTGATTTTTCATGATAAAAGAAATAATGCCATAATGGAATACCACGGACCTGTATGTGCTCCTGACGCGAGATCTCCCTGGTCTTGCTGGGATAAATGGCTCAAAACATCTTCTTTTCTACACGTATTCTTGACTTCTTACGAAATGTTTTCTTAGGTTTTCCTTCCTGGCTTGCTCTAGTGGGTTGATTTAGGCTGACTCGGGATTTTGTGTCTTCCTTTAGGGGGTAAAGAAGTTCTTAGATGAAAATAATATTTCAATTAACTTGAAAATTGAACATTGAAACCCTAATTATGAATGCAAGTATTGCAATCATTTTCTGGAGGAATTACAAATATGGTATGAAAAGGTAATTGTAAAAGAAACACGTTGGAGGAAATAGCACAACATTTTTAAAGTGTGGAGGACGCTGGAAAGTGGTAGCACAACGTCTTAAGTACGGTAGGGTTTGAGCCATCGTGAGTGAATTGTTACACCTTCCAGTTTTTCAGCGTTGATGAGCTTGCAGTAGCCGCCTAGGATAACATCTGCTACCAGGTACGGTTCATCCTCTCTTTCGGTGGGTGAGTCAGGTGGAGTGGTCATTTTCACCGTCATTCTCCCAACCTTGAATGCAGTCATCTTCGTCACCAGATCTTCAATTCCAAATGGGTTTGGGCGTGCAGATACTTGGACCTTG
Organism: Papaver somniferum; assembly: GCF_003573695.1. Taxonomy (NCBI): domain Eukaryota; kingdom Viridiplantae; phylum Streptophyta; class Magnoliopsida; order Ranunculales; family Papaveraceae; genus Papaver; species Papaver somniferum. Next base: position 31,015,220 of record NC_039362.1, on the reverse strand, counting down.
GCCTTATCGTCTTTGATCGAGACAGCCTCTAAGCTCTTGATAAAACGTTTGAAGGGGCCGACCTCCCATTCACATCTCCTAGCCGGGGTTGGTTCGTTGGTTGGAACCAGTCCCCAAGACTTGTCAGAGTGAGGAGTGATTGGTTGAAAAAAGGGTTGCGTGGTGAGACTTACTTGAGCTCGGAACCTCTTAATGTATGCTGATGGGCTCTCTCCAGGAAGTTGTGTCACGTTGGACAGCTGCAGGTGCGGTAACAGACAGTCTTCAGGTCCGGACGACTTGTTGGAGATTCTTTCGGGTATCGTAGCCGGTAGAGGACAAGCTCCCAGCGTTGCCTTGTTGTCATGTATCCAAGAGCATCCCAGGACCATGTCGTAATTGGGATGCTCTTTGACTATGTAGAATCTTGCTTGCATCGAGGCATCACCCAATTTTACTTCAAGATCGATCTATCCATATGCATCTCTAAGTTCTCCCTCTAGATTCTTAATCACGATTGGGATGCGGGTAGCTTCCTGCTTTGAAATCCTTGCTGCTTTCAAGGTCTTGACAGTGATGATGTTGTATTCAGAGATTGTATCAATCAATGTGCTATGGAACTCAACATCCTTTAAACGAGCGACGGTTAGGAGTCCCCAGTTTCCCTTGCTCGCATCTTCTAGTAAAGACTGAGGTTTCGAGACCGCTTCCTTTTCCAGATACAAACGCCTGCCTAAGACAACGCGGTTGAGGGATGCAAATATGTCCTGACGCTGCGCCTTGGAGAAATATAAAATCTCGCACAAACGTTCCATCATAGATTGTACAGTCTTGCGAACAGAATCCACGGAAATCATGCAGTTCCTATGGTAGCGGCAGTACTTCGGGTCTGCCATGTCTTTCTCAGTTGGTGGGTGTCTGATAGGAGGCAGCTTGATAGCATCGTCTTGAATCCATGATTCCAAGAGTTCCATTACTTCACTCATGGGTAATGGGAAGCCTGCATCTTCAGTGTCTTGTGCAGGAGTCTTGCCCACTCCTTTTTGACACGAGGTCGTGTGTGCCGGAGCCGCACACTTGGGTTGTCATTCCGTTGTTGGAGCTTTCCTTTTTCTTCCTTCGCCTACCACGCTCATAGAAGGACCAGTGTTGTATTGCTTGTTTGTGAGACGCCTGCTTCCTCGACTCTCACGTGGATCTTCGTTTTGAACAACCCTGGTTCTCTCTATCAACGCCTGGGCAGTTGTGGCTGAACGCTTGGCAGCTTCATGGAGTTCGGAGAACGTCTGAAATCCCAGATTCTCCAGTAAGCCGCGGTATATGGGTATCATCCCGTTGATGCACAACTCTACCAACTGACGTTCAGTGATGTTCGGATCATGACAATCTAGTGCTTGAGTTCTGAACCTTTTGACGAAGTCGTTCGGATGTTCGTTGTTCCGCTGAGAGACTCTCCCAAGATCTGAAAAGGTGATTTGCTAGGACAAGAAGAAGTATTTTTTATAGAAAGCGCTGACCATCTCGTCCCAATTGGATATGCTGTTAGGCGTGATGTTGTTGTACTAGGTGTACACCCTCATCGTAAGTGATTTCGAGAATTCTTTCAGACGGAGAACACGATTGTGTTCATTCTCTCCCAAGGATTCCAAGAATCGAGAGATGTGTTCATGAGCGTTACCAGTACCATCGTAGAGGGAGAACTGAGGAGAGGTATATCCTCTTGGAAGAGGAATTCGTTGCACATCTTGAGGGTACGGCGGCTGATGTTGCTGCGCCTCCATCATGTTTCCTTTGCCTCGGTTTTGGAGAAATCGTTCCAGGTCTTCACGCGTGATGAAGTTGGATGGTCGGTACATCTCCCTTGGGTGTTCAGGAGTAACACGAACTTCTTCATTCATGTGGGTCTGAGTGGAAACGCCTGCTCTGGATGTATTGAAGGCATCCCTTGATCTTTATGAGTTGCAGCCATATCCATTTGAGTATTAGCAAGAGCTTCCTGCCTATCCATCAAGTATGCGATGGTAATAGGAGATGGTCCTCCTCTTTCCCCTCCAGCTCCTCGTCCTGATGAAGGAGTGGAAGTTTTTGCTTTGGTGATCGCCGGAGGCGTTACACTTGAGGCGATGCCAGGATTCGGCTGCTCTGGCTCTGGTGATAAGAGGCGTTGCACTTACTGGAACATCTCCTGCTCCGCTGGCGTTGGTGGTAGGAGAGACGACTCCACGAGATGTATTGACCATAGTACCTCCACTGACAGGTACGTCAACACCGAGAGTGTTATCTTCACTAGATCCATCAAAATTGATTGCTGATCCTAACCTAAGTTCTACCACCTTGAGACAAATTGATGATTGAATTGAATCTAAGATCTACCCCTTCGGAATTGAAAAGATTGAATTAGATTTTGAAAGAATTGACTTTACAACTGAGAGATTAACCTCCCACTGTGGTCGCCAATTATTTATGGGTGTAAACTATTTCTGCCGGTTTTGGTAATTTAGGGTGTGTGGATGAGAAATGAATCTAAACCCTAAACAAATGCACTGCACGGGAGTGCTTTTGATTCGAGAAATCAATCTGTACAACTCCGTCCTAAACCAATAAGTTGCCGTTCCAGACATGCTTCGGTCACAAAGTGAAGGAGATGGGGTTGATCTTAGAGAGGGAAGCGAAGAAGGTGTTGAGATTGTGGAGGTGTTAGCTGTGTATGACTTGTATCAGAAAGATGAACTGGCTTGCAGAATGTAAGCTTTCAGTTCTGGTGTTTGGATACGGTTGTATCAACACTTGGTTTCTGTTGTCTTGTTCTGTCTTGGAAATAGGGAGGAGAACCTATTTATACAAGTCATTGAGCCTAACCCATGTCTCTCATGGGAAGTGGAGAAAGTAGAGTGATAGAGTAGTGGAGTTGCATGTGTTAGTGTCACACGATCAATCTTTCCCATTTCTCTCATCATCACTAACCGTCCATGTCTTCCTGACACGTTCTTATGATGGCGCGTTGTGCGCTGCACGCTGTAAACCGCCAGACCAATACCCCAGTAAGTATCCCCCAGTTTGTGACATGTTTGATGTCTTGAATGTGTGGATCGTGGGACCCACAAAAAGTAGCATGTGATGCTAGATTAAATAACTAAGTTATTTAGGAAGTTGATACTTGTGAAGTATCGTGTGTATTTTATGCAGGTAATGCATCGAATATATTCAGCATGTGTCAAGCATCGTTGTTTTAAGGCTTAACGAAGTAAGTCGCGGATTAAGCATCTTAAAATAGCATCACGTCCATCCATCTTCGAGTGATCGTTTGGAGGCTGTACAAGTAAGTACTGACTTGGCCGATCACTTTGTGTAGAAGAGTGGAGGACGGTGATGCCTCACTGGTCGCCTAACTCCTGTCTTAGGCTGTCCGTCCAAGCTGGTGAAGTTCGACGGACGAGATGGCTTGCGACCCACATCTGCGATCGTCGGATTAGGGTTTAGGAGGTGCTCGAACACCAACCTTTAGCTTGGTCGAATCCAAGCATGGGACAAGTTTTTCGTAGGGCCGATTGGGAATGCATGTAGACGACATGCTGGTGTAGGTGTCTGTACCTCACTGTCCCATGGAGATGCGATCTAAGCCACTCAATTTGTCTGGCAAAGAGGAGTGGTTGAGATCAATTTGCGACAAAAATCCCATGGAATTGAAGACCGCACGTCGTGCCTACTTCAGGCACGCGTTTCGAGACGACCAACCATGGTCGGTCTTGGCCGATCAGTCAGGCGTGCAGTCGACAGGCCAATGTACACGTCCGCACCTCACTGTCCCGTAAAGATGTGATCTAAGCCACTCAATTTTTCCGGCAAAGTTGAGTGGTCGAGATCGATTTGCTATTGAAAACGCGCGTCCATGCATAGTTTGGGCGCACAAATCGAGACGACCAACCATAGTTGGTCTTGACCGATTAGTCATGTATGTAGGCGGGACCACGATGATTGTGTTGACATGCTCTGGGCCCTTTGAATCTACATCGACACCTTCCTTCTATACCTGCGAAGATGGATGGTTGAGACTGATTTGCGACACATGTGATGTGCCGCAAACCCTAATTAAGGTTTCACGTCCACGCTGCTTTGGCTGGACGAATTAGCAAGCCACGCTTCTCCTTTGGGGAGGCCGACCATGTGGGTCCCACGTAGGGCCGGTGGTGAACGCGCCAATACCTTCCTGGTGGCTATGGGTCCGACCTAAGCCATCCAATCATGCCAGTGAAATTGGATGGTTGTGATCAATTTGGGACCTTTAGTGGTATTTCTTGCGACCCTCAATTCTTCACGCTGACACAACTTCGGAGAATCGTATATTGCAATCTGTTCAGGTAAAGGAAGAGTCAGTCATGCTGGTAGGAAGAAGGTCCGCCGATGTACACCACAACGCTTGTTCGAACGGCTTTGGGATGATCCACGCCGTCCAACCACGCCGTTGAAGTTGGACGGACGTGATGAACTTGAGACTGCCATAGGCGGACTTTGTTTGTACGATTCCTCCAAGCTGCTCCATACCAGTCTGGACATCCAACTTCAGGCTGGTGTTCGGTGGTAGTTTGGGAGGCATGGTAGGTATTCGACCAACCAGGGCATAAGTGGGCCCGCTGGTGGTCATTAATGTAGTAGCCTGCTCCTGTTGAGGATCGTCTAGGCTGGTTAAATTATACGACCAACTCGCATGGTCGTGATTGTTTCTGAGACTGATATGGTCAGTCCAGATTCAAATATGCTTAATCGGGCTAGTATAACACACCGAGAGTTGTATCCTGTACAGGTATTTCGTGCATGCCTCATTAGTGACACTTGGAGATTCGTGTTACTCTGCTGAGAGTAACACTCAGTCGTCATGCCGCACCAATAATGAGAGTTCAGTGGGAACAACACATGAAATACAAGGCTGGTCATGATGCCATAAATTCATAGAGTACATGGGATTATTGCTACATGCTCCATTCTAAGTGAATTAGCGAAGTGAATAAGTATTCATCATTTTATCAGTGGATTTATCCTTTGCAGGATATCAACGCACAATTTTGGCTTTTACATTTTTAGCCTTAAATGAAAATCCACCATCAACAACTAGGTCCCGGGGTTTTTCTGCATTTGCGGTTTCCTCGTTAACAAAATTTCTGGTGTCCGTGTTATTTCTTTTCCGCATTATATTTTATATAATTAAAATAATACAGGTTGCGCGTACGTGATCATCAATTGGAAATCCAACCTTTAGTTGTTGATTGATATTGATTTATCCTTGGACATTGGTCTTTGGTACCGTCCAAGTATTCCTTGTGTTTTGATTAGGACTCGCTGATTTCTATTAGCTTGAGTAATATCAAAAACAAGAGAGAGATAGTAACTCCTTGAGATACTTTTATCTAGATTGAGTCTGACTGTCTAGTTGATTCTCTAGCAAAGTATTTCGGAGTTAGTCCATACAGATTGCTAAGCGAAATATTGGGTGGTGTTGTTAGACCCCCGCTTTTTTACTTATTTATAGTGAATGATCAAGGATAGGTTGCTTAGAAACAAAGCTACCTCTAGGTTAGGAAACACTCAAATACTTGACCAAAATAGGCATTTAGTCCGTATTCACGGTTTAGGTTTGCGAGCTGTTGCCAAAAGTTCATGTACAATTTCCTATTCACGAAATCAACTTTCGCCACACATATAAGTGTTGCTTACATAAACCAATCATAACTTCTTTGTTATAACGCGGAATTAAGTGATTCTTAGCTCATTGCATTCGTAATCTCATTCACTACAACACGAGGACCTTTTTAGTGATGCCATTCTCATAAAATTCATGGGCTCAAATATCCTCGAATATATATTTACCTTCATAGATATTGTTCCATAGAGTGAGCACTTGTTTTGATAGATAGAAAGGTAGAATAGACAAAAGAATCAAATATTTGCTACTAACCTTCACTGAAGTTCTCCATGGATGTCTTCGTGTAGTCTTCAATCTCCATTTTTCAAGTATAGTTTTGATTTAATACTCTACCACGTAAAATCTAATCTAGTCCGAAACTGACTTTAGTAAGATAAATCAACAACGTGTTTTGTCATCTAAATTTGACACCTAACTTGACATACCAATGCTAATGGGTTCAACCAAGCATTGCTCTAAGAATCTCCCTCTTTGTCAACTTTAATGACAAAACCACTATACATATGCTTTAATTCCACAATGCTTTTTGATTTCTTGAATCTTCAATGTCTTCGATTTTTCATGTGTTCATTTTGTACTTGTTGAAGATCCGTAGCATTTAACAATTTATGAGAATATCCTGAAAATGCGGGGGGATAACAACCACACCCAATATTTCGTTCAGCAATCTGTATGGACTAAACTCTAATATAATTCCGGAAAGACCAACTTAAGAGTGAGACTCAGTCAAGAAAGATATCAAAGATCTTTATCTCGTTCTCAATACAATCAGTAAATCAACTAGATAGAAATCCGTGAGACTGATTGATGTGAGAATAACTCGGATGAAACCAAAGACCAATGTCCGAGTGTCAATCAAGTTCTATCCAACAAATAAGGTTGGATTTATCAACTGTGATTGAACTACGTACAACCTGTGATATTTCAATTATATAAACAAATATAATGCGGAAAAGAAATAACACAGACACCAGAAATTTTGTTAACGAGGAAACCGCAAATGCAGAAAAACCCCGGGACCTAGTCCAAAATTGAACACCACACTGTATTAAGTCGTTACATACTCTAGCCTACTACAAGTTAACTTCAGACTGGAAGTTGAGCCCTAACCAATTATCATATCGATTAAGGTACAGTCGCGTTCCTTACGCCCATTGAATCCCAGCAGGACTTTGCGCATGTGATTCCCTTAACTGATCTCACCCACAACTAAGAGTTGCTACGACCCAAATTCGAAGACTTATAAGCAAATCTGTCTCCCACAGATATGTTTATTCTGGTTTTGTTTCCGTCTTTAGATAAATCAAAGGTGAACAAGGAACTCAACTAATAATCCGGTCTTATACTCCCGAATAGCAGCCTAGAAATATTAGTCACCTCACAATAACCTAACTGATTAACATAAGAAGTTATTGCGGAATCATAAGAGTCTGAGACGAAGAAATGTTGTGTTTCCTTTTTATATCTCACCTGTCGGAGATAAATATCGAGTAAATCTTAGAGAAGATAAAACTCAATACGAAAGAAAAAGTAAGATCAAAATACACAACTATAGAGAAAATAGTTGGATCTGGCTTCACGAATCCCAAATGAAGTCTTTAAGTCGTGAACCTAATAATGGTTTGGGAAAACCTAGGTTAAAGGAGAATCGACTCTAGTTTGCAACTAGGACACACGAGAGTTTCGGTATTAGGTTTCCCAGATGCTATAGTTCTCCCTTATATATATAGTCTTTCAAATCAGGGTTGCTTACAATCAAAGATAAGATAGTCTAGTAACAAAGCAATTTATATTCACCGTTAGATGAACTCCTGATTTAAGATTCAAGCTAAGTCTACTTAGAAACTAAGCAATCAATCTCCATTGTTAGATGGTATTAGCTTGATATACACAAATGAAATATACCTATATTTAGATATGGATGAACCGTACCCAAACGTGTATACCTTGTTGGCATAATAATTAGTCGAAGTTATCCACATGAACACTTATAACTTAGACATGTTCATCTAACACTTCTGGATCAAATATGATGATCAATCAATCATGATAGATAATCAAATGAATCTGAATCTAATTGTGTTTCAAGAGAGTTGTTCAAATGTTCATCATCTCATGGAAATATATATGAACCATTTGAAACATAATCGGTTTGGTTTGTAGTTGTACAAAGTACTTATACAAGAACCAATTCATGAACATAATGCCTCGGTTTGTAAAACAAGTTCACATACCTTATTTCATTAAAGTTCAAGGGACTTTAGTTCGCAAACTGAGTTCGTAAATATGTATTTCATTCTTACCGATTTTAGAACTTAACCACTGTGTTCGCAAACAGAGTATGCAAACCACAACTCCGGACTTTGGCCTTGTCTCGCCGTTCGCAAACAGAGTACGCGAACAGCAGTTCCGGACTTGGCCTTGTCTAGTCGTTCGCAAACAGGGTACGCGAACAACAGCTCCGGATCTTTTCACAGGTAAACCCGTTCGCAAACAAGAGTTCCGGACCTGAACTAGAGCTTCACAATGCACATACAACATATACATACTGTGGTTTATCCAGGCATTGGTAGTCGTTCTGAACTCTCATTTAATCATTGAAACATCCTTAGAAGACAAGAATGGTAATCATACACATACCACTAGCTTCATGTAATTTTTCAAGTGATTAATCGATCAATACGAAACTTCCCAAGTTAACATCAAATGATTGTCTCACACAAATAATGTAAGATGTTCAAGGTGATTTTCACATGATCATCTTGACTCAATATTTAGTTTCCAACAAATAAGTTGTCTCTAACTAAACTCATCAAGTGGATGATGAAGTTTAAGCTAAACTAAAAGCTTCCAACACGTATTTCGATAAATATATAAACGAGATAAACTCGGCTCGAAATTTCAATTATGTTTAATGTAAAAGTCTATATAGACGACTTAGTCTCTTTAGAAGATAAAATAGAATAGGCTTCTGAGTGACAAATAAGATTAAGTCTCCACATACCTTTTTTTGATAAAGTTCCTAGATATTCTTCTTCAATTGGTGAACACGGTGAAGTCTAAAGCTCAACTACACACTTTTATCCTAGTCCGAGACATAACTATAAGTAGACTAGAAATCAAGTATATAGTTTTGATCAACTAAACTTGACAAACAATCTTGAGATAATAACGCTTGCAAGTTTGACTGATCAGTGCTCTAACATACCCAAAAAGAGCTTTATTAAAATGAGATAATCACTCTACTCATTGGTTTTTATACAAAAACATAGTATTGTTACTTTCCTCAAAATTAAATTGCACCACAATTTTGAAGCAATACTACGGTAATATGTTCTCCCCTTTAATCAATACAACTACTTTTGCAAAATAGGTAAAACCTATAGATAATAATTCACTCCCCCTTACATGACGCTATATAAATCCATATGTAATGCAGTAAGATACTACTTAATAATTATCCCCATTTTTGTCAAAAAAATTTGCAAAGGTGAAAAATCGGTATAATCATGAATTAATCAAAAGAATTTCAAGACTAGGGAACACATTCCAACCTTTATTTTAGACGATTTCAACTAAGAAATCTCGGTTTGCGTATAAGGCACAAGCATCTCATACATCCACATATGCACTCCAAACAAATATATTATCATTAATTAAGCACAAGTTTAAAAGAAATCTCCCCCATTTGATGTCATTCTTAAGAAAACAACAAAAGCGACCTTTCTCGTAAATAGAAGAATTTTAATGTTGGATTTTAGCAATACCACAAGGAGTATGAGACAAGAATAAATCATTAAAAGTTTCTCATGAGATTGTGTTACTAAACAATTTAGAACTATCACATGGCAATCAAACAATGCACAATATGTAATCATGAAGATCGAGTATTATGATCATCTTAGCTAAGATACAAACTTGTGTGAACAAGATTTGAATTATTCTTAGAAGGAAGAATCAATGTTTTCCACAAGGATTTACACTATGAATGGCTACCAAAATCTTATGAAAATATATCCTTGAAAAGGAAGAAGATGCACATATATATATAAATATATAAATCATTAAGAACGGTGCATCATATGTTCATAATGGCCCAAGAAGGTTACGAACATTCAAGTAATAATGGTGTTCAATGACACTTAATACAAAACAAAAATCCACAAACACAAAGTGATTTAGGATCAAAGTTGTCTTAGAAGTGTTTATGAGAGTTGTAGCAATGCCAAAAAAAATGTAAAACTTGTTTATGAGCATCTGCAAAATTCAGACTGGCGCGAATTGGTTCGCAAACTGTCCCATTCACAACTCTACGGTTCGTGAACTGGGTAAGCAAACTGTCATGTTTTCCAAAATTTTGATGTCAACGGGTCGCGAACTGGGTTCGTGAACTGTCCCAATCTGAACCTCATGATTGGTAAACCGTTTGGCCAACTTTCCCGTACTTCAGAAACTCAGATACTATGAATTGTGAGATGGTTTGCCAACCTATCCTGATCCGAAAATATAAAAGTTCATAATACTCTCTTTAAAGAATTTGAAACTTTCCCAATGATCGTAAATAATAAATATGATTGCTTGGGCGTAAATAATAAATGATCAACTTGAAACAAAAATAGTTCATGAACAATAAATTGTTCTTAACCAAGATTGTTAAGGATCTGCGAATAATCATTGTTTGAATCATAATTCGAGAGTTTAAGCAAGACAAGCTTGAACTCGAAATCTTTTTTTTTTTGTAGTAAAAACCATAAAACCAAAATCCATCGACTTTGTTGGCTTCTTCTAACCTGTATATTTAAGAACTTAAACACATATCAAGTTAGGTAAAAATGAATCATACTCGAGGTAAATGGATCATTATCCGGAATTTTTTGTCTACCATGAGTATGGTGAATGATATACCCGTAATTTTGTCTACCTTCAATCCATTATCTCTTAACTATGGTGAATGATATACCCGTAATCTGTATGATTATCATGTCTTGATAGTTCTACCCCAAAATCATAACATAATATTAAATATCAACATTATGATTAGATAAATTATCTAGCGCATATCCTTCCCATGGATCATGTTCTGGTCTCTTGCTTAGGAGTCAGATAGGCAGGGAGAACTTTATAAAGAGCATAAAAAGTGTTGATACCAACATCGAGTCATTACAATTTGGACTCACAAGCGATGTGGTACACTTTGAGTCGTATAAAACTATATCGACTCTTCAATTTATAGATGCATATAAGACAATTATGACAACCACTGTGGAAATTTGCGGTCATAACCATTATCACAAGAAGGTAAACCTTTTGCCATAGACACATCTCTATGGAGCAGTGGCTCAACATGTATAAGAGATATAAACTATTGTCTTCAGAAATGTTTGGTATTTAACTTCAAGTAAGTGTTTGAACAATTAATCATAATGATATACAGATTTTCGCCAAATCACTTAGGAAAAATAAAAGTACCAATAACAAAAACAAGAATGTTTTTGATATAAATGGATCGTGGCATCAAACATATAATAATAGAATCATAGAGCTTCGTCAAGTTTACAGACATACTTTTTATAAGAATCCAATCATGAAAACCCACGACTTACCAAAAATTCACATCTTACCCAATATGATATGTGCACCCTAGTTCTTGTGCCTTCCTCACCATCTTTTTTATTAGAGCATTTTCCGGTGAGGGTACACTTTCAACACAATCAAGTATTCTTGGGGTGAACATCATTTAATTTTCCACAGGTAGTTCAAAAAAAGTCGTGCATGATCTCTTGGAATTGTACAACTTCCTTGAAACTTTCAACGACTTTTTTGTACCTCATTAAGATGTTGTCCCTTGTTGCGCTCTTTTTTGGGAGATCCTTCTTAATAACACTTGTTGCTTTGTTGATCTTCTTTGGTTACAATTTCTGAGTAAAATTAAGAGCATTGTGTTCTTTTTCTCCCCAATATTGTAAACCTCCTTGGGTGAATATTGGAAGAACTTATCCAGCTCGGAACATCAGATCTTGTCATCTTAATAGAATCATATATGGCTTTATCTCTCTTAAGAAATCTGCAACCCCTTTGCAAGTAACCTGGTTTTCCACAATAAAAGCAATTTTTAGTAGAATGAAAAAAATGATGTTTATTGTTACCTGGATGTGTATGCGCTTTCTTTGAAGAATGATGGAATTTCCTCTTTCCATCATCTGCAGGTGGTGGAGATGCTTCATTTTTGTCGTCAGTGGAAGATTTTGGTTGAGAAACATCTTTAGGTTTGACAAATTTCACTCTTTGCAAATACTAAGAGCATTTATTCCTTCATGGCTCAATCCTCGCATATCACGATGATTTTTCTACATGCTCCCAATATCGAGGTTAATTTATTCAAGCTACTATTGCTATCCAAGCTTTCTTTTAAGATTTTGTTAGAGCACTGATCGGTCGAACTCGCAAGCGTTGCTATCTAAAGCTTGTTTGTCAAGTTTAGGTGATCAAAACTATAAGTCTTGATTTCTAGTATACTTATAGCTATGTCTCGGATTAAGATAGAATGTGTAGTTGAGCTTTAGAATTCACGGCGTTTATTGGTTGAAGATGAAGACTAAAACTTGGAGGAACTTCATCAACAAAAGGTATATGAAGACTAAAACTTATCTATCACTCAGAAGTCTATCCTATATATCCTATTGATACTAAGTCGTATAGCTATATAGACTTTACATTGTACACATTTGATATTTCGAGATGAGTTTAACTCGCTTATATCTTTCTCGAAATATGCGTTAGAAAGCTTTTTGCTTTAACTACGTTCATCATTGTTCTTGATGAAAGTCAAAAGATGATCATGTGAAAATCACCTGGTAATATCTTACATGATTTGTGTGAGACAATCATTTGATGTAGACTCGGAATATTTCGTATTGATCATTCAATCACTTGAAAATTGCTTATAAGCAAATAGTTTGTGTGAGACAGCTATTATCGTCTTCTAATAATGTTTAAATTATTGAAATGGGAGTTAAGAGCCAAAATCCATGTATGTATACATTACGCTTTGTGTACTAAGTGTGCGAACTGTTTTGATGGAATTCAAAACCGGAAGTTAAGTTTGCATACCCGTTCGCAAACTTATTCAACTGTTTAAGTCAGGGTACTTAAGTTTGCATACCCTTTCGTAAACTGATTTAACTGTTGAAGTTCGGGAACCAAGTTTGCGTACCCGTTCACAAATGGTTTCAACTGAGTTTGGTCCAGAGCTAAAGTTTGCGTACCCGTTTACAAACTATCGGCTTGTGACCAATATCCGGAACTTAAGTTTGCGTACCCGTTTGCAAACTTAAGTGGTTCAAGTTCTAAAATCGGTTAAGTATGATTTCATACTCATGAATAAATACATTTATATATTAAGGAATGTAATTCTTGCAAACCGTGGCTAAAATGTTCATGAACTGATTCTTTTGAATCAATCCGATTTTGCTTCAATTGTGTCTTGTATACTTCCATGAGAATATAGACAATGAGAAACTCTATGAGTAACACAATTAGATTCATTTGATTATCAATTGATCTAGAAGTGTTAAGATGAACATGTTTAATACAAAAGTGTTCATATGGCTAACTTTGGTTAATTGTTATTGAGACAACTCAATATACATGTTTAGATACGGTTACCCATATTTAAAAGAAGGTATATTTCATTTGTGTATAACAAGCTAATACCATCTAATGGTGGAAAGATATTAGCCTGAATCTTGAATCAGGCTTCATCTAATGGTGAATATTGATTGCTTTGTTTCAAAGTTATCAAACCCTGATTTGAAGACTATATAAGGGAGAACTCTAGCAACTGGGAAACCTACTCTCCAGACCTCATGTGTGATACTAGTTGCGACTAGAGTCGGTTCTCCTTTAACCTAGTTTTTTCCTAAAACCATTACGACTTAAAGACTCCATTGGGATTCTGAAGCCAAACCCAATTATTTTCTCTGTAGTTGCGTGTTCTGATCTTACTTTTTCTATCATATTGAGTACTATCTTCTCTAAGATTTGCTCGAGATTTATCTCTGATAGATAAGATATAAAAAGTAATCACAAAGCTCTTCGTCTCATTGTTTGTGATTCCACAATAACTTGTTCTATTACCATATAGTTAAGTTACTGTGAGGTGATTGATATTTTTAGGCTGTCCTTCGGGAATATAAGACCAGATTATCAATTGGTTCCTGTTCACCTTGATTTATCAAAAGACGGAACAAATTTCATAGGTATTTCTGTGGGGGACAGATTTATCTATTAGAATCTTCAACCCACTTGGTGAAGTACTCTGTCGCAGTGATGATGTATTCATGTTGTTTTGAAGATGCTGGATTGATCTTCCCAATGATATCTAGTCCCCAACTGTAGAAAGGCCACGGACTATTCACAGAATTCAACGGGAGACAAGGAGTATGGATGAGATTACCATGGGTTTTGTGGGAGACAAATTTATTTTTCAAGTCTTAAACTTTGGTTCGTAGCAACTCTTAGTTGTGGGTGAGATCAGATAAGGGAATCAAGTGCATAGAGTCTTGCTGGGGTTCAGAGGCATGAGGAACACGACTATACCTTAATTAGTGCGAGATTGGTTAGGGATCAACTACATTCCAGTCTGAAGTTAACTTATAGTATGCTGGAGTCTGTAGCGGCTTAATACAATGTGGTGTTCAAATCATGACTAGGTACCGGGGTTTTTCTGCATTTGCAGTTTCCTCTTTAACAAACTCCTGGTGTCCGTGTTATTTCTTTTCTGCATTATATTTTCTATATAATTAAAATATCACAGGTTGTGCATAGTTGGTTGTTGATTGAAATTGATTGACACTTGAACATTGGTCTTTGGTACCGTTCAAGTTGTTTCTCATAATAATCAGGCTCGCGGATTTCTATCTGTTTGATTTGCTGATTACATTAAGAAATAAAGATATAACTCTTGGATGTATTTTTCTTGATTGAGTCTGTCTGTCTAGTTAATTCTCTTGGAATTGTATTGGAGTTAGTCCATACAGATTGCCTAAACGAAATATTGGGTGTGGTTGTTAGACCCCCTCTTTTTCAATTGGTATTAGAGCAGGCAAATACGTTTAAGATCTCATAAGTCTGTGTTTGTAGCAATCTGAATCTCTATAAATGCTTCACCAGAATTAGATCTACTCAACTCCGAGTGTGTTCTAGAAACCATAGACGAGGTTGAGTGCTTTGATCTAGAAAAAATCATCAAAGATCTTTGTCGAGAAAAACAACGATTGATAAGGAAAATTGATGGTCTTAATTGTGAAATTTATATAAAAAACCCTTATCTTCGAGAACATTCTGAAGAGCTAGTTAATCTCCAGAAGAAGTTGGATGGAAAAATCCGGATCAATTCTGATCTTGTTGTAGATACTGCAAAATATAAGGACTTGATGTCTATCAAGTTTCTTCAATGGATTTGAAAAACTCCTTTAATTCTTCCCTGAAGAATTGTCGAAAGTCAGGAGTCAGGAGATAAGCGAGGTTTAGGCTTTGTGAAACCTGATGCGACTCAGAATCTCTCAGATGAGTTTAAAGATGTTGGTATATGTATGTTTTGTGGTTCCCATAATCATTTTCAACATACATGTACATCTTTCAAGAAAAGTTTAAAGGTTGCTAGTGATATTCACAAGAAATTTGAACAACAGTTTACTACTCTCAAAAGGTGTACAAATTTAACAAGAAAACCTAAACGGGATAGTAATGTTAGTATGTGAGCTTTTGCTCTAAAATCAACATCACCATTTCAATGGTTACTTGATAGTGGATGTAACCAACATATGACTGGAGATATTTTGTGGTTTGTGAATTCAAGCGATTTTGAAGGAGGTCCAGTAACATTCAGATATGGGAGTTGTTGCTACATAAGCAAGAAAGGGACGATCAAACTACCTAGCGTTCCTGAAATCCATGATGTAATGTACGTTAAAAGTACGACTGCTAATCTTCTTTATATTAGTCAAATTTATGAAAAAGGCCATAAGGTTGTCTTCAATACGAATGGGTGTGACATTGTAGTCAAAACTGGAAAAGTAATTTTTCAGGGAACTCGTGGTAAAATTAACTGTTATCTCTTAGATACTCAGTTTAGCAATTGTTGCAATTTGACTAAGATGGAATCTACACATCTTTGGCATCAACGTTTTGGTCACATCAATTATCACCTTCTAACTAAGATCATCAACAAAGAACTTGTTAGAGGTGTTCCCAAAACCAATGCTAAGCTTGATGGTGTCTGTGGTGCCTGTCAAAGGGTAAACAAATGAAAGTTCCACATAAATCATCTCGAGATATCTAAGTCCTTTAAAATCCTAAGCTCATAAGGCTCCACGTTGAACGGTGACCCTCACCCATTCACATAATTGCTCCGTTTCACTTTTCCTCAAAGGAGAGAAAAAAGAGGAATTCCCACACAAATTTCGCCCACAAAACATAAAACCAAATAAAACACATACCAAACCCTAAGAACCAGTTTTCTGTTTCGCTCACAAAACAACAACAACAAAAAAAAAAAAAAAAAAACCCTAAGAACAAATCCTACAATATGCTTTGCTCATGGTATAATGACGATACAAAGAAAAGAAAAACAACTAGCTAGGGGAAAAAATCTTTCTCAGATGGGACAGAGAAAAAATCTGTTTTCTATTAATCTCTTTCTCACTCACTCGGTTTCTGTTTTTTACTTTTCCTTGATTTTCACTAAAAAGGTATGAGCTTAGACTACAAAACCCTAATCTTGTTTTCCATTTTTACTGTCACATTCTTTTCTTGTTCATTCACTCGATTTCTTCCATGAGTTCGTTATATTTTGATAAGATTATGGATTAATTTTATTTTATCTTATTTTGCAAAAACAATTTTTTACCTCATCTTAGGAAGAAGAAGAAGTCAGGCGCATAGGTTTCATCAGGTAAGATTTTTCATCACATATCCTATTTTATTTTTTTTATTTTTCTTGCTGAAATCACTTTGTGATGGAAATTTATGATTTTGCTTTTTTTTGTTTCTTCCTGTTATTTCTGATTGATAGCAATAATGAATGTATAGAATTGACGGTTTACACAAGAGAATGAAGGTGACGAATCTTAATACTCATAAAGGTAATTACTGATTTTGCAAAACTTTGTTTTTTGCTTCTCTTTTTTTTTCCTGTTATTTTTGATTGAGAGCAATAACGAATGTGTAGAATTGATGATGTGCATAAGAAAATGAAGTTGATGAATCTTAGTATTCAAGAAGAAAGAAAATTAAATCGTGAAAATAAAGGTAACTACTGATTTTGCAAAACTTGATACTAATAAGAAGCAATTCATATTATTAGAATGATTTCCGTTCAATCAAATGGTATCTGGTATCAGGATGCCAATTTATCAATTAATAGGCATCAACAAGGTAAGCTCCAGATACTGGCCAACCACTAACTTTTTTTTAAAACTTTTTCTGAATTTTGTATACCGTCTTTTACTTCGTATTTTAGGGAAGCACAAATTTCTAATCTATGATTTTTTTTTCTTTCTGACTTGCTGTTTTCTTAATTTGTTGTCAGGAAGTGCAAGGAAGTCTTACTTGAACACGGTGGATAGTTCCTACCTAGGCAGTTACGACGTGGTAAAACTTTTTTATGTACATGAACTCATATTGATACTGATAGATTTTGTACTTTAAAGCTACTTTTTGATGCGACATGACTCAAATATTTTCTTCGAATTTCCTTTTACCTGTAGATTTTATGTCTGTCCAAAGTATTAGATATATATATAGCTACTGAAAGGAAAAGTAAAAATTTGGAGTATCCTATGTACTGATAGATAACTATTTTCTGATGAAAATTTTGATATGATTTTCGTGTTTTTTGCATTGGTGTGCTATTTTATTGAGTTCATAATCATGCATGTTATGTGGTGTTACCCTATAATTCAATTATAGGGATTCTTCTTGGCATCCGGGATTTGGAGCCGTTATTCGGTTGGACTTTGCACTGGGATTTTCGTTTCGTGCAATGTTCTTTTGATTGCAATAAGATTTAGGTTAATCAAAAACAAAATTAGGTTTAATTATGATTCTAGACTGTTCTTTTGACTGCAGCCAAATCAGATTTAGCCTTAGGAACCACTTTAGAGTGTAGCATGTAGTGTTGGATAATAATTTCCTAATAATTTAGAATTGATCTGATATTGTGGTTTTTTAAGATACATTCTCATAATTTTGCATGAGGTCTCATTGCAGCCTTTTTATTTTCTTTAGGCAGTTGAAATATGGAAGATGATTTGGATGATCACTACTACTCAAATTGTGATGCTAAAAGAAACGGTCAAGAATGTTAGTGGACTTGTTCGTTTCTCCATGTTTGAGCAAGCACTCTACTTCCTTGCTGGTGCTAATTTAAGCTTCACAGGTGAGAAAATTTTGGCAACTCCCAACAATGATGTTCACATGTGAGAAGCTTGGTGACTCCATATCAGAGCAAGCACTTTGCTTCCTACCCTAGAAGTCATAGTTCATATGATAACACTATTTATTAAAGGAAGTCACTGCAAAATCTCTATTTTTGAGGGAAACCTAGGATTGCAGTATTCTCATTTTCTTACAACACATGAATATCACTCTCCAAGCAATGTTGTTAATTAAAATTTTTACTTAAGCAAGTAGAATAATATTTGAATTTTTATTTGAGCAAGTTGACTCAGTATTTGCTCGGCAGATTCACTAAATTTTCAGGAGGCATGAGAGGACTGCTGCCTGAAGTATTCTGCGTTGGGACTGTAGTTATAGTTCTACATTTGGCTTTTCAGAGAACACATACTCCCTCCGTCCCACTCCTAAGTGACCTATTTGAAATTTGCACAATTTTTAAGACAAGCAAGGAAAATAGTATTTTTAATCATTTTTTACAATTATACCCTTATGAATAATAACTAGTGAAATTTAAAAATGGTTTATCTCTCAAAATACTCCACGGATGTTCGCAAATTTCATACAATTGAAAAGCATTTTAAAACACCTACGTAACGAATATAAACATGCCTATCAAATTATACATATTTCATATATTATTTATAATTAACTAAAAGGATAATTCCGGAATATCTCATTGTTTAGTGATATAGGTCACTTATCATTGGGACAAAATCTAAAATCAAATAGGTCACTTAGGAGTGGGACGGAGCGAGTATCTTTTAAGTATTGTCGTAAGTGCTTATCTTATCTTGAATCGACATTCTGCATGATGTTCATGCTTTAGTGGTTTATGTCCCTGAATTAAGCTATTTTGATAAAAAATATTAGTTTTGTATTGCTATGTTGGACTCAGTTAGGAATCTAGGTCAGTGTTATATGGACCAGTTATAGGGACCATTTGGAGAAATCTAAAAGTTACTTAGCAGGTGTGAATATTGTAAATGGGGCAGTATTGGGGGGCTATTGAGCCCTATGGTTAGGATCCGTCAGTGGTCTCTGTTTCTTGGTATGATTATAGAATATATCTAACTTCGATTCCTAGAGATTGTGCTATGTGGATGTACACGTGTTCTTCATTTGATTGTTTTACTAATCATTGTTATCCATGTTAATTGTTGCCCGTTAATTGTTATATCCAAATCATGTTTCAGTATCATCAATGCTCACCAGGATACTAATGAACTACATCTCGATTTCTTACACTAGATCTGCAGATGGCACAGAGGGTTATACAATCTCACCAAGATGAAGGCCAAACAACGGATATGATAATGATTCAATCATAGCTACTTTCCTTGCTGATATGTGTGAAGTGGTATTTGTATTTCAGAACATTGTTTTTCCTGTATTGTTTTGTGAATGAAATTCATTATTCCTTTTGGATTATCTAACATGTAATTAGCAAGAAGAACTTGATAGACAAAGTCTTGATCCCGAAATTGAATATATTTTTGTTTTTTTGGTCAGCGTTGAATCCAGAGACAATGGTACTATATAGCTGGCAGGGTCTGCCATTTGGATTTGGTTTGTGCAGTATCATGTTCATCATCATAAGTTCAATACTGTTGAAGGCAGAGACATTTAAGATTCAATGAAGATGGTGATGACAGTGAATGGGGAAATGATTCATATAGTATAAATTGTTGGTTTTATAATTAAACTTCGTTTTTTATACGCCAAATTCAAAAATGTATAAAATTCCTGGAGTTTCTTTATAAAAACGCAATGGATGTTCTCTGGAAATATAAATTTGGGTGAATAATTAAGGTCAGGAGTAGAATTATGGCCCACAAGGATATGGTGCTCACGATGCATATTTGCGCAAAAGTGGGAATCCTTGGCTGTATAACAGGTTCACATGCACAACAACATTGCAATGCATTAGTGGTGTTAGGTGTCTTTTGTAACTTTCTTATTTATATGCTTTGGAAGCTTTGTTTCCATGTATTCTCTTTTCAAATGATTTGGGCTAGGCTATTGGTTGAGTTCGAAGTATTTGATTATTCGGAACCGCATATAGCGTGGATGTAATATTTGTTATCTTTATGTGATAGTTTGTTTATACAAAAGAAGTGATATTTTGTTTATACATAAATGTGAGCCACAACAAATCAAAAATTTATGACATGCCAATTTTGTTAAAAGAAAAATATAGTTTAATGCATCGGCGAGGCGAAACGAGTTTTACCAAATCAAATCAGGACGGGGAGAGGCAAAGCCGAAGCCGAGCTTTACCAAATCATATCGGGACTGGGCGAGGTAAAGCCGAGCTTTACCAAATTAAATGGGGACGTGACGAGGCGAAGCCGAGCTTTCAAATCATGTCGGGATAGGGCGAGGCGAATCCCAAGCCCCAAGCCCCGCTTTACCAAATCATATCGGGACGGGGCGAGGCGAAGCCGAGCTTTACCAAATGAAAAATATGGTTCAAAGAAAGAGGCAGTGATGCATTGTATTTGTAGTTGGTACATAGATATGCCATTCTATTTGTAGTTGTAGATTGAATTGGTGAACCAAGTTTGCGAAGCCTCTCGGGCGTAGCACAGGCACAAAATCTAGTTCTCACTAAAGCTCCACTTGATTTAATTCATATGGATCTCTTCGGCCCTATTCAACAACCTATTGTTGCTGGGAAGAAGTATGCTTTAGTTATGGTAGATGGTTACACCAGATTCACTTGGGTGGCTTTTTTAGCTCATAAGAATGAAACCCTTGATGAATTCAAGATTATTGTTAATAGAATCCAAAACGAACAAGGTTGCAAGCTAAAGAAAATAAGAAGCGACAGTGGAACTGAATTTAAAGACACTAAGGTGTTTGAATTTTGTGACAAACTGGGGATTATTAAATAATACTCACCACCCATTACTCCACAAGCAAATGGAGTTGCAGAAAGGAAGAATAGGAACATTCAGGAAATGGCAAGGGTAATGTTCCATAACAAAAACTTACCGTTAAAGTTTTAGGGAGAAGCTTTTTTTACAGCATGCTATTTGATCAACCGTGTCAACCTACGGTTAAAAACCCTAAATACTCCTTATGAGTTGTGGTACGGTAAGAAGCCCAACCTACACTATTTCAGAGTGTTCGGAAGTAAGTGCTACATTCTGAAAAATCGAGAACAAAAAGGGAAATTTGATTCTAAAAACGATGAAGGTATGTTTCTTGGATATGCATGCGATACAAGTGGTTTTCGAGTATTTAATCTCATAAACCAAGTTATGATGGAATATGCAAATGTATTCATCGATGATCTGAGCAATTTTCGCATTAATAGCTCTCCTGCTGAATTGCCTCCAACTGAGACATTTGAGAAAGTCAAATAAATCCCAGAATCAGTAGAAGTTATTCCAACAGTTGATGATCATCATTTCTAGTAACGAGGAGAAAATCCCTAATCAGGATATTCCTGTTGAACAAGAACGTGCTCCTCCATGGCACCTCTGGGTTCAAAGGAATCATGATACTAATAATATTATTGGAGGAAAAGATTCTACGGCTAAGACAAGAGGACAACTTCAAAATATTTGTAATTTTGGTTGTTATCTATCGCAAGTAGAACCGAAAAATATTGATGAAGCTCTTAGTGATCCCTTTTGGGTGAATGCAATGCATGAAGAGTTAAATCAATTTCAAAGACAAGACGTATGAGAGCTCGTACCTTGTCCCTCTAATATCAATATTGTTGGTACCAAATGGATATTCAAGAACAAATCTGGTGAATTTGGCACCATTGTCGGAAACAAAGCCGGACTTGTCACTCAGGGATATTCACAGATTGAAGGTATCGATTTTGACGAAACCTTTGCTCCTGTGGCACGCCTTGAGTCCATTTGTTTGTTATTAGCTCATGCTTGTTTTCTCAAGGTTAAGCTATTTCAAATGGACATAAAATCCATGTTCCAAAATGGAAATTTAAAGGAAGAGGTCTATGTCGCTCAACCTAAAGGATTTGAAAATCCCGACTTCACAGATCATGTCCTTAAGCTCAAAAAGGCATTATATGCGTTAAAACAAGCACCTCGTGCCTGGTTCGAAAAACTAACTACTTCTCTTCTTAGGAAAGGTTTTTCGAGAGGTGGAGCTGATAAAACATTGTTTACCAAATGGAGTGGGAAATATGTAGTCATTGCTTAAGTTTATGTAGATGATATCATCTATGGAAACTTGCTAAAGATTTTCAAGTCTCCCTTGATAGGGAATTTGAAATGAGCTATGTTGGTGAATAGGCTTGTCAATGGAAGAATATCCGTCGGATATTTAGAATTCTGATATCCGATAGGTTAAGCACTATCGGATATTCGATATCCGATAATATCCTATAGGATATCAAAATCAGATATCGATTCCGATAGGTTAAGCTATCGGATATCGGATATTTATCCGATAATATCCGATTCTGACAAGAAAAACAACTATTGTCTGTAAAACATATGCAGAGCAGCAAAGGTGATATTTAAGTTAAATTTCTCATACATACCATTCAAATTGTCTTCAAAAAGTCTTAAAACATTACTCTTAAGTAGTTATGTCTCTAAGTAGTCTCTTACACACACATACATGAAAAGAAACACAAGCAAATGCTATAGAAAGTAATATAAGTATCTGTCACTCTCCTCTCCAGGCTCCAGCCTCTGACCCTCTTGAGTCTTGAATTCATTCGTCGTTGATTTCCAAATTTTCCATATCTGCATCCAGACAAACACACATAGATTAGATCCAAGTTGAAGTGCTAACAAGTAACAATAAATAGAGATTAGTAGTATTTCAGAAAAAACATCTAAGTAGATAGTTTGTTTTGTACTTCTCATTGCTCTCTAAATCAAAATATACTGGTCAAAACCAGCATCCGGTATGCTTTTCTCTTATGTAGTCATAACATATTTCAATAGGAACTAAGAAGAATAACAGATTAAAAATGGATCTATGCACTGAGTTTAAGCAAAAAAAAAAGAAAAAAAAATGTTACCTTCACAAATGAAATCTGGAAACCAATCGCTTAAGCACAACAATGCTTCAACAAGCTCTGGATCTAATGAAGCTCTGTGTGTTGTAAGCACTCTACCACCTGCACTGAACATTGATTCGGATGCCATACTGGTGACTGGGATATCCAAGACATCTCTTGCCATCTTTGCAAGAGTTGGGTACTTAGGTGCATTTAGTTTCCACCAACTCAAGATTTCAAACAAATACTCATCTTTTGGTGAGCCTTTGCTAAGCATTGGTTCTTCTAAATACTTGTCCAACTCAGATTTCTGCACCTCAAATTCAATGTTCTCCATCATAAACTCATCATATTCAGGATCACGTACTTCATCTGGATTGTCTGAATCCATCATACTTGAGCTAGAGACAGAGCTAGAGACAGAGCTGCGGGCGCCAAAATAGTGTTCATCTGCATTTGAGTTTTGTGAATCATACTCATAAAAACGAGCTGTCAATTTTGTTTTGAATTTGTTATACTCCACTGCATAGCCAGTTCCATACAACTTCTTATAACGAAACTCTACCCATATGGCTTTGTATCTAGGATCTAACACAACTCCGATGCCCATATCCAAATTACTTTCAAGCCAATACACATCGAACTTCTCCCTCATCTTCAACCCCATTTCTATGATATACGCATACTCACTGTCTTCCCATTGTTTGATGCACTTGTTAACTTCATAGACCCCATTGTAGTACAGATTTGCAGTTGGATACTTCATCCCTGCAAACCTGGTTGAAACATCATTAAACACCTCTAAACACTTGCAAATAACTACCCCTTGTTGCCACTCATGTTCACTTGGTATACAATCGAATTCAGGATCAAGGACAACAAATCTTTGAAACCCTTTTTCAACTCAATTGCATTTTTAAGCATAAGAAAAACTGAGTTCCGTCGAGTGTCCACTGCAAGACTAACTGCCTTTCCAGAAAACCTACATTGTGACAGTGCCGTTTCAAACCTCTCTTTCCTAGCTTGTGAAGCTTTAACATACTTAACACAATCTTTAATTGATTGCACAAACTTAGCAGCAACTTTCATACGATCTAGGACAACCAAATGAAGAATGTGGTTGGCACACCTCATGTGAAACAATTCCCCATCAAGAACTAGACAATCCTTATTATTTAGCCACTTAATCAAATTTCTCATCATCACACCATTAGCAGCAGCATTATCAGCAGTTAAAGAAAGGAATTTCCTATCTATGTTCCATTCAATAGTGCAAGTTTTGATACATTCTGTGAGAACATCTCCTGTGTGTGGTGCTGGCACTAAAATATAAGTTAATGTTTTCTTAACCAAATTCCATTCATCATCTATGTAGTGGCATGTTACACAACAATACCCATCTTTAGTATGCTTAGCAGTCCACATATCAGTTGTAAGACAACATCTAGAGGTCAGATTATCTAATTCTACTTGCAATTCTAGTTTCTGTTCATGAAAAAACTTCATCACATCACTTCTGGTTGTGTTTCTACTCATGATCTTAACAGCAGGGTTCAAAGACTTGCAAAACATTCTAAAGTAAAAATGTTGAGCCATGTTGAGAGGGTAATCATGCTTATCAATCATTTTAACCATGTATTCCCTAGAAACTGCAGGATCATACTGCCAATTAGCTAATTTTAAAGCTTTGTTACCTGCTGTTTTCAGTGAAGTAGAAATCTGTTGTTGTCCATCCTTGTTCTGTGGTCTCTTTTGGCAAATCTTTAGATGATTATGCAATCTTGTAGTACCAGTGACACTATCAGCATCAACTACCTTCTTGCAATGATGGCATGTACCTAGTACAACAGCTTCCCTCACGTGTGTTTTCTTGTTGTGTCTTACTTTACAATCCCTTTCAAATTCATCCCACACTGGTGACCTTATTGCTCTAAGCTTTTTCTTCAGAGCGGTTATCAGTGGATCCTCACCAGCTTCTCCATCTTCATCATCTGTATGAGATCCTGGCATGTTATCATCAGCTAGGTTCTCTTCTGGTTCTGGTAATCTCCTAGTGTCATTAGTACCCGGTGTTGAGCCAATTGCTGAAGATTGAACACTTTGTGATTGTGAACCACTCCTAGAAACGACAACATTTGATTGAGATTGAGATTGAGGCAAATGGGTTGACTTTGAGGTTGCAACTGTCTTGCCCTTGGCTGGTTTTTTTAACATTTTTGCAAGTGCTTGCTGTGTAGCCTGTGTATTCCAGTTCAACCAATTTTCATATCAAACCCAAATTTACTGTATCATGAAGTAACACAACATGCCAAATTCAAACCCTAGCAAAGAAATTGTAAAAAAAAATAGCTTCAGAACAGAAGAACCCTATGTAGTCCAAGCATAAATTGACGAGAATAGGTAGTTATAGTCATAGAGGCAGTTGAATTACCAAATACAAAACCCGTTGGTCGAAAAATCATTGAATACAAAACCATCTCAAAAATAGATCAATCCAATCAAACCCTAAAACTATATCAATATTTAAGTTAAACCCATCTCAAATCTTTCTCTAATTTCATCCATACATGTAAGTCATATCAAACCTTAATTTTTGATTGCAAGACAGAAACCCTATTTTCATGTGAATCGATGAATCGAACACAAAAATCGAACATAGAAAATAGAAGAGAATCAGTACCTGATTGAGCGGGTGAGTGATTGATAAACAACTGAGTGATTGATTGATCTAGAGAGGCAGAGACAGAGTGGAGAGTGGAGAGCAGGAGAGGCGACTGTCGACTGAGAAACTAAGCAGAGAAGAAAAAATGAAAAAAAGAAATGACTTCGAGTGTCTAGTGGAGTGAAATAACTAGGGTAGGAGAAAATTACAAGTACGTTCTTACTCCTTAGCATATCGGATATCTAAACAAAAGGATATAGGCTAATCCGATTCCGATATGGTAAGAAAGAAATATCCGATAATATATTATATCCGATATCCGATATCCGATAAAGCGGATAAAATCCTATAGGATCTCGAATAATCGGAAACGGATTCCGGATATCGGACAGATATTGACAGGCCTATTGGTGAATTAAAATTCTTTTTGGGATTACAGATTCAACAACACAAGGATGAAATTTACTTATCTCAAGAAAAATATGCTAAGGATCTTGTTACAAGGTTCGGTATTGATAAGTCAACTCCAAAGATGACTCTTATCCCCACCACTGGTAAACTACATCGAGATGAGAAAGGATTAACGATCTATTATTGGAATCCTTTTTTTATCTCACATCTACTAGACCTAATATTGCTTTTAGTGTTGGTTCTTGTGCTAGATTTCAAGCTAATCCAAAGGAGTCTCATCTTGCAGCTGTAAAAAGGATTATGCGATACATTCAACACACTATCGGGTATGGTCTATCTTATACTTTTGATACTAACACTAATATTACTGCCTATTCAAATGCTGATTGGGATGGATGTGTGGAAGGCATAAAGAGTACATCTGTGGATTTCTACCATATAGGATTCAATCTTGTGGCTTGGCATAGCAAGAAACAAAATTCACAATCCCTTTGAACGTGTGAAGCAGAATACATTATTGCAGGATCATGTTGTACTCAACTTCTATGGATGAAACAAATGCTTGCTGACTATGGAATTGACATTATAATAATGACAAATATTTGTGATAACTCTAACGCGATTCGCATCACTGAGAATCTGGTGGAGCACTCAAGAACTAAGCACATCGACGTCAGGTATCATTTTATTAGAGATTTCTATGAAAATGGCATCATTAACATGGAATTTGTGCCTTCCGAACAAAAATTGGCTGATATTCTCACCAAACCTGTAGATATGCTATGTTTCAACACTTAAAGCAGTCTATTGGTGTTGTTTTGGTTCATTAGATTTCTAGCTTTTTTCTTGCCCCTGGATCTATCAATATCTTTTGGGCAATAAAATCTTGGAGTTTCAGTGAAGTGTTGTTTCAATTCCTTCTTTGTTTATAGTAATAGTAGCTTATTTCTGTTTACTATCAAAATGTCCAAAGAAATCCTTCTTTTCTTGCAAAAGTAAGGTCGCTCTTGTTTTTCTTTCGGGAATGACATTTTATGGGAGAGAGTTCTTATTTGAACTTGTGCTTAATTTCCAAATCTTTGTGAAGAGTGCGGCTGTGGAATATTGTAGGAGTTATCTTGTATCTTTATAAACTCCTTGATGAACACACTAAGTTTAGACTATGTGAAATCATCAAAACAAAGTTGACATGTTATCTTTTAGTCATGAAGTATCTCTTTGAGAATTTCATTATGATCCCGCTAGTTACGTACCTTTGCCAATTTATATTAACAAAAAGGGGTATAATTATTTTGTAGTTCACGCTACAAATACATATGGTTTATGGATCATTATGTAAGGAAGAGTTGTTTTCATTGTGAGATGAAGTATTGACTAAAGGGGGGGGGGGGTGATACATATCACCGTAGTATTATTGTCAAAGTTGTGATACAATAGAACTTTGATGTTGTGTAATACTATGACACTGTATAATAATAATTGAGAACATCTTTTTTCTTATTGTTACGGCTACGGGATCTTCAACAACTATGATGCTGAGTTGAGCACGATCAGAATCACTGGAGTACTTGGAGTGGCGAAGAATTCAAGGAATGTTGAAGAACCAAGGAAATCAAGCATTTGGATGAGAAGCTAAAAAGTTTATTTATTTTGCAATCCATATGTATTGATAGTTTTGTCACTAAAATTTAAAAATGGAGATTGTTAGAGCACTGCTCGGTCGAACTCGCAAGCAAGCTTGTTTGTCAAGTTTAGTTGTCAAAACTATAATTCTTGATTTCTAGTCTACTTATAGCTATGTCTCGGATTAGGATAAAATGTGTAGTTGAGCTTTAGAATTCACGACGTTCATCGATTGAAGGCGAAGAATTACTAAGGGGATCTTGTGGAACTTCATCAAGAAAAGGTACGTGGAGACTTGAACTCATCTATCACTCAGAAGTTTATTCTATTCTATCTCCTATTGAGACAAATTTGTATAGCTATATACACTTTACATTATACACATTTGATAGTTCGAGCTGAATTTAACTCACTTATATCTTTCTCGAAATATGTGTTGGAAAGCTTTTTTCTTTTACTACTTTCATCATTATTCTTGATGAAAGTCAAACGATGATCATGTGTTGTGTGAGACAGTCATTTGATGTAGACTCGGAATGTTTCATATTGATCATTCGATCACTTGAAAATTCCTTATAAGATAATAGTTTGTGTGAGACAACTATTGTCGTATTCTAAGAATGTCTCAATCATTGAAATGCGAGTTAAGATCCAAAACCCATGTCTGGATACATTACGGTTTGTGTACCAAGTGTGCAAACTTTTTTGATGGAATTCAGGACCGGAAGTTAAGTTTGCATACCCTTTCGCAAACTTAGTCAACTGTTTAAGTCAGGGTACTTGAGTTTGAATACCCGTTCGCAAACTGATTTGACTGTTGAAGTCTGGGAACCAAGTTTGCGTACTCGTTCGTAAACGTTTTCAACTAAGTTCGGTTCGGAGCTAAAATTTGCGTACCCACTTGAAAATTGCCGGCTTGTGACCAATGTCCGGAACTTAAGTTTGCTTACCCGTTTGCAAACTTAAGTGGTTTAAGTTCTAAAATCTGTTAAGTATGATTTCATACTCATGAAAAAATACATATATATATTAAGGAATGTAATCCTTGCAAACCGTGGCTAAAATGTTTATGAACTGATTCTTTTGAATCAATCCGATTTTGCTTCAATTGTGTCTTGTATACTTCTATGAGAATATAAACAATTGAACAACTCTATGAGTAACACAATTAGATTCATTTGATTATCAATTGATCTAGAAGTGTTAAGATGAATATGGATAACTTTGGTTAATTTTTATTGAGCCAACTCAATATACATGTTTAGGTACGGTTACCCATATTTAAATGAAGGTATATTTCATTTGTGTATAAAAATCTAAGACCTCTAATGGTGGAAAGATATTAGCTTGAATCTTGAATCAGTTTTCATCTAACAGTGAATATTGATTGCTTTGTTCCAAAGTTATCAACCCCTGATTTGAAGTCTATATAAAGGGGAACTCTAGAAACTGGGAAACCTAATCCCCACACCTCCTGTGTGATACTAGCTGCGACTAGAGTCGGTTATCCTTTAACCTAGGTTTTTCCTAAAAGAATTATAGGTTAACGACTTAAAGACTTCACTGATATTCTAAAGCCAGACCCAACTATTTTCTCTGTAGTTGTGTGTTCTGATCTTACTTGTTTTATCGTATTGACTACTATATTCTCTAAGATTTGCTTGAGATTTATCTCTGATAGGTAAGATATAAAGAGTAATCACAAAGCTCTTCGTCTCATTCTTTGTGATTCCACAGTAAGTTGCTTTACTACCATATAGTTGAGTTATTGTAAGGTAATTGATATTTCTAGATTGTTCTTCGAGAATATAAGACCAAATTATCAATTGGTTCCTGTTCACCTTGATTTATCAAAAGACGGTACAAACTTCGTAGGTATTTCTGTGGGAGACAGATTTTTCTATCAGAATAGACATTTCTGTGGGAGACAAATTTGTTTATCAAGTCTTCGTTTTTAGGTCGTAACAACTCTTAGTTGTGGGTGAGATCAGTTAAGGGAATCAAGTGTGTCGAGTCCTGCTGGGATTCAGAGGCGTAAGGAACGCGACTGTAGCTTAATCAGTGTGAGATTGGTTAGGGCTCAACTACATTCCAGTACGAAGTTAACTTGTAGTAGGCTAGAGTCTGTAGCGGCTTAATAAAGTGTTGTGTTCAAATATGGACTAGGTCCCGAGGTTTTTCTTCATTTGCAGTTTCCTCGTTAACAAAACTTCTGGTGTCCATGTTATTTCTTTTCCGCATTATATTTTCTATATAATTGAAGTATCACAGGTTATGCGTAGTTCAATCAATTGGTAAATCCAACCTTTGGTTGTTGATTGAAATTGATTGATACTTGAATATTGGTCTTTGGTACCATTCAAGTTGTTTCTCATAATAATCAGGCTCGCATATTTCTATCTATTTGATTTGCTGATTACATTGAGAAACAAAGATATAACTCTTGGATGTATTTTCCTTGATTGAGCTTGACTGTCTAGTTGATTCTCCTGGAATTATATTGGAGTTAGTTCATAGAGATTTCCTAAACGAAATATTGGGTTTGGTTGTTAGACTCCTGCTTTTTCAGATTGTACTTTCCTTTTCCAGACTTTTGATCCTTCCAAGCGCAATAACTAGATCATTCTTGGATGATTCAAATTGAAATTTAATATCTTATCATTCCGAATTAAATAACAAGTTCATCTCAATGTTCTCCAAATTCTCTAGCTTTGCTTGAAGAATAATTTCCCGTTCATGACCTTCAACAATTTCTTCTTTAAGATTTCATATTTGTTTGAGATAATCACTTGCACAACTAGAATCAAGTTGGTCTCGCAAGTCTTTATTGTCACTATGAAGTCTGTCATATTTAACTTTCTCACTAAATAAGGTTCTTTCAGTTTCTGATGACATTCCTTAAGAAGTTTATTAGCAACCGGATCTTCATGGTACACTTCTTCGTTAGAGTCAAAATATGCGCCTGAAAAACATCTTCCAGAAGATAATGCAAACTCGCTTGTATATTCCGGATAATCGTCATACATATCGGCTAGAGTTGGGAGTGTTGAAGTGTATGATGGTTGTCTACGGTCCCTACTACATCATACAGAAGACAAGTGCCCGAAACCACGACAGTTGAAGCATCCGACAACATCATCAGGAGATGTTGTATCTTTAGAAAATTTCTTTTTCTTGTTTCTCAAGATTTTTCTAAATTTTCTTGGAGTATCATCCTTAGTATCTGTTGAACCAGATTTATCCTAAGAGGATTCAGTAGTGTCTACAGCTGTAAGAGAAATCACTTCTTTTTCAGACCAGTGTTCATTACCAAAGATCTTTAACTTTCCAACGAGGGTGGTGTTTCTGGAAAGTGTTGAAAGATCGTTTTCTTCTTCAATGACATGTTTTTTGGACTCGTATCTCGATGGTAAAGACCTGAGAATTTTGCACACATTATCTTTATTGGGGATAGTTCTTCCTAACGAATGTGAGGAGTTAACTATCTGAGAGAGTTTTTGGTTAAATTTATCAAAGTTTTCATCATCAAACATATGAAGGTTTTCCCAATCAGATGCTAGGTTTTGAAGCCTTGCTTATTTCTCTGGGTATTCCTTTCAAATACAGTCTGCAAGATATCCCAAGCTTCTTTCGAAGTTTCACATGTAGCCACGTGATGTCGGAGATCTTGGATTATGGCAGTATAATAACATTCAACCCATCAGAATTATGCTTTGCAGCACTGATTTCAGTTTCGTTATATATAGCTATGTCCTTAGCAACAGTATTCTCGCCTTCACGAACTGTTGGAGGAACATACCCCTTTACAAAAAGTCTCCATGTCTGAAAATCACGGGTTTGTAAGAAGGAGTGCATAATTATTTTTCACCATAAGTAATTAGTGTGAAAAGGCGAGGGTACCCAAATATATCTCAAGCTAAAACTTTTCCTTCATATAAGTCCTTTCTCCGAAAGTGATTGTCTATGGACTGAGTCGAGACAATACAACAAATCGGTTCACACTTCGTGTGATCATCTATGGATACGAGATCGAGACAATACAACAATGAAGTATGTTTACTTGATACAAAAGTTCGGACTTAACTAAACACAATAAGATTGCTTATCAAGTAAATATGAATTAACGTTTGTGTAATTTACTTTAATTATAATAAAATAATTATAATGCGGAAATATAAAGTAAATGACACAACAAGATTTTGTTAACAAGGAAAACCGAAAATGCAGAAAAACCCCGGGACCTTGTCCAGAATTGAATACTCTCAGGATTAAGCCGCTATACAAAATAAACCAACTTCGTATAGTTGATACCAAGCAACTAAACCTATAGTTCACCTAGTTCCGTCTGTATTCCCACGCCTCCAGCATGTAAACAAGTCACATACTTGGACTAATTCCTTTGGTTCATTCCAAACAGTATAGGAACAACAAATATGTTTGGTATCAACTCTCTTCAACCAAGTGATATGAGTTGGACAAAGGCTCTTCTGTTTATCTTAACATAAACTCCTTTGCCAGGTTCCAAGATCTATCTTTTGTTCAATTACCAAAAGGTAATCGTTAATATTTTGCAATCAATGCCTTTAATCCCAAGGAAACGTATTGATGCCGATCTACACATCTATTTTATCAAAATACCACAAGGATAAATCGATTATAGTTGGATCCTCTTTTACCGAAACAAGTATTTTGCACACCAAAGATTTATATAACCAAGTCAGAAATCTTTTATCTTTTTTTTGTCTTCAAATCTTCTTAGATCTTCAATAAACACCTGCACACAACTACTTGAATCTCTTGTGATCAATCACACACAAAACGGAGTCCGTTAACAATGGATTATCACAAGATCGTCTTTAGCACTAACAACAATCTAAATATCCCTGTCGAAACCTTGAACTAGTTTTGAGTGAATCGTATATCAGAAGAGAAGATTCTCAAGCAAAAAAACTAGGTGCAATCAAAGTTCAACCACCGTTAGTCAATAAAATCAATATGAAAACAAAAGATAAACCGCAATTATCTAGTTTCCCACCAACGGTATGCACCAGAGCTTAACAATCCCAAAGAAGACTTTAAACTGAGCGGCCGTAAGAGATTTCGCATAATTAGGTTACTCTCCTCTCCGAATAGGCGGCTTCACCAGTAACAGTACAACAAATGAAGTTTACTGTCACGAAGGATTAGTTTGCTAGAAAGGCAAACTTCAAGTATTTATAGACAAGGAATTTTGGGCACCAAGGAATTTCCAAAACCGAAAATATTCTCAAGATATTCTATAATAATTTTCATATTCGGTTTTCATAATTCCTAAGAATGCTCTGTCCAAAAATAATGATCGAAAATCTCCTTGGAAAATCTTTAACTAGCAAAAGCACATTACTAATTCTTATTTTCCATATATAATTAAAATCCTTAACTAAAAGATTCTTAACTTATTTAATTTCGATCCTGGGATTTACTTCCTTCTTAGCCGTTAAGGAATATCTTTGAACAATAAAAAATATACGCATTACTGCATGTGTTCAAAGTGTGTTGACATCCTTTCTTTGTAAGTCCTCTTTCATACTTACTCACTTTTAACCAATTTACCACACTT
Source organism: Papaver somniferum (assembly GCF_003573695.1). Taxonomy (NCBI): domain Eukaryota; kingdom Viridiplantae; phylum Streptophyta; class Magnoliopsida; order Ranunculales; family Papaveraceae; genus Papaver; species Papaver somniferum. Next base: position 30,981,799 of record NC_039362.1, on the reverse strand, counting down.
CCAAACAAATTGAGAATTGGTTCATCTGACTTTGAAGAGCTATGCGATTGATTAAGAACTTCTCAATCACAAATCATGGGTTTAACGGTTCTTCCAAAACAAGTTTCGGTTCTACCTCCATGTGAGTACTGTGCATAGTCACACTAGCTTCCCTAAATTCGGTTGACTAGGTACTAGGATCGGTTCCCCACATATATATGGTATCTAACTCATATGTGTTGCACATGTCCAAAGGATCGGTTCCCCTTTTCCTAAAAACGTGTTGCACATGTCCGTAGGATCGTTTCCCCTTTCTGCTATAAACCTTGTTGCACCCCATACAAGGATCGATTCCCCTTTGTGATGTGTTGCGCCTCTTACTAGGATCGGTTCCCCTTTAGCCATTGTTAGGCCTTTCAAACTACACAAACTCGATCATACCAACAAGTGATTACTTAAGATCGTTTCACTAATAAAAGTCATACCAATACAAAAGTAAGGCCTCATGTGTATAGTTTTACCAAGAACACAAACAAGTTATGAGCGGTTATACTAGGATGAAATCCTCACCTCATACTCATACATAATCACAATAACGTTCATAAGATTATGTTGATGTCTTATCTACAAAGTTTAATGGTTAAGCAATAAACCTCGTATTGAATTCCTTAATACTATGTCTATCTAGAGTGTTCATGCTTCGCAGTTTTGTTTTCAATATGCACGACTTAAAAGATACGTTAGGCAATATTAGATCATTGCTCGGTCGAACTCGCATGCGTTTATATCTCAAGCATGTTTGTCAATGTTAGTGATCAAAACTATAAGTCTTGATTTCTAGTCTACTATAGCTAAGGTCTCGGACTAGTATAGAAAGTGTAGTTGAGCTCAAGAACTTCATGGCAATCATCATATAAGACGAAGGACTACTTAAGGAACCGGTGGATCTTCATCGAATAAAAGGTATGTGGAGACTTGAACTTATCTATCACTCAAAAGTCTATTTATATCCTATCTTGAGACAAAAGTCATTTTGCTATATAGATTTAGATTATACACATTTGCTATTTCGAGCCGAGTTTATCTCGCTTATCTATTTCTCCAAATATGTGTTGGTAAGCTTTCGCTTTAGCCAAGTTCATCTTTACCTAGTGACGAAAGTCATGACAACTTTAAATCACTTTGAAAATTGCTTACTTTGACGAAAAATAGTTTGTGAATAACAACTATAGAATATCAACGTCCTCTAAGAATGTTTTAATGATTGAAATGAAAGTTTAGATTATATAACCATGAGAGGATATAAGCATTGTTGTGGAAACACATATATGTATAAGTCCTTATTCCTTGAACCGAAGTTTGTGAACTTCGTTGATCAAGAGAACTGGAATAGTGGCGTGAGCCAAGTCCGCGAACTGGCGGAAGTTCTCGACCCGAGAAATTCTATTGGAGTTTGTGAACTCCCTCCGGGAACTTAAGTCTGCGAACCCATTCCGCGAACTTGAGCAGGTTATATCTAAAAACGATATTTGTGAACTTATTCTTATATAAAATAAGGAATGCAAATTGCAAACCGTGGCGATATAATTCATGAACTGATTCGAGTGAATCAAATCGTTTTTGCTTGAATTGTGTCTTGTACAGTTACATAAGATTTCCTTACAATTGAACAACCCTCTAACTAGTTCATTTGAGTCACTTGAACTAGTTATGGTGAAGAAGAATATGGTTGATATGAAAGTGATCATATGGCTAACCATTTGGTTGACTATTGTTGAACCAACAAATGTACAAGTTTGGGTACGGTTACACAAGCCTAGAAACGTGCATTTCATTTGTGTGTAACAAGCTAGTTTTCGATCTAACGGTTAATCAGGTTTTCATCTAACGGTGAATATTGAATGCTTTGTTACCAAGCTAACATTGATTGCAAACCCTGATTTGAAAGACTATATAAGGGAGAACTCTAGCAACTGGGAAACCTAATCCCCACACCTTCTGTGTGATACTAGTTGTGCTACGCTAGAGTAGATTCTCCTTTAACCTTTGGTTTCTTCTTCTAAACCATGTTAACGACTTAAAGACTTCATTGGGATTTTGAACCCAGACCGATACTACTTTCTTGTAGTTGTGTGATCTGATCTTGCTGTTTCTATCGTACGAGTACAATTGTAATAATTGGCTTGAGATTGATATCTCCGATAGGAAATATATAAAAGAAATCACAAACACTTTGTCTCATCGTTTGTGATTCCGCAATATCTTTTTTCGGGAATATAAGATTATTGTGAGGTGATTGATAATACTAGGCTGTTCTTCGGGAATATAAGTTCGGTTTATCAATTGGTTCTTGTTCACCTTGATTTATCAAAAGACGGAACAAAACTCGTAGGTATATTCGTGGGAGACGGATTTATCTATTATCGTATACTTTTCTGCGTGATACAGATTTGTTTATTAAATTCTTCGACTTTGGGTCGTAGAAACTCTTAGTTGTGGGTGAGATCAGCTAAGGGAATCAAGTACGTAGCATCCTGTTGGGATCAGAGACGTAGGAGCATAACTGTACCTTGGATCAGTGAGATTGATTGGGGTTCAACTACAGTCTAGACCGAAGTTAATTTGGAGTAGGCTAGTGTATGTAGCGGCTTAATACAGTATGTGTTCAATCTGGACTAGGTCCCGGGGTTTTTCTGCATTTGAGGTTTCCTCGTTAACAAAATTCTGATGTCTGTGTTATTTCTTTTCCGCATTATATTTTGTTATATAATTGAAATATCACAGGTTGTGCGTTGTTCAATCAATTAGAATATCCGAACTTTTGGTTGTTTATTTAAATTGATTGACAATTGAATATTTGTCTTTGGTACCATCCAAGTTATCTCTCTAGTATTTGATAACGACTCGTATATTTCTATTTGCTTGAGTATATATCAAATCGAGAGATTGAGATATAAACTCTTTGATATACTTTTTTATCTAGATTGAATCTGACTGTCTAGTTGATTCTCTAGAAAGTATATTGGAGTTTGTCCATACAAATTGCTAAGCGAAATATTGGGTGTGATTGTTGTACGCCCGCTTTTTCAATTGGTATCAGAGCTGGCAAACATGTTTAAGACCTTATAAGTCTGTGTTTGTAGCGATCTGACTCTATGGACAGAAGTACTATCTCAATAAATGCACCACCAGATCCAGGGATTCCAGAATTTTCTTCCATGACTGATTTACTCAAGTCTGTAGAAGAAATTTTGTCTAAACCTCCACCAGGTTTAAATTCCCTTGAAGTGTTTTCAGGATGTGAAAAGAAACTTGAGAGTCGATCCTCTGATGTTGATTTTGTTCTCCAGAAAGGACAAGAGTCTCTTGTCAGGATGAATCAAGTTATGATGAACAATTTTAGTGTTGATGATAATATTGATTTTTTAGTCAGTAAGAGCAATGCTCCTCTTCAGTATTCTGTTATTGGTAATAAACTAGATCAACTATATGAAGAGTTTAACTCTCAATTAAATGAGAAATCAACCCCAATGCATGAATTGTTTCATGAATTAATTCCTGACACTTCTTATTGTGATAGTGATGTTGTTGAATCCAGGATGTCTTCTTTTACCAAAAGTGTTTCCATGTGCAATACAAAAAACTATTCACATAAAATATGGAAAAAGAGAAATCTAAATTTCAAAAATTCTTTGGTTATGACAATGCTCTTTGATAATCCTATAGAATTTATGTTCTGGAATGATCTCAATTCTTCGAGGCATAAGAGCTGTTGGAAAGAGACTCTCTCATGGTGTTATGCTGTGCAAAATTGATTTTTGTATCTACAAAAATTACTCAACTACAAATAAACGTTGAGCTATTGCTCCTTATTTGTAACAAACGAGTTCTTGTCCTGCACACGAGCGGTTCACATACGCTGAACCAGAACCGTATCACGTACGAATCCAGTTTTTGTACGTGTCAAATGGTTCAGTCAATACCTAAAAGATAAAAAAAAGTCTCTTTGGTTGCTTCACCCCTCTTCTTATTCTCTCCAGTTCGCAGACGCAAGAAGAAACCGATCAGTTCTCATGCCCTCATCATCTTGATTATCAACCAAATCAATGTTAGTTTGCTCCCTTGGTTCCAGAATTAGCTCTTGAACGTGAGGTCAAGAACCTTTTGGATATTTGAAGTTCGAGTACTTGTTTGCCATTAACCAGTTCGTGTACCAAGTAAGTTCTTCTTCCTCTCTATTGCATTTTTGTCCAAAAATGGCTCATAGGAAAAAGTTATGACGTGGTGAAGGTTCAAGTTCTCAACCGAATCAAAACATAGATAGTGATGATGAGTTCGAAGATGATGAAATTGGTTTAGATGTTTTACAGCCTTATTATGACCCTGCTCTTCAAATTAGTTTCACTAGTTGCTAGGAATAAATATGTCAAGTTCCTTAAAGGGAAGTTTGATATAGAGAGGGTTTATGATCGTACTGTTAACGAATCTGAGTTTCATTAGTTTATGAACCAACATGAGTGGGGTTATGTTCATGATGGTCTTGGGTCTTCATTTCCTGAAATGACCTGCCAGTTTTATGCTAACCTGCACGCTGCTAACAAAGTCAGTTGTTGCTTCAAGACAATGGTTGGAGGGATAACATTTGAGGTAAATTGTGAAGTGATTGCATATTTGTTGAACTTATCACTTGGTCGCTCGTTTGCAATTCCTCAACCTGAGAATCCCAGACCAACTCAGGCTCAGCTATCCGAATTGCTTCTAAATATAAGTGAATCATGGTCACGAGCCAAGTTGTCTGTTGACAACATTAGCTTTCATCTGAAGGTCTTCAACGAATTGGCAGTTGCAAATCTGATTCCAAGTACACTTGATAAGAATCTCTGGAGTAGAACCCTAGATGAGATGGTTTGCTACCTTATCTTAGGTGAAGAGATTGATTTCTGCGATCTGATTATTCGTCAGATGATTCATATGGTTTCACAAAAAAAGAATCTTGGGTTTCCATGTCTTATCAGTAGAATCTGCAGCCAATTTCGGGTTAAACCAATTGGCACCTGCACTGGTTATGCTTCTCCTCTATCTCAGACTGACATAAACAAGATGAAGAAGCCAGCCTCCTCTGAAGGCAATCCTCTTAATGAAAGAATTGAGTGCCTTCAGGAACAACTAAGCTACGTGTTGGGAATTCATCCTGAATTAACTGAACGTGTGTGTAAGATTGCTGAGAAATATAATCGCAGTCAAGCTTAGTTCTTTAATTATCTGTTAAACTTCTTATGTTGAACATCTGCTGTTACTATTATGTTTATCCTTGAATGTTTTTTAATTAAAATTGCTACATATGATTGATCCATGAGAAGTACAGATAAATCTTGTCAAAAGTAAAGTCTTTCGTATGTCGATATGCATGTATTGATAAAAAAATGAATAGACTTTTGATAAATACAAAAGTTAAGCCTATTATGTCAATTTTTGATGGAAGATAGTTTAAAATCTTTTGTTTGCAAGGATTATGTCTATTAAATGTCGTTATGCGAATAATGATGGAAAATAAAATGAATCCTTGTGTATTCCGCAGTATTGATCTTCCCTGATCCATTTTTTATGTATTACTGTGAGGCTCCATAAAGTGTCTAATGTTGAGCACCAAAACGACCAAGTTGATTATTTTTATGATTAGCTTAGTTGTTGTTCCGCGAGGTACTTTATGTCGAGCATATTCAACTAAATTAATCATCTTGTTTGTTTATTTAGTTGTTGCTCCGTAAGTTTTCTTATGTCGAGCATGACCAATTAAATTGATTACTTTTGTGATTAGTTTGGTTGTGTATTTTAATTAGATTAATTATGGGTTCTCTTGTGATTAATCTAATTGTATATTTTTGAGTCTCCATAAGTTCACTTATGTTGAGCATTTTCGATTGAATTAATCACGGGTTCTCTTGTGGTTAATTTAATTGAGTTTTTTGGATTCAAATTCATACTTGTATTTGATTTGTTATGTCCAAAGAAATCCTTCTTTTCTTTCGAAATTAAGGTCGCTCTTGTTGTTCTTTCGGGAATGACATTTTATGGGGGAGAGTTCTTAATTGAACTTGTGCTTAATTGCCAAATCTTTGTGGGGAGTGCGGCTGTGGAATATTATAGGGGTTATCTTGTATCTTTATAAACTCATTGATGAACGCATTTAGCTTCGGATTTATGATTTCATCTAAATAAGATGATATGTGTTTCTTTATTTTGGTCATGAAATGTCTCTTTCGGAAATTTCATTAGGATACCGTTCTTATACCTTTGCCAATTTTATTGACAAAAAGGGGGAGAATTAATATGTAGTTCACATTACAAATGCATATGGTTTTCGGATCATTATGTAAGGGGGAGTGGTTTCCATGTGAGATGGAGTATTGAATAAGGGGGGAGTGATACATATCACCATAGTATTGTTGTTGAAGTTGTGATATAATCGAACTTTGACGATGTGTAATTATACTATGACATTGTATAACAATGATTGAGAACTTTTGTTTTCTCGTTGTTATAGCTACGGATTTTCAACAACGATGATGCTGAACTTACAACCTTTGGGATCATTGGAGTACTTGGAAGTGACGAAGATTTCGAATAATGTTGAAGATTAGGCGTATGGAATAGGAGCTACAAAAGTTAATTTATTTATTTTTTGTATTTCATATGTATTGATAGTTTTGTCAATAAAATTGACAAAGGGGGAGATTGTTAGAGCATTGCTCGGTCGACCCAAGAAATTCTGTTGGAGTTTGTGAACTCCCTCCGGGAACTTAAGTCTGCGAACCCAGTCCGCGAACTTGAGCAGGTTATATCTAAAAACGATATTTGTGAACTTATTCTTATATAAACTAAGGAATGCAAATTGTAAACCGTGGCTATATGGTTCATGAACCGATTCGAGTGAATCAAATCGTTTTTGCTTCATCTGTGTCTTGTCTAGTTACATAAGATTTCCTTGAAATTGAACAACTCTCTAACTAGTTCATTTGAGTCATTTGAACTAGTTATGGTGAAGAATAATATGGTTGATATGAAAGTGATCATATGGCTAACCATTTGGTTGACTATTGTTGAACCAAAAAATGTACAAGTTTGGGTACGGTTACACAAGCCTAGAAACGTGCATTTCATTTGTGTGTAACAAGCTAGTTTTCGATCTAACGGTTGAAATTTATTAGCTTGAATCTAATCAGGTTTTCATCTAACGGTGAATATTGAATGCTTTGTTACCAGGCTAACATTGATTGCAAACCCTGATTTGAAAGACTATATGAAAAAGCGGGGGTCTAACAACACCACCCAATATTTCGTTTAACAATCTATATGGACTAACTCCGAAACACTTTCTAGAGAATCAACTAGACAGTCAGACTCAATCTAGGTAAAAGTATCTTAAGGAGTTAATGTCTCTCTCTTGTTTTGATTCACTCAAGCTAATATAAATCAGTGAGTCCTAATCAAACACAAGGAATAACTTGGACGATACCAAAGTGTTAGAGCATAGCTCGGTCGACCTCGCATGCGTTGCTATATCAAGCATGTTTGTCAATGTTAGTGATCAAAACTATGAGTCATGATTTCTAGTCTATTATAGCTAAGTCTCGGACTAGGATAAAAAAGTGTAGTTGAGCTCAAGGACTTCGTGGCGATTCATCATAAAACGACGAAGATCTACTCAAGGAACCGTAGAACTTCATCAACAAAAAGGTATGTGGAGACTTGAACTTTTCTATCACTCAAAAGTCTATCTACTCTATCTACTACTTATTATGAGACAAAAAGTCGTATGTTATATAGACTGGATCATACACATTTGACATTTCGAACTGAGTATTCACTGCTTATCTTTTTCTCGAAATCGTGTGTTGGTAAAGCGTTTCGCTTTGATCAAATCTATCTTCACCTAGTGACGAAAGTCATCAAAAGTTTCAATTACTTTGAGAATTGCTCTGACGTGAAACGGTCTGTGAATAACGACTATATAACGTCCTCTGAGAATGTCTCAATGATTGGAATGAGAGTTTAGATTACATAACCATGTATTCCTTAATCCGAATTTTTCGAACTTTGTTGATTGAGAGAAACCAGAGGAATTGTCTTTGCCAAGTCCGCTAACCCAGTCCGCGAACTCAGTCCGCGAACTGATGGAAATTCTCTTACCGAGAATTTCTGCTGGGATTTTCCAAAAACTCATTTGCGTGTTTAGTCCGCGAACTCAGTCCGCGAACTGGCAGAAGTTTCTTTGCCGAGATTTTCTGCTGAGTTTGGAAAACTCTGCCGGTTGCCTTAAGTCCGCGAACTTGTTTGTGAGCTTAAGTGGTTATGATCTAAAGATGTGTTCTGAACATGAAACTTAAATTACTAAGGAATGCTTTTTGCAAACCGTGACTGTAAAGTTCATGAGCCGATTCATCGAATCGAATCATCTTTGTTTGAATTGTGTCTTCTGTAGTTACATAAGATCTCATAGCAATTGAACAACTCTCTAACTAGTTCATTTGAGTCAATTGACCTAGTTATGGTGAAGAAGAACTAGGTTAATATGAAAAGCTCATATGGTTAACCTTTTGGGTAACTATGTTGAACCAACATACACGTACACGTTTGGGCATGATTTTCACAAACCCAATAAACGTCTACCCAAGTGTGTGTGACAAGCTAAGTTTTCGATCTAACGGTTGAGAAATATTAGCTTGAATTTAAATCAGGTTTTCATCTAACGGTGAATATGGATTGCTTTGTAACTAAGGCAAAACCCTGATTTAAAGGCTATATAAAGGAGACATCTAGCATTGTGCAAAACTAACCCCCACACATCTGTGTGATACTAGTGCGCTCGCTAGAGTCGATTCTCCTTTAACCTTTGATTTTCTTCTCTAAAACAAGGTTAACGACTCAAAGACTTCATTGGGATTGTGAAGCCAGGTCGATACTACTTTTATCGTAGTTGAGTGATATGATCTTGCATCTTCTATCGTAAGAGTACAATCTTTGATTGGCTTGAGATCGTGAGAGTTCTCCTATAGGCAAGATAAAAAAGTCACAAACATCTTCGTCTCACTGTTTGTGATCCCTCGACAAACCGCTTGTGTAGTCAAGAAGGATTGTTGAGAGGTGATTGATTAATCTAGGCTGTTCTTCGGGAATATAAGACCGGATTATCAATTGATTCCTGTTCACCTTGATTTTATATCTTAAGACGGAACAAAACCTAGGGTTTTTCTGTGGGAGACAGATTTATCCTTTGATAGACTTTTCTTTGTGAGACAGATTTGTTTATTATCAAGTCTGCGATTTTGGGTTGCAACAACTCTTAATTGTGGGTGAGATCAGCTAAGGGAATCAAGTGCACAGTATCTTGCTGGGATCAGGGGCGTAGGAGTACAACTGTACCTTGAATTAGTGGGATACTGATTGGGGTTCAACTATAGTCCAGTCTGAAGTTAGTTTGTAGTAGGCTAGTGTCTGTGGAGGCTTAATACAATGTGTATTCAATCTGGACTAGGTCCCGGGGTTTTTCTGCATTTGCGGTTTCCTCGTTAACAAAACTTCTGGTGTCTGTGTTATTTCTTTTCCGCTTTATATTTTATATAATTGAAATAATACAGGTTGTGCGTTAAGATCATCAATTGGAAATCCAACCTTTGGTTTTTTGATTGATATTGATCCTTGGATATTGGTCTTTGGTACCGTCCAAGTTATTCCTTGTGTTTGATTAAAGACTCGCTATTTTTTTAGCTTGAGTAAATCAAAACAAGTGAGAGATATTAACTCCTTGAGATACTTTTTTATCTAGATTGAGTCTGACTATCTAGTTGATTCTCTAGTAAGTGTTTCGGAGTTAGTCCATACAGATTGCTAATCGAAATATTGGGTGGTGTTGTTAGACCCCCGCTTTTTCAATTGGTAACAGAGCAGGCAAACACGTTAAAGACCTTATAAGTATGTGTTTGTAGCGACCTGATTATGAACGAGTCTATTTCTAATAACGTACCAGTTCTGAAATTACCAGATGATTCTAAAAGCTTGGATTCACCCGAGAGAACTGTCACATCTAAGTCCATATCTAAACATTCTCTTGATGTAAAAACTGTTGATTGGGAAACTCTCCTAGAAGAACAGTTGGATGAACTTTCTGATGAAGGTGATTCAGATATTGATAGAAATGTTGATGAGGAAGTCTCAGAGTATGTTAAGTTTTTGGATTCGTGGAAAATGAAGAAGATTACAACTTCTCATGTCTCACCTCTTCTGATTCCTCTTTGTCGAGAAAACAAGAAATTGAGAAGATGTTACGTAGGTGTTTATTTTTCGAATCGTCCTTGCGAATCGATCCTCAAGGATTCTGAGGAAAATCTACGTATGAAGTCACTTGAATGTGATAATCTTTATCAAAAGTACTTTTTGTTGGAAGAAAAACTTGCAGAATCTGAAGCAAGGTTTACCTCTCAACAAGTTAGTTTTGATGACACAGAAAGTGCTTGTCTCGCTCGAGAAAAATGCCTTGAGGCTGATTTAGCTGCTGCTCTTGATAAAATCAAGATGTCGGAAGATGACTTGAAAAAGTTCAACACTAGTTCAAGAAAATTAACCACTATGTTAGGAGCAAATAAAAATCATCGTGATACACGAGGATTGGGATATAAGGGAATAGATGCTCCAAGTACTAGCAAAGAGGTAAAATTTGTCAAGGCTAGTTATGCTTCTCAACATTCCACTGATGGCAAAAGTGAAATACCTTCACCGGAAGTTAAGGTTCAAAAGAGCAAAGTATATCAACCTCCAAAGACAACACACATGGATCGAGGTAAGATCATTCCTTATGTTTGCCACTACTGCGGAAATAAAGGTCACCTGGAAAGGAGATGTCGTTTCCGTATAAGGAATGAGAAACTTCATGATGTTCTTGTTTGGGCATCACAAGAAGTTGTGAAACCAAGATTATACGTTAAGAATGATTCTCTTAACGTTACAGGTTGTAATTGTCCAACCTTTAGGCAAGGGAATCAGTGCTATGATAAACCTAGATTTTCCTATAAACGTCGTACGAATCCTTTTCATAAAATGGTTATCAAAAGGATAACTTCGTAAAGACGAAGACAAGATCCGATGCTCCCAATTGGAGAAAGACTAACTTGAAAAACAATAGTCAATCCAATTCTCTTCCAAGAAATCTAGAAGAGAGTGATGGGAAGAAGGTTCCGACTGTTCCTAAACACACTCAGAAGTGGATACCGAAGAAACACAATGATGTTTTGAGTGTGAAAAGGAATGATCTTCCAGAAAACTCCATGACTATGGAAAAAGCAGTATCCATGATGTTGGAACTTAACAAGTTTTTTGGAAAAATGGAATTGGATGTGAAAGGTTCTAGAAGTGATCTCTTGCATGATAATCCAAAGGTCACTTGTGGTGAGCAAGACTTTGTTCACCCCAACGCAACTTGATTGTGTTGGAAGTGCATCCTCACCAAGGAATGCCCTGCTTTGTATATGGTGAGGGAAGAACAAGAATTGAGGCACACAGATTATGTTCGGTAAGGCGGTAGAATTCGACTAGATTCATCTAAAAAGGTATGTCTATAAACTTGAGCAAGATTTGTACTTTTATTTGCTTAGAATACTTATAATAATCTTGCTTATCGTTCATTTCTACCTAACTTGATCTGTGTTTAAGGTTCTTAAATGTTTAGGTTTGAAAATAATAGTTCGGGATGTTTGGACTACATGGTACACATACCAAGTATGCATAACAACATTTAAAATCAAAATCCATGGGTTTAAGTTCGCAAACCCGTATGCATACTTGACGTCGATATTCGGTAAACTTGTTTTGGCCGTAACTTCTTCGTCCAAATTCGGATTTGCCTCATTATTTTTTCATTCTCTTCCTTATCGAATTCCCTTCAAAATGGAGATGATAATTGTTGAATTTGGATGAGTTAATATTGGTCTTTGTCCTGTCTCTTGTTTTTTAGTGTTTGCTCCGTTTCGTTGCACTTGTTCTATTCTCTTGGACTTGGGCACTGGGATTCTTGGAGAAATCCTATTCTAAGCTATTTTGTGGATGTTACAAGAGTGATGTTGGTGAATCACAAAGAAGGAAGTTCGAGAATGGGTAGTAGTTCACACTGCTATATATTCTTGAGTGTTCACAATCATCTCATGTGAACTATGGTGCATAGTCGTCAATGACTTTGTATGTTCTTCCTTGTTAAGGAAATCTTTTTATACGCTTTTGGTAACCACTCTTGGTCTATATCCATGCGAAAAATATTGATTATACCTTCTAAGGGCAAAGATTGTTATTGCAGTATTAATCATTATGATTTTGTGATATTGCAATTGTTTATGGGATATGTATTGTTTGCATCCGTGAACTTGAAGGTCCCATATGTTGTCAAAAGTAAAGTCGTTCTTAAATTGGTATTCGTATTGATAAAAGGACGGATGGACTTTTGACAAATACAAAAGTTATGCCTATGCAGTCATTTATTTGAAGGAAAATATGATAAAATCTTTTGTGTGACAAGGATAAAGTCTATTATGTCGTTATGCAAATAGTGATGGAAAGATAGAATAGATCCTTGTATGTATTCCACGGTATTGATTTTCGTTGATCCATTCTTTTTGTATTACTGTGAAGGCTCCATTGTGTGTCTTATGTTGAGCACGATACAACTAAGTCGATTTTTCTTATTGGCTTGTTGGTTGTTCCATAAGATGCTATATGTTGAGCGTTATGAACTAAATTAATCATTTTGGTTGGTTATTTAGTTATTTGCTCCGAAAGTCTTCTTTTGTCGAGCAAAACTTTTGACAATTAAATTGATTACCTTCGTGATTAGTTTGGTTGTTTGTATTCCAATTAGATTAATTATGGGTTCTCTTATAATTATCCTAGTTGAGTTTTCATATATTTCACAAGTCCTTGTGTTGAGTATATGAACGGCTATACTAATCATGTTCTATTGGTTAATGTAGTCGTATATTCCGTTAGGTTTTCCTTATGTTGAGTATGTGAACGATTAAGTTAGTCATCTCCGTATGATTACCTTAGTCGTAGCTCCGTGAGTTTTCTTATGTTGAGCACAATCAATTAAATTGATCACTTTTGTGGTTTGATTTAGTTGCGTATTCCAATTAAATTAATCATGGGTTTACTTGTGATTAATTTGATGAGTTTTGGATATTGAAAATCATTTCCATGATTTTTGGTGTCCAATTAAAAAATCCTTCTTTACTTCTCTTATTGTTCTTTCGGGAATGACATCAAATAGGGGAGAGTTCTTTTTAACTTGTGCTTCATGGTAATATCTTGCGGGGTGTGCGGCTGTGGAATCTTATAGGGGTTATCTTGTATCTTAAAAACCTTGATGAATGCATTTAGCTTCGGCTTTATGATTGCATCTAAATTAAGTTGGTATGTATTTTTTCTTTTAGTCTATGAAATGTCTCTTGTGGAAATTTCATTATGATCCCGTTCTTTTACCTTTGCCAATTTTATTGACAAAAAGGGGGAGAAATAATGTAGTTCACACTACAAATACATATGGTTTTCGGATCATTGTGTAAGGGGGAGTGGTTTCCATGATCGAGATGGAGTATTGACTAAGGGGGAGTGATACATATCACCATAGTATTATTGTTAAATTCGTGATGCAATTGGACTTTAATGTTACATAATGATACTGTATAATAATGATCGAGAATCTCGATTTCTCTCATTGTTATAGCTACGGATCTTTAACAACGATGGTGCAAAACTTACAACTTTTGGGATGATTGGAGTACTTGGAAGGACGAAGATTTCAAGGAACATTGAAGATTAGACTATGGAATAGGAGCCACTAAAGTTTATTTTTTTGTATTCCATATGTATTAATAGTTTTGTCACTAAAATTGACAAAGGGGGAGATTGTTAGAGCATAGCTCGGTCGACCTCGCATGCGTTGCTATATCAAGCATGTTTGTCAATGTTAGTGATCAAAACTATGAGTCTTGATTTCTAGTCTATTATAGTTAAGTCTCGGACTAGGATAGAAAAGTGTAGTTGAGCTCAAGGACTTCATGGCGATTCATCATACAACGACGAAGATCTACTGAGGGAACCAAGGAACTTCATCAACAAAAAGGTATGTGGAGACTTGAACTTATCTATCACTCAAAAGTCTATGTATTCTATCTCCTACTTGTTATGAGACAAAAATTTGTATGCTATATAGACTGGATCATACACATTTGACATTTCGAGATGAGTATTCACTACTTATCTTTTTCTCGAAATCGTGTGTTGGTAAAGCGTTTCGCTTTGATCAAGTTTATCTTCACCTAGTGACGAAAGTCATGAAAAGTTTCAATTACTTTGAGAATTTCTCTGACGTGAAACAGTTTGTGAATAACGGTTATATAACATCCTCTGAGAATGTCACAATGATTGGAATGAGAGTTTAGATTACATAACCATGTCTTCCTTAATCCGAAGTTTTCAAACTTTGTTGATTGAGGGAAACCGGAGGAATTGTATTTTCCAAGTCCGCGAACTCAGTCCGCGAACTGACAGAAGTTCTCTTATCGAGAATTTCTGCTGGGATTTTCCAAAAACTCATTTGCGTGTTTAGTCCGCGAACTCAGTCCGCGAACCTAGTCCGCGAACTGGCAGAAGTCTCTTTGCCGAGATTTTCTGCTGAGTTTGGAAAACTCTGCCGGTTGCCTTAAGTCTGCGAACTTGTTTGTGAGCTTAAGTGGTTATGATCTAAAGATGTGCTGTGAACATGAAACTTAAATTACTAAGGAATGCTTTATGCAAACCGTGGCTATAAAGTTCATGAGACAATTCATCGAATCGAATCATCTTTTTTTCAATTGTGTCTTGTGTAGTTACATAAGATCTCATAGCAATTGAACAACTCTCTAACTAGTTCATTTGAGTCAATTGAACTAGTTATGGTGAAGAAGAACTAGGTTAATATGAAATGCTCATATGGTTAACCTTTTGTTGTAACTATGTTGAACCAACATACACGTACACGTTTGGGCATGGTTTTCACAAACCCGGTAAACGTCTACCCAAGTGTGTGTGACAAGCTAAGTTTTCGATCTGACGGTTGAGAAATATTAGCTTGAATCTAAATAAGGTTTTCATCTAACGGTGAATATGGATTGCTTGGTAACTAAGGCAAAACTCTGATTTGAAGGCTATTGTTGATGGTGGATTTTAGTTCAGGGCTAAAATTGTAAAACCAAACTCATGCGCTGACATCCTGCAAAGGATAAACCCGCTGATAAGTGATGAATACTTCTTCACTTTAGTAATTCACCTATAATGGAGCATGTGGCAACAATCCCAGTATTATGTGAATTAAATACACAAAATTCATTCAGTTTGGAGCATATGGTAACAATCCCATATACCCTGTGAATTTATAGCATTATTAATTAATGCATGACTAGCCTTGTATTTCATGTGTTGTTCCCTCAGAACTCTCATTATTAGTGTGGCATGACGACTGAGTGTTGCTCTCAGCAGAGTAACACGAATCTCCAAGTGTTGATAGTGAGGCATGCACGAAATACACGTACATGATACATCTCTCGGTGTGTTATACTAGCCCGATTGAGCATACATCTCTCGGTGTGTTATACTAGCCCGATTGAGCATATTTAAATCTGGACTGTCCATATCAGTCTCAGAAACAATCACGACCACGCAAGTTGGCCGCATGATTTAACCAGCCTAGACGATCCTCAACAGGAGCAGGCTACCACCGCAATGACCACCAGCGGGCCCGTTTATGCCCTGGCCTGTCAGGTGCACATCACGCCCTTCAGATATCCACCAAACACTATCCCGAAGTTGGATGACCAAGCTGGTGTGGAGAAGCTAAAAAAGAAGTCGTGCAACAAAAACCGGCCAAGGCAGACTTAAACATGTCACGACCGTCCAACTTCGCCGGCGCGGTTGGACGGCGAGGATTATTCCAAAGCCGGTCGGACATCTGCCGTGGTACACACCGGCGGGCCCCCTTCCCTCCTGTATAACCGACTTTTTCCTGACCTAGCCACATTGAAACGTATGCTTGTCCGAAGTTGGGTCAGCGTGAAGAATCAAGGGTCGTAGGAAAAGTCCACTAGAGACTTAAATCGATCACGACCATACAACTTCACCGGCATAGTTGGATGGCTTAGATCAAGCCTGGGTTGGTCGGACATATACCACCACACTCACCGTCGGCCCAACAAGGGTCCCACACGGTCGACCTCCCCGGATGATGAGTGTATCTCATAGTTTCGGACGACCGAACATGCATGCACGCGACCGGCCAAAAACCCTAATTAGGGTTTGCGGCATATTACATGTGTCGCTAATCGATCACGAGCGTCCATCTTCGCAAGCATAGATGGAGGGTGTAGATGTAGATTCAAAAGGTCCCGAGCATGTCAACACGATCACCATGGTCCCATCTACACACCTGACTGATCGACCAAGGCCAACCATGGCTGGACGTCTCGAAACGCGCGCCCGAAGCAGGCATGACGTGCGGCATGGATTTCTGTCGCAAATCAATCTCAGCTGCTCCTCTTTGCCGGACAAATTGAGGGGTTTAGATCACACTTTCATGGGACAGTGAGGTACGGACGTGTACACCGGCAAGCCGTCTACAGGCATGTCCGGTCAGTCTTGCCAAAAACGTCTCCCATGCTTGGATTCGACCAAGCTGAAGAGCGATGCTTGCGCACCTCTTCAAAACCCTAAAACTTCATCAAGCGGTCGCAGATGAGTGTCATATATCATCTCGTCCGTCCAAATCTACCAGCTTGGTTGGGCATCCTTGGTCAGGAGTTAAATGGCCAATGAAGAATCACCATGATCATCGTCCGTCACTCTTCCACGTGGGGTGATCGACCAAAGCAGGGCTTGCCTGTATAGCCTCCAAACGATCACTCGAAGATGGCTGGATGACATGCTATTTTAAGATGCTTAATTCGTGACTTACTCCGTTAAGCCTTAAAATAGCGATGCTTCATACATGCTGAATATATTCGATGCATTACATGCATATAATACACACGATATTTCATAAATATCGATTTCCCAAATAACTTAGTTATTTAACTTAGCACCGTATGCTACCTTCTGTGGGTCCCACGATCCACATAATCGAGACATCAAGAATGTCACAAACTGGGGGGATACATACTGGGGTATTGGTCTGGCGGTTTATAGCGTGCAGCGTGCAACACGCCATCACAAGAACGTGTCAGGAAGACATGGACGGTTAGTGATGATGGGAGAAGCGGGCAAGACTGGTCGTGTGACACTAACACACAACTCCATTACTCCATCACTCCACTTCCTCCACTTCCCATGAGAGACGTGGGTTAGGCTCAATGACTTGTATAAATAGGTTCTCCTCCCTATTTCCAAAACCAGAGACAAGACATAAATCAAGTGTTGATACAACGTATCCCAACACCAGAACTGATAGCTTACACTCTGCAAGCCAGTTCAGCTTTCTGATACAAGTCATACACAGCCAACACCTTCACAATATCAACACCTTCTTCGCTTCCCTCCCTAAGATCAACCCCATCTCCTTCACTTTGTGACCGAAGTAAGTCTGGAATGGTCATTTCTTGCTTTAGGCCAGAATTGTACAGATTGATTTCTCGAATCAAAAGCACTCTCGTGCAGTGCATTTGTTTAGGGTTTAGATTCATTTCTCATCCACACACCCCAAATTACCAAAACCGGAAGAAATAGTTTTCACCCATAAACAACTATATAAAGGAGACATCTAGCATTGTGTAAAACTAATCCCCACACGTCTGTGTGATACTAGTGAGATCGCTAGAGTCGATTCTCCTTTAACCTTTGATTTTCTTCTCTAAAACCAGGTTAACGACTTAAAGACATCATTGGGATTGTGAAGCCATACCGATACTACTTTTATCGTAGTTATGTGATCTGATCTTGCATCTTCTATCGTACGAGTACAATATTTGATTGGCTTGATATCGTGAGAGTTCTCCGATATGCAAGATAAAGAAGTCACAAACATCTTCATCTCACTTTTTTTGATTCCTCGACAAACCGCTTGTGTAGTCAAGAAGGATTGTTGAGAGGTGATTGATTAATCTAGGCTGTTCTTCGGGAATATAAGACCGGATTATCAATTGGTTCCTGTTCACCTTGATTTTATATCTTAAGATGGAACAAAACCTAAGGTTTTTCTGTGGGAGACAGATTTATCCTTTGATAGACTTTTCTGTGTGAGACAGATTTGTTTATTATCAAGTCTGCGATTTTGGGTTGCATCAACTCTTAGTTATGGGTGAGATCAGCTAAGGGAATCAAGTGCGCAGTATCATGTTGGGATCAGAGGCATAGGAGTACAACTTTACCTTGAATTAGTGGGAGACTGATTGGGTTTCAACTATAGTCCAGTCTGAAGTTAGCTTGTAGTAGGCTAGTATCTGTAGCGGCTTAATACAGTGTGTATTCAATCTGGACTAGGTCCCGGGGTTTTTCTGCATTTGCGGTTTCCTCGTTAACAAAACTTCTGGTGTCTGTGTTATTTCCTTTCCGCATTATATTTTATATAATTGAAATAATACAGGTTGTGCGTTAAGATCATCAATTGAAAATCCAACCTTTGGTTGTTGATTGATATTGATTGATCCTTGGATATTGGTATTTGGTACTGTCTAAGTTATTCCTTGTGTTTGATTAAAGACTTGCTATTGTTTTAGCTTGAGTAAATCAAAACAAGTGAGAGATATTAACTCCTTGAGATACTTTTTATCTAGATTGAGTCTGACTGTCTAGTTGATTCTCTAGTAAGTGTTTCGGAGTTAGTCCATACAGATTGCTAATCGAAATATTGGGTGGTGTTGTTAGACCCCCGCTTTTTCACAAAGACCAATGTCCAGGGATCAATCAATGATAATCAACAATCAAAGGTTGGATTAATCTAATTGATGATCTAAACGCACAACCTGTATTATTTCAATTATAAAGATAAACAATATAATGCGGAAACTGAAATAACATAGACACCAGAAATTTTGTTAACGAGGAAATCGCAAATGCAGAAAAACCTCGGGACCTAGTCCAGATTGAATACACACTGTATTAAGCCACTACAGATACTAGCCTACTCCAAGCTAACTTCGGACTGGACTATAGTTGAACCCCAATCAGTCTCCCACTGATCCAAGATACATTTTTACTCCCTACGCCTCTGATCCCAGCAGGATACTGCGCACTTGATTCCCTTAGCTGATCTCACCCACAACTAAGAGTTGCCACGACCCAAAATCGCAGGCTTTAACAATAAACAAATCTGTCTCACATAGACAAGTCTATCAAACGATCAATCTGTCTCTTACAGAAAAACCCTAAAGTTTTTGTTTCGTCTTTTGATAATAATCAAGGAGAACAAGAACCAACTGATAATCCGGTCTTATATTCCCGAAGAACAACCTAGATTAATCAATCATCTCACAACAATCTTAATTGTATGGTAGTGAAACAAGATGTTGCGGAATCACAAACAATGAGACGAAGATGTTTGTTATTACTTTTTATATCTTTCCTATCAAAGAAATCAAACAATCTCAATCCAATCAATATGATTGTACTATTATGATAGAAGATGCAAGATCAGATCACACAACTACGATAAAAGTAGTATCGGTCTGGCTTCACAATCCCAATGAAGTATTTAAGTCGTTAACCTGGTTTTAGAAGAAGAAAACCAAAGGTTAAAGGAGAATCGACTCTAGCACGAAAACTAGTATCTCACGTAAGGTGTGGGGATTAGTTTTGCAGAGTTGCTAGATGTCACCTTATATAGCCTTTCAAATCATGGTTTTGCCTTAGTTACAAAGCAATCAATATCCATCGTTAGATGAAAACCTGATTTAGATTCAAGCTAATATTTCTCAACCGTTAGATCAACAACTTAGCTTGTTATACACAAATTAACTGCACGCTTCTAGATTTGTTAACCGTACCCAAACGTGTCCATTGTTGGTTCAACAATAGTTTAACCGAAAGGTTAACCATATGAGCATTTCATACCAACCATGTTCTTCTTCACCATTGTGAGTGGGGAAAAACGATTTGCTGGCTTTTACGGAATTAAAGAGTCGACCGTGTGGAGACTCCTTGTACCGAGCGAAATATTGAACCTTACACAGATGCACTGCAAGAAGGGAGTGCTTTAAGTTCGAGAGATCAATCTGTAAGACCCCGACCTAAACCAAGAACAATGGTCGTTCCAGAGTCAATTCGGTCACAAGAGAGGATGGGTTGATCTGTAGGAGGGAAGACGAGAAATACGTGAGATCAATGGTGATATGAGATTATATGTGTGTTGTGAATTCAGCGTGAAAATGCTCTGAATGATTGAATTTTTCTCAATTGAGAGTAATTTCTGTGAGTTCGTGTAGACAAAAGATTGTTTGTATGAACTTTGTTGAGAAATTGCTCGTCTTGGCGAATGTTGTTCGAGTGTTCTAAAACTTCTGTCTTTTCAATCAGGATTCAGGGAAATTTTATAATGTCAGAGTTGAAAACACCATGATCCCATGAAGTGTGACAGTTGCTGGAATCAGAGAATGGGAAATGGGGAAATCATGTTAAGGCCAATTACTCATCGTGCGGAGACTTGGTTAACTTTCCACCCCTACTTTGTTGACTCTTCCAACTGATTGCACGACTTGCTCATATTCTCATCGTGGGTGAACACACGTGCCGTAGACCGCCAGACCAAAACCCTAGTTAATATCCCCCATGTGACACGATTGAAATCTCGTGATTTTGGAGTCAGTTGCTGACTTTATGGGACGATGAGTCCATGTAGCGCTGAGTTGAACATGTGTGAGTAAATGTTTCGAAACTCATGAATTTAACGTGTCTGCTGAGACGAGGTATCATCATAACCTAAGACGAGCAAAACTGTGTTGCTAAATTGTTGAATATTGATAGTTGAACCAACATTCTCTGGTTTGAGCAAATATTGCTAGTCCGAGCGAATATTGCTAATTGAGTAAATATTGCCGGTTCGAGCGAATATTGCTAGTTCGAGCAAATATAGCTAGTTTGAACAAATATCGTTCTTTTAATGAATTGTTTGTAGCTGGACCAAGTAAAATATTAATTTAAGTTACTGACTGTTGGGTCGAGAAAAATAAATACGAATGTTAATCATGGAATCAAGATAAAATTATCAGAGTGTTCGAATCTGCTCAGAATTACGTTTCTGCAGAGCTCTGGATTCAAAACTACCGAGATAATGATTTATTGCAAATCACATAAGACCGGCTACATGGGATGACGGGTTCACCATATAACACCCAGATGATCGAATGAGCAAAAATACCAAAGTCTCTTGAGGACCAGTTGGTGAAAGAATGATTAAATGTTGGTTTAATCATTTACTGAAATAATGCTCGTGTGAGCGAAAAATCATAAAACCTGGTTTTATGGAAAATATGAGTGAACGGTGAAGAGGTCATGGGACCGGCTCTTGATGGCCGTGGGACCAATAGGTGGTCATTTGAGCAAACTTCCAATTATTTGTAAACAGTTTGAACCTAATATGAGCAGCTGAGCAAATTAGGTTAAAATCATTAAAGCACGCGGGACCAGCTGTTTGCAAGCCTCAGGGTCACCCTTGGTTGGTCAAGTGGATGTGCCCATGTTACCATAATGTTCACGCTTCAGTCCTGAGAATTTTGATATTTTCTGGTGCACGTTTGAGCAACATTTGGGGAAAATATGCAAAATCCATGGTTTTGCTGAAACCGGCAAAAATACATGAGATGATGAAAATAATAAATAAAACAAGGAATTACAAGGTGTGGGACCGGCCACGGCTAGGGCATGGCCGACCGGCTGACACGCGGTCCCACATGCTTTTCCCAGTTTTATGTGATTTTATGTATTTTTCTCTGATTTAAGGGAAATTCCATGAAACTGGAGAGTTTGGCGAAATTAGGGAACTTCCATGAGATGAGAGACATAAATTGAAATATAAAATAGAAAATAGGAGTGTGGGACCGGCAATGGCCGTGGCATGGCCGTCCGGCCAATGGCCGCGGGTCCCAAGACACTCTTCCCAATTTTATGTAATTTTGATGATTTTAGATAATTTTCATAAAATCAAAGGGAATTGTTGAAATCAGAGAGTTTTCATGAAATCAGGAAACAAAACACCAAATAATAATAAAATAATGGGCGTGTGGGACCGACTAGGGCATGGCCGGCTGACTAGAGCCCGGTCCCACAAATTTTCCTAATTTTTTTAATATTTTCCATAATTTTAGAGAAAATACCTGAAATTAGGTAATTTTAAGGGAAATTCATAAAATCAAGGAATTTTCATAATTTGAGAAGGAATAATAAAATAATGGGACGTGAGGTGTGGGACGGGCCATGGCATAACCGGCCGGTCGACGGTCCCGCGACACCTTTCCCTAATTTTATTATTTTTGATAAAATCATGTGATTTAGATAAAAATACATGAAATTAGGTAATTTTCATGATTTTAGGGAAAATTCATAAAATCAAGGAATTTTCATAATTTGAGAAGGAATAATAAAATAATGGGACGTGAGGTGTGGGACCGGCCACGACCAAGACATGGCCGGCTGGTGCTCGGTCCCGCGAAACCTTTCCAAAATTGATTATTTTTGATAAAATCATGTGATTTAGATAATTTCTTTGAAATAAAGGAAATTTGCTCGAACAAGAGGATTTTCATGAGATCGTGAAGATAGTAAAAATATGATAAAATATAAAATGGGCGCGAGACTAGTCACGGCATGACTGCCGGCTGGTGAGCCTAGTCCCCTGGCGCTTTTGCTTAATATTTTATTATTATTATTTTCCCTTCCTATTTTGCATAGGTTCCTTGTTCGTTCGTATTTTTGAAATGCTCGTTCGTGCATTCAAAATGCTGGTCTGTGCATTATCTGCTAATTACACTTACACCATTTTTGTCAGGGATTATTCGATGCTCAGATGCTTGTTTCATTGAATATTTATTACTAACCTATGGAATTCTGCTGGGAAGAACCACAAATTGAAGTAACGAAATATAAGGAGGAATCGTAGAATATTGCTGGATATTCGGGCAATTAATTGACGACTCGCAAAATATTGCTGGATATTCAGGCGATGGCACGTAGAATATTGCTGGATATTCAGACGATTTAAGATAATTAATTGTTGGCTCTATCCTAGAAGGGCTTCCTGTCTAGGAGAATTAATTATCTGAGGGTTGAGCCATATGAACTTGTTGGAGTGTCATATTACTCTTGCATAGTCGGGGAAAACCTGGTTACATCCCGAAGACGTTGTCGCTCTATACTAGCAGACATGTTGTCTAGGAGCCGCCCAATCTTTCGATTCTATACAGTATGAGATGTGCCGTGGCCTCAGCTGAGAGACTACACATCTTCATCTTCCCTTAGAGACTTTCTTCATCAGAGGTGGCATGAGATTTCATGGATAGAGACATGAATCTCGATACTCATCTGATTGCCGGATCCGGAGTAATTACTGAAATTGCTCAGTATTCATGAGATGTGCCATGGCCTCAGCTGAGAGACTACACATCTACATGTACTCTGAGAGACGACCTTCTCAGTCAGAGATTTTATGGCATGAGATTTCATGCTTTGATGAGAGACATGAGCCTCAATACTCATCCGGTTGCCGAATCTGGAGTATAGTTTTATAATTCTACCCCTTGTCGAAAATCCACCATCTATATTAAGTCCTCTGCTTAGTGAGGAACAGTCATGTTCCTCAATCAGCATTGAATGGTGATTTTCCAGGTACAGACAAAAATAAGTAATTGAACTTGGTCAAAAGATAAGATATTACCGGATTTCGACTGAATGAGCAAGCCATGGTTTGAGAGGAAACCTATGTGGCATAATAGAACATCATCCAGTGAACATAAATTGATGTAGAACCGCTGATTCGATGGTGGAACCTTGGTTGGTTTAGGATTCATGGGTCGGGCCCAAAAAGGAATCCTTAAGGAATTAGGTTTTGGAAATAAAATTAGGTATAAAAGGGAATTAATCCTTTTGTTTTTTTTTATTCTTTCACGACCGACCACCATCATCACCTCCTCCCTCTCTTCACGTCGCAGCAGAGAACATGAAGTTTTCCCGCCGGAGTTGCCGCCGCCGTCCGATCACCGTCCGTCCAGTTTCCGGTCGGCGTCGTCAGGTGATTCGATTTTTCCCCCCAAAGTATGCTGATTTCATGAGGTGTTCATGTTAAAATTCTATACATGTGTATATGTTGATGTGAGTTTTGTAGAAAAACCCTTGTTTTATCAAACGTATGTTCGTTCGATCGTTAGTTTTGAAAACTAATAAACATTCCTGATTTATGAGAGATTTCTTTATATATGTGGACTTAGGTCCAATGATAAAACTTAGTGTATGAGCTTTCATGTGAACCAAGATTTTACCTTAATAGATGTGATCTTTCACAAAACCGAAATAAACCGCGTTTTAGAGGATAATGCTCGTTCGAGGAAAACATACATATATATTTTTATGTATGTAAATTTATGTCCAGTGATAAAACTTTATTTATGAGCTTTCATGAGAATTAGTATTTTATTACAATAGGTGTGAGATTTCACAAAACTAGCATAAACCTTCGTTTTTTAATAAAACGCTAATACGAAGGAAAATAGATTTTTTTTTAATATATATGTAGCCGTGACATATTTTATGTGAAACATGATGACATATTTATTCACATGGATTTGTTCTTATTAGATAAATTCTGAAAATTTATATGAACAAATTGCATTAACTATTGATTTGTAAAATCAATACATGGGTTTTGAGTAACCTTCAAACTAGACAACTTATTTATGATGAAGTCATGTCTTATTGTAAATTTCATAATTCAGTTGTGTGAATGTTCACGTTATGAAAATTATGTATATGATTTTATGAGAAAATCAATTTTGAAGATTAATAAAGTTTTGTTCGTTACTGCAGGTTTCAAGGAACGAACTAATTTCGTGTGTTAACTCTTGTATTGCAATCACTATTGTTAGTGAAATTGAAAGAGGTAAGAGTTCAAGATTTACAATTTGTAGACACCGGCGTTTTAATTTGCATGATTACATCATCTTATTGAATTCGCGGATGACTGAAACATTGTGTGGATTTCACAGCAGCTTTGCGAGGATGTCTGATTCTCCAGCCAATGATGCTTCCAGAGATGAAAGGTGTGCAGATGATGATATCTCCATATAGGAAACATGCATGTATGAGACTTCTGTTGGTGAGGAAGACGAAACACCTGGAGTCAAGAATTTCCCAAACATAGATGACACATTCTTTGAAGTTCCGGAGCCCGAAAATCGTCTCAAGTCCCCGGTATATCGCCTTCTGATCAATCCCAGGACGGTCACTCAAAAGAAATTGGTGACTCCTCGTGCTGCTATTCGGTTCTGTCTTGAACGAGGATTATTCCAGGCTTCAATGATTAAATTCAAGCTTTCTCGACGCCCCTTAGAGAAGTTCTCGGGATGGTCTAGACACATGCTAGGATTTCCTCGTGTTAGAGCTATGCTGGATAGAGCACAAATTACCAGGGCCGTTCAAACATCTAGAGATTTGTATATCTTTCATGACGCACGAGGTATTGTAGCTCTTCTTGCTCGCTGGTGCATCCCAACTCACACGTTTATATGCAGCTGGGGAGAGTTCCCTATTACCTTGGAAGATGTAGTTGCTTTATTCCATCTTCCAATTACAGGTAACTTTCCTGAAGAACTTTGGACAGCGGAAGAGAAAGCAGTTTCCAAAACTTTAACAACTGAGATGGAGAGAATCAACAAGGTTTTTGGTCAAGGTTGTTACGCTCATTGGTTGACACATTGGTGGCCACGAGACGTCCCTCTTGATGAACCTGACGGTATGTTGTCTATTGCTGCTTTCTTGTGCTTATGGCTGTCTAGGGATGTGTTTGAAGATGCTGGTACCTTGTTGAAGCCGTTTGTAATTCCTTTCGCTATTAAGCTGGATCAAGGTGAACAACTTCCGCTAGGTAGCTTATTCTTGGGATCTTTATATTCTAACCTGGACTCTTTAGTCGTAGAATCCAGTGTTTCGAACGGCTTCATGAAGATTGAATGCTACGCCAACACGATGTTTCTCCAAGCTCTGATGTGGGAGCGTTTCAGAAACTATGCACTCATTCCCGGTAGTGTCTTACAAAGTCTGAACTCTGCTGATGCTCGACGTATCTTCCATGAGAAAGACAACGCTAGGATTATTCGCTGGTCTACGAAGCAAATTCAGTCCAAGACACGCTTCATTGACGTATTAGATGACGATTCTGAGTTCAACTTCCGTCCTTGGGTGGTGGTTCTTCCTCACGTTTCTCAATTGACGACTTTCAATGCTGGAGAAAGTAAGTATTTGAAATTTGGTGCTGATTTGGGGGATGGAGAAAGATATTTCATGCTGAGTTGCACTCCCTATCATCTAATATCAGCAACGTATGGAGATTTTTCGGTGGAGGAGTATAACATTGACAGAGCCGACCGTCAGATGGGTATGGACCAATGTGTTCCAACCTTCAGAAGGAGAAGACCATCAGTGGAACAACTTAATACTTGCTTAGATCACACACATGATGAAGGGAGCTCTTATTGGTTCCCTTGTGCTGATCGAACTACGTATGTGACTCCAGGATACATGGAATTCTGGGATCAACAGCTTGAGCGTCTTAATGATTATTTGACGTCCGTCCAACCTTTAGTGAAAGATCCTCCTTCTTATGAGATGAGTGCCTCTCGTCCCAGACTAAGGAATATTTCTGGTGGTGACAAGCGAAAGACATCTCCAGGAGGTTCACCAGTATGTATTCTTTTGCGTATTCCTCATACAACTCATATAATCGTCTTTAATTATCACATAAATTTGTTTTGCAGGAGGGTCGTGCTGTGAGACCCTGAATTGAAGTGAATTTCTCAGAGGCGGAGGAAATTTCCCATGT
The DNA here is from genome assembly GCF_003573695.1 of Papaver somniferum. NCBI lineage: Eukaryota > Viridiplantae > Streptophyta > Magnoliopsida > Ranunculales > Papaveraceae > Papaver > Papaver somniferum. The sequence goes on along the minus strand of NC_039362.1, from coordinate 30,954,735 downwards.
GAAAATGCTAACTACTTGATAATATATATGTCCAGGAGGATGTCATCATGGATATGGAAAGTGCTTATGTTCGATCTTCCTCTGAGAATATAGACGAAGGCACTTCTAAAGATTCGGAGCCAAATAGAAGTAATGAGCCCCTTGTCGTTAATACGGACAATCATAATTCCTTGAGTACTTCGGAGACCCCCAAAGTGAGTATATACCCTGCATCATCTTCATAGAAGTATGAAAGTGCTTATTTGTGAATGAATGAATGAGAATCCATGTGTATGTACGAAAAACTTGGTCGAACTTCGTCGTCAGAAAATTCAGAACCCAGTATTTTACCAAAAACGCCGTAAAATCTTCATCTGGAGTTGGATTTTCATGATCTGCATATGTATATTCAAGCCCGGAAAATTTCCAAGCTTTCTTTAGAAAGATTTTTAAGTTTTGAGCACGTTTAGGGCCTGAAAAAGACGAAATAGTAAATTTCCAGGGGACTTTCAGAACCTTTTCAGATTGTATGTTGCCCGATGTTTTGATCACACCTCCTATATCTTTCTCCCAATTGCCATGAAATTTTGACATTTTGTAGAGGACTTCCATACGAAGAGAATGGTATATAATCCAACTCTAGACTCCACACTAATTGCTCCCAGTTCGTCTTTGAACACAGGGAAGTGTAAAATTTCTTCAGCTGATGCTACTTGTACACATCTTAGAAGTATGATAAGGAACTTATATGATGTTAGTTCACTTACTATCTTAATTTTATTATTGTATTGGATTTCTCCCCTCGAATCATTCTAATCCCATGTAATCTTCGCATTAGGTGCCTAACAACGAAGTTGGGAATCATGAATCCAGTAATGATGGTTTGGGAAATCTAGGAGTTGTTGATGACAATACTTCCATATCTGTGCCTCAAGATCATGAAGTGCTGGTAGTTGATGCCGTGGAGGTAGAATAAACTCCAATTGTTCCTCAGACGGTGGAACCCGAACCCGAAATAGCAGAAGCTACTTCCTCTGAAATCGTCTCTATGATTATCGTTGCTGCTCCAGTAGATGAGAACCAGATGATAGTGCACGAGTATCCTATTTCAAGGATTTCCTTTGATCCTCAATTTGGTGAGTTACTCCCATATCACCAGCTTGTTGGAGGATTTAGCGTTCCCATCGGACATGCTGCTATGTACAAGGAACTGTGGGAAATGTATGGACACATTGTTGTTACTCAGGATCCAGGATGCAGTTATTTCTTGATGAGACAAGTAGAAGTCATATTGCATGTTATAAATGATATCCGGATTACAGCCAGAAATGTTGATACCCAAGACGTACTCTTTGATTGAGAGTACAACTTGAAGAATGCTGAAGATCTTGCCTTCAATCTGAAGTGGCTCCGTCAAAGACTTGAAGTTATCAAGAAAGAAGTAAAGGGTGATGTTCCCTTCCTTACCAGTGATGCCGTGTTGAAGAAGATGAATGAAGTTTTCGAACTAACCAGGAAGCTGGAGGTGGAAAAGGCAGCCTTGAAAGTCTTGGAGGAGGCAGAAGAGCAGAAATCTTTCTTTGATGGCTTTCTTTAGTTTCCTTTCCATAATATCAATAACATTGAACTCTGTGAGAGATGTGAGATTTTATTTGGGTTTTGATTCTTTGATAGGTGTCGAGTCTGTGACTGAGAATTTTCTTTGATTTTGGATTTGATAGAGATTTTCTTTAAGTAAAGTGAATTGAATTTCTGATAAATTGCTGAATTCAAATATTGATTGCAAGTATTGCAAACGTTTTGGAGGGATTGAAATACAATGAAAGAAAATCCTAAATGCCAAATCCAGACGTCATGAGTGCCCAAATGCCCAGTACCTCAAATGCCTAATAATTTCAGATAAACGCTTGTAGATGGTGGATTTTCGACAAGGGCTAAAATCGTAAGCTCATAATTATACGAAGCTCTGATCCAGCAATCATACGTGAGTATTGAGACACGGGTCTCTCATCGAATTCTCAATGGAGAGTACTTTCTCTCAGAGTACATGTATATATGTAGTCTCACAACTGGACAACGGCATATCTCATGAATACTGAACACTTTCAGTGATTATTTCTATATAGTATCACGAGATGGACGGCTCCTAGACAGCTTGCTCTGCTAGTATAGAGCGATAACGTCTTCAGGAACAAACAACGAGCTTACCCTGACTATATAAAGGATATGACTTACCAACAAGCTCGTATCGGGATAATTAATGCTCTTAGACATCTTGCTCTGCTAGTATAGAGCCACAAAGTTAATTATTCCTAATTAAGATTAATTCTGCCGTGACATTCACTACTGAATTCCCAGAATAATCTATTATTGCTCCTACTCCATGGTCGAATCCACGACTGGTCCCATGGAATGGCAATAACAATTGCTCCTATTCCATGGTCGAATCCACGAATGGTCCCATGGAATGGCAATAAACAATTGTTCTGATTCTATGATAAAATCCACGGCTTGATCTCATAGAATAGCAATAACTATATTATCTCATTACTCTGATTTCATGATCGAATCCACAACTGGTCTCATAAATGGTAATAGATAAATCTTAATTACTCTGATTCTATGGTCGAATATACGATCCCATGGAATGGTATGCTCACTTTATTATTCTGAATTCGTAGTCGAATCCTCAGCTGATCCTATGAATTAATAATAAACATCTTATTATTCAGTTTTGTGAATTATTCTCCACTGAATTCCACAATTAGTAATAAATAATCAACAACCGGGCGTCTGAGCTACCTCTAAGTAAGTCCCGATTCAAATGGTGAAAGTGTATTCAATGACGATACACTAACAGTCACCACTGCACGAACGAATATTTCAAAATACAACGAAACGATGAACCTATGCAAAATAGGAAAGAAAATAATAAATAATTAAAAATATTGACCAGGGTGATGGGAGCACGGACACACGACCGACCGACCGTGTCGTGGTCAATCCCACGCCAGTTTTATATTTTTAGTGCATTTTTATTATTTTCCATGATTTGATGAAAATTCTCTCATTTTATCAAATCTCCTTCGTCTCGAGGAAACTCCTCGGTTTCATGGTATTGTCATAAATGCATAAAAAATAATATAAAAGTAAGGAAAGGAGTGTGGGGCGTGACACCTCACGGTTCATGGTTACTCTGTGCCTTGGTCCCAGCCGGCCCCACACCTCACGGTTCCTCATTATTTTATTATTATTATTATTTCTCTAATTTCATGAAAAAACTCCTTGATTTCATGGTATTTTGCACAAATCACCAATTAATAATAAAATAAAATAAATTATGAAAACTTGTGGGACCGGGCCCTGGACGGCCGGCCATGCCCTAGTCGGTCCCACACGCCCCTTTGTTTTATTATTATTTTTATTTTTTCCTTGAGTTCATCAAATTCCTTGATTTCATGGTATTTCTCTCAAATTAGGAAAAAATCCCTCAAATCATGAAAAAATACCTAAAAAAAATATTAAAAATTATGAAAACTCGTGGGACCGGGCCCTAGCCGGCCGGCCGCGCCTCCACGGTCCCACACACCCTTGTTTTTATTATTTTAATATTTTTTGCTTCCCTTAACTCATGAAAACTCCTTCAATTCATGGAAACTCCCTAAATTCATCAAATTTCTCAAAATTCATGAATTTTTCATAAAATCATCAAAATATTATAAAATATAGGAAAAGGCACCACGGGACCGTGGCCATGACCGACCGACCATGCCTTGGCCTCGGCGGTCCCACGCCTCCTTATTCCTTATTTTATAATTATTTTCCATCATCTCATGGTGTTTTCCTCAGTGTCGTCGAAACCCTAATTTTGGCATATTTTCTCGAATGGATGCTCAATTGCACGCCAGAAAATATCAAAATTCTCAGGACTGAGACGCGGACGCCTTGGGGACTCTAGCACGCTATCTTGACCGACCAAGATTGGCTCTTTGGCTTACATAAGCCGGTCCCATCAAGTTTCACAATTTTGACCTAATTTGCACAATTGCACGTATTAGGTCCAAGACTCTTCCAAACACTTTGGATTTTCATGAAGTGATCATCAGGCAGTCACGTGACTACCCAGGGATGGTTTCATGACCCCATGGTCAGTCCCTCACTCTGTCATAATTAATAAGGTTTTCTCACCTAAGGCTCAGACGAGCATTTTCGAATAAATGATTAAACCAGCATTTAATCATTCTTTCACCAACAAATCGTCAACTCTTCAGGAGTTCTTCGTATTTGCTCACGTGAGCATATGGACACTACATGGTTGATCCACGGTCCCATGTAGCCGCTCCTTCATTCGTTTCATGGTTAAATTTCTAACAAATCATGAATTGATCATCAATCGACCAAATTAGGGTTTCTGAGTCCAAGGACCATGATTTCAGACTCCAACCTTAATACTTCTATGACGACCTCATGGTCATTAATATTATTAAATTATGCTCGGTTCTACACCAGTAGTTTAATTAATATTTTTGGTCATCATCAGATGAGCAACACTTGCTCGAATGATCAATATTTGGTCAAACCAAGGAATATTGGTTCAACAATCAACCAATATTCGACAATTCATCGAACGAGAAATACTTGCTCACCTCATTATGAGAATTATACCTCTGTCTCAACAGACACGTTTAAGGTCATGAATCTCAGAACATTTCATGTTCAACTCATCAAATACATGGACTCATCGTCCCATGAAGTCAACAACTGACTAACTAAAATCACGTCTGCCCTACAGACTCCACGATCACACGAGACATCAATCGTGTCACTTGGGGGATATCAACTAGGGTTTTGGTCTGGCGGTCTATAGCACGTGTGTTCATACACACGTTGGAATGTGAGCAAGTCGTGCAATCAGTTGAAGGAGTTCACAAAGTAGTGGATGGAAAATCGACCAAGTCATCACACGATGAGCAACTGGTCTCAAACACAATTTCCATTTCCCCACTCTTTCATCCCATCAACTGTCACACTTCACGGAATCATGGTGTCTAAAATTCCAGCAATATAAATAAGTCTCTGAATCATGATTGAATCCAGTATCAACAGTATCATCAATCTCACGTCTCATCGACAACACGATATCATCAACTCATCAATTGAGCAACTACTCTCAATTGAGCAATTTCAATCATTCAGAGCTTATCATATTCAGAATTCACACACCCACAATCTTTGATTACCATTGATTCCACACATTTCTCAGCTTCCCTCCTACAGATCAACCCATCCTCTCTTGTGACCGAATTTACTCTGGAACGGTCATTGTCTTGATTTAGGCCGGAGTACTACAGATTGATCTCTCGAATCTAAAACACCCCCTTTGCAGCGGTGCATCTGTGTGAGGTTTAACATTTCGCTCGGTTCGAGGTTTCTCCTCTGTAAGGTCGTCTCCTCAATTCCTTAAAAACCAGCAAATCGTTTTTCCCCATCTATAGATTGGCGACCACAGTGGGAGATCATTGTCTCGGTTGCAATCTCGCGATTTCACAAGATGGATGGTCTTAGTTACAGGTTCTAATACAAATGGTGCTAGCACTAGCAACAACAACGACAACGACAACGAAGACATCCTGGAAACTATTCCGGTCACCAACACCGAAGGTGGAGACATCACCCCTCCTCAGACTAACACAGAAAGTCATCCCTTGTTTGGCCGACATCCTGAAGAAGTCAGAGGGAATCCACCACCCACCTTGGATGATCTTATCAAAGCGCAAGAAACTCTTACAAAGAGTCAAATGGATATGGATATTGCACAGAAAAAGTTACTTGATCATTTGAAGACTCTTACTGATAAGCTGTCAGAGAAAACTCAAGAGAAGGGAAAAGAGAAGGATAAATCACTCAGACAACGATCCTGAAGTAATTCCAATTCATACAGTAGAAGACGACGAAATCTGCAAAACTGCTGCAGACAATTCATCAGCAAAGGAATTATCGAACTTCATTACTCGCGAGGATCTGGAGCGCCTCTTGGAGAACCGTGGAAAAGACAAAACATCGCATGTCCATCGTCATCAACCTCCTTATCTTGCCGCTAGGCAGAGGATTCCACTCCCCAAAGGTTATGTTTCTCCAACTTTCACCTTGTATGATGGAACTGGAAATGCTCGGGAACATGTCTCTCGTTTTATCGAAGCCCTGTGAGAACATGAACATAATCATTTTGTTCGTCTCAAAGAATTCTCAAAATCTCTGAAAGGCAGGGCATACACCTGGTATAACAACATCGCACCAGGGACTATCAACAATTGGGGAGAAATGGTTAACGCATTCTACAGGAAATACTTCTTCGTGTCAGAACAAGTCACCCTCTCCGACCTTGGAAGAATGTTTCAGAGGGTCAGTGAAAATCCCAATGATTATGTGAAAAGGTTCAGAGTCCAAGCCCTGGATTGTCATGACCCAAACGTCACGGAGCAACAATTGGTGGACTTGTGCATCAATGGCATGCTCCCGGTCTACAGGGCCTTGCTGGAGAATCTTCTATTCCAGACTTTCTCAGAGCTTCACGAAGCTGCGAAGAGGTCGGAAACCACGACACCCGCTCTTTTGGAAAGAGCAAAGTCTACAAAGACTGAGGATTCAAAAGACACTCGAGGAAGCAGGCGTTTGATCAACAAGCAGTACAACTTGCAACCTTCGACAAATTCTGTTGCAGAAGGGAGTAAGCGAAGAGCAGAACCACAGCACAAGCAGACTTCCTCCACCCCTTCAAAGGCACACAAGAAGGATAATTTGAAAGTCCCTCCTCAGCATACGGAATATCCAGAGGCACCTGATTTTCCCTGTTCAATGGAGGAAGTTAACGAACTGCTCTATGCATGGATTCAAGATGATGCAATCAAATCGTCTTATGTCAAGAAGGAACCAACTGAAGAGGCCATGGAAAATCCTCGGTATTGCCGCTTCCATAGATATGTCAGCCATCCCACAAGTGATTGCAAAATTTTAATGCACATATTCAAAGAAAAGGTTGAATCAGGAGAGCTCAACCTGGGGACTGAGGGAGTACACAAAACCCCCTCCCAGTCAGAACTTTTACCATCTCTGAACCTCCTGTTAAAGAAGCAGTCCAATCCTTGATCGAACATGTCTGCGAGTTGTTGTATCTTTCGAAAGCTCAAAGGAAAGACATGTTTGCTGCGCTGAACCACATCGTGTCAGGTAAACGTCTGTTTATTCAAGAGACCACCACCGAACCTTCAGCCACCGGCAAAGAAATGTACTACTGGGTACTGCTCACCACTGTACACATTAAAGGAAATGAATTCAAAAGGGCGTTCGTTGATGTTGGTACCGCTGTCAACATCATCCCTATGAAAACTCTCAGAGATGCTGGTATTACTCGACAGGAAGCCACCCACGCTCCCATAGCGATCAGGACCACGAAGGAATCTCCAGAGACGCGTACGGCTTCGTCACTCTCAAAGTTACGGAAAGCTTGATCTGCACCGAGACCAAGTTTTACATAATCTGGGAAGACCCTGGATATGACATGGTCCTTGGAAGAACTTGGATTCATGCTGGAAGGATAACAATGACTTCAAAACATCTTGTCATCTACAAGGAGTCCGAGTCGGAGGAGGAAGCATAGGACGCCCCACCGTTTGAGCATCTGGAGGAAGTGAAAACTCTGATGGGACTTACGCAGGAACCTGGAGAAAATACGCACACCTTTGTCAAAAGGTTTCAAGCTCAGGAAAGTCTTATTCCTCCTCATACTCCAATATTACATATGTTCAAATACGCTACTATAGTCCAGGGACTTCTCCCCATGAAAAATTTAGCAGTCATCAAAAGTTATGAGTGGGTAACTTCACCCCGACAGTATTACACCCAATGGTTGGGTTCAGAACCTCTTCAAATCGGTCACTCCATCGAGAGGTTTATTGCTGAAGACCTGACTAAGCATGATCAACACTATGCTGGATACTTTCTTCCACACGAGTGTCCATACGTGCCACAACCGTGGAATCACATCACACGGGGAATTCCGAATCAGCAGAAGATATTCAAGGCACGATCGACCAAGCCTAACAAGTTTCATGAGGAATACCTGGTTCTCAAAGCGGTTCAACGCGGTGTTCATTCTGCAAGGAACTCCAATTGGGAAGGACCATTCTAGGTCGCTAAGTCCATAACCGGAGGATACTACAAATTGATCAACATGGATGGCAGAACTCTGCCAGTAATTCACGAAAATTGTCTTAAGACATTTGTCTGAAATTATTGGACATTTGAGGTACTGGGCGTTTGAGCACTCATGACGTCTGGATTCGACATTTAGGATTTTCATTCATTGTATTTCAATTCCTCCAAAACGTTTGCAATACTTGCAATCAGTATTTGAATTCAGCAATTTATCAAAATTCAGTTCATATTTCGTGAAAGAAAATCTCTATCAAAATCTACAAGAAAATCCTTAACCATCAGTCAATCCAAAACCATCTAAATATCAAAACCCAAGTATAAACCTCACATCTCTCAGAAATTCAGAAGTTCAAGAGATTATGGAAAAGGAATCAAAGAAAATCAGCAAAGAAAGATTTTTGCGCCTCTGCATCCTTCAAAGCCTGTAAAGCCGTCTTCTCTGCATTCAAATCCTCAGTCAGCTTTGCAATCCTCTCTTCCTTCTCCATCACAACAACATTTGGAAAGGATATATTATTTTCACATGAGTTCTTGATAGCGTTTATCTGCTTGCGAAGCCACTTCACATTGAGGCCAAGTATCTCTGAGTTCTCCAAGTTAAACTCCCAATCAAAGAGTATATCTAGAGTCATAGTGTTCCTGGCCCTAGCACAAATGTCACTTACGACACGCAAGATAACACCTACTTGCATCGTTAAAGCATAAGCACGACCAGGAATCCTGTTCACAATCATGTCACCAAACTTCTTTCATATTTTCTCATACAAGTCTGCATATCCGACGGGAACGCCGAATCCACCAACCATTACATGGTATGGAAGTGAAGCATCGAAGGGAGGATAAAATTCCACTCCTGCACTTGGGTATTCATGCACTGTTATACGGTTCTCAATTTCTACGATCGGGGCAGCAATTTCTTCAATGGTCTCTACCGGTGCTTCAGTTTCTTCTATAACTGAAGCAACAACCATCTGGGTTTCCATAACATCAAAAACAAACTCCTCATGGCCTCGAAGTGCAGGAATGGTTGTCTCTTCATCAATAACTCCAAGAAGGTTGGACTTATCATTATTGGCTCCAGTATCCTCAACTTCGGTATTTAGCACCTAATACGAAGATTACATGAGGTTAGAGTCACGAAGCCAAAGGAGATTATGAAACATAGTATACCAGCGATGCAACATCATCAAAGTTCATCATAATACATTCAAGGCACGAGTAAATAACACGAAAGTCATGAAAACACGTTTTACGATGAGTCAGTCTGAAGAAACTGAACTCTGCTCCGTACTAAAAGACGAACTGGGAGCAATATACAAGGAATCTGAGTATGGGTCATACACCATTCTCTTCGTATGGATGTCCTTACGACATGTAAATATTTCATGACAATCCTATAAATGAGCAAGAAGATGTGGCCAAAATATCAAGCGACGCGCAATCTGAAAAAGTTCTGGAAGTCTCCTGGAGGTTTACTATTTCGCGTTTTTCGGGCTCTGAACATGCTCAAAACTTAAAAAACTTCTTCACTAAAGCTTGGAAATTTTCTGGGCTTGAATTTGCACATGCAGATCATCAAAATCCTATTCCGTACGAAGATTCTACGGCGTTTCTACTAAAAGGCTGGGTTCTGGATTTTCTGACGACGAAATTCGGCTAAGTTTTCATATACGCGCATGGATTCACATTCATTCATTCAAAAATCAGCACTAAATGGATGGGTTCAGGATCCTAATAATATGGGTGAGAAAGAGTCACAACAAAGAAAATACTGGAAACTCACCAAAGCACCAACTGGGGACTTTACGGTATTGGGTAACAGCTTATAACCTTTATGCCTGCCTTCTCCGCCATGAATAACCGCCTCAGTCTCTGAGAAATCTACACCGATTCGAGGTCGTATATTACGACCGTCCTGTGGTGAAATCCAGTAATATAATCAGAATACAGTTCTTATAATTTCGTGAAGATTATATGAATAAACATACCTGAGAGCATCCTGGAGATGACTTTCGTTTATCACCAGAAAGATACTTCAGTCTTGGTCGACTGGAAATCATCTCAGCCGAAGGAAGATCCTTGAATGGAGGTCTGGGAAATCTTACAAAGCCACGCAAACGCCCAAGTTGCTGATCCCAGAATTCTACATAACCTGGGGTTACATAGGCGAATCTATCAGAACCAGGAAACCAGTAGCTACTCCCTTCCACGTGAGTATGATCCAAATGATTCCTGAGTTGCTCAACTGATGGCTTCCTTCTCCGTATGGTTGGAACACACTGATCCATACCCATTTGTCGAGATGCTCTATCAATATTATACTCATCCACTGAAAGCTCTCCAAACGTGGTTTATAGCAAATGACCAGGGGTGCAACTCAACATGAAAGATCTTTCGCCATCACTCAGATGCGCACCAGACGTCAAACTCGTGCTTTCTCCAGTATTGAAAGTCATCGGCTGAGAAACATAATCAAGGACTGACACCCACGGGCGAAAATTGAACTCAGATTCTTCATCTAACACATCAATGAAGCGTATTTTAGAACGAGGCTGCTTTGTGGACCAACGCATGATCCTAGCATTATCTTTCTCAGGGAAAGTATGGCGCGCATCAATATTCGGTCCTTGCAGAACATTACGTGGAATAAGCTCATAATTCTTAAAGTGCTCCCATATCAAAGCTTGAAGAAACATCGTGTTGGCATAACACTCAATCTTCATAGAGCCGTTCGACACACTGGAGTCTATAATCAAGGAGTCCAGGTTGTAATACAAGGAGCCTAAGAATAAACTACCTATAGGAAGTTGCTCACCTTGAGCCATCTTAATAGCAAAGGGAATAACAAAAGGCTTCAACAAGTTTCCATTGTCTTCAAAAACGTCTCTGGACAACCATAAACATAAGAAAGCATCAATGGGTAACATACCGTCGATGGGTTTTATCAGAAACCTCGTCTTTGTGCCACCAGTGTGTCAACCAGGAAGCATAACATCCTTTACTACCAGCCTTATTCGCTTTCTCCATTGCAACTGTCAAGACATGAGAAACGGCGGTCTCATCATCTGAAAGATCCCCAGGAAGATTGCCCGTGATTGGGAGATGCATCAGAGCTGCCACGTCTTCCAAGGTAATGGTAAACTCTCCCCATCTACATATGAAAGTGTGAGTGGGAATGCACCAGCGAGCAAACAGAGCCACAATACCACTTGCGTCATGATAAATGAACAACTCTCCAGAAGCTTGAATAGCTCTCGTCACCTGCGCCTGGTCGAGCATAGTCCTCACATGAGGAAAACCCAACATATGTCTCGCCCAGCCGGCAAATTTCTCCAAAGGTCGTCGAGAAATCTTAAACTCTATGATTGATGAGGTGAAGATCCCTCGTTCAAGACAAAATCGAATCACTGTCTTAGGAGTCACCAATTTCTTCTGAGTAACAGTTCTGGGATTTATCAAAAGACGATACACTGGGGATTTCAAATGTTGCTCAGCTCCTGGAATATCTTTTTCAAAGAATGCATCATCTATGTTCGGGACATTCTTAATCCCAGGGATTTCGTCTTCGTCTCCCCCAACGGAAGTTTCATCCATGCATGTCTCATCTCTAGAGATACCATCATCAACGCACATCTCTTCCCTCGAGGCGTCATCAGCTTGGGAATTGGTCATCTTTGCTGAGTAGCTGAAAAGGTTCACACTACATTCTACTTCAGTATACCGTCCAGATATAAATCAAGGAAATACAAGAAAAAATGGTAACTCTTAACTCTTACCTTTTATACTTCCACTAACAATAGTGATAGTAATGCTAGAGTTAACACCTCAAAATCGTTCGTCTCTTCGAAAACTGCAAAAACGAACAAAACTTTATTTAATTTCCGAAACTGATTTTTCATGAAATCACGGACACAATTTTCATAATGTGAACATTCACAAAATTGACCTATGAAGTTTATAACAATAAAATATTTCATCATAAATGTATTGTCTATCTTCGAAGGTTCCTCAAAACCCACGTTTTGATTTTTCGAAACAACAATTAATGCCACATTGCTCACATAAATTCTCAAGGATTTTATATAATGAAATCAAATTCATGCAAATACAATATATCATCATATTTTGCACAATATATGTCACGACTGCATATATATAAAAAAAAAAAGAACTTTTCCTTCATATCGTCGTTATTTGTCTTTAAAACGAAGGTTTATTTCAAAATACTGTGAAAGCTCACATCTCATACATATGATAAAGTTTTGTATTTACATGAAAGCTCATACACAAAATTTTATCACTGGACACAAGTTCATATAAAAATATACATACATTTTTCCTTCGTATCGTCGTTATTTGTCTATAAAACGAAGGTTTATTTCGATTTCGTGAAAATTATTATTATTATTTCTCTAATTTCATGAAAAAACTCCTTGATTTCATGGTATTTTGTACAAATCACCAAATAATAATAAAATAAAATAAATTATGAAAACTTGTGGGACCGGGCCCAGGCCGGCCGGCCATGCCCTAGCCGGTCCCACACGCCCCTTTGTTTTGTTATTATTTTTATTTATTTTTCCTTGGATTCATCAAATTCCTTGATTTCATGGTATTTCTCTCAAATTAGGAAAAATTCCCTCAAATCATGAAAAAATACCTAAAAAAAATATTAAAAATTATGAAAACTCGTGGGACCGGGCCCTAGCCGGCCGGCCGCGCCTCCACGATCCCACACGCCCTTGTTTTTATTATTTTAATATTTTTTGCTTCCCTGAACTCATGAAAATTCCTTTAATTCATGGAAACTCCCTAAATTCATCAAATTTCTCAAAATTCATGAATTTTTCATAAAATCATCAAAATATTATAAAATTAAGAAAAAGGCACCACGGGACCGTGGACACGACCGGCCGACCATGCCTTGGCCTCGGCGGTCCCACGCCTCCTTATTCCTTATTTTATAATTATTTTCCATCATCTCATGGTGTTTTCCTCAGTTTCGTCGAAACCCTAATTTTGGCATATTTTCTCGAATGGATGCTCTATTGCACGCCAGAAAATATCAAAATTCTCAGGACTGAGACGCGGACGCCTTAGGGACACGAGCATGCTATCTTTACCGACCAAGATTGGCTCTTTGGCTTACAGAATCCGGTCCCATCAAGTTTCACAGTTTTGACCTAATTTGCACAATTGCACGTATTAGGTCCAAGACTCTTCCAAACACTTTGGATTTTCATGAAGTGATCATTAGGAGGTCACGTGACTACCCAGGTCCGGTTTCATGACTCCATGGTCGGTCCCTCACTCCGTCATAATTAATTAGGTTTTCTCACCTAAGGCTCAGACGAGCATTTTCGAATAAATGATTAAACCAGCATTTAATCATTCTTTCACCAACAAATCGTCAACTCTTCAGGAGTTCTTCGTATTTTCTCACGTGAGCATATGGACACTACATGGTTGATCCACGGTCCCATGTATCCGCTCCTTCCTTCGTTTCATTGTTAAATTTCTAACAAATCATGAATTGATCATCAATCGACCAAATTAGGGTTTCTGAGTCCAAGGACCATGATTTCAGACTCCAACCTTAATACTTCTATGAAGACCTCATGGTCATTAATATTATTAAATTATGCTCGGTTCTACACCGATACTTTAATTAATATTTTTGGTCATCATCAGATGAGCAACACTTGCTCGAATGATCAATATTTGCTCAAACCAAGGAATAATGGTTCCACAATCAACCAATATTTGAAAATTCATCGAACGAGCAATACTTTCTCACCTCATCATGAGAATTATACCTATGTCTCAACAGACACGTTTAAGGTCATGAATCTCAGAACATTTCATGTTCAACTCATCAAATACATGGACTCATAGTCCCATGAATTCAACAACTGACTAACTAAAATCATGTCTGCCCTAAAGACTCCACGATCACACGAGACATCAATCGTGTCACTTGGGGGATATCAACTAGGGTTTTGGTCTGGCGGTCTACGGCACGTGTGTTCATACACACGTTGGAATGTGAGCAAGTCGTGCAATCAGTTGAAGGAGTTCACAAAGTAGTGGATGGAAAATCGACCAAGTCATCACACGATGAGCAACTGGTCTCAAACACGATTTCCATTTCCCCACTCTTTCATCCCATCAACTGTCACACTTCACGGAATCATGGTGTCTAAAATTCCAGCAATATAAATAAGTCTCTGAATCATGATTGAATCATCAGTATCAACAGTATCATCAATCTCACGTCTCATTGACAACACGAGATCATCAACTCATCAATTGAGCAACTACTCTCAATTGAGCAATTTCAATCATTCAAAGCTTATCATATTCAGAATTCACACACCCACAATCTTTGATAACCATTGATTCCACACATTTCCCAGCTTCACTCCTACAGATCAACCTATCCTCTCTTGTGACCGAATTTACTCTGGAATGGTCATTGTCTTGATTTAGGCCGGAGTACTACAGATTGATCTCTCGAATCTAAAGCACCCCCTTTGCAGCGGTGCATCTGTGTGAGGTTTAACATTTCGCTCGGTTCGAGGAGTCTCCTCCGTACGGTCGTCTCCTCAATTCCTTAAAAACCAGCAAATCGTTTTCCCCCATCTACAACGCCTTAAGCCAATTCTCATGAATTACTGGCAGGGTTCTACCATCTGTGTTGATCAATTTGTAGTATCCTCCAGTTATGGACTTAGCAACCATAAATGGTCCTTCCCAATTGGAGCTCCTTGCAGAGTGGAGATCTCGTTTAGCCGCCTTGAAAACCAAATCCCCTTCCTTGAATTTGTTTGGTTTAGTAGTTCGCGCCTTGAATATCTTTTGCTGATTCCATGGTTGTGGCACGTATGGACATTCATGTAGAGGAAAGTACCCAGCATACTGTATGTCGTGCTTAGCCAGGTCCTCAGCAATAAACCTCTTGATAAAATGACTGACTTGGAGAAGCTCTTAACCCAACCATTGGGTATAATATTGGCGAGGTGAAGTTATCCATTCATAACTTTTGGTAATTGCTAAATCGTTTGCAGGGAGAAGTTCTTGAATCAAAGTATCATATTTGAACATTGGTAATATTGGAGCATGAAGAGGAATAAAACTTTCCTGAGCTCGAAACCTCTTGGCAAAGGTATCTGGATTTTCCCCAGGTTCTTGCGTAAGTCCCATCAAGGTTTTTACTTCCTCCAGATGCTCAAACGGTGGGGCATCCTCTACTTCTTCTTCTGACTTGGAGTCTTTGTCGGCGACAGATTGTGTTGAAAGCTTTGAAGTTACCCTTCCATCATGAATCCAAGTTCTTCAAAGGATTATGTCATATCCAGGATCTTCTCGAATTATGTAAAACTTGGTCTCGGTGCAAACCAAATTCTCCGTGACTTTGAGAATGATGAAGCCGTATGCATCTCTAGAGATTCCTTCGTGGTCTCTGATTTCTATGGGAGCATGAGTAGCCTCGTGTCGAGTAATGCCAGCAGCTCTGAGAGTTTACAAAGGGATGATGTTGACGGCGGTGCCGACATCAACAAATGCTCTTTTGAATTCATTTCCTTTAATATGCACGGTTGTGAGCAGTCCCCAGTCATACATTTCTTTGTCGGTGGTTGATGGTTCAGGAGGTACTTCTGGAAGCAGTAGGCGTTTCCCAGACACTATGTGGTTCAAAGCTGTGAACATGTCTCCTCTTTGTGCTTTTGATAGATAGAGTAATTCGCAAACATGCTCTATCAATGACTGAACTGCTTCCTTGACTGGTGCTTCAGAAATAGATAAAGTCCTGACAGGAAGAGGATCTCTATGTACTCCTTCGGCTCCAAGGTTAAGTTCTCCTGGCTCAACCTTTTCTCTGAATATGCGTTTCAAAAATTTGCAGCTACTTGTGTGGTGATTGACGAACCTGTGGAATCGGAAGTAACGAGGCTTTTCTATGTCTTCCTCAGGTTGGTCTCTCCTGACGTATGGCAATTTGATTGCACTATCTTGGATCCAGGCGTCTAATAGTTCGAGCACTTCTCCAATGGGGAGAGGAAAATCAGGTGCATCATCAGGAGCATCTGTGCGTTTTCCAGGAGCCCGTGTCTCTGGTTTGTCCTTATTTTGCGTCTTTGGAGGAGCTGCAACATGCTTGTTCGGGGATTCATCCTTGCACTTGCTCCCTTCTGCAACAGCGTTTGTAGAGGACTGCAGGTTGTACTGCTTGTTGATTAGGCGTCTGCTTCCTCGAGTGTCACGCGATTCCTCAGTCTTTGTGGACTTTGTTCTTTCTAACAGAGCAGGTGCAGTGGTTGCTGATCTCTTCGCGGCTTCGTGAAGTTCTGAGAAAGTCTGGAATCGAAGATTCTCCAGTAGAGCTCTGTAGACCAGGAGCATGTTGTTGATACACAAATCTACCAGCTGCTGCTATGTGACATTTGGGTCATGACTGTCCAGGGCCTGGACTCTGAATCTTTTCACATAATCATTGGGATTCTCACTGACCCTCTGGAACATTCTTCCAAGATAAGAGAGAGTGACTTGCTCTGACACGAAAAAGTACTTCCTGTAGAAGGCGTTAATCATTTCTCCCTATTGGTTGATAGTCCCGGTGCGATGTTGTTGTACCAGGTGTATGCTCTGCCTTTCAAGGATTTTGAAAACTCTTTGAGACGAACAACATGGTTATGTTCATGCTCTCCCAAGGCTTCGAGAAAACGAGAGACATGTTCTCGAGCATTGCCAGTTCTGTCATACAGAGTGAAAGTTGGATAAATATAACCTTTTGGAAGGGGAATCCTCTGCGTATCGGCAGGATAAAGAGGTTGGTGACGATGGACATGTGATGCCTTGTCTTTTCCACGGTTCTCCATAAGGCGCTCCACATCTTCCCGAGTAATGAAATTTGATGGTTCCTTTGCTGATGAATTTGCAGCTTTGCCAGTTTCATCATCATCCACTGTATGGATTGGGATTACTTCAGGATCAACAACATCTGAGGATTTCTCCTTCTCTTTTCTCTTTTCTTGAGTCTTCTCTATCATCTTATCAGTAAGAGTTTTAAGATAATTACACAACTCCTTCTGTGTAGCAGCCATGTCCGTCTGATTCTTTGCGAGAGTCTCCTGCACTTTGATAAGATCAACAATGGTAGGTGGTGGATTTCCTCTGACTTCTTCAGGGTGTCGACTAAACAGGGGATGACCTTCAGCGTGAGGAGGAGTAATGTCACCACCGTCAGTGTTGGAGGCCGGAATCGTTTTCGGGATATTCTGATTGTCATTGTTGTTGTTGCTAGTACTAGCGTCGTCTGTGTTGGAACCTGTAACTAAACCAGACCTAAGACCAGCCATTTTGTGAAATCGTGATATTAATCTCCCACTGTGGTCGTCAATATGTGAGTGGGGAAAAACGATTTGTTGGCTTTTACGGAATTGAAGACTCGACCGTGTGGAGACTCCTTGAACCGAGCGAAATGTTGAACCTTACACAGATGCACTGCAAGAAGGGAGTGCTTTAAGTTCGAGAGATCAATCTGTAAGACCCCGGCCTAAACCAAGAACAATGGCCATTCCAAAGTCAATTCGGTCACAAGAGAAGATGGGTTGATCTGTAATAGGGAAGCTGAGAAATACGTGAGATCAATTGTGATATGAGATTGTAGGTGTGTTACGAATTCATCGTGAAAATGCTTTGAATGATTGAATTTTTCTCAATTGAGAGTAATTTCTGTGAGTTCGTGTAGAAGAAAGTTTGTCTGTATGAACTTTGATGAGAAATTGTTCGTCTTGGCGAATGTTGTTCGAGTGTTCGAAAACTTTTGTCCTTTCAATCAGGATTCAGGGACATTTTATAATGCCGGAGTTGAAAACACCATGATCCCGTGAAGTGTGACAGTTGCTGGAATCAGAGAATGGGAAATGGGGAAATCATGTTAAAACCAATTAGTTATCGTGCGGAGACTTGGTTAACTTTCCACCCACTACTTTGTTGACTCTTCCAACTGATTGCACGACTTGCTCACATTCTCATCGTGGGTGAACACGTGCCGTAGACCGCCAGACCAAAACCCTAGTTAATATCCCCCCATGTGACATGATTGAAATATCGTGATTTTGGAGTCAGTTGTTGACTTTATGGGACGATGAGTCCATATAGCGCCGAGTTGAACATGTGTGAGTAAATGTTTCGAAACTCATGAATTTAACGTGTCTGCTGAGACGAGGTATCATCATAACCTAAGACGAGCAAAACTGTGTTGCTAAATTGTTGAATATTGATAGTTTAACCAACATTCTCTGGTTTGAGCAAATATTGCTAGTCCGAGCGAATATTGCTAATTGAGTAAATATTGCCGGTTCGAGTGAATATTGCTAGTTTGAACAAATATCGTTCTTTTAATGAATTGTTGGTAGCTGGACCAAGTAAAATATTAATTTAAGTTACTGACTGCTGGGTTGAGCAAAATAAATACGAATGTTAATCATGTAATCAACATAAAATTATCAGAGTGTTCGAATCTGCTCAGAATTACGTTTCTGCAGAGATCTGGATTCAAAACCCTAATTTTACTAAGATAATGATTTATTGCAAATCATATAAGACCGGTTACATGGGATGACGGGTTCACCATATAACTCCCAGATGCTCGAATGAGAAAAAATACCAAAGTCTCTTGAGGACCAGTTGGTGAAAGAATGATTAAATGTTGGTTTAATCATTTACTGAAATAATGCTCGTGTGAGCAACAAATCATAAAACCTGGTTTTATGAAAAATATGAGGGACCATCCAAGAGGTCATGGGACCGGCTCTTGATGGCCGTGGGACCAGTAGATGGTCATTTGAGCAAACTTCCAATTGTTTCGAAAGAGTTTGAACCTAATATGAGAGCTGAGCAAATTAGGTTAAAATCATTAAAGCACGCGGGACCAGCTGTTTGCAAGCCTCAGTGACACCCTTGGTCGGTCAAGGGGATGTGCCCATGTCATCATAATGTTCACGCTTCAAATCCTGAGAATTTTGATATTTTCTGGTGCACGTTTGAGCAACATTTGGGGAAAATATGCAAAATCCATGGTTTTGCTGAAACCGATAAAAATACATGAGATGATGAAAATAATAAATAAAACAAAGAATTAAAAGGTGTGGGACCGGCCACGTCTAGGGCATGGCCGGCCGGACACGTGGTCGCACATGCTTTTCCCAGTTTTATGTGATTTTATGTATTTTTCTCTGATTGAAGGGAAATTCCATGAAACTGGAGAGTTTGGCGAAATTGGGGAACTTCCATGAGATGAGAGACATAAATTAAAATATAAAATAGGGAATGGGAGTGCGGGACCGGCAATGGCTGTGGCATGGCCGGCCGACCAATGGGCGCGGGTCCCAAGGCACTCTTCCCAATTTTATTTAATTTTGATGATTTTAGATAATTTTCATAATACCAAAGGGATTTGTTGAAATTCAAAATATTTTGTTGAAATCAGGGAGTTTTCATGAAATCGGGAAACAAAATACCAAATAATAATAAAATAATGGGCGTGTGGGACAGGCTAGGGCATGGCCGGCCGGCTAGAGCCCTGTCCCACAAGTTTCCTGATTTTTTAATATTTTCCATGATTTTAGAGAAAATACATGAAATTAGGTAATTTTAGGGGAAATTCATAAAATCAAGGAATTTTCATAATTTGAGAAGGAATAATAAAATAATGGGACGTGAGGTGTGGGACCGGCCACGGGTCAAGGCATGACCGGCCGTCCGGCGGTCCTGCGACACCTTTCCCTAATTTTATTATTTTTGATAAAATCATGTGATTTAGATAAAAATACATGAAATTAGGTAAATTTTCATGATTTTAGGGAAAATTCATAAAATCAAGGAATTTTCATAATTTGAGAAGGGATAATAAAATAGTGGGACGTGAGGTATGGGGCCGGCCACGGCCAAGACATGGCCGGCTGGTGCTCGGTCCTGCGACACCTTTCCCTAATTTTATTATTTTTTGATAAAATCATGTGATTTAGATAAAAATACATGAAATTAGGTAATTTTCATGATTTTAGGGAAAATTCATAAAACCAAGGAATTTTCATAATTTGAGAAGGAATAATAAAATAATGGGACGTGAGGTGTGGGACCGGCCACAGCCAAGACATGGTCGGCTGGTGCTCGGTCCCGCGACACCTTTCCCTAATTTTATTATTATTGATAAAATCATGTGATTTAGATAATTTCTTTGAAATAAAGGAAATTTGCTCGAACAAGAGGATTTTCATGAGATCGTGAAGATAGTAAAAACATGATAAAATATAAAATTGGGCGCGAGACTAGTCACGGCATGACTGGCCGGCTGGTGAGCCTAGTCCCCTGGCGCTTTTGCTTAATATTTTATTATTATTATTTCCCCTTCCTATTTTGTATAGGTTCCTCGTTCGTTCGTATTTTTGAAATGCTCGTTCGTGCATTCAAAATGATGGTCTGTGCATTATCTGCTAATTACACTTACACCATTTTTGTCAGGGATTATTCGATGCTCAGATGCTTGTTTCATTGAATATTTATTACTAACCTATGGAATTCTGCTGGGAAGAACCACAGATTGAAGTAACGAAATATAACGAGGAATCGTAGAATATTGCGGATATTCAGGCGATTAATTGACGACTCGTAGAATATTGCTGGATATTCAGGCGATGGCTCGTAGAATATTGCTGGATATTCAGACGATTTAAAATAATTAATTGCTGGCTCTATACTAGAAAGGCTTCCTGTCTAGGAGCATTAATTATCTGAGGGTTGAGCAATATGAACTTGTTGGAGTGTCATATTCCTCTTGCATAGTCGGGGAAAACCTGGTTACATCCCGAAGACGTTGTCGCTCTATACTAGAAGACATGCTTTCTAGGAGCCGCCCAATCTTTCGATTCTATACAGTATGAGATGTGTCGTGGCCTCAGCTAAGATACTACACATCTTCATCTTCCCTGAGAGACTTTCTTCATCAGAGGTGGCATGAGCTTTCATGCATAGAGACATGAGTCTCGATACTCATCTGATTGTCGGATCCGGAGTAATTACTGAAATTGCTCAGTATTCATGAGATGTGTCGTGGCCTCAGCTGAGAGACTACACATCTACATGTACTCTGAGAGACGGCCTTCTCAGTCAGAGATTTTATGGCATGAGCTTTCATGCTTTGATGAGAGACATGAGCCTCGATACTCATCCGGTTGCCGAATCTGGAGTATAGTTTTAAAATTCTACCCCTTGTCGAAAATCCACCATCTACATTAAGTCCCCTGCTTAGTGAGGAACAATCATGTTCCTCAGTCAGCATTGAATGGTGATTTTCCAGGTACAGACAAAAATAAGTAATTGAACTTGGTCATAAGATAAGATATTACCGGATTTCGACTGAATGAGCAAGCCATGGTTTGAGCGGAAACCTGTGTGGCATAATGATGTAGTTTTGAAAGTGGTAGTAAAGTTCGTTCAACTCGGACTTGATAAGATTGAGTTCTAAACTTAAAATAAAAATAGAAAATATATATACAAAAGGTTTGTCACAATGTCGAGAGAGACTGAGACTCAGGATTCCACCAAATTCCATTCATGTGATTCAAATAATAATTCCAATCAATTATAGATCAAATATTAAAAATATGGACTCTTATTCTTTGCCAAAAAGTAGATTTTTGAAAAGCAATAATTGTAAATCAAAAGCATGATGTATCAAAAATACATAGACCAAGCATACACCATCAAACGAAATCACACCCATTCAATAAAAATCATAAATCGATTAAAAATCAATGCAAATAGTCATAAAAGAATTATTAGAATTACCACATGCGTGAAATAGGGCTTCCTCGGTCATCCCAGTGTTTGGGTTTAGCTCCTCATATTAATCAATTCTCAAAATACATGTTTATAGCCCAAAAGTTGATTAAAAGATGAAATAGTGCTAAAGCAGTGAGTTTAAGACTGCCAGAAAGGGTCACAGAAGAACGATAAATTAAAAGTGTTGCTACGCTGTTGTTTTAAGACCGTCAGCCGCTGGTCGTAGTCACTGTTGAAGAACGACTGTTAGTGAGGGTCTGTTCTTCGTGTTCTTCAGCAGCAGCAGCAGCAGAAAAATATTTTGATCAAACTCTGATTTCTTCTTCTATGGCTCTCCTAAAGTTCCCAAGATTTTGACACCTCTTCTATATGACCCAACCAATCTATTTATATCAAAAAGACCGATTAAATCTCTTCAGAATCTTCCAAAATCTCTTCCTTTCTCTTCACGACAAAGTTGCGGCAATTTCGTGTTTTAGAGTTTCTACGCGTTTCTGAGCTTTCCTTTTGATTCTAAACTCTTCCTTAGATATATATGAATCTTTGGGAAGGTTTATAGCTCTTTAGTCTCTCTAGAATTTCCTAAAACAAGTCTCTCTAGATATATATGAATCTTTGGAAGGAACTAAAGAATCTCCTTGGTTGGCATACTTATTGACTACAGGAGGAAGTACCCTGATGCGAAATTCCAATTGTTGTACACGAGTTTGCACTCAAGCATACTAAAATTCATATAAAGTGACAGAGCTCTACTCAGATAGTTGCACTATGGACATCAATATTCGGAGTCAAACCAATCACATGGATAGATTAAGAGATGGATATAGAAAAACATAGATGGTTTTGATGTTTACTAAGTGAACGGCGTTTCCCATATCTGTCTGAAGGCCTCCGCCAAAATGAACCTATCCTAATGGATTGAGATACTACTCTGACTAATATCAACACAACTGGCATATACAAGGGAACCAGTGATCGATAATCCTAATTCTAGTTCAACACAACTGGCATATACAAGGGTACCAATGGTCGACTTTATTCACTTTTTTTTAACCCTTTTTTTCAACCTTTTTTTTTTTGATCCGTTTGGTCTAATTGGTCTGGTCTTTTTTTTCTTTTCTTTGTAACTCAATCACTCTAATTCACCCTAGCATTGGTAACAACTTGAATCGTGGGCCCCACCTATCACTTAGAGAAACATGGTTTAAAAACAAAATAAAATAAAAATAGAAGTGAAAAGGACTCAACGAGATATGGTGAAACTATCATGTTATTTCTAACACCTGAGCTCTGTGCTTTTATGAATAGACTCTTCTAGATGTTTCCATCTAATCAGATTGGTTCCTCAACTCCTACGATCAAAATGCTTCCATCCACTTAGATTAGTTAGTGCAATCCTCAATAGGCATAAATTTCTAGGTTCTGGAGTTTATTTATTCATACTGCAACTAAAAAGTTTCTCCCATATCCCCAAACTTAAATCTAACATTGTCCTCAATGTTCTAAAGATAAAATTAAAAGCATGAACAAGGAGAAACTGTTACCATTTGAAGCAAAAGAGATAAGGAAAGATATTACCGTGTCGCATGAATGTTGGGTTACCTCCCAAGAAGTGCTAAGTTTAACGTCTTCAGCCAGACTAATAAATGATTAGTCACCTCATGGAATCATAAACTAATAGCCGAAATTTCTGTGGGTCATCAAAACCAAATAGATCTATCACAAATAAAAGGAATCTGCAACCTGTCAAGAAAATAAGCAAATAAAGCACATCCTTGTCTAGTTTCCTGTTTAAGACAACTACATCCAGCTGTGGTTCAGGTTCAGGTTCTATGAAAGGGTCTAGATAAAATATTTTCATGCGCTGGAATTCCTCAAAGCTAAGGTCCGGTTCAGGTATTAGAGTCTGGAAAAACTCAAGTAAAAACTGAGAAGCACATAAAAATAACCTGAATAATTGTGGATCCTTAAAGTCAATCAGTTTTGACTCACATAATCGACCACAATAAGGGTGGTGGTCTTCCTTAAATAAATGTGTCGACCCTAATCTCTTAAAATTAGGTTTAGTCTCAAAACTTAATAATTGACACATCTGAAAACTATACGTTCCCACAATTGGTTAAAAAATATTTGGTGGGAAAACAAAGTCGATCTTGGTATCATAGCCTGGTCTAACCTCATCAACCAGAGGATGGGTTTCTAACAACTGAACTTCCTTATGGACATCACTAGGTTCAGGAAAACGTGTATGAAGATAATCTTGCAAAATGGTTGAGGCACATATGTCAAGTCCGAAGTGAGGGACCTTTCTACGAGTTAAGGCACATGGAGAATGATAATCACCCCCAAACTTAGAGTTTTGGGTATCTCTAGATAGACTAGCTACAATTTCCTTAATTTCTAGATCGTTGGAATCCTGAAAATAGTCAATTGCTTCTTCTAGGTTATACTCAAGTGACGCATCCTCACTCATATTTAATAGCTGTACGAGTTCATTTTCTTCGTCCAAGACCATTGTTTCTAAATCGCTAGACTCTAAAACGTTATTCTCAGAATAAAATCGTTCCTCTAAACCATTATCGACTTCGTAATCAAAAGGAAATACTACATCATCTAAAGAAGTGGTCTCTCTAATCAAATCCCAGTCCTTTTGAATAGGTGAATAATCATTAAAATTATCGGGATGTGAACCAGAAATAACATTATCATCATAAAGTTCATTTGGAGTAACAAATTCCTGATCGCTATGCCTACATATTAAAATTCTTCATCAACACTATCCACATCATAATCATCATAATAACATGAAAATGGTTGAACCTCATCTAAACAAGTAGTGTTACCAATTTTATCCTCGTCATCTTGATTATGCAAATAACTATCCTCATTTTCAAGGGTACTATTGGAATCACTGTATTGAAAATTAAGATTATTTCGAGAAATTCTTTCGTTCGTCTCAGCTATCAACTTGAAGGATTCCTCTATAGAAAGTTCTCTTTCGTCATAAACTAAGTTATTCATCTCAGCTAACTTACGTGTCGACTCCTCTAATTTCCTGAGGGACTCTTCTAAAGGAGAAATATAAGAATTTTTCTCGTATGACCGGTGTGTGTGTGGATAGTAATTGGGCTCATCAAGGTATGAGCCATAACCTTGAAAAGGCTGATGTTCCCAACCACTATTCACATTATGGTCAAAGTAGTAACGTCCATTTTGAAACTCAGTCGAATATTCGTTGTATTGGCTCTTGTAATACCAGTTCGACATTCTATTGCAGGGGTGTGAGTTGTCACACAAAATAAAACCCGCTGACAGGGGATTCGTGGGTGGATAGAGTCTTACCTCCCGTACCAGACGGGCGGTGAACCGTTGAAGTCGAATCAGGACACCGACTCCGATGTCAGTGTACGAACCCGAGGGGACGAGACAGTATCGTAACTGTCGTCCTTCCCTGCAAACAGTTTATATTTAATCTTAACCCTTCCGTAGGTTTTTAAAAAATAATGTCCAGTCCAAAAATAAAGTCCAAAAAGTATCCAAAAATAAAAAGAAAAATTACAAAAACTAAATCCCTATTTACAGTTTCTAAAAATAAAACAAAATAACTATATACAAAATATTCTTCTTCACTCCTTTTGGATTCCTCTTTTCTTTCCTTCTTTGGCGATGCTTCCTTTTATAGCACTTTTTATTTCCTTGTAGATTCGCTCGAAATCTGAAAAGAATCAAAAAATACCAAAGGCGTAAAAGAGAACAAAAATTCTAAAAGAAATAAAATAAATCTAAAACCTAAAACCTAATAAAAATCCGCGTCGGCGGCGCCAAAAATTGATGTAGTTTTGAAAGTGGTAGTAAAGTTCGTTCAACTCGGACTTGATAAGATTGGGTTCTAGACTTAAAATAAAAATAAAAAATATATATACAAAAGGTTTGTCACAATGTCGAGAGAGACTGAGACTCAGGATTCCACCAAATTCCATTCATGTGATTCAAATAATAATTCCAATCAATTATAGATCAAATATTAAAAATATGGACTCTTATTCTTTTCCAAAAAGTAGATTTTTGAAAAGCAATGATTGTAAATCAAAAGCATGATGTATCAAAAATACATAGATCAAGCATACACCATCAAACGAAATCACACCCATTCAATAAAAATCATAAATCGATTAAAAATCAATGCAAATAGTCATAAAAGAATTATTAGAATTACCACATGCGTGAAATAGGGCTTCCTCCGTCATCCCAGTGTTTGGGTTTAGCTCGTCATATTAATCAATTGCTCAAAATACATGTTTATAGCCCAAAAGTTGATTAAAAGATGAAGTAGTGCTAAAGCAGTGAGTTTAAGACTGCTAGAAAGGGTCACAAAAGAACAATAAATTAAAAGTGCTGCTACGCTGTTGTTTTAAGACCGTCGACCGCTGGTCGTAGTCACTGTTGAAGAACGACTGTTAGTGAGGGTCTGTTCTTCGTGTTCTTCAGCAGCAGCAGCAGCAGAAAAATATTTTGATCAAACTCTGATTTCTTCTTCTATGGCTCTCCTAAGGTTCCCAAACTTTCGACACCTCTTCTATATGACCCAACCAATCTATTTATATCAAAAAGACCGATTAAATCTCTCCAGAATCTTCCAAAATCTCTTCCTTTCTCTTCACGGCAAAGTTGCGGCAATTTCGTGTTTTAGAGTTTCTACGCGTTTTTGAGCTTTCCTTTTGATTCTAAACTCTTCCTTAGATATATATGAATCTTTGGGAAGGTTTATAGCTCTTTAGTCTCGCTAGAATTTCCTAAAACAAGTCACACACGTGACTTTCCATATTTTGCTGTTGAGGTAAAAACCCGTCGATTGAGCCCAAGTTAATCGTTTCCAACATCCATATTAGATTCCTAGACCCATAAGGATTCTATCCTATGAAAATCAGAGGTTTAGTCGACCTCAAACTCCTCCAAATCACGCACAACAAATCTGCCAGAGATGTTTCTCTTTTCCCGCCAATATCAAAATTCAAAAGGTGAAGGTGAACCCCTAGTAATTAGGTTACCCCTTATCCAGGGTGCTGGGGTCCGTATAGTAATTTTCTCCCACGAGCGCAAAAACCACTTTTTTAGCCAATTTCGCCGCAAAAGCTTATTTCTCCAAAAATACCTACAGGGACATAAAAAGCCATAATAAATATAAAATCGAGCACTAATAATATATACAATTGAGATTATATAAGACACAAAAATGTGCCTATCAAATAATAGAACATCATCCAGTGAACATAAATTGATGTAGAACCGTTTATTCGATGGTGGAACCTTGGTTGGTTTAGGATTCATGGGTCGGTCCCAAAAAGGAAATCCTTAAGGAATTAGGTTATGGAAATACAATTAGGTATAAAAGGGAATTAATCCTTTTGTTTTTTTTTATTCTTTCACGACCGACCACCATCATCACCTCCTCCCTCTCTTCACGTCGCAGCAGAGAACATGAAGTTTTCCCGCCGGAGTTGCCGTCGCCGTCCGATCACCGTCCGTCCAGTTTCCGGTCGGCGTCGTCAGGTGATTCGATTTTTCCCCCCAAAGTATGCTGATTTCATGAGGTGTTCATGTTAAAATTCTATACATGTGTATATGTTGATGTGAGTTTTGTAGAAAAACCCTTGTTTTATCAACGTATGTTCGTTCGATCGTTAGTTTTGAAAACTAATAAACATTCCTGATTTATGAGAGATTTCTTTATATATGTGGACTTAGGTCCAATGATAAAACTTAGTGTATGAGCTTTCATGTGACCCAAGATTTTACCTTAATAGATGTGAGCTTTCACAAAACCGAAATAAACCCCGTTTTAGAGGATAATGCTCGTTCGAGGAAAATAGACATATATATTTTTATGTATGTAAATTTAGGTCCAGTGATAAAACTTTATTTATGAGCTTTCATGAGAATTAGTATTTTATCACAATAAGTGTGAGCTTTCACAAAACTAGCATAACCTTCGTTTTTTAATAAAACGCTAATACGAAGGAAAATAGATTTTTTTTAATATATATGTAGCCGTGACATATTTTATGTGAAACATGATGACATATTTTATTCATATGGATTTGTTCTTATTAGATAAATTCTGAAAATTTATATGAAAAAATTGCATTAATTATTGATTTGTAAAATCAAGACATGGGTTTTGAGTAACCTTCAAACTAGACAACTTATTTATGATGAAGTCATGTCTTATTGTAAATTTCATACTTCAGTTGTGTGAATGTTCACGTTATAAAAATTATGTATATGATTTTATGTGAAAATCAATTTTGAAGATTAATAAAGTTTTGTTCGTTACTGCAGGTTTCAAGGAATGAACTATTTTCGTGTGTTAACTCTTGTATTGCAATCACTATTGTTAGTGAAATTGAAAGAGGTAAGAGTTCAAGATTTACCATTTGTAGACACCGGCGTTTTAATTTGCATCATTCCATCATCTTATTGAATTCGCGGATGACTGAAACATTGTGTGGATTTCACAGCAGCTTTGCGAGGATGTCTGATTCTCCAGCCAATGATGCTTCCAGAGATGAAAGGTGTGCAGATGATGATATCTCCATAGAGGAAACATGCACGGATGAGACTTCTGTTGGTGAGGAAGACGAAACACCTGGAGTCAAGAATGTCCCAAACATAGATGACACATTCTTTGAAGTTCCAGATCCCGAAAATCGTCTCAAGTCCCCGGTATATCGCCTTCTAATCAATCCCAGGACGGTCACTCAAAAGAAATTGGTGACTCCTCGTGCTGTTATTCGGTTCTGTCTTGAACGAGGACTATTCCAGGCTTCAATGATTGAAGCTTTCTCGACGCCCCTTAGAGAAGTTCTCGGGATGGTCTAGACACATGCTAGGATTTCCTCGTGTTAGAGCTATGCTGGATAGAGCACAAATTACCAGGGCCGTTCAAACATGGAGATTTGTATATTTCATGACGCACGAGGTATTGTAGCTCTTCTTGCTCGCTGGTGCATCCCAACTCACACGTTTATATGCATGGGGAGAGTTCACTATTACCTTGGAAGATGTAGTTGCTTTATTGCATCTTCCAATTACAGGTAACTTTCCTGAAGAACTTTGGACAGCGGAAGAAAGCAGTTTCCAAAACTTTAACACTGAGATGGAGAGAATCAACAAGGTTTTTGGTAAAGGTTGTTACGCTCATTGGTTGACACATTGGTGGCCACGAGACGTCCCTCTTGATGAACCCGACGGTATGTTGTCTATTGTTGCTTTCTTGTGCTTATGGCTGTCTAGGGATGTGTTTGAAGATGCTGGTACCTTGTTGAAGCCGTTTGTAATTCCTTTCGCTATTAATGGCTCAAGGTGAACAACTTCCGCTAGGTAGCTTATTCTTGGGATCTTTATATTCTAACCTGGACTCTTTAGTCGTAGACTCCAGTGTTTCGAACGGCTTCATGAAGATTGAATGCTACGCCAACACGATGTTTCTCCAAGCTCTGATGTGGGAGCGTTTCGGAAACTATGCACCCATTCCCCGTAGTGTCTTACAAAGTCTGAACTCTGCTGATGCTCGACGTATCTTCCATGAGAAAGACAACGCTAGGATTATGCGCTGGTCTACGAAGCAAATTCAGTCCAAGACACGCTTCATTGACGTATTAGATGACGAGTCTGAGTTCAACTTCCGTCCTTGGGTGGTGGTTCCTCCTCACGTTTCTCAATTGACGACTTTCAATGCGTGGAGAAAGTAAGTATTTGAAATCGGTGCTGATTTGAGCGATGGCGAAAGATCTTTCATGCTGAGTTGCACTCCCGGTCATCTAATATCAGCAACGTATGGAGATTTTTCGGTGGAGGAGTATAACATTGACAGAGCCGCCCGTCAGATGGGTATGGACCAATGTGTTCCAACCTTCAGAAGGAGAAGACCATCAGTGGAACAACTTAAGACTTGCTTAGATCACACACATGATGAAGGGAGCTCTTATTGGTTCCCTTGTGCTGATCGAACTACGTACGTGACTCCAGGCTACATGGAATTCTGGGATCAGCAGCTTGAGCGTCTTAATGATTATGTGACGTCCGTCCAACCTTTAGTGAAAGATCCTCCTTCTTCTGAGATGAGTGCCTCTCGTCCCAGACTAAGGAATATTTCTGGTGGTGACAAGCGAAAGACATCTCCAGGAGGTTCACCAGTATGTATTCTTTTGCATATTCCTCATACAACTCGTATAATCGTCTTTAATTATCACATCAATTTCTTTTGCAGGAGGGTCGTGTGTGAGACCTCGAATTGAAGTGAATTTCTCAGAGGCGGAGGCAATTCCCACGGTGGAGAAGGCAGGAGCAAGAATTGCAAGTTGTTGCCCAACACCATAAAGTCCCCAGTCGCCTTTTTGGTGAGTTTTGATATTTTTCCGCTGTGACTTCTTCCATCCGCATTATCAGGATCTCAAAACCAATATTTGTTATTTGGTCACAGGACTTTGCTCCGTCTAGTATTGACGGTCTTCGATTCTCTGCTGCTGGGCAGACGACTTCTGATTTGAACGTTGAAGAAGAAGTCGTCGTGAGTAATTTCCTTTACCATCAGACATAAATGTTTCATGTGAAAATGCTAACTACTTGATAATATGTCCAGGAGGATGTCGTCATGGAGTGGAAAGTGCTGATGTTCGATCTTCCTCTGAGAATATAGACGAAGGCACTTCCAAAGATTCGGAGCCAAATAGAAGTAATGAGCCCCTTGTCGTTAATACGGACAATCATAATTCCTTGAGTACTTCGGAGACCCCCAAAGTGAGTATATACCCTGCATCCTCTTCATAGAAGTATGAAAGTGCTGATTTGTGAATGAATGAATGAGAATCCATGTGTATATACGAAAAACTTGGTCGAACTTCGTCGTCAGAAAATTCAGAACCCAGTTTTTACCAAAAACGCCGTAAAATCTTCATCTGGAGTCGGATTTTCATGATCTGCATATGCATATTCAAGCCCAGGAAAATTTCCAAGCTTTAGAAAGAAGATTTTAAGTTTTGAGCACGTTTAGGGCCTGAAAAAGACGAAATAGTAAACTTCCAGGAGACTTTCAGAACTTTTCAGATTGTATGTTGCCCGATGTTTTGATCACACCTCCTAGATCGTTCTCCCAATTGCCATGAAATTTTGACATGTTGTAGAGGACTTCCATAGAAAGAATGGTATATAACCCAACTCTAGACTCCACACCAATTGCTCCCAGTTCGTCATTGAACACAGGGCAGTGTAAAATTTCTTCAGCTGAGTTTCTTTGAAAACGTGTTTCATGACTTTGATGCTACTTGTACACATTAGATGTATGATAAGGAACTTAGATGATGTTAGTTCACTTACTTCTTAATTTTATGATTGTATTGGATTTCTCCCTTGAATCATTCTAATCCCATGTAATCTTCGCATTAGGTGCCTAACGAAGTTGGGAATCATGAATCCAGTAATGATGGTTTGGGAAATCTAGGAGTTGTTGATGACAATACTTCCATATCTGTGCCTCAAGATGATGAAGTGCTGGTCGTTGATGCCGTGGAGGTAGAAGAAACCAATTGTGCCTCAGACGGTGGAACCCGAACCCGAAATAGCAGAAGCTACTTCCTCTGAAATCGTCTCTATGATTATCGATGCTGCTCCAGTAGCTGAGAACCAGATGATAGTGCACGAGTATCCTTGCAGGGATTTCCTTTGATCCTCAATTTGGTGAGTTACTCCCATATCACCAGCTTGTTGGAGGATTTAGCGTTCCCATCGGATATGCTGCTATGTACAAGGAACTGTGGGAAATGCATGGACACATTGTTGTTACTCAGGATCCAGGACGCAGTTATTTCTTGACAAGACAAGTAGAAGTCATCTTGCGTGTTATAAATGATATCCAGATTACAGCCAGAAATGTTGTTACCCAAGACGTACTCTTTGATTGGGAGTACAACTTGAAGAATGCTGAAGATCTTGGCTTTAATCTGAAGTGGCTCCGTCAAAAACTTGAAGTTATCAGGAAAACAGTAAAGGGTGATGTTCCCTTCCCTACCAGTGATGCCGTGTTGAAGAAGATGAATGAAGTTGTCGAACTAACCAGGAAGCTGGAGGCGGAAAAGGCAGCCTTGAAAGTCTTGGAGGAGGCAGAAATCTTTCTTTGATGGCTTTCTTTAGTTTCCTTCCCATAATATCAAGAGCATTGAACTCTGTGAGAGATGTGAGATTTTATTTGGGTTTTGATTCTTTGATAGGTGTCGAGTCTGTGACTGAGAATCTTCTTTGATTTTGGATTTGATAGAGATTTTCTTTAAGTAAAGTGAATTGAATTTCTGATAAATTGCTGAATTCAAATACTGATTGCAAGTATTGCAAACGTTTTGGAGGGATTGAAATACAATGAAAGAAAATCCTAAATGCCAAATCCAGACGTCATGAGTGCTCAAACGCCCAGTACCTCAAATGCCTAATAATTTCAGATAAACGCCTTAAGCCAATTCTCGTGAATTACTGGCAGGGTTCTACCATCTGTTTTGATCAATTTGTAGTATCCTCCAGTTATGGACTTAGCAACCATAAATGGTCCTTCCTAATTGGAGATCCTTGTAGAGTGGAGATCTCGTTTAGCCTCCTTGAAAACCAAATCCCCTTCCTTGAATTTGTTTGGTTTAGTAGTTCGCGCCTTGAATATCTTTTGTTGATTCCATGGTTGTGCCACGTATGGACATTCATGTAGAGGAAAGTACCCGGCATACTGTCTGTCGTGCTTAGCCAGGTCCTCAGCAATAAACCTCTTGATAGAATGACCGACTTTGAGAAGCTCTGAACCCAACCATTGGGTATAATATTGGCGAGGTGAAGTTATCCATTCATAACTTTTGGTAATTGCTAAATCGTTTGTAGGGAGAAGTCCTTGAATCAAAGTATCATATTTGAACATTGGTAATATTGGAGCATGAAGAGGAATAAGACTTGCATGAGCTCGAAACCTCTTGACAAAGGTATGTGGATTTTCCCCAGATTCTTGCGTAAGTCCCATCAAGGTTTTTACTTCCTCCAGATGCTCAAATGGTGGGGCGTCCTCTACTTTTTCTTCTGACTTGGAGTCTTTGTCGGCGACAGAGTGTGTTGAAAGCTTTGAAGTTACCCTTCCAGCATGAATCCAAGTTCTTCCAAGGATCATGTCATATCCAGGATATTCTCGAATTATGTAAAACTTGGTCTCAGTGCAGAACAAATTATCCGTGACTTTGAGAATGATGAAGCCGTATGCATCTCTGGAGATTCCTTCGTGGTCTCTGATTGCTATGGGAGAATGAGTAGCCTCTTGTCGAGTAATTCCAGCAGCTCTGAGAGTTTTCAAAGGGATGATGTTGACGCGGTGCCGACATCAACAAATTCTCTTGTGAATTCATTTCCTTTAATATGCACGGTGGTGAACAGTCCTCAGTCATACATTTCTTTGTTGGTGGCTGATGGTTCAGGAGGTACTTCTGGAATCAGTAGGCATTTCCCAGACACTATGTGGTTCAAAGCTGTGAACATGTATCCTCTTTGTGCTTTTGATAGATAGAGCAATTCGCAAACATGCTCTATCAATGACTGAACTGCTTCCTTGACTGGTGCTTCAGAAATAGAGAAAGTCCTGACAGGAATAGGATCTCTGTGTACTCCTTCGGCTCCAAGGTTAAGTTCTCCTGGCTCAACCTTTTCTCTGAATATGTGTTTCAAAACTTTGCAGCTACTTGTGGGGTGATTGACGAACCTGTGGAATCGACAGTAACGAGGATTTTCCATGTCTTCCTCAGTTGGGTCGATCCCGACGTATGGAAATTTGATTGCACCATCTTGGATCCAGGCGTCTAATAGTTCGAGCACTTCTCCAATGGGGAGAGGAAAATCAGGTGCATCATCAGGAGCATCTGTGTGCTGGATAGGAGCCCGTGTCTCTGGTTTGTCCTTCTTTTGCGTCTTTGGAGGAGATGCAAACATGCTTGTTCGGGGATTCAGCCTTGCGCTTGCTCCCTTCTGCAACATCGTTTGTAGAGGACTGCAGGTTGTACTGCTTGTTGATCAGGCGTCTGCTTCCTCAAGTGTCACGTGATTCCTCAGTCTTTGTGGACTTTGCTCTTTCTAACAGAGCAGGTGCAGTGGTTGCTGATCTCTTCACGATTTCGTGAAGTTATGAGAAAGTCTAGAATCGAAGATTCTCCAATAGAGCTCTGTAGACCGGGAGCATGACGTTGATACACAAATCTACCAGCTGTTGCTCCGTGACATTTGGGTCATGACAGTCCAGGGCCTGGACTCTGAATCTTTTCACGTAATCATTGGGATTCTCACTGACCCTCTGGAACATTCTTCCAAGATAAGAGAGAGTGACTTGCTCTGACACGAAAAAATTACTTCCTTTAGAAGGCGTTGATCATTTCTCCCGAATTGTTGATAGTCCCCGGTGCGATGTTGTTGTACCAGGTGTATGCTCTGCCTTTCAAGGATTTTGAAAACTCTTTGAGAAGAACAACATGGTTATGTTCATGCTCTCCCAAGGCTTCGAGAAAACGAGAGACATGTTCTCGAGCATTGCCAGTTCCGTCATACAGAGTGAAAGTTGGAGAAATGTAACCTTTTGGAAGGGGAATCCTATGCGTAGCGGCAAGATAAGGAGGTTGGTGACGATGGACATGTGATGTCTTGTCTTTTCCACGGTTCTCCAGAAGGCGCTCCACGTCTTCCCGAGTAATGAAATTTGATGGTTCCTTTGCTGATGAATCTGCAGCATTTCCAGTTTCATCATCATCGTATGGATTGGGATTACTTCAGGATCAGCAACATCTGAGGGTTTCTCCTTCTCTTTTCCCTTTTCTTGAATCTTCTCTGTCATCTTATCAGTAAGAGTTTTGAGCTAATTACATAGCTCCAACTGTGTAGCAGCCATGTCCGTATGATTCTTTCCGAGAGTCTCCTGCACTTTGATAAGATCATCAATAGTAGGTGGTTGATTTCCTATGACTTCTTCAGGGTGTCGACCGAACAGGGGATGACCTTCAGCGTGAGGAGGAGTAATGTCACCGCCGTCAGTGTTGGAGGCCGGAATCGTTTCCGGGATATTCTGATTGTCATTGTTGTTGTTGCTAGTACTAGCGTCGTTTGTGTTGGAACCTGTAACTAACCCAGACCTAAGACCATCCATTTTGTGAAATCGTGAGATTGCAACCGAGAGATTAATCTCCCACTGTGGTCGCCAATCTGTGAGTGGGGTAAAACGATTTGCTGGCTTTTACGGAATTGAAGAGTCGACCGTGTGGAGACTCCTTGAACCGAGCGAAATGTTGAACCTTACACAGATGAACTGCAAGAAGGGAGTGCTTTAAGTTCGAGATATCAATCTGTAAGACCCCGGCCTAAACCAAGAATAATGGTCGTCCCAGAGTCAATTCGGTCACAAGAGAGGATGGGTTGATCTGTAGGAGGGAAGCTGAGAAATACGTGAGATCAATGGTGATCTGAGATTGTAGGTGTGCTGTGAATTCAGCGTGGAAATGCTCTGAATGATTGAATTTTGCTCAATTGAGAGTAATTTCTGTGAGTTCGTGTAGACGAAAGATTGTCTGTATGAACTTTGATGAGAAATTGCTCGTCTTGGCGAATGTTGTTCGAGTGTTCGAAAACTTCTGTCTTTTCAATCAAGATTCAGGGACATTTTATAATGCCGGAGTTGAAAACACCATGATACCATGAAGTGTGACAGTTGTTGGAATCAGAGAGTGTGAAATGGAAAAAACATGTTAAAACCAATTACTCATCGTGCAGAGACTTGGTTAACTTTCCACCCACTACTTTGCTAACTCTTCCAACTGATTGCACGACTTTCTCACATCTCATCGTGGGTGAACACACGTGCCGTAGACCGCCAGACCAAAACCCTAGTTAATATCCCCCCATGTGACACGATTGAAATCTCATGATTTTGGAGTCAGTTTCTGACTTTATGGGACGATGAGTCCATGTAGGCGCTGATTTGAACATGTGTGAGTAAATGTTTCGAAACTCATGAATTTAACGTGTCTGCTGAGACGAGGTATCATCATAACCTAAGACGAGCAAAACTGTGTTGCTAAATTGTTGAATATTGATAGTTGAACCAACATTCTATGGTTTGAGCAAATATTGCTAGTCTGAGCGAATATTGCTAATTGAGTAAATATTGCCGGTTCGAGCGAATATTGCTAGTTCGAGTAAATATTGATAGTTTGAACAAATATCGTTCTTTTAATGAATTGTTGGTAGTTGGACCAAGTAAAGTATTAATTTAAGTTATTGACTGCAGGGTCGAGCAAAATAAATACGAATGTTAATCATGGAATCAACATAAAATTATCAGAGTGTTCGAATCAGCTCAGAATTACGTTTCTGCAGAGCTCTGGATTCAAAACACTAATTTTACCGAGATAATGATTTATTGCAAATCGCATAAGACCGGATACATGGGATGACGGGTTCACCATATAACGCCCAGATGCTCGAATGAGAAAAAATACCAAAGTCTCTTGAGGACCAGTTGGTGAAAGAATGATTAAATGTTGGTTTAATCATTTACTGAAATAATGCTCGTGTGAGCGACAAATCATAAAACCTGGTTTTATGGAAAATATGAGGGACCGTCCAAGAGGTCATGGGACCGGCTCTTGATGGTCGTAGGACCAGTAGATGGTCATTTGAGCAAAATTCCAATTGTTTGGAAAGAGTTTGAACCTAATATGAGCAGCTGAGCAAATTAGGTTAAAATCATTAAAGCACGCGGGACCAGCTGTTTGCAAGCCTCAGGGTCACCCTTGGTCGGTCAAGGGGATGTTCCCATGTCACATTAATGTTCACGCTTCAGTCCTGAGAATTTTGATATTTTCTGGTGCACGTTTGAGCAACATTTGGGGAAAATATGCAAAATCCATGGTTTTGCTGAAACCGGCAAAAATACATGAGATGATGAAAATAATAAATAAAACAAGGAATTACAAGGTGTGGGACCGGACACGTCTAGAGCATGGCCGGCCGGATGACACGCAGTCCCACATGCTTTTCCCAGTTTTATGTGATTTTATGTATTTTTCTCTGATTTAAGGGAAATTCCATGAAACTGGAGAGTCTGGCGAAATTAGGGAACTTCCATGAGATGAGAGACATAAATTAAAATATAAAATAGGGAATGGGAGTTTGGGTCCGGCAATGGCCGTGGCATGGCCGGCCAATGGGCGCGGGTCCCAAGACACTCTTCCCAATTTTATGTAATTTTGATGATTTTAGATAATTTTCATAAAATCAAAGGGATTTGTTGAAAATCAAGATATTTTGTTGAAATCAGGGAGTTTTCATGAAATCAGGAAACAAAACACCAAATAATAATAAAATAATAGGCGTATGGGACCGACTAGGGTATGGCCGGCCGGCTAGAGCCCGGTCCCACAAGTTTTCCTAATTTTTTAATATTTTCCATGATTTTAGAGAAAATACATGAAATTAGGTAATTTTAAGGAAAATTCATAAAATCAAGGAATTTTCATAATTTGAGAAGGAATAATAAAATAATGGGACGTGAGGCGTGGGACCGGCCACGGCCAAGACATGGTCGGCTGGTGCTCGGTCCCGCAACACCTTTCCCTAATTTTATTATTTTTGATAAAATCATGTGATTTAGATAAAAATACATGAAATTAGGTAATTTTCATGATTTTAGGGAAAATTCATAAAATCAAGGAATTTTCATAATTTGAGAAGGAATAATAAAATAATGGGACGTGAGGTGTGGGACCGGCCACGGCCAAGACATGGCCGGCTGGTGCTCGGTCCCGCGACACCTTTCCCTAATTTTATTATTTTTGATAAAATCATGTGATTTAGATAAAAATACATGAAATTAGGTAATTTTCATGATTTTAGGGAAAAATCATAAAATCAAGGAATTTTCATAATTTGAGAAGGAATAATAAAATAATGGGACGTGAGGTGTGGGATCGGCCACGGCCAAGACATGGTCGGCTGGTGCTCGGTCCCGCAACACCTTTCCCTAATTTTATTATTTTTTATAAAATCATGTGATTTAGATAATTTCTTTGAAATAAAGGAAATTTGCTCGAACAAGAGGATTTTTCATGAGATCGTGAAGATAGTAAAAATATGATAAAATATAAAATTAGGCGCGGGACTAGTCACAGCATGACTGGCCGGCTGGTGAGCCTAGTCCCCTGGCGCTTTTGTTTAATATTTTATTATTATTATTTTCCCTTCATATTTTGCATAGGTTCCTCGTTCGTTCGTATTTTTGAAATGCTCGTTCGTGCATTCAAAATGTTGGTCTGTGCATTATCTGCTAATTACACTTGCACCATTTTTGTCAGGGCTTATTCGATGCTCAGATGCCTGTTTCGTTGAATTTTTATTATTAACCTGTGGAATTCTGCTGGGAAGAACCACGGATTGAAGTAACGAAATATAACGAGGAATCGTAGAATATTGCTGGATATTCAGGCGATTAATTGATGACTCGTAGAATATTTCTGGATATTTAGGCGATGACTAATAGAATATTGCTGGATAATCAGGGGATTTAAGATAATTAATTATTGGCTCTATACTAGAAGGGCTTCCTGTCTAGGAGCATTAATTATCTGAGGGTTGAGCAATATGAACTTGCTGGAGTGTCATATTCCTCTTGTATAGTCGGGGAAAACCTAGTTACATCCCGAAGACGTTGTCGCTCTATACTAGCAGACATGCTGTCTAGGAGCCGCCCAATCTTTCGATTCTATATAGTATGAGATGTGTCGTGGCCTCAGCTGAGAGACTACACATCTTCATCTTCCCTGAGAGACTTTCTCCATAAGAGGTGGCATGAGCTTTCATGCATAGAGACATGAGTCTCGATACTCATCCGATTGTCGGATCCGGAATAATTGCTGAAATTTCTCAGTATTCATGAGATGTGTCGTGGCCTCAGCTGAGAGACTACACATCTACATGTACTCTGAGAGACGGCCTTCTCATTCAGAGATTTTATGGCATGAGATTTCATGCTTTGATGAGAGACATGAGCCTCAATACTCATCCGGTTGCCGAATCAGGAGTATAGTTTTACAATTCTACCCCTTGTCGAAAATCCACCATCTACAACCATAACTAGCTCAAATGATTCAATGAACTAGTTAGAGAGTTGTTCAATCGCAAGGAAATCGTATGTAACTACACAAGACACAATTGAAGCAAAGATGATTTGATTCACTCGAATCAGTTCATGAACTTTGATAGCCACGGTTTTCAAAAGCATTCCTTAGTCTTTTAGGATTAAGTTCAGAAATCATCTTTAGATATATAACCTTCTCAAGTTCGCAGACTAGGTTCGCGGACTTAAGACACCGGACAGAGTTTACAAACTCCAGCAGAAATTCTCGGGATGAGAACTTTGTCGGTTCGCAGACTGGGTTCGTGGACTTGGATCACGCAAGTAGTTTGTCAATTCCGGCAGAAATTCTCGGGTTTGAGAACTTCGGCATTTCGCGGACTGAGTTCGCGGACTTGGCACTTGCCATACTTTCGGTTCTCTTGATCAAAAAAGTTCGAGAACTTCGGTTCAAGGAATCCATTGGTTATGTAATCTAAACTCTCATTCCAATCATTGAAACATTCTTAGAGTACGTTATATAGTTGTTACATTATTTCTCGTCAAAGCAATTTCCAAAGTGATTGAAACATTCATGACTTTCATCACTAGGTAAAGATAAACTTGGTCGAAGCGAAAACCTTACCAACACATATTTCGAGATATAGATAGGCGAGGTATACTCGGCTCGAAATACCAGATGTGTATAATCTAGTATATATATAGCATACGAATTTTGTCTCAAAGAGTAGGAGATAGAATAGATAGACTTTTGAGTGACAGATAAGTTCAAGTCTCCACATACCTTTTTGTCGAGAAGTTCCACCGGTTCCTTGAGTAGATCTTCTACTTGTATGATGAATCGCCATGAAGTCCTTGATCTCAACTACACTTATTATCCTAGTCCGAGACTTAGCTATAAGAGACTACAAATCAAGACTTATAGTTTTGATCACTAACATTGAAAAACATGCTTGAGATAGCAACGCATGCGAGTTTGACCGAGCAGTGCTCTAACAATCTCCCCCTTTGTCAATTTTAGTGACAAAACTATCAATACATATGGAATACAAAAAAGATAATGAAACCTTAGTAGCTCCTATTCCACATGTCTAATCTTCAACATTCCTCGAAATCTTCGTCATTTCCAAGTACTCAAATGATCCCAAAGGTTGTAAGTTTAACACCATCGTTGTTGAAGATCCGTAGTTATAACAATGAGAAAGCATCGGTCTCGATCATTGTTATAAAATGTCATAGTATTATTACACAGTGTCAAAGTCCAATTGTATCACAACTTCAACAATAATGCTATGGTGATATGTATCACTCCCCCTTAGTAAATACTCCATCTCACATGAAAACCACTCCCCCTTACACAATGATACGAAAACCATATGTATTTGTAGTGCGAACTACATATTAATTCTCCCCCTTTTTGTCAATAAAATTGGCAAAGGTACAAGAACAGGATCATAATAAAATTTCCGTAAGAGACATTTCATGACTTAGAGAAATAAACACACATCATATTATTTAGATGCAATCATATAGCCGAATCTAACAACATTCATCAAGGAGTTTAAAGATACAAGATAACCCCTCTAAAATTCCACAGCCGCACACCCCTCAAGATATGACCATTAAGCACAAGTTCAAAAGAACTCTCCCTCATTTGATGTCATTCCCGAAAGAACAACAACGAGCGACATTAATTTCAAGAGAAACGAAGGATTTTTATTGGACACCAAAACCATGAGAATGATTTTTATATCCAAAACTCAATCAAATTAATCACAAGAAAACCCATGATTAATTTAATCGGAATACATAATCAAATTAACCACAAAAGTGACCAATTTAATTCATTGTGCTCAACATAAGTAAACTTACGGAGACACGACTAAGATAACCATACAAGAGAGTGATTGGATTAATCGTTCATATACTCAACACAAGAGAACTTGTGGAGTAATAACTAAATAGCCAAAAAAATGATTAATTT
Source organism: Papaver somniferum (assembly GCF_003573695.1). NCBI lineage: Eukaryota > Viridiplantae > Streptophyta > Magnoliopsida > Ranunculales > Papaveraceae > Papaver > Papaver somniferum. The sequence continues at coordinate 30,913,525 of NC_039362.1, read as the reverse complement.
AGTTCTAAACGTTCAACATAAAGTATCTCACGGAACAACCAACAAAGCTAATCAAAAATAATCAACTTGGTTGTATCGTGTTCAACGTAAAATAGATTACGGAGCCTCACGGTAATACAAAAAGGATGGAACAATGAAGATCAATATCGTGGAATACACAAGGATTCATTCTTTTGCACAAGCATATACAATAGCAATAACCCTTGGATACAAAATATTTTAACCTATCTTCCATCAAATATTGACAATATAGGTTTAACTTTTGTATATGTCAAAAATCTATTCATTCCTAAACCAATAAACGAATACCGATCATGAACGACTTTAGTTTTGACAAAATATGGGACAACATAGTTCAGGACGTAAGCAAAAGTATCCCATAACAAGTTGAAATATAACAAATTATAAAGATTAAATACTGCAAAACATCATCCTCCAAAAAGTTTTAGAATTTTAAACCAAAAAACCTAAAAACATGAAGATGAAAATAATAGCTATGTGTAGTCACAATCATCGCTATTCAAAGCACTAGTTATTCTTCCAAAAAGAAGACATACTAAGAAAAAGTGAAAACAAACAACACAAGATTTAAAACCCTAAACCTTGTCAGCAACTAGAGATTGAACATGGACGAGTTCATCAGTTGCCTTCTTCAGTCCATTTTTCAGAAAACCAAGATTCCTTGTTGCAATCCCGAGATGCTCACGAACAACTTCAAAGTCATGAAGAAGATTTCCTACCAGTTGTGAAGACATTTGAACCGGTAGTTTGTTTTCATGATCAACAACATGAAAGCATGTTATGGAGACATTAATCAACTCACTGGTCTTGTCCTGCTTGACTTCATCAACCTTGTTGCTTCCATCCATGGTGCACACACAAAAAGAATTCAATAGAATCTTTTGACCTTAAGAAACACAATATTTAAAACACATTCCAAAAAACCCCTAGGAACCATGGCGTTCGTGTGGGTCTGGTGCGTGTACTAGCGGTCAAACACATGTGAGACCCGACGAAAAGAAGAAGCAAGCGGAAAACACTTAGCGGAGGGATGAAAGGAAGGGACAAAACAAAAGAAAATCTAGAGAAGAATATAACTCCCAAGAAGACTCAATATGCTCCTGCCAACTTTCTCAAGATAAGCATCTTGAGAACAAAGAGCATCCTTCTTATTTAAAAGAGGGATGCAACCCTATGCAGTCATAGTGTATTAAGATGAGCATTTGGCTCATCACCATTGACTTCTTCTTTCTCTCCTTCAAGGGGATTTAGAGAGGAATAACACATCATAGTTTAAGAAGGTTTAACAAGAGAGAAACTCGAAATACCTGAGCCAGTTGCTATCCAAGTCTTTTTGATGCCCCGTTTGAGTTTGTTTATGCTGACCTTAAGTTCTGTGACTCGATTATTAATATGCATGAAGTCTGGATCAAGAGTCTTGGAACCACATTCTTCTTCAGGGAGAGACAAGAAATTTACCCTTCTTTTCTTATGCCTTTTTTCTCTTTTCAGAGTTATTTAGGAAGTCAGCAGCTCTACTGTTGTTCTTCCTCCTACCTTTGTTGGCGTTTTTTGATCCAACAACACAATCAAGAAAGAACTTATTACAGTGTCTTGTTTGATTGTGGAAACTGTTATTTGGCCCAAAAAAATGAGGGACATGTTTAATAACTTCTTTAGACACCCATGCAAGAATGTTGTGAAGTTTTTCATTCCTAATCCGAAAACGGCATTTCTGCTCAAGATGTCCTTTGTTTCCGCAGTAATATCAGTTCAAGGGTTTGCATGTCTTTATGCGAGTCGATTTAGAGGGAGAACAATCCTTGCCTTTAGATATATTGGATGCTGCAAGCTGTTTTTCACATGAGGAATTTTCGATAGCTTTAACGAAATTGATCTTACTAGTTCTTGGAGCGTATATTCCTTTATAGCCCAGACCACGTGTATCACGATGTTCTTTACATGCTCCAATCATAAAAGATAATTTCTTAAAGCTCGAATTGAATCTACTCAGATTCTCTTCCAGTGATTTTACTCTATCAAGAGCAGTAGCAAGGTCAGTTTCCAAGGATTTTTCTTTTGCAATGAGACTGAGTTCTTTGTCATTAAAACATTTTTGTTGAGAGTCGTATCTTGCATCAGCGTCTACAAGTTTTTCTTTCAGCAAATAGAGATTTCAGAGAAGATTATCACGTTTAGACCTTTTAGTGTGTAAATATGTATCACGATATTTAACGGTATATTTTAAGAGTCTATATCCACCATCATATCCTTTAAAGAGTTTTCTCAATTTTCTGTTTTCTTGACAAAGTGGAGCCATGTATTTACTCAAGGAATTTGTTGACTTCTTTTCTTTCAAAGCACGATCAAACAGCTTGATATATTGAGCAACTTCCTCATCAACACTTTGCCCTTCTTCTGAATCACTATCTTCTGAAAGATCATCCAATTGTTCATCAAGAGACTTTTTCCAATCGAATGTAGATTCAGACAAGGGATAAGAGACAGAGGTTTTCTTAGAGGTTTCAGGACTTTGAAACACACCAGAGTGATTCTGAACTGATGTTGCGTCATTAGAGATAATATCGTCCATCCTCAGATCATCACAAAAACAGACTTGTAAGGTCTTGAACGTGTTTGCCTGCTCTGATACCAATTGAAAAAGCGGGGTCTAACAACACCACCCAATATTTCTCTTAGCAATCTGTATGGACTAAATCCGAAACACTTTCTCAGACTCAATCTAGGTAAAAGTATCTCAAGGAGTTAATATCTCTCTTTTGTTTTGATTCACTCAAGATAATAGAAATCAGCGAGTCCTAATCAAACACAAGGAATAACTTGGACAGTACCAAAGAACAATGTCCAAGGATCAATCAATGATAATCAACAACCAAAGGTTGGATTAATATAATTGATGATCTAAATGCACAACCTGTATTATTTCAATTATAAAGATAAACAATATAATGCGGAAACTAAAATAACACAGACACCAGAAATTTTGTTAACGAGGAAACCGCAAATGCAGAAAAACCCCGGGACCTAGTCCAGATTGAATACACACTGTATTAAGCCGCTACATACACTAGCCTAATCCAAGCTAACTTCGGACTGGATTATAGTTGAACCCCAATCAGTATCCCACTGATCCAAGGTACAGTTGTACTCCCTACGCCTCTGATCCCAGCAGGATACTGCGAACTTGATTCCCTTAGCTGTTCTCACCCACAACTAAGAGTTGCTACGACCCAAAATCGCAGGCTTTAACAATAATCAAATCTGTCTCACACAGACAAGTCTATCAAAGGATCCATCTGTCTCCTACAACAAGGCGAACAGGAACCGATTGATAATCCGGTCTTATATTCCCGAAGAACAGCCTAGATTAATCAATCACCTCACAACAATCTTAATCGTATGGTAGCGAAACAAGATGTTGCGGAATCACAAACAATTAGACGAAGATGTTTGTAATTACTTTTTATATCTTGCCTATCGGAGAAATCAAACAATCTCAAGCCAATCAATATGATTGTACTATTACGATAGAAGATGCAAGATCAGATCACACAACTACGATAAAAGTAGTATCGGTATGGATTCACAATCCCAATGAAGTCTTTAAGTCGTTAACCTGGTTTTAGAAGAAGAAAATCAAAGGTTAAAGGAGAATCGACTCTAGCACGCAAACTAGTATCACACGTAAGGTGTGGGGATTAGTTTTACAGAGTTGCTAGATGTCCCCTTATATAGCCTTTCAAATCAGGGTTTTGCCTTAGTTACAAACCAATCAATATCCACCGTTAGATGAAAACCTGATTTAGATTCAAGCTAATATTTCTCAACCGTTAGATCGAAAACTTAGCTTGTCATACACAAATGAACTGCACGCTTCTGGGTTTGTTAATCGTACCCAAACGTGTGCATTGTTGGTTCAACAATAGTTTAACCGAAAGGTTAACCATATGAGCATTTCATACAAACCATGTTCTTCTTCACCATAACTAGCTCAAATGACTCAAATGAACTAGTTAGAGAGTTGTTCAATTACAAGGAAATCTTATGTAACTACACAAGACACAATTGAAGCAAGGATGATTTGATTCACTCGAATAGGTTCATGAACTTTAATATCCACGGTTTGCAAAAGCATTCCTTAGTCTTATAAGATTAAGTTCAGAAATCATCTTTAGATATATAACCTTCTCAAGTTCGCAGACTAGGTTCACAGACTTAAGACACCGGACAGAGTTTACAAACTCCAGCAGAAATTCTCGGGATGAGAACTTCGCCGGTTCGCGGACTGAGTTCGGGGACTTGGCTCACGCAAGTAGTTTGTCAACTCCATCAGAAATTCTCGGGTTTGAGAACTTCGGCAGTTCGCGGACTTGGCACCTGCCATACTTCCGGTTCTCTCGATCAACAAAGTTCGAGAACTTCGGTTCAAGGAATCCATTGGTTATGTAATCTAAACTCTCATTCCAATCATTGAAACATTCTTAGAGGACGTTATATAGTTGCTACACTATTTCTCGTCAAAGCAATTTCCAAAGTGATTGAAACATTCATGACTTTAATCACTAGGTAAAGATAAACTTGGTCGAAGCGAAAAGCTTACCAACACATATTTCGAGATATAGATAGGCGAGGTATACTCGGCTCGAAATACCAAATGTGTATAATCTAGTCTATATATATAGCATACGACTTTTGTCTCAAAGAGTAAGAGAAAGAATAGATAGACTTTTGAGTGACAGATAAGTTCAAGTCTTCACATACCTTTTTGTCGAGAAGTTCCACCGGTTCCTTGAGTAGGTCTTCTACTTGTATGATGAATCGTCATGAAGTCCTTGAGCTCAACTACACTTACTATCCTAGTTCGAGACTTAGCAATAAGAGACTAGAAATCAAGACTTATAGTTTTGGTCACTAACATTGACAAACATGCTTGAGATAGCAGCGCATGCGAGTTTGACCAAGCAGTGCTCTAACACTATATAAGGGAGAACTCTAGCAACTGGGAAACCTAATCCCCACATCTTTTGTGTGATACTAGTTGTGCTAAGTGAAAAAGAGGGGGTCTAACAGCAACACCCAATATTTCGCTTAGCAATCTGTATGGACCAACTCTGAAATACTTTGCTAGAGAATCAACTAGACAGTCAGACCCAATCTAGATAAAAGGTATCCCAAGGAGTTATTATCTCAATCTCTCGATTTGATCTTTACTCAAGCAAATAGAAACCTACGAGTCTTTATTAAATAGAGATAACTTGGACGGTACCAAAGACCAATGTACAAGGATCAATCAATATCAATCAACAACCAAAGATTGGATTTCCAATTGATGATCACGAACGCACAACCTGTATTATTTCAATTATATAAAATATAATGCAGAAAAGAAATAACACAAACACCAGAAATTTTGTTAACGAGGAAACCGCAAATACAGAAAAACCCCGGGACCTAGTCCAGATTTAATATACACTGTATTAAGCCGCTATAGACACTATCCTACTCCAAGCTAACTTCGGACTGGACTATAGTTGAACCCCTATCCATCTCCCACTGATACAAGGTACAGTTTTACTCCTATGCCTTTGATCCCAACAGGACACTGCGTACTTGATTCCCTTAGCTGATCTCACCCACAACTAAGAGTTGCTGCAACCCAAAATCACAGACTTGATAATAAACGAATCTGTCTCACACAGAAAAGTCTATCGAAAGGATAAATCTGTCTCCCACAGATAAACCCTAGGTTTTATTCCGTCTTTAGATATAAAATCAAGGTAACATGAACCAATTGATAATCCGGACTTATATTCCCGAAGAACAGACTAGATTAATCAATCACCTGTCTACAATCCTTCCTGACTACACAAGCGGATTGTCGATGAATCACAAACAGTGAGATGAAGATTTTTGTGACTTCTTTATCTTGCCTATCGGAGAACTCTCACGATCTCAAGTCAATCAATCGATTGTACTCGTAATATAGAAGATGCAAGATCATATCACACAACTACGATAAAAGTAGTATCGGTCTGGCTTCACAATCCCAATGAAGTCTTTAAGTCGTTAACTCGAGTTTAGAGAAGAAACTCAAGATTTAATGGAGATCGACTCTAGCGAGCGCACTAGTAGCACACAGACGTGTGGGGATTAAGTTTTGCTTTAGCTAGATGTCTCCTATATATAGCCTTTCAAATCAGGGTTTTGCCTTAGGTACAAAGCAAACTCTATCCAATGTTAGATGAAAACCTGATTTAGATTCAAGCCAATATCTCTACACCGTTAGATCGAAAGACATAGATTGTCACACACACTTGGGTACACGTTTACTGGGTTAAAACCATGCCTAAACGAGTACACAAATGTTGGTTCAAAATGATAACCCAAAAGGTCAACCATATGAGCATCTCATATTAATCATGTTCTTCTTCACCATAACTAGTTCAATTGAATCAAATGAACTAGTTAAGAGTTGTTCAATTGCTATGAGATCTTATGTAACTACACAAGACACAATTGAAAAAAAGATGATTCGATTCGATTAGAATCGGCTCATGAACATTATAGCCACGGTTTGCATAAAGCATTCCTTAATAATTAATGTTTCATGTTCAGAGCACATGTTTAGATCATAACCTCTTAAGTTCACAAACAAGTTCGCGGACTTAGCACACAAACGAGTTTTGTAAATCCCAGCAGAAATTCTCGGTCGAGAACTTCCGTCAGTTCGCGGACTTGGCAAGCCAATTCCACAATCCTACCGATTTCTCTTGATCAACAAAGTTCGAAAACTTCGGTTCAAGGAATACATGGTTATATAATCTAAACTCTCATTTCAATCATTGAAACATTCTCAGAGGGCGATATTCAGTCGTGAAGAACAGCAAACCTTTCTCGTCATAGCAATTTCCAAAGTGATTGAAACTTTCATGACTTTCGTCACTATGTGAAGATAAACCTGATCAAAGCGAAACGCTTTCCAACACATGATTTCGAGTAAAAGATAAGCAATTAATACTCATCTCGAAATATCAAGTGAAAAAGCGGGGGTCTAACAGCACCACCCAATATTTTGTTTGGCAATATGAATAGACAAACTCATATATACTTTCAAGAGAATCAACTAGACAGTTAGACTCAATCTTTAAAAAGTATATCAAAGAGTTTTATATCTCCATCTCTTGATTCAATCCGCAATCAAAAAATATGGATTTGCGAGCCCGATTGAATATAAGAGCATTAACTTGAACGGTACCAAAGACCAATATTCAAGTGTCAATCAATTCACTCAACAACCCTAAGGTCGGATACAAGAACTGATTGATCTTAACATACAACCTGTGATATTTCTATTATATAAATAAAATATAATGCGGAAAAAAAATAACACAGACACCAGATTTTGTTAACGAGGAAACCGCAAAAGCAGAAAAACCCTGGGACCTAGTCCAGAATAAACACACACTGATTATAAGTTGTTACACCAAATTCCCACTACATATTCGGACTAGATGTAATACATTCTTCAGCAACTTGTAGAACTCCTAGAAGAATACCGATTCTCTTTAGAATTATTTCACGCAAATCTTCTAGCAAAACCCAAGGTTCTCTTTAGAAGACATACCACCACGATTGATAGATTCAATATCTTGTATGCACAAAACACCGGTTTGATTTACCTTTATATGTAAATCAAGGTTTTGGAAATCTTGTAGATTAGGGTTTTAACTTACAATCAGGATACGTAAACACAAGGAATCCGTGAACCTGATTTCCGTAAGTGAACTCGGAAGGTACCAAAAACCAATATCCAAGTTAGAAAAACCCTAACAAATCTACAACAAGAACAACTAGAATAAATCTAAAAATATCTTGTTTAAAACTTCTCAAGGATTTACGAGATACCTCAAAAGAAGTTTTTCTTTCTAGTCTCTGATTTCGACTAACAACTGTTGGTATACGATCGGAAACTGAAATCTATCAAAGCCTAGGATTTATAATCAACAACTCTTGAATGGTTTTATATCAGAAGAGAAAACCTTAAAATAGACAAGAGGTGAAAAACCTAGATTACAAGTTGTATGATCAATCACGAAGACTAAATCCAACTTGGCTTTGTGATCCCTAATACAAATACTTTTATCTCACTCTTGTTCACGAAGAACAGAAGACGTGGAAAACATCCTGCAGAGCTTACGCCAATTTTCCAAAGGGATGAAAAACATGTAAGCTCACGAACTCATTATTTATAATGAACAATATCTTGGAAGCTAAGCAAAGCTATTTTCCTTTTACAAGACTCTCCTAAATATGGGAGTCTTTCCCAAGTTAAAACTCTTGCCAAAATAATTAAATAAATAACTTATTTAGCAAAAATTATATTTATGTGAATAAATCACATTTTAACTTAGGCAGGAATCACAAACACTTTAATATGGTAATCAAAAGTGTTTGGACCAATAGCTAACTTTCCTAGATAAGGAAACATCACCAACATGACCAAAAATCCCTTTTAGTCACGTACTGGGCCCAAGTTCACGGACCACTCCAAGGCCCATGGAATGTTTCCTACTAATGAACTTAAATCACTCATAACTTGATCGTTACAACTCGGAATTGAGTGATTCTTGGCTCATTGGATTCACAAGCTCATTCACTATAACATGAGATCCTTTATAGGGATAAAGGTTATTGTCTTAAGGGTCATGAATCAAATAACCTCAAGTATATATATATATAAATGTACATGTACCGTCATCGGAATTTTTCCATATAGTGAGCATATATCATGATAGATTAGAAAGGTAGAATTGAATAAGAATCCAAATGAAATAAATCACATACCTTTTGATGAAGAACTTGTTGATGTCTTCTTGTAGTCTTCAATCTTCAATCTCCATCCTTTAAGGATAGCTTCGATTCAACTTCTTAGATCTAATCTAGTCTGAAACTATCTTTAGTATGCTAAATCAAGAATGCATTTTGGCAACTAAAATTGAAAACTAACTTGACATACCAACGGTAGTGGGTTCAACCGAGCAGTTCTCTAACATCAAGTGTATATGATCTAGACTATATAGCATACGACTTTTGTCTCATAAGAAGTAGGAGAAGAATAGATAGACTTTCGAGTGATAGATAAGTACAAGTCTTCACATACCTTTTTGTTGATGAATTTCCACGGTTCCTTGGTGTAGATCTTCGTCATTGTCGTTGAATCACCATGAAGTCCTTGAGCTCAACTACACTTTTCCTATCATAGTCCGAGACTTAGCGAATAGGCTAGAAATCAAGACTTTATAGTTTTGATCACTAACATTGACAAACATGCTTGATATATCAACGCATGCGAGTTTGACCGAGCTATGCTCTAACAATCTCCCCCTTTGTCAATTTTAGTGACAGAACTATTAATATATATGGAATACAAAAAAGATAAACTTTAGTGGCTCCTATTCCATAGTCTAATCTTCAACTTTCCTTGAAATCTTCGTCCTTCCAAGTACTCCAATGATCCCAAAGGTTGTAAGTTTAGTATCACTGTTGTTGAAGATCCGTAGCTATAACAATGAGAGAAATCGAGATTCTCGATCATTATTATACAGTGTCATAGTATTATTATGAACATCAAAGTCCAATTGCATCACGACTTTAATAATAATACTATGGTGATATGTATCACTCCCCCTTAGTCAATACTCCATCTCGATCATGGAAACCACTCCCCCTTACACAGAGATCCAAAAACCATATGTATTTGTAGTGTGACCCACAATATTTCTCCCCCTTTTTGTCAATAAAATTGGCAAAGGTACAAGAACGTGTTCACAATGAAATTTCCACAAGAGACATTTCATGACCAAAAGAAAGACAACATATCATCTTAATTTAGACGCAATCTTATAGTCGAAGCTAACAACATTCATCAAAGAGTTTTAAGACGCAACATAACCCCTATAAAATTCCACAGTCGCACTCCCCGCAAGATATTACCATTAAGCACAAGTTCAAAAGAATTCTCCCCCATTTGATGTCATTCCTAAAGGAACAACAAGAGCGACCTTAATTTCGAAAGAAAAGAAGGGTTTTTATTTGGACACCAAAAACCATGTGAATGATTTTTTATATCCAAAACTCAACCAAAATACTCACAAGTAAACCCATGAATATTATAATTGGAATACACAATTAAATCAAAACCACAAAAGTGATCAATTTAATTAAAAGTGCTCAACATAAGTAAACTCACAGAGCAACAGGATACGACTAAGTTAATCATATGGAGGTGACTAGCTTAACCGTTCAAGTACTCAACATAAGGAAAACCTTACGGAATACATGACTACATTAACCAATAGAACATGATAGTGTAGCCTTTCATATACTCAACACAAGAGCTTGTGGAATATATGAAAACTCAACTAGATTAATTACAAGAGAGCCTATAATTAATTTAATCGAAAAGCAAACAACCAAACTAATCACTGAAGTAATCAATTTAATTATTTTGGGCTCAACATAAGAGATTATGGAACCCCGACTAAGATTATCATGGAACATGACCATCAACCGCACATGTACTCAACATAAAAAAGAAACTTATGGAGTACAAATTAAATAACCAAGTATGATTAATTTAGTTCATAAAAATGCTCAACATATAGCATCTTATGGAACAACCAACAAAGCCAATGTTAATCGACTTAGTTGTAAGGTGCTCAACATAAGACACACAATGGAGCCTTCATGGTAAAACATAGCAAGATGGATCAATGAAGATCAATACCGTGGTTAACATACAAGGATCTATTCTATTTTTGCATAATTATATGCATAACAACATAATAGACTTTATCCTTGTCACACAAAAGACTTAATCCTATTTTCCATCAATTACATGATTGCATAGGCATAACTTTTGTATATGTCAAAAGTCCATTCGTTCTTTCATCAATACGAATACTAATTCATGAACGACTTTACTTTTGACCGCAATATGGGACCTTCAAGTTCACGGACGCAAACAACACATATCCCATAAAAATATTGCAATACTTCAAAACAGATTAATACTGCAATAACAATCTTTGCCCTTAGAAGGTATAATCAATCTTTTTCGCACGGATTTATACCAAGAGTGGTTACCAAAAGCGTATAAAAAAATTTCCTTAACAAAGAAGAACATACAAAGTCATTGACGACTATGCACCATAGTTCACATGAGATGATTGTGAATACTCAAGAATATATAGAAATGTGAACTACTACCCATTCTCGAACTTCGTTCTTTCTTATTCACCAACATCACTCTTGTAACAGCCACAAAATATCTTATAATAGGATTTCTCCAAGAATCCCAGTGCCCAAGTCCAAGAGAATAGAACAAGTGCAACGAAACGGAGCAAACACTAAAAAACAAGAGACAGGACACAGACCAATATTAACTCATCCAAATTCAACAATTCTCATCTCCATTTTTAAGGGAATTCAATAAGTAAGAGAATGCAAAAAGAATGAGGTAAATCCGAATTCGGACGAAGAAGTTACGGCCAAAACAAGTTTACCGAAAATTGACGTCAAGTATGCATACGGGTTTGCGAACTTAAACCGCAGGATTTTGATTTTGAATGTTGTTATGCATACTTGGTATGTGTACCATGTAGTCCAAACATCCCAAACTATTATTTTCAAACCTAAATATTTAAGAACCTTAAACACAGATCAAATTAGGTAGAAATGAACGATAAGCAAGATTATTATAAGTTCTAAGCAAATAAAAGTTCAAATATTGCTCAAGATTATAAACATACCTTTTTAGATGAATCCAGTCTAATTCTAAAGCCTTACCGAACATAATCTGTATGCCCTAATTCTCTTGCTTCCCTCACAGTATACATAACAGGGCATTCCTTGGTGAGGATGCACTTACAACACAATCAAGTTGTGTTGCGGTGAAAAATGAATTTCTCACCAAAAGTGACCTTTGGATTATCATGAAAGAGATCACTTTTAGAACCTTTCACATCCAATTCCATTTTCCCAAAAAACTTGTTAAGTTCCAACATCATGGATATTGCCTTCTCCATAGTCATGAAATTTTCTGGGAGATCATTCCTTTTAACACTCAAAAATTCATCGACTTTCTTTGGTATCCACTTCTGAGTGCGTTTAGGAACAGCTGGAACCTTCTTCCCATTACTTTCTTCTAGAATTATCGGAAGAGAATTGGATTGACTATTCTTTTGCAAGTTAGTCTTTCTCCAGTTGGGAGCATCGGATCTTGTCTTCGTCTTTACGAAGTTATCCTTTTGATAACCATTACGATTGTGAAAAGGATTCGTACGACGTTTATAGGCAAATCTAGGTTTATCATAGCATTGATTCCCTTGCCTAAAGGTTGGACAATTACAACCTGTAATGTCAAGAGTGTTAGTCTTAACATATGATCCCGGTTTAATAACTTTTTTTGACACCCAAACAAGAATATCATGAAGTTTTTCATTCCTTATACGAAAACGCCATCTCATTTCCAGGTGACCTTTGTTTCCACAATAATGACAAATATAAGGAACGTTCTTACCCGGATTCATGTGTGATGGTTTTGTAGGTTGATATACTTTTCTCTTTTGAACCTTAACTGTCGGTGAACATATTTCACTTTTGCCATCAGTGGAAACCTTTTGTTGAGAAGAATCACTAGCCTTGACAAATTTTACCTATTTGCTAATAGTTGGAGCATCTATTCCCTTATAGCCTAATCCTCGCGTATCACGATGATTTTTACTTGCTCCTAGCATAGTGGTTAATTTGCTTGAACCAGTATTGAACTTTTTCAAGTCATCTTCCAACATCTTGATTTTACCAAGAGCAACAGCTAAATCAGCCTCAAGGCGTTTTTCTCGAGTGAGATAAGCGCTTTCTCTGTCGTCAAAACTTGTTTGTTGAGAGCTAAACCTTGCTTCAGATTCTTCAAGTTTCTCTTCCAATAAAAAGTACTTTTGATAAAGATTATCACATTCAAGTGACTTCATACGTAGGTTTTCCTCAGAATCCTTGAGGATCGATTCGCAAGAACGATTCGAAAAATAAACACCTGCGTAACATCTTCTCAATTTCTTGTTTTCTCGACGGAGAGGAATCAGAAGAGGTGAGACATGAGAAGTTGTAATCTTCTTCATTTTCCACGAATCCAAAAACTTAACGTACTCTGAGACTTCCTCATCAACATCTCTATCAATATCTGAATCGCCTTCATCAGAAAGTTCATCCAATTGTTCTTCTAGGAGTTTCCCAATCAAAAATTTTTATATCAATAGAATGTTTAGATATTAACTTAGATATGACAGTTTTCTCAGGTGAAATGAAGCTTTCTGAATTATCTGGTGATTTCTGAATTGGTACGTTATTAGAGATAGACTCGTCCATAATCATATCGCTACAAACACAGACTTATAAGGTTTTTAATGTGTTTGCCTGCTCTGATACCAATTGAAAAAGCGGGGGTCTAACAACACCACCCAATATTTCGCTTAGCAATCTGTATGGACCAACTCCGAAATACTTTGCTAGAGAATCAACTAGACAGTCGGACTTAATCTAGATAAAAGGTATCTCAAGGAGTTATTATCTCAATATCTCGATTTGATCTTTACTCAAGCAAATAGAAACCTGCGAGTCTTTATTAAAGAGAGATAACTTGAACGGTACCAAAGACCAATGTCCAAGGATCATTCAATATCAATCGACAACCAAAGGTTGGATTTCCAATTGATTATCACGAACGCACAACCTGTATTATTTCAATTATATAAAATATAATGCGGAAAATAAATAACATAGACACCAGAATTTTTGTTAAAGAGGAAATCCCAAATGCAGAAAAACCTCGGGACATAGTCCAGATTGAATACACATTGTATTAAGCCACTACAGACACTAGCCTACTCCAAGATAACTTCGGACTGGACTATAGTTGAACCCCTATCAATCTCCCACTGATACAAGGTACAGTTGTACTCTTACGCCTCTGATCCCAGCAGGTAAAGTCGTTAACTCGAGTTTAGATAAGAAACTCAAGAGTTAATGGAGATCGACTCTAGCGAGCGCAATAGTAGCACACAGACGTGTGGGGATTAAGTTTTTCTCTAGATAGATGTCTCATGTATATAGCCTTTCAAATCAGGGTTTTGCCTTAGGTACAAAGCAAACTCTATCCACTGTTAGATGAAAACCTGATTTAGATTCAAGCCAATATCTCTCCACCGTTAGATAGAAATACATAGCTTGTCAAACACACTTGGGTACACGTTTACTAGGTTAAAACCATGCCCAAACGAGTACGTGTATGTTGGTTCAACATGATAACCCAAAAGGTCAACCATATGCGCATCTCATATTAATCATGTTCTTCTTCACTATATCTAGTTCAATTGACTCAAATGAACTAGTTAAGAGTTGTTCAATTGCTATGAGATCTTATGTAACTACACAAGACACAATTGAAACAAAGATGATTCGATTCGATTATAATCGGCTCATGAACATTATAGCCACGGTTTGCATACAGCATTCCTTAATAATTAATGTTTCATGTTCAGAGCACATCTTTAGATCATAACCTCTTAAGTTCACAAACAAGTTCGCAGACTTAATTTAATCGGTTGAGTTTTCCAAACTCAGCAGAAATTCTCGGGTCGAGAACTTCCGCCAGTTCGCGGACTGAGTACGCGGACTTAGCAAACAAACGAGTTTTGGAAACTATCTTTAGTATGCTAAATCAAGAATACATTTTGGAAACTAAAATTGACAACTAACTTGACATACCAACGCTAGTGGGTTCAACCGAGCAGTGCTCTACCATCAAGTGTATATGATCTAGTTTATATAGCATACGACTTTTGTCTCATAAGAAGTAGGAGAAGAATAGATAGACTTTAGGGTGATAGATAAGTTCAAGTTTTCACATACCTTTTTGTTGATGAAGTTCCACGGTTCCTTGGTGTAGATATTCGTCATTGTCGTTGAATCACCATGAAGTACTTGAGATCAACTACACTTTTCCTATCCTAGTCCGAGACTTAGCTAATAGGCTAGAAATCAAGACTTTATAGTTTTGATCACTAACATTGACAAACATGCTTGATATAGCAACGCATGCAAGGTTGACCGAGCTATGCTCTAACACTAAGCTAGAGTCGATTCTCCTTTAACCTTTGGTTTCTTCTTCTAAACCAGGTTAACAACTTAAAGACTTCATTGGGATTGTGAAGCCAGACCGATACTACTTTCTTGTAGTTGTGTGATCTGATCTTGTTGTTTCTATCGTACGAGTACAATTGTAATAATTGGCTTGAGATTGATATCTCCGATAGGCAATATATAAAAGAAATCACAAACACTTCGTCTCATCGTTTGTGATTCTGTAATATCTTTTTTTTCGCTGCATCGATTAAGATTATTGTGAGGTGATTGATAATACAAGGTTGTTCTTCGGGAATATAAGTCTGGTTTATCAATTGGTTCTTGTTCACCTTGATTTATCAAAAGACGAATTAAAACTCGTAGGTATATTCGTGGGTGACGGATTTATCTATTACCGTAGACTTTTCTGTGTGATACAAATTTGTTTATTAAAATCTTCGACTTTGGGTCGTAGCAACTCTTAGTTGTGGGTGAGATCAGCTAAGGGAATCAAGTACGTAGCATCCTGCTGGGATCAGAGACGTAGGAACATAATTGTACCTTGGATCAGTGTGAGATTGATTGGGGTTCAACTACAGTCTAGACCGAAGTTAATTTGGAGTAGGCTAGTGTCTGTAGCGGCTTAATACAGTGTGTGTTCAATCTGGACTAGGTCCCGGGATTTTTCTGCATTTGCGGTTTCCTCGTTAACAAAATTCTGGTGTCTGTGTTATTTATTTTCCGCATTATATTTTGTTACATAATTGAAATATCACAGGTTGTGCGTTGTTCAATCAATTAGAATATCCGACCTTTTGGTTGTTTATTTAAATTGATTGACACTTGGATATTGGTCTTTGGTACCATCCAAGTTATCTCTCTAGTATTTGATAAAGACTCACAGATTTCTATTTGCTTGAGTACATATCAAATCGAGAGATTGAGATATAAACTCTTTGATATACTTTTTATCTAGATTGAGTCTGACTGTCTAGTTGATTCTCTAGAAAGTATATTGGAGTTTGTCCATACAGATTGCTAAGCGAAATATTGGGTGTGGTTGTTGTACCCCCGATTTTTCAGGGAATGAAACAGTTCAAGTCAAATATCACTAACCTCAAGTGGAAGGATGATATTGTGGTTGTAGCTCCGTACTTCTGCACATCTTTAAGTCTTCACAATACTTGTAATGTCTCATATCCTAATACTTTCAAGCTAACCTATACAAAGTTGACTCTAGTACATTTAATCAAGCGACTGTTAAATGAGTTTTGTTTCACTAAAATATGACAACCAAACTTGACATACCAACGCTTGGTGGGTTCAACCGAGCTATGCTCTAACATAGTGCCATCACATCCTGGTCTTGCGTAAATTAAACTTGGTTGATACAAGTTCATATTCGTGTCTATAGGTTTGAATCAAGCACAGACTTATTAGGTGTTTACGTGTTTTCCTGCTCTGATACCAATTGAAAACGCAGGGGGTACCAAATACACCACCAACTTTTTCTGTTCAGGAACCTATATGAACAATCCTTATACAATCTATACATTCGGTTACGAAACTGTATTTATGATTGTTTTAACAAGGTAAACCTAGTATATACCCGAACTATTCACGAGTCGAATTCCAACAAGAACAAGGTTTTTAATCTATATTTCAAGATACGAATTCAACAAAACTAGTCTTGTAGGTTCTGTACAATTGAGTTAATACTATCTAAGTTTATATACGTACGACCAGTGATATTTCAATTATAAAGATAAAACAATATGATGTGGAAAATAAATAACACAAACACCGAAGATTTTTGTTAACGAGGAAAACTACAATATTGTAGAAAAAACTCGGGAACTAGTCCATCTCGAACACACACTGATTATAAGATGTTACACCAATTACCTACTATCAATTCAGACTAGATGTAATACATGCTTCAGTTGTATTCGCGCACCTGTAAAACTCTTAGCAGAATACCAATTATCTTTAGGAATTCTTCTCTTAAATCTAGCAAAACACCAACTCTCTTTAGAAGATACTCTTGAAAATTTTCTGACAGAACACCAATTCTCTTCAGAAGATACTACTCAAAAATTAGATTACGGAACCATAACCCTAACTGAATCTTCCTTACAAGATCACCTAGAAAAGACTAGAGTTATCTTGCTCTATCATATATAGGGTTTATGAAAAACACCTAGGTACAGGTTCCGTAACTACCAAAGAAGATAGTTTCCATGTGCTTTACGATCCCCAAGTAAAGTCATTTGAAACCTCACTCTTGTTCGTGAAGAACAAAGATATGAAAACCAACCTTATGCAACCAAACACAATTTCCCAAGGCTAGGTTGCTTAGAAACAAAGCTACCTTGTCTAGATTAGGAAACACCCAAATACTTGACCAAAAATAGACTTTTAGTCACGTATTCACGGTTTTGGTTCGTGAAATGTTTCCAAAAGTTCGTGTACAATTTCATATTCACGAAATCAACTTTAGCCACACATATAAGTGTTGCTTACATAAACCAATCATAGCTTCTTCGTTATAACTCGGAATTGAGTGATTCTTTACTCGTTGCATTCGTATTCTAATTCATGAACCTTTTTAGTGATAAAGGTAATTCTTACAAAATTCATGGGTTCAAATATCCTAGAGTGTATATATATATATATATATATATATTTACCTTCATAGGAATTGTTCCATAGAGTAAGCACTTGTTTTGTTAGATAGAAAATTAGAATGAACAAGAGAATAAAGTATTTGTTACTAACCTTCAATGAAGTTCACCATATATGTCTTTGTGTAGTCTTCAATATCCATTCTTCAAGGATAGTTTTGATTCAGTATTCTACTTCTTAAAACATAATCTAGTACGAAACTGACTTTAGTAAGTTAAATCATGAATGCATTATGTCATCTAAATTTGACAACTAACTTGACATACCAATTTTAGTGGGTTCAACCGAACATTTCTCTAACACTTCAGGTCTCTTAAAGAAATACCACCAATATCTTTAGGTTTGCACATTTTATGCCAAGCCAATGGATTGGATCCTTTACTTGGGTGATGACCTCAAAAAAATCTTCTCTCGGTTGAAATTAATTGATTGATGAGTTGATTTGGAAGATTAAAGGTACCCATTTAATAAGTTGGAACAGAGTTAAGGACATGCTTAATCATAGTAGATCTCCCTGCTTGAGTGAGTGAGATGACATTGTAGGTGGATAATCTCTGCTAAATGTTTTCTCCATGTCAGATGATGCGTGTTCGACTCAAGCCAAGTTCACTCCATTTACATGGATCAACTTTCATTGTTGATCCAATTAGGGATCAACTACCATTGTTGATCCCCTAAATTGGATAAACTTCTACTGTTGATCCTTTTTTTTGGATCAACTACCATTGTTGATCCCCTAAATTTTATCAAATTCTACTGTTGGTTCTATTTTTATTTGGATCAACTATTGTTGTTGATACAAAAATATTTGAACTAGCGGTGGCGGCGTCGGCGGTAGTGGTGGTGGCGGCGGACTAGTGGTGATGGCTGCGACGGACTAGTGGTGGTGGAGGACTAGTGGTGGTGAAGGAGTGGTGGTGGCGGTTGGTAGGTGGTGGTCGTTGAACGGTGGTGGTGGAATGGTGGTTAAATGTTGGTGGTGGTGGTGCTACTGGTGGTGGTGAAGTGGTAGAGGAAGAAATTTTTTCCATTTTGAAATATAGAAAATATTATATGGGTGAGGGTATTAAGGTAATCTAATTCTAAATGGATAAGGTTACTAAAAAGTAGGAATATATTTATTGTTGTATATGGATATATTTATTGGGTGTCAAAAGTAGAGACATATAAACAATGTACCCTATAAAATTTCATATGTCCTGAATACCATCTCTTGACTTTTACTTACACCCAATAATAAATCTATCATACTAACTAAACAAAACAATAACAAAAAAAACTTATGGTTCTTCCGATCTTAGTAATAGCCTTCACATTCATATGTTCTGGTAATAATCTCTTCACTTGAATCCAGAAACATTGCTTATCCCAGTCTAATTCCTGATAAATAACACCAGAATCATAGAACCTCAAATTGATAAGATAACCATTAATACTCCAAGGACGAGTATCAAAAACCTTCTTTTGGGTATCCCGATCTTTAAAACGAAACTCAATGATATTTTCATCAAGTTCAAAAACTTTAAGACCCCCTTCTGAAATAAAATCCCACACATAACCAATGTGATTCTTCACAACTTTCAAACCCATTTTTCCTTCAATGATTATTTTCCCTACAAGACTAAACTCTTCATCTCTTTTTGTTTTATCTTCAACATCTTCAGCTTCATGGTACACGACCTCTTCTATGCCCCCAAGATCAATAGCAGCTTGGATAAATTTTGAAGCCAGATCCGAAATAGATTTTTCACCTTCTTCCGCCATGGATACAAGATTAATCTTTCTCTGAACAGATTGATGAAGTTGATTGGTACAATAGAATATATATTTCAATTGACATTTATAATGAAATAACCCTAGTGAATTAAGGGATTGAGTTGAATTTTGATAGATATTCAACCGAGAATCATGAGATAGAGATAATCGTATGAAAGGTTTGTTTTCATTTTTTAGGAAAGATATTTTCTGAGAGTTGCATTCACATCTGTAAATTGAAGCGATAATTATGAGAGAAAATAAAGAAAGTTGTTTGTAACGAACTTTTTGAATTTTCAAAATCCTCCAAACGCGACATCTGTTAACACACTGAGTCACTGAGGAGAATCGGCAGAGAAGAAAACCTAGACAATAGAACTTGATAATCTGTGAGATCACAGTAGCTTCAAAAAGCTTCATAACAACTACTGCAAACGCTTGAATCACAACTTCAAACATGGTAAACACCATATGGGATAATACTAACTATAAACACATTCAGGATAAAATTAGCAAAACATGATTGAAATATAAAATCAAAAGTGATATATAAAAAACTAAAAAAAAATTTACAAAAAACCAACTTAAAATCAGTATCAATTCAAAGTAGACATGAAACAATTAAAATCAGAAACAAAAAAGAAAGATTTAATCGAAAATTGCAGAAAAGATTTGATGAAAAAATAGACTGAGTTGACTCAACTCTGTCACCCGATCTTGTTGTTAACATGAAAAAATAAACCTATTCTGACACACAACATGATAGAGTGAAGTATCTTACTAATGATCTTGAAAAATGGTATAAAATTCAATCTGAAGTTTACAGAGAGAAGTCTAGAGATAAAACTGGTCTGGATTTGGATAATAATACTACATATTTTCATACTATGGTAAATAAGAGAATGCATTCTAATACTAGTAATGTGCTATGTGATTCAAATGGGAACTGGTTAAAGGAAATAAATGATATTAGTAATTTGCTTACTGCTCATTTTAGTACTGTCTCTAGTACTTCTAATCCTGTTTACTCTAATGGTGATTTTGATGTTATTTCTAGTGTCATTACTGAGGCTGATAATACTATTTTAAATATGATTCCTACTGATACTGAAATTGAGAATGTTGTTAAAAGCATGCCTTCTTGGAGCTCTCCTGGACCTGATGGTTTCCAGGAAGGTTTTTATCAAACCCAGTGGCAGATTATTGGTAAGGATGTTATTGAAGTTGTTAAAAGGTTTTTTCAATATGGTCACATGCCTAGGAGTCTTAATAAGACTTATATTTCTCTTATTCCTAAGTGTAAGAGTACTAAATTGCCATCTGAGTTTAGACCAATAGGCTTATGCAATGTTTCTTATAAGATTATTTCTAAAATCTTAGCTAATAGAATAAAACCTTTACTAAAAAAACTTGTTTCTCCTTATCAGGCTGCTTTTGTACCAGGAAGGGCAATTCATGACAATATTATTATTGCTCATGAAATGGTCCATTCTATGAAGCATAAAGAAGGTTATAATGGTACTATGGCCATTAAACTTGATCTGTCAAAGGCATTTGACAGACTTGAATGGAATTTTCTCAATAATGTTTTGATAAAATTTGGCTTTAATACTGATTTCTGTAATCTGATAATGCAATGTCTGACTACTACCAGTATTAGTGTTTTGTTAAATGGGTCGCTCTGTGATCAATTTGAGCCAACTAAAGGTATTAGACAAGGAGATCCTATATCTCCTTATCTCTTTACTAGCCATGAAATACCTCTCTAGGTCCTTATTAGTTGATGAGAATCACAAAATTATAACTGGTGTCAAAGTTTCTAGGAAGGCTTCTCCTATTTCTCACTTGCTTTTTGCTGATGACATTCTTATTTTTGGGCAAGCTAATATGCAGCATGTTAATGATATCCTTAAGATTCTTGAGAATTTTGGTTCTTTATCAGGTCAAATGCTTAACTTTGACAAATCTTGTGTCTATTTCAGCCACAATCTCAGTCCTGGATACTGTGAACTTCTTGCTAGAGCTCTTAATATGTCCATTGTTTCAGATTCTGAGAAATATTTGGGTGCTCCTCTGTTATTAGGACATTCTAAGGTGAAATCTTTTGATCCCATTGTGAAACCCTTTGAAGCTAGACTTAAAATTTTTGTAAGTATCACTCTCAATCAGGCTGGTAGGTCTACTTTAATTAAATCTGTGCTGAATTCTTTACCTACTTACCAAATGGGCTGTTTTAAGATTCCAACTACACTGATTGATAAGCTGGATTCTCTTCAAATGAATTTTTGGTGGGGGCATAAGACAGGTAAGGGTATTAAATTTATCTCATGGGATAGTATTAATAAGTCCAAGGAACAAGGGGGCTTAGGTTTTAGAGACCTGGAGAGCTTTAATATTTCCCTTATTTGTAAGTTAGTTTGGAAAATTTTCACTGAGGATGAGGACTTATGGGTTCAGATCTTAAGTGCTAAGTACTTTAAAGATTGTAGTATACTTCATTTGGACAAACTTAATGAAAATTGCTCATGGATATGGAGGGGTATTTATAGGTGCATTGGGATCATTAAGGAAAACAGTTTTTGGTCTATTGGTTGTGGTACAAAAACTAAAATTTGGTTAGACTGTTGGGTGGTTGGTTAGATCATCCTCCTATCCCTGCTACTGGTCTTGTGAATACTGTTTCTTATGTTTATGTCTCTGATCTGTTTATTGAAAATACTAAGTCTTGGAATGTCCATTTGATTTACTATCTCTTTACTGAGGAATGTTCTAGGAAAATTCTTGCTATGAATGTGCCACTTGCTGATAATGATAAACTTATCTGGTTACCAGATAGAAGAGGTAAATTCTATGTTAAAAGTGTATACAATGTGATTACTAAAAATACAAATTTACCTGCAGGCACGACTGTTGTCTCAGCTCAGGTTTGGAAATCTGTTTGGAATGTTAAACTTCCTCATAAAATTAAATTGTTCACATGGAAATGCATTAGGGATATAATAACAACTAGGGATAAGCTTTCTAGATATAAGAATGGTATAGAGCTCCACTGCAGTTTATGTAATCATGTTGCTGAAACTAGTGATCATCTTTTTATTCATTGTCCTTATGCAAGATCTATCTGGTTAGCAGTAAATATTAATGTGAGTACTGTGATAGCACAACATGGTACTTTTAGAAACTGGGTTATATCTTGGTTCTCTGCAGGTGCAAACCTTGTTTTTGGTTCTGGTATTCCAAGGGAAGAAATAAACAAAACACTTATGGTCACTATTTGGACCATATGGAAAGATAGGTGTGCCAAGGTTTTTGAAAATAAAAATCCTGATAGGTCTATTTCAGTGGCTAGGATTAAT
This sequence comes from Papaver somniferum, assembly GCF_003573695.1. Taxonomy (NCBI): domain Eukaryota; kingdom Viridiplantae; phylum Streptophyta; class Magnoliopsida; order Ranunculales; family Papaveraceae; genus Papaver; species Papaver somniferum. The sequence goes on along the minus strand of NC_039362.1, from coordinate 30,890,528 downwards.
GATTTAACTATATTGAATTTTTCTTCCTCAAATGGTATTACAAATTCCCTACAGGTCCAAAGATGGCAGCTTCCTAATGATGGTTATTTGAAAATTAATTTAGATGATTCATTTCAGAATCTGCATTCTCAAGGTGGAATTGGACTAATTATTAGGAATTTTGCAGGTACATGTTTTGGTGTCCAAGGGGAATACATTAATGGAGGAATGAAGCAGAGAATTTAAATGGAGGAGCTTGAGTGCAGAGCAATGCTAGCTGCTGTCAATTTAGCAAGAGATAAAAATCTTAATAAAGTAATTTTTGAGAGTGATAGTGAGGTAGTTGTGAAGTCAATCAATGAGCAGACCTATTATGTTCATTGGATGAACCAACATTTTATTTTAGATATTCAGTTTTTACTTGGTAGCATTAGGCACTGGAAGTGTATCTCAGTTAGAAGAGATGCTAATGGTGTTGCAGACAAGCTAGCTAAACGAGCTAGAGTCACTAAGACTCGTTTTGTTTTTCGGTCTGAATTTCCACCTGAAATAAAAAGCTGGATTGATGAGGACAAAAATGTAACACATTGATCTCTCAATAAAAGAAATTTTTGTATCAAAAAAAAAACAAAAAAAAACCTAAGAAACAGATCAGATTTCGGTATCCACCTCCACCACCGACCATTATTTTTTTCTTCTTCTCCATCTCCATAATTCATCACCACTTTGAGGATATTAAAAAGTTTGGTGTGCACTTACATTGGGTATTAAAAATGGTGGACAAGAGAGACAAGGGCATCAAATCACTTAAAACTAATTGGAACATATATATAGGTACTGTATTATCAATTTACAACGTATTGAATGAATCATACACTGATTTTTAGTTAGTCTGATTTGATTAACACGTTTTGGCATATAAGTAAAGTAGGAATTACTGTTTAGTCCAGTTCTAGCAGACCCAGTTAATGGCTAGTCCACCCGTGGAAAATATTTATTCTCTAGTCCAAAAACATGTTTTTGGACTAGATTATTTACTCTCTAATCCAAAAACTTTGTGGAGACTATAAAGTGTATTTTATAAATTCCTAAAACACCCTTCCAGGTCTAATTAGTATCAACACATGTAAATGTTACTAGTAGTATGTTACTACATACTAGTAATATCAATACGGTGATACTACATATTAATATGTACTGTACTAGTAGTAACAAAAATATCTTATTGTTACTAGTAAATTATGTAACTACTTTACTATACTAAACTAGTATACTACTATAGTATAGTATACTAGTAAACTAGTAGTAACTAGTACTAGTAGTAAAATATGTAGTATCAATACATAACAAATTTTTTTTGATATGTAGTATCAATACATAACATACTACATATCAATATGTAGTATCAATATATAACATACTACATATCAATATATGACATACTGCATATCAATATGTAGTATCAATACATAACATACTACATATCAATATGTAGTATCAATATATAACATACTACATATCAAACATACTATATGTCAATATGTAGTATCAATACATAACATATTACTACTAGTATACTACATACTACATATGTTATTACTACATACTACATACTAGTTACTACTAGTATATTACATACTACATATGTTATTACTACATACTACATACTAGTTACTACTAATTACTACTAGTATACTACATATGTAATATGTAGTAACATATGTATTATTATACGTAATGTTATATACTAGGGTTAGTAGAGTAATTTTACTCTTTTCAAAACTTTTTTGGACTAGGGAGTAAACATTTTTTGGCGCTGGACTAGCCAGTAACTCGGGTCGAGTTTTCTGGACTAAACAGTAAATCCCTCATAAGTAAATCCCTCATAAGTAAATCCTACTGTATGCGTGATTAGATTAGCTTGTTTTTGGCATATATACAAGCAGTTCAAGTGGGATTATTGCTATTACAATAACAATGATCAAATTTTTTAGGCTACCCTGCTCATGTGATTAATTAAGTTAATCACTTCTAAACCTTAATTAATCACCTCTAAACCTTGTTTGGAAAATAGTTTTCAATCAGGAAAAATAAATAAAATAATAATAATAATAGTTTTCAATAGAATTAACGTAACCCAATTGAACTAGGGTTGAGATATATTTTCTTACAGGGGTTAGTCAAATGAGATTTCAAATGTGTTCCGATGCCAATTCCAAGTTAGCTTAGTTACCTTAAATAGCTTTTCTATTTTTAGCTTGCTTTAAATTCCTAGTTTAGTTTAAACTCTATTTTTAGATTTACTTGTTTCACAAGTACGAGAAGATATAAATACTTCTCTTCAGCCCTGTTAAAATTTAAGAATTAATACAAGAAACTCTTCTTCAATCTCTTCTAGACTTCTTTTCTTCTTCTTAATCCTCTCATTCTCTTAATTCTTCTTATTATTCGGGTTCTATACCTATTTTAGTCACGTAAACCTAGTGTTTTGGTCTAGAACCCTAACATCTGGTTCATAGTAGGTTTTCCTGTACCTATTTTTACACCAATTTTTTTTTCCAATGACGTACACAGATGATCTAGCTCACCTACAACAGAGTATTGATGGTGTTACAACCAAACTTGGTACACTGGTTGAGACTATAACCAAAGATCGTGAGTTGGATGAAACTGCAGTTAATAAACTACGTGAATAAGAAAAATTAGCTCGAGAAGACGATAGAGTTAACCGTAAAATTGATCTCGCTGAACATTAAAAAATCTCTTACCACTGGATTAACTAAAGCTTTCCGTGATGTGCTTCAAGAACTCATTCCTCATCTGAAAACACAAAAGATATTCCTCAAACCAATACCAATCGTAATACACATAATAATGGTGGTGGAATTCTTGACACCCCTCCTCGCAATCCACCAGTTCACCTGAAGTTTGCTTCTTTTGATGGTGATAACGTTGATGGTTGGTTATTTCAATCTGAGCAATATTTTACTTGGCATATTATTGCTAACAATATGAAGGTCTCACTGGTTGCTGCTCATCTTAAAGGAGATGCTAATGCATGGTTTCGTTGGAAGCGAACTACAGTCGTCAACCTACAATGGCCCCAATTTTGTTCTCTGGTGCGTGAACGATTCTCTTCTGAGAAGTTTATTGATGCTAAAATGGCCATTAGCACAATTAAGCAAAAAGGTATTGTTAAAGAGCATATTCCTGCATCTGAACATCTTTTGAACTTTGTTGATTTTTCTGAATCACACTTGATTAATCTGTTCATCCATTCCTTAAAACCTGAGATTGGTACTGTGGTGAAGTTATTTGAACCAACAACGTTGGCTTCAGCTTTTAAGAAGGCACTTAATCAGAAAGAAGTTTTATTGATATCCCCCAAAGTTTTTCCTAGGACCAACCAGTTCAGATCACCTATAGCTCCTACCAATCCTCAGATCAAGAGAAATCCTTTACCAGCTGGTGTTAAAAGGCTTACTTGGGAAGAACAAAAAGAAAAGAGGGAAAAGGGTCTTTGTTTTAATTGTGACCAATTTTATCAGCCTGGTCATGTATGTGAGAAGCCTAGACTATTATTATTGGATCTTCCTACAGATTCGGTGAATACTGATGCAGCTTATGATGAGAAAAACCAAGATACTAATGCAGATTTCATTCAAACTACCAAGGATTTGGAACCAAAAATCTCTTTGAATTCTTTAGTAGGTTCTTCTTTTCCTAGGACTATGCGTATTTTGGGTTACACTAAAGCTCTGCCTTTTTCAATATTGATTGACTCTGGCTCAACCCATAATTTTCTTCACCCTAAAATTGCTAAGCAATGTGGGTATTCTACACAATCTGCAGAGACTGCCTTACAAGTTACCGTTGGTGATGGTGCTCAAATACAAACTCGTGGATTTTGCAGTAATATACAGGTGAAACTTCCGAATTATTCTTTTTCCACAGATTTTCATCTTCTCGATATCAGTGGTTGTGATGCTGTTTTAGGAGTTCAATGGTTACGCACATTAGGACCTATTACATCATATTTTTCAAAGTTAATGATGAAGTTTCGAATCCAAGAGCAAGATTTGGTTTTACTAGGACATAATTCCTCCAACATTATGCTTTTGGACACTAAGACCATGCAGCATTTATTATCCAGAGAAACTTTTGCAGGTTTCCTACAAATATCTGCATTAAATACTTCAATCGATGCTGCTCCAATCTTTCCACCTGAGTTGCATGAACTACTTTCTAATTATGCTGATGTTTTCAAGACTCCAACGACATTACCTCCTGAGAGACTACATGATCATCGTATCAATTTGCTTCCAGATTCTGCACCTGTCAATGTAAGGCCATACCGTTACCCACACTTTCAAAAGGACGAAATTGAGAAGATAGTGCATGAACTTCAGCAAGCTGGGCTTATTAGACCAAGTTCGAGTCCTTATTCATCTCCCATATTGATGGTTCGTAAGAAGGACGACTCTTGGAGAATGTGTGTTGATTATAGAGCTTTGAACAAGTTAACCATCAAAGATCGTTTTCCAATACCAATGGTGGATGAGTTATTGGATGAGTTGAATGGTGCAACCGTTTTTTCCAAACTGGTTTTTCGATCTGCTTATCGTCAACTACTTATGCATAAACCAGACATTCCCAAAACTGCTTTTCGAACTCACGATGGCCATTATGAATTCTTGGTCATGCCATTCGGACTCTCAAATGCTCCGGCCACTTTCCAAGGATTGATGAGCCACATTTTTTGTCCTCACCTTCGCAGGTTCGTGCTGGTATTTTTCGATGACATCTTAATTTATAGTAAAAACATATCTGAGCATATTCAACATTTGTCTTTGGTATTTGAACTATTAAGAACTCATCAGTTATTTGTCAAAGAGTCAAAATGCACCTTTGCACAAAACACAGTGAAGTATTTGGGTCACGTAATATCTTCTGCAGGAGTTTCAGTCGACCAAGATAAGATTCAAAGTATTCTTTCATAGCCTCTTCCTACTTCATTGAAAGAACTACGAGGTTTTCTGGGTCTAGCCGGCTATTATCGCAAATTTGTAAAGGATTTTGTTAAGCTTAGTGCACCTTTAACTCAACTTTTGAAGAAGGATGCATTTATCTGGAATGATAATGCCACTACTGCGTTCAAAGTATTTCAACATGCTCTTACTACAACCCCAGTTTTAATACTTCCAGATTTTTCAAAGGAATTCTCTATTGAGTGTGATGCATCTGGTAATGGATTAGGAGCTGCATTGATGCAGTCTGGTCGACCAATTGCTTATTATAGCAAACCCTTGACAGGAAAGAATTTAAATCTTTCGGTATATGATAAAGAAATGCTTGCAATTTTATCTGCAGTTCAAAAATGGAGACCATATCTACTTGGTCGACATTTCAAGATTCTGACAGATCATAAGAGTCTGAAGTACTTTTTGAATCAAAAACTCTCTTTTATGGAACAACAGAAATGGTTATCCAAGCTATTGGGCTATGATTATGAGATAATTTTTCGAAAAGGTAAAGAAAATCTTGCAGCTGTTGCTTTGTCACGCAATATTGGATCTTGCTTTAGTTTGACTGCACCAATTTTTTCTGGAGTCACTGAGATAATTCGTGAGTGTCATTTGGATGCTGAGCTAAGTACATTGATCAACAACTCATTAATTCTCCTTCTTGCAAATTAAATTTTTCATACACTAATGGAGTTTTGCGCTACAAAGGAAGAATAGTTGTGGTACCTACTTCTCTATGGTGTACCAAAATTCTTGAGGAGTTTCATTCAAACCCTATAGGGGGTCATTCAGGGTTTTTGAGAGCTTTTAAACGTGTGCAGCATAACTTTTATTGGAAGGGTATGAAACAATCAATCAAAGCTTTCATTTCTCAGTGCGATGTTTGTCAATGAAATAAAACTGAAGCTATATCACCACCAGGATTATTGAGTCCACTTCCTATTCCTTCTGATGTATGGATTGATATTTCCATGGATTTTATTGATGGATTTCCTCTTTTTGATCGCAAGAACGCAATTTTGGTGGTTGTTGATCGTTTAACCAAGTATGCACATTTCATACCTCTCACACACCCATATTATGCTAGTTCTATTGCGGAAGTATTTGTACGTGAGATTGTTCGACTTCATGGGATGCCAAGAAGTATAGTCAGCGATCGTGATCCCATTTTTATGAGCAACTTTTGGGAAGCTTATTTCCAGCTTCAGAATACTCAGCTATGTCGCAGTTCGGCTTATCATCCTCAGAGTGATGGTCAAACTGAAGTCACAAATAGAACATTAGAATGTTACTTGAGGTGTTTTGCTGGTATGAAGCCGAAGGATTGGTCGAAATGGATTCCATGGGCTGAATGGTGGTATAATACAAGTCATCATTCTGCCATTAATATGTCTCCTTATCAAGCTCTTTACAGTCGTCCACCACCAACAATTTAAGCTTATCTACCGGGAACAACTTCAGTGCATGATATGGACGTAAATCTTAAGGCCAGGGATCATACACTCAATTTATTAAAATCACATCTCCTTGATGCACATGCAAGAATGAAAGCATACACTGATGCTCATCGCACGGAACTAGAGTTTTCTATAGGAGATTGGGTTTTTCTTCGTCTACAACCTTATAGACAACGCACTGTTACTAACCAATCATTTTCTAAACTTTCACCAAGGTTTTATGGCCCTTTTCGTGTTCTTGAAAACATAGGTTCAGTGGCATATAGATTGGAGCTTCCAGTAGAAAGTCGCATTCATCCTGTATTTCATATTTCTCAACTAAAACTGAAATTGGGAGCAGCTAACTCTGTTCAACAGATTCTCCCATCTGTTATTGATTATGATAAGTGGGAACCAGAAACTGTTTTGGATCGACAGATGTAAAAGAAAGGGTCTTATGCTGGCACTAAATGGTTAGTCAAATGGATGGATCACCCCAATGATGAAGCTACATGGGAGGATGCAGATGAGTTGCTTCTTCGTTTTCCAGAGTTTAAGGCTTGAGGACAAGTCGTTTTTCATCCAGGGAGGGATGTTGCAATGCAAATTCCAAGTTAGCTTAGTTACCTTAAATAACTTTTCTATTTTTAGCTTGCTTTGAATTCCTAGTTTAGTTTAAACTCTATTTTTAGCTTTACTTGTTTCACAAGTACGAGAAGATATAAATACTTCTCTTCAGCCCTGTTAAAATTTAAGAATTAATACAAGAAACTCTTCTTCAATCTCTTCTAGACTTCTTTTCTTCTTATTAATCCTCTCATTCTCTTAATTCTTCTTATTATCCGGGTACTATACCTATTTCAGTCACGTAAACCTAGTGTTTTGGTCTAGAACCCTAATAAAATGACTTTCAGAGAGTTCTCAAATCCATTGTTAGTCCATTGAGACTTTTGGTGGGTCTCCTGATGTCTCTTGTTATTGGTTAGAGACTTTTTTGAAGTCATTTAAATTCTCTGAAACTCCATGTTATTAGATTGTGATTTCATAAGAGTCACTCCAACATCCCTGTTATTCGAATGAGAATTGAAAGTCATTGATTTATTGTTTTCAGAGATTTGGAGAGACTTTTTTAGGAAAATAGGCATGGTAGAAATCTCTCCTCAAGAGGTGATATTTCTGGAGACTTGGAAACTTGGGTAATATTTGTTTTTGAGAGTACGACCAATTTTGCTTTTATTTTCTTTGAGCTGATGACCAAGTAACATGCCATTTGCGGAGTAAACCAGTGGCAAGATTGCTCAAAAAATAAAATGAATGTGGGATGAGTGAAATAAAAAAAATAAAATGAAAACATAAGCATAAGGCAACAACGAGATTTATTTTAACAGTGAACACGTATTTTACTAGGTATTCATGGTACTTTTTTTTGGATTATACCGTGCATAATAAAGTAACTGGTAGATGTTTTGAATATTTGATTAGATATTATACATTTTTTTGTCTCTACAAATCACAGAGACTCTTTACGAATATTAGTTTTTCGTCTCTACAAGTCACAAAAACTCTCTAATATACTCTCAGAGAATCACTAGAAATCTCTATACTTTTAGAGAATCTCCGGGAGTCACTCAAATATCTTTTAGAGAATCTCTGGGAGTCACTCAAATATAAAATCTATGAAAGTCTATATAAATCTCAATTGACTACCTCGCTGTTAGTTCTTCAATGATGGAATCTTCCGTTTACCGATCAATCGCCGATTAATTAATATGTACTTTTTCTAATGATAAAGATGGATTAATGAAGAAGAAGAAAAATAAAAATGATAATGTTCATAGTAAAAGTCAAATTGACTTTTATGGGTGGTATACATGGAAAACCAGAATTAAAAAGTAAATTGATTTTAAAAATTGTGAAGGAGATGGGAAATAGGAAATATGGGAATGGGAAATAGGGAAAACCTTGAATAAATTTTGAACAACAACGGATTTGAAGCTAAGATTTTGGGAATATGTTCGTCTTGTAAATCCACTATTGTTTAGGTTTTGTTCAAAAAGAAAAGATATCAAAGTGTGAGATAATGTGAAAATCAAAGTTTGAGTTGATCTGCTTTTAATCTTTTGCAACAATTTAACAAAGATTATTTTGAAATTAGAGATGGAGCTTAGATGGTGATTATTTTATTTATTTTTTGATAATCATTAGAGGGAGATGATCTGCCAGATTGCCAAAGAATGTGGCACTCCTAGTTTTGAATTGCCACCTTATTTTTTTGTACCTTTAAGTACAAAGAAGGTGGTGGAGGAACTTGAATTTTGAAAATTCTAGTTTCCTTCTTTTTGTTAGTTATTTGTGTTTAGGAGCTTATTTTGATGTTATTTTTACTCTCCTTTCGTTTATGGGAGTGGGGAGGCCTTGAACCTCCCATTTTGTAATTCTTATAATTACGTTTTTTTTGCTTAATAAACCATTTTAACCTGGCAAAAAAAAAAACAATAACCTATGAATGTAATCAGGACCAAGCAATCAAGTACTGTATTTTTTGACTAAAAAAAAGAGATAACCATTTACAGGCAACAGTTGCAAAGTGTAATGGCAGTGTATATAAACAAGAAATAAGAATTACTACAGCCAACAGATAAGATATGTACACGGTAAGAAACCAAACTACGAAGTATATATAAAATCATTTCCCAGGTGAGGTTCTTATTTGATATGGTTAACTATATAAGGGTTTTTACATTGCAAAAATACTCAAGGTCGGAATTGATGCCATCACAAATTTATACTGAAGAACATCAAAACATACATCATCAACCTCAAATAAAGTAATTAGTTCTGCAAGAACACGTCTTAATTTCAATTGTATCAATTGGCAAGACGTCGGTAGGAAAGGGACAATTTGTAACTTGTTCAGGTAACAAATTGCACGCTGTAGGACTAACACTGCTCGTTAACCCCTCAACATCAGTGCAAGTCCAGGGAACTTTCTTTGCTTTTGCAGCCATACTAATGGTAACATTCGAAATACATATACCTGTGAAAGGATCTCCATCTATTCCTTCCAATCGTGCTGCCATAGTCACATTATCAGCTACCATGTCACTGTAATTGATCCCATTGATCACAGGAAGAGCATTTTTGTCATATTTATCATCCGCATGAGACCCATAATTCCCTGTCATCCAAAATGCCCACTTCATAGTTTTCATAGTCATTCTTCTAACAAATATGTCCTTAACAAACCCACCACGACCAACCGCAGTTTTAATACGAATTCCTGATTCAGAATTGATAGCTAGGATGTCTTCAGCCCTAACGTCTTGAATTCCTCCAGACATTTCACTTCCTAATGCAATTACAGCACTATCAGGAGAAATACAAGTCAGTCTTCTTATTATTAAATGTTGAGTTGGCATTCCAAATGCAATGCCATATTCGTCCCAACCGCTTTTTACCGCGATGCAATCGTCTCCAGAGACAATGTAACAGTCCTCGATACGTACATTTGTACAAGAATCTTCAAGGAAAATTACAAGTTAGAAAATTATGAGCTAATCACGTTACATATATATCACATGGCCTTAAAACTTTTACAGATTCATGGCTTTTTTTTTTCTTCTGCACAAACTATTGCAAGGTAAGAAATTAACCTGGATTTATCCCATCGGTATTTGGAGATATTGGAACTATTGGAGCAAGAATAGTAAGCCCTTGTATGAGAATGTTGCTGCACAGATTTTAGTTTCACGGCAAAAGTAAGAAATTTAATACTAAAATGTGGAAAGAAGACAGAGAACAGCTTCATCTATTCTTAGAATTCCTAAGCTCAAGTGAACTTGTTCCGGCAATGGAAAATTACCTGCTATAAACAGGATGAACATTCCACGAAGGAGAATTTAATAATGTAATGTTGGAAATCTGAATCTGATCAGAGAACATTATTTCAATCAAATATGGCCTGGTATACTTGAGCTTATTATTCTTGAATTCTTTCCACCATGAGGCACCCTGACCATCGATTGTTCCGTTGGCTCCTGAAATCCATTGGGTCAAATCATGTATAATGAATTCTATAACTCAACTACTTTTAATCTTCAAAACAACATGAAATTAAACAATGTGACACAATTTGATTTTGGTGATTCATTTGTACAAGTTTTCATTTGGTCTCGTTTTAGATAACTTGTCTACTCTGTGGGTACTTCCAGTCTAGCTTTCAAATGAAGGCCTTCCTAACTAGCTCCCAAACCTGAGATGCTCTGAATGACTAAAGTAACAACTTTCACAATTCAAACTTTCCAGGTTTGCCACATAGAACACCCTCATCTGTAGATCTTATTGTCACTTACGGCTAATAAAGTGTAGCGGTTGCAAAGGGATACTACACTGGTTTGCACGTTATCTCATCTGACACACTTTCCGGGGTAGCTCATACAAACTTAATAGTCAGGTTTGTCGCGCAGTATCCTCCCTACACATCTAGATTGAGGTGCATCCTTGGTGGTAACCCATTCTAGATCATAGGTGTCAGTAGCTAAACCTAATTTAGAGGACTTGATTTTCTATCCCACTTTTAGCTCTACTCAAAAACAGTCTAAGTTGACATTCAACCTGATTTAGATAACTTAGATACATATCATTTGATCCTTTACTTACCAAATTGCTGCAATGAAGCTTTCAGATGTGGTTTAAATAAAACAATATTACAACGTTAACTTTACATTAACTTGCTTCAATAGTGTGAGTAAAAGTCATCATTAAGAGGGGGTGAAAGCCTGAACATGGCAGGTTATAAATTCAGTTTTAGAAGGGCATGCAATTCTGAAATCTAAGGACAAATCCGAGCAGTATTGATACTTCAAATGCCTTGGATATACAATACCTACAATTAATTGTAAAGAAATTGATTCCTCGGCAACGCACTAAATCTTAAGCAATGGTAATCATTGGGTTAGCATTGCGATAGTCTATTCCATGGATCTACGCCTGAAACTATCCTATCACCATGTTTTTAAAAAATGAGCGATGGTTCCTTCGGAATATGTATTGCAGTCAAACAATAGAATCTGTATTGATTATGCAAAACCACCCAACTCCATAGGAATGAAGTAATGTCAAACACAGTTGACTTCCATGCAATTAGGTTAGTTTCGCGGAAACAATACAAATTTCATTGTTCTTTACAATTTAAGCTCAACAAAGAATCAGATGTGGGGAGCTTGTCAAATTAAAAACATGCTCAAAACTGCACTTCAAAATTAATTCCACAGACAGTTTTCATGCAGCAAAACGCGTTTCAACAAACTTGTTTCCTTGCCGTTGATCCCATTTTGAAAAACAAATATTTTGACTAATATATAATAGCAGTTATAACCAGTAGAGTCTAGTTATCCTGCTCCAACCATTTGGATTAAAGAGAGTACTCATTTAGCACAAAAGAACTCTGTTACGGAGAAATGGCTGGGTGGACTTAACAAATAAAAAACCAATGTGCTGGATGGGAACATGTCACCGATCATCATGCCAACCACCACAAGGCCATAATGTCAACTGACGATGTCGAAGGATACAGTAGAAACATCTATACAATATTCAGGTTAAGCCTTGAAATGTGTTGTCTGTGATACCAAAACAAAAACGTATTTAAAGCCAAACTAGAGATAAAAATGAATTCCCATCAAAATACAGTACTAAAAAATAATAAATAAATAGAAGAACAACTCTTTCAGGGCCACCTTTGCCTACAAGTTACTGGGTCATACAGTACTCAAATTCATGTAGTATTGTTGTTTGAAGTTAATCTAGGTCGACAAGAAATGACCTTTGAGGAAGATTTTATTCTAAAGTGAGGATGTCGGTCTCATCACGTAGATCATCCTCACAAAAAATCAACTCAATCTAGGACTTCTAATCCCATAACAAGTTGATTGAAATCAACAACCGAAAACCATCCATTAACCATTGAAATTCATTTCATAGAATGGAGTTACGAGTATTAGAAATGAGTTGAATTTTTGTGATAATGATCTACATGCTGAAGAAGTTATCTTCACTACTAAAATTTATCACCTTTTTTTAGCCAATAATTTGCCTTCAGTCATACAGACTGTGCTCTAGTTTTACGTATGGAAATGAAAAATGCTATAAACCCCAACTAGCTCAGTTGGTAGTATTTGTTGTTGTTGACAACTTAGACCCGGATTCAAATCCTGTTAGCATCAGAGGCTTATGACTTACTTTACAAGGGGCATTACCCCAAAATCAAAGATAATGGATGTTTACATATCTTGAGTTTGTCTACAAGAGATTATTCATTAATTCTGATGCTAACGAGATTTGAACTCGGATCTAAACTGTCAACAACAACAGACACTACCAATTGAGCTAACTGACATTTGAGCTTAAATGTTTATTTTCTAAACTGGCATTTGCAGCATAACTGTTTCATAATGGTGATCCCATAGATAGCTGGTTCTAATATGATAAGTCGACTCTTTACATAGTGTGATTTTAAAAACAACCAAGTCTAGAACACAATAGATCACATTGATACATCAGAAAGGATCACATAGTGGACTTTCAGTGTTGTGACGCATGGCTGTTTTATTAAAGAAGACTGCTTGCTAGATATTATTATTGAAAATTATATCATCATTAATATAGGTAGGAATACTTTTTATCTAGTAAAAGATGACATGTGACTTGGTGCTTAACATCCTTCTTTAACATTACTTATTTCTTGTTCCCACAAACTTTTTGATATAGACTTATCATTGATTATGCAAATGGTTTCCCAGAATATGATCACAGATAAGGTGGTTGCTGGAAGAGTTTCAATTTTTAAATGCTGAGGTACCAATATAATCTCCTAAGTTCCATCTTTAATGTAATTACAGGAGTTTAAACCCTGTGGCTGAAGTGAGGCTAGGTGACATGTGATAACAAGCTTATACCATAAGGACTGAACTACATTACATTATACCTTGAGGACTGAACTACATCACTCTGCTAAATGTGGACCCAAAGGGCTGGTAATGGCGACCCAACTTGGTTTCTATAACCATAAGGTCCATAACTACAACTTCCATCACATTACCAATTAATTTTATTTTTTTAGGAAGACGACCCTGTTATAAACTGACGGAGTGTTCTCTCACTAAAGACTAAATTCAACTCTGCCGTTTTACATATTCCTCTATCTATGGATCTCATCTCCATAATTAAATTTAAAAAAAATTATCTTTCAATTCATTTCTGTATATGAATGGAATTTTGGTTTCACAGAGTTTACTTTTAGGGGCAGGAGGATATCCCCACTCTAACATGAATCTCTGGTGACTCACCACCATGGCATACAAACCCAGTTTCACACAACATTGTCTTCCTACACTAACATTAAAGATGTTACTTGGTTTTAAACGCATTTTACTTAAATTTCAGGTGATTAAGCATGATTGATATCTCAGATATATCAAAGAATTTTAAGACTGCAGGAAGTTGACAAAGAATGTGAAAATATTCAATAAAGCAATACATAGTAAAATCAATTCGATGGCTACTTCAATCGGAGTCAATTACAACAGACATCTACACCCTAGTACCTTTACGTGTATTTATTCAAAATTCTTGGCCATGGCAGCATTCTGAATCTAACTAAGAGAGAAACTGCATTGTCATTTGTATATCAAGAGTGCATTTGGTTCTTGGATGAACTAAGAACTTTTAACTTTTTGCGATAATATTCTCTTCACCTTTTTATGATTCATCCTCACCAATAATCATTTCATCGTATAAATTAACCTTAATCATCTCCATCTTATATAGATGAACATAAACTGAACTACTCAAGTTACCGTCAAATAAATGCTGGGGTTGGAAGTTTAAATATTCACTGATTATTCATGAGCATGTTGTTATTGTATAGCTCATCAATGCAAAAAATCAGCCCTTAGATCATCTCTATGTGAACCCTATGATCCATTTATAAAAGTTGATGCACACATGAAGCAAAATTAACAATTTTGTGTAGAGCTATATTAGACTTCGTCAGGAAACATACACTATACAGCAAAGAAACAAACTTAGTACCTGTAATTATAACATCAGTAAGGTTTGTCCCAAAGATCAGACTGATATACCTTCCACCATCTGCATCTCTTCCTCTACCATAGGAGGGCAATGGTTCAATCACTTCCCATTCGCTCACTTCCTAAGGTCATCCACAAATACACATTAGATGTCCCGTAGAGAAGTGATTAAAAATTAAGGAATTGGGTTCAGGACTAAGTAGATAAATCCTTAAATTTTCTTTCAGAATGAGAGTCAAAAGTCAGAAAATCAGTGCAACTTTATTAACTGAAAGACAGAACATCCTTATTATAGTCACAAGCAAAGGAACAAGCAACAGATGGTGTATTCGAGTCCAGTATTTGTAAACTATGTCCTTGAAGCAAAAACAAAAAAGACCTTTCTTTGAAGCCAAATCAAAGGAAAAAGATGTCCCTCGACCCAACCTTCTACCGAACAGAAAATGAAACTCCTTCAATTTGGCTTCAAGGAAACTATCATCCTTTTCTATTTTAATTCACATTGACACCTGAGTTGGGGGTTTTCCACCAGATGTTATTCCTACATTTTAAGCAAGCTTCACATTTATTTACAAAATTGTGCATCACCCAAAAGGAAAAAGTGTGTATATGATTGAGTGCATTACAATGCTTTATCATTTATTTCTCTAACACAATGTGCCAAGCAGAAAAGGTTTTGCAAGCGAATAAACGATGCTGGAAATCTTTATTCTGAAGTCTTATTGGAGTAGAATGTTTAGAATTAGACCGATTTCTCAAACCCAAGGAATCCATACCCTATAAGGATCGGTCAGGCTGGATTTAGGGCCCTCCCAATCACACAAATCATGGTAGGGCTTTTTCAGACAATATCTATCGACATAGAATATTTATTAGGTCACTTCTACTCAATTGCATTAACCATTAGGCTAGCAAGTTTTACCCCTATTAACTGCATCATCCAAGCAATCAACCATTTGAATGATTGTTAGAGTTTGCAGTTTGCATGAAAATGCTTGTTGAAACTGTTGCATATATAATAGTAGCAAGATAAAAAAAAAAAAAAAAAAAAAAAAAAAAAAAAAAAAAAAAAAAAAAAAAAAACGAACCTGAGAAGCAAGAAGAACAGCCTCCTTGTGAAGGTAAAGTGTGAAATGACTGGTTAAGTTGAAACTTCCAGTCAAATATCTACCAGGAGGAACAATAAGTTGAGATCCACCTTGAGATTGGAACTGACTAAGATGATTAATGGCTGATTGAAAAGCTTTGGTATTGGATGTTTTTCCATCGCCTACTCCTCCGAAATCTGTTAAAAAAGCTGTGTGCTCTCTACAACTAATGGCTGAGTATTGAATATCAAATGAATGTGAAACTTTTACTTTTCTTCGATGGCAATCAACGCCTCTTAATAAACAAAAACTCAGTAATCCAAGTATCAGAATAAATATTGTTTTTCTCTCAGCATGTACCTGCATTTAAATGTTATTACAAACTTAGAATGAGGGATTAGAAAAAAAATACAAAAAATAAAACAAAAAATGTCATACTGAGAAGTAAGTATTTGAGAGTAACTACGCTCCAGAAATTAAACTCGAAACGTTTAAATTCGTGGAGAAAAGAAAAAAAAATCTACATTCACGTATCTAATTGAATCATCATACTTCTCCAGCTATTATAATTATTGGAAACAAGAATAATCAAATGAAGCTGATAACTGTCTCCGGGTTCAAATGTGAAGCAAAAAAAATGATGAGAGTGAGTGTATTTTAACAGCCAGAGAAAGAAAAAGAGAAGAATAATTATTACTTGATGAGTTCTTCCGGTACTTGTCCACCAGAACTCCATTGTTGATGAAATTAAGTGGATTGTTTTGCTGTTGTAAATGTAAAATTAAGAGTCCTATTTATAGAGGGGCATCAAAGTTTTTGTTGTTTGGTTGGATCATGTCTATCTAATGGTTTTTGCTGTTGGTTGTTGGTGATAGTGATCACATGTATGGAGTCCATTTGTCTTATTTCTAATTGGAATTGTGTTGGGTAAACCCACTAACTTTTCAGTACTTTTTCATCCTTTTTCGCATTATTATGATTTCCCGTGAAGCTTCATGTTGCTTGTTCCCTTCACCCGTGCTCAGACCACTCACGGGGGATGCTTATTGGGAGGAGGGTCCCTAAGACCTAAATAATTAAAAGGGAAAATGGTGTGGCTGCAACTGAGTAAGTGCACAAGTGCATGCGTGGTCGCACTAGTAGGGTTTTTGGATAATCTAAATATACAGTGTTTCCAGAATCTTACCTTGAAAGGAGTGGATCAACTTGGACACCAAATTGTTCGTAATGGGAAAACTGATGATCCAGCAAATCTCTGCAATAACAAAATAGCGACTACAGCTCAAAATGGGATTGTTGTAACCTAGTTTTATAAATGCAGCAGGAGCTACTTACCTCTTTTGTTTTTCGGATGAAGAAGCAGAAACTCGTTCTATTAAAGAAGTGTGGGAGAGAAGAAGATCAAATCAGATCTCATCCCTAGATGAAATTTTATTTTTTAAGAGTTATACCTTGTACTGCTATCCGATCAAAACTGTGTGTACATATCTCACCATCAAACACGTTTATACAGGAAGATACGTGGAAAGCATGCAAGCCAACACATCAAAACATGATGTACCGCGGAACACCAAATAACTCCCGAAGAGTTACTTTATCTCATCCCCAAAAGGAGCTAAGATCAACGGTGAAGAGAAAGTTAGCTGACACGGATGTGACAGGGGCAGAAGACACTTGTCTGACACGAGCAGGCGCCTCAACTACCCGCATTAAACACTCTGAGCAGTAGCAGGCGCCTCAACCACCCGCATTAAACACTCTGAGCAGTATACGTGTCGATCAACCCGTGGAACGAACGAGGATGGTCCTGCGTGATCAAGTGATGAACGAAGACCTCCGCGGGACGGACACGAAACACAAGAAGATAAGGTTTCAACGGTCCTCAGAGATGGGTCCCATACTCTAACCCAATAAATACCCTCTCTCCACCAAGAGTAAAGGGGATCGGAAAAATCAAGGAGAGAAGGGGAGAGAAGGAGAGAGAATAATTGTGAGTGTAAGTCTTTTACAATAAGATAGACATATGTAAACTCCAAAGTCATTCGACTATCCTTGTAACTCTCAAATACATAGTGAAACAACCAACCCCGTGGACGTAGGCCTTTGTGCTGAACCACGTAAACCCCAGTCTCATTTATATTTCAGCACTTTACGTTCGTCTAAAACTCCATGAATCTCTATTTCTATGTTTGGTCTTCTTTATTTTTACTCAGGTCTCGTGCTCAAACGCCTCGCACGTTGTTATTAGGTGAGGCTGTGATAAACCCGAGGGTTTTGAGCCAAGGAATCGGCACAAATGTATCATCAGTATCAGTCTGTCTAGATTACGAACTTTGGTTGTGAACACGTAGATGCCTTCGTGATTTAAGTGTTTACAATTTGGCGCTAGAAACAGGGACTTCGTCCCGGTAAAAGATTTATCTTATCCTGTGATTTCATAATTAAATTAGCGTAAGATTGCTCTGCTTCATTATCTTTAACAGTATTTATCTTTTATTAACTTTACCATGTTCAAAAACGCACCCGTTGTCTTCGGTACTACCGACAGTATCGTCGTTTACTGGTTAAAAGATTTATTACTTAGATCCACGGATCTACATTTTTCTAGATCTCGTACGGACCTATCTTTCCGTTGGGTTTTCGTAAGTTTTCAAAGGATTTACGTGCAGTTTTAAAAGGTTTTCTCGCGTTTCCTCATACTTTCAATGAATCCGCACTTTTAATAAGAATTTAATCCATATACTTTAACTCATGTTTTGATCAAATGAGCTTCCCTAAGAGTTCTCTGTGGCCCTCGGGCAGTTTCTCCCTGTCTTGGAATTAGGAATTTTCGCAAACTAACCCGATCCGCACGGACATTTCTGTTTCTCGCTGTTTGAAATTCCTTTGTGCAGAAAGATGCAAGAAGTAGGAAAATCCAGAGCCACGTCGAAGGAAGCACCGAGGACAACCCCGGTCATCACCTGGAGCAAGCAGAAAGGAGACAAAGCCAAAATGACCAGTCAGAGACAGGACACTGCGGAAATCACTTCTCCTATGAATGCTAACTCCGTTGCAGCCGCGGCCCTCAGAGCAGCGGCAACAAAATATAATACGACAGCGGCAGTCCCGAAGACTACGGAAGCCATGAAAACTCTTGCTACAAATCAATTTCACCAACCAAAAGAAAGGGTGGATGAATCCAGAACGTACCAACCCGCGCATCCGCCAACCTTCGGAATGCCATCAACCAACGAGCTGAATCAAACTGTGCCGGTGGCTCTAACACCGCAGATGGGCACTCCGCCCGATTTGGGAATGCCAACAATCGAAGCTGAACCTCCCCCGCCTTTAGTACAAACCATAGAAGAAGAAGGCACGATGGTCGTAATAGCACGAGCTGGGACTCCCAATCAAGGGTCGAACCAATCAGACCGATTGATGGCCGAACTTGAAGAATTGAAGAAAAGCCAAAAGGTTTACGCGGATGATGTGGCTTTGTTGGCCAGAGAAAACCAGGATTTAAAAGACCGGATTGCCTTAAGCACAAAGACGAGCCAACAACTCGATGAATCAAATTCAAAGGCACCCGAACCAAACCGAGACCGAAGAGTCATCGTAGCAGCCAATGGAAACGCGGCCAGAGGAAGTAGCGCATCCGACCCAGATTATAACGATGGAGAGTCAAGCTATCACGAGCAGAGGAACGTAGGGCACCACCGCGCGATGGAAGAGCTGCGTGATGAAATGATGGCAGAGATCAGGCAATTAAAAAGTAGACAAGGCGGAGGAAGGTTAGAAGAGGTCATGAGAGAGGCTAACTCCACGCCCTTAACTCATCGCCTGGCCAACACCCCTATTCCACTCAAATGCCCTGTCCCGACATTCGAATGCTATGACGGATCCAACGATCCTGCTGCACACATTCGGTATTATAACCGTGTCCTGGATAGATGGAGCCAGAACGACGCAGTACTCTGTAGATACTTCCCATCGAGTCTGAAGGGATCGGCATTGTCTTGGTTTGATAATCTGCCGCCAAACTCCATCCACTCCTACGACCAACTCGCAGAAAAGTTCTTAAGAACTTACATGTACAACAAGGCTGTTAATACTGGAATGGATAAGCTCTTTTCACTGGAAATCGGCTATAAGGAAACCACGAGGGAATACACCAACAGATGGCACAAGGTCTGCCAAGCCATAGGAAGTGTGGACCCGGTGGTAAGTATCAACTGCTACAAGTGGGGATTAGACCGAATGAGTCCACTCTTTGTTGAGATTCATGGAAGCGTGCCTAAGACAGAGGGGGATCTTCGAATAATTATTGAAAAACACGCTCGTCTTGAAGAAATCCAGCGTGAAAACCCGAGGGCGTACCCACGAGAACTCACCGTACAAATTCCGCAGAACAAACCACTGGAGCCAAAAGGAATTGCTCGGTGGAACGACCTCACGAAGATAGGAAAGAACGAAGGGACGAAAGGCGAAAAGACGATCGGAAGTTCGAAGATCAAGTTTACACAAAGCTCAATGCTAGCTATGCTCGGATCCTGCGAGAGATCAAAGGAAGGGAAAATCTGGAATGGCCATGGTCTAAGGGAAAACAACCCCCAAGAACCGAGAAATCCAAAGATTACTGTGAATACCACTGTTTCAACGGGCACCAGACCGAAAAATGTAAAAACCTCAAAATAATGATCCAGAAATTGATGCGGCGAGCTCAAACATTACATACGAAAGGATGTCGCAGAGGATAGATCTAAACGAACCAAGCCAGTCCAACTTCCAGAAGGGAACCGCACAATCAACACCATCTCGTGTTCTGAAACCGCAGGGCCCTCACTTACAGCACAGATAGGAAAGAGGTTACGGAAGCAGTTCGAGGACCGATGCGAATTGTATAAGATCGATGGGATAGAGGTGGACGAACATGAAGAGTGGATGGACTCACCTATTATCTTCGATGCTGAAGATATCGACGAAGATATGGAAGACCATAACGACCCCTTGGTCCTCACACTACCCGTGGCTGGATGTAACCTTAAAAAGATCCTCATAGACGGGGGAAGCTCAGTGAACGTTCTATTCTACGATGCATTCAAACGAATGAAGCTCCATGAAGAACAGCTAATGACCTCTTATTACACCATCTACGGATTTAATGGAGCACCCACGAAGCCATTGGGAGACATCGTGTTGCAGGTTGACGCCGGACCCATGAAAGTAGAAACACGGTTCAGCGTAGTGGACGCCCCGTCCCCCTACAATGCCATCATTGGACGAAAATGGTTACATAAACTCAAGGGAGTGGCGGCAACGTACTACCAATATCTCAGATTCCCTACACCTGAGGGAGTAATGGAAATCAAGGGAGATCGGGTCTCTGCAAGAGAGTGCCAAGCCACTCAGGATCGCATCAACAACGAACAAGAAAAGCAACACAAAACCCGAAGACTTAAAAATAAAGAAGCTGCGAAAGAGAAGGCCATAGACCAGTTCCTCAAGGAAACTACAGGAAGGGATTTGACCAAAGATGATAATGTCCGGAACACAGAGACAAGTACTTCAGCAGCCAACGAGGGACAAAACATACCAAGTAGCAATTAAAGAACGTCCCAGTCCTCGGGGATCCGAAGCCGGTTTTCACGCCAGTAGAGCCCGTAAAGAAATCAACATAGGAACGGAGGAAAACCCGAAGATGATCAAAGTAGGGACCATAATGGACGAAAAGAGAAGATTCCTGACCAAGTTACTTAAAGAATACGCAGATGTATTCGCCTGGAAATTAGGAGATATGCCTGGGATTGACCCAAAAATAATCCAACACGAGCTGCGCATCAAACCAGGCACGCCACCTTTCAGACAGAAAATAAGAAAAGTTGCGCCGGAATATCATAAGGCAGTGGAAAAAGAACTTCGAAAACTACTAGACGCAGGTTTCATCAAGGAGGTCAAGTACCCTACGTGGATCTCCAATATGGTCGTCGTTCCTAAGAAAAATGGGGGGGTTAGGATATGCATCGATTTCACTAACCTCAACAAAGCATGTCCAAAGGATAGCTATCCATTGCCAAGCATAGATCAGCTGGTAGAAGCAGTAGAAGGATATGAAGAACTGTCATTCATGGATGGACATTCTGGCTACAACCAAGTGGCCCTGGCAGAAGAGGATCAGCCACACACAGCGTTCTACACCCACATGGTCTTTATTGCTACACTAGAATGCCTTTCGGACTTCGAAACGCAGGGGCAACATACCAAAGAATGGTCGATGCTATCTTCAGGCCATGGATCGGAAGTACCTTAGAAGTCTACGTTGACGATATGCTCGTCAAAAGCAAGCTGCGCAAAGATCACCACAAGGATCTGAGAGACATCTTCGAAGCAATGAGGAAACACCGCATGAAAGTAAATCCAGAGAAATGTACTTTCGGTGTCACCTCGGGAAATTCCTCGGGTATTGGTAACAAAAAGGGGCATCGAGGTAGACCCAGTGAAGATTCAGGCCATAGTAGAAATGCCATCCCCAAAGAATTTAAAAGAAGTTCAGAAGCTCAATGGGTCCATAGCAGCCTTGGGCAGATTTATTGCCCGATCTTCGGACAAATGCAGACATTTCTTCAATATTCTCAAAAAAGGGAGCAAGTTTGAATGGACCGCAGAATGCGAAGAAGCCTTCCAAAAAATCAAAGAACACCTAGCTTATTCGATTCCGATCCTGCAGAAGCCGGATCCTGATGAGGTTTTGGCATTATACATAGCAGCAACCGAAGACGCAGTCAGCGCAGTGTTGGTCAAAACCAATACGAAGATAGAACAACCTATCTATTACGTCAGTAAGACCCTCAATTCTGCGGAAAGGAACTACACAAAGATCGAACAGCTTATCCTAGCATTGGTATGGGCTACTCAAAAGCTGAGAACCTACTTCCTAACTCACTTCGTCCGGGTCCCATGCAAAGCACCACTGGAAGCAGTCCTCAAAAGCGCGGGAAAAGTGGGCAGAATAGCCAAGTGGAACACCCACCTGGACCAATTCAACATCATTCATGAAATTCAACATTCTCGAAAATCCCAAGTTTTGGCGGATTTCTTAGCAGACCTTCCCCTGGACAACGACGATGAGATTAAGGGAATACCAGAAGCCGAGGAAGAAAGCAAGGATCCAATGGATATCCTCGAACCCTCGAGTCAAAGACAATGGGAAGTCTTCGTCGACGGTTCCAAAAATAAGGAAGGAGCAGGAATAGGCATTGTCATCACCACCCCAACCGGAGAAAGGATTGTACAGGCACTCAGGTTAGAATTCAAAGAGCATACCAACAACATCGTCGAATACGAGGCAGTCGTACATGCCCTCCGTATAATAGAGATGGGAGTAACCGACGTAAGACTAACAAGTGATTCACAGCTTGTCATACGGAAATAGGGCTCGAGTACAACGTGTACGATGACACCCTCTCAGCTTACATGGCCTTGGTCCAAACATTGGCGTCACAAATTCCGAACATCAAGTTCCGGCACTTATGCAGAAGGGATCTCAGGCACGCAGATGCCCTGGCATATATATCATCCATGCTGAAGGACGAAAGCATCGAAGCTATTAAAATAACAAGGGTATACGAGCCTTCGATTACACCTCAATTCTCCTTCGCTACCAATCAAGATACAGTGGAAGAAAATACGAAGACCAGGTAGGAGAGGACATCCATAACGATTTTGACGAAGAAGATATCCTGTCAAGAGCAAATCAAGACGAAGACTTCAGCAACGAAGATGATTGGAGAACGGTGATCCATGCGTTTCTCGAAAAGGGAAGTTTACCCGCGGACCATAAACAGGCTAGGAAAATACTCTCCAAAGCAGGAAGATATGATCTTCGGGATGGGGTCCTGTACAAGAAATCCTTCCTCGGACCGTTACTACGTTGCTTATCTCGAAAAGAGGGGCACCAATTCTAAATGACATCCATTATGGGACGCAGGGAATCATAGCGGTATGAGATCACTAGCCGACAAAGCCAAAACGCAAGGATATTACTGGCCCACGATGATACAGGATGCCGCAAGAATGTCCCGACGATGCGAAGAATGTCAGCGTTTCGCCAAAAAGATACACGCGCCAGCAACAATGTTAAATTCTGTAGATAGCCCGTGGCCATTCGCAAAATGGGGCATAGATATCGTCGGGCCTTTCATCGAAGGATCAGGGAAAAGGATTTTTGATAGTAGCCACGGACTACTTCAGTAAATGGGTGGAAGCTAAAGCCTTAGCCAGGATCAGAGACGTGGATGTGTTTACTTTCATATTCCAGAACATCATCTGCAGGTTCGGCATACCAGCAGAAATCGTATCCGATAATGGTAAGCAATTACAAGGGAAAAACATAGACATGCTCTTCGATGCTTTCAAAATAAGGAAGAACAAATCCACCCCTATATACCCTCAAAGCAACGGACAAGCGGAAGCCACCAACAAGACCCTCGCCCTTATCCTCAAAAAACAATTAGACGAACATAAGGGGCGGTGGTGTGAACAGTTACACAATGTGTTATGGGCATACAGGACAACGCGAAGATCTGCCACTGGGGAATCCCCGTTTCTCCTCACTTATGGAGCTGAAGCAGTCATCCCTACAGAGATACTCATGCCAACCACAAAGACCGAAGCGTGGGAGAAAAATCTCACAACAGACATGATGTTAGAGAGATTGGACGACCTAGAAGAAAGAAGGGAAGCAGCATTGCAGAAGATGGAAAATTACCAACGAAGACTTGCAAGGGAGTACAACAAAAAGGTAAAGCTTCGGAATTTTGTAGAGGGGAGTATGTGTTGAGAACAATCCCACAGTATCAACGAGAGAAGAGATGGGGAAAGTTAGCACCTACGTGGGGAGGACCTTTTATAATACACACGATATTGCGGGAAGCGGTTCCTACTACCTTCGTAATCTGAAAGGCGAGGTCCTCCGGCATCCTTGGAATGCTAAGTGGCTCAAACCATACTTCCCATAGGGCAACGCAGCCTTGCAACTGCGTGAAGCGTACCAGAAGAAGAAGGGAGCGTGACCACTCTACATGTTTCTATCTCTGGACGAGGAATTGCAGGCCTCAACCTATCAATCAAACAAGCTTTCTATAATCAAGTAACTAAACCTATCGACAATATTGGGGAAAGTTTAATCTACAATCTCTCAGGGCTCCCCCGTCAGTGTCCATAAGTGTAAGACCAGGGGGAAGGCACCCAGCAGAAAGAGATACCCAACCAATCTTAAGGCAACGGGTCGACGGAATGGGTGTATGTAAATATTTTAACCCCATATCCTAGAACGTTGCCTCGGCCCCCACCGTCTGGGAATCCTCTGGCCCAGGATTCGCCAGCGGGGTGACAGGTCTCAAGACGATCACGAAGGTACCTCCCTTCAGTATCGCACCCAAACACTTAAAACACTTTGATTTGTAATGTCTTTCCTTACAATGCTTAAAATAAAACAAACCAACATTGCAGGTATATCAAGAAAAAGATCCATTTCATAAAGGATGATTACAAAAAGCGGAAGACCAATTCAAGGAAAATACACATCAAAAATATTCTTTTTACATGATACTAGCAAAATCTAATGGAAGGATAGTGATGCCACGGTCTCTACAAAACTGCGGTCTCTACTTAGATGATGCCGCCCCATCAGCAGGATTGTTCCGAAGACTTGAAGGGACGCTCCCACCAGATGAGGGTCCCGAGGATCCAGGCAAGGCAGCAGGTACTGGACGACGCGGATAGTTCTTCACGAGGCCATGCTCGGTCTTCAGGCCAAGCTCTATCTTCTCCAACATCTTGTTCGTCTCCTCAGCCAATTGACACCGAGCCTTGTGCATAATAACTGTCGTCCGCTGCTGGGCTTGGGATAACAACGAAGATAGACGATTCACTTCGTTAGAAGCAGGCCAACGGCCTCCTCGCGGGATGCCGCCAAACTCTTGAAGTGATTAGTCTGTTCTTCCTGCCGCGCTAAGGAAGATTGAGCCTTTTCAAACTTTTCATTTGCAACACGGAGTTGTCCCTCGAGCTCTGAAAAGACAACACCAGGGAGTTAGCACAGAAAAGACACAGTCACACTCGATGAAATAGGGTTATACCTTCGACACAAGCCGAAGCCTCTTCATACTCATTAACAACCGCATCTCGCGCTTCATCAAGATGGTCATATTCCGCTGATAGTTTCTTATAATCTAGTTGAAGGTTGGTGAGAGTAAATTGACAGGCATCTAGTTCTACCTGCTTCATCGAATCCATGTGACGAAGATGGTCGACTTCGTTGTTTATCTCTGATACCCCTTTGCTAAGTCTATACATACACACTTCAAGATTTCTCTCAGACTCAGCATGGCGAGCTACTTCAGCACGGGACGCGGCAAGGGCCTTGCTTAGAGCCCCAACTTCGGCACGGGCATCGTCCCTTTCCCTGGCTAGATAAAGCATGCTATCCTTAACTCCTGGAAAAGGGAGGGATCGAGCCTTTCGTAATTCCTCTTCCAGAAGTTTATCTTAGACTCCAACAACGAAGCACGCTCACGGGATTCCCGCAGATTCTCACGTGTCCACAGCAGTGTACCATTGAACAAAGCACGGTCGTGATTATACAGATTCTGCATATCAACTATCTGAACATGCCTTGCGCGCCATACCTCAGCCCGAGCGTCCCACTTTTTGGCTTCGCTCTTAATTTTCTCGACCAACTCTTTGATACGAGATTTCTGTCGTGCCCTTTCGTTTCGAAGCCATATCATCTCGGGGACGCCACCCACTGGAGATAGGGTGGGGAGACTCAGACAGAACAACTAAGTAATAGAGGAATTACGACACATGGCGAGAGAAAAAGAGGAAAAAGAACCAAACCTGTGAAAGCTGAAACTTGGCCGCGAGTCTGCTCTAATTCGGCGCGAACGGCAGCAAGCTCTGAACGAAGACCAGCCTCCGCTTCACCCAGCCTTTCTTTCTCTTTAAGGCTTTTCTTCAGCTCTTCTATTTCCACCTCAGCCGCAGATAATTCCTTTTCTCTGTGACGAAGCTTAGCCTCCAGCTTCAAAGATTTTGCTTTAAAGAACTGATACAACACGTGGTTACAATGCTCACTCCTCATCATCTACACATTAAGACAACAAACATTATTTCACCGAAGGATTCGATCATCACGAAGAGATATGTACGAAGACTTACCTCCAAGACACGCTGCTGAGGAAAACCATATTGGTACCCATCGGCTATGGCCATCATATCCGCAACAGAAGTAGGAGGCTCCGATACAAGGGTAGTTTCGGGAACACTCAAGTTTTTCCCCCAGGCCTCAGATACCCGCGCCTTGGAAGATAGTTCCATCATACGACGGGTGTACGCATCGGAATCCTTTTCACCAGTAACCACCGGAGCAGGATGAGGGACGAACATCAGACTCTTTTTCTTGAGCCAATCCATTATGGCGTCTTCACCCTCAGATGTCGGCGAATAAGGGAAATCCGCGGAAGGCGAGTCAATCACCGACTTCCCCTTCTCCGATATGGCCCCTTCAGCACAAGTTTCGGCATCGACATGCGCACCATGATCATCCGCGCCCCCGTCTCGAACAACAACGTCTTCCTTACCAGCATCCCCGAGCACATCCCAATCATCATTGGGGGAAAGTAGAGAGAAGTCTTCAGGAAAATCGAGAGCATCATCGAAGAATTCTCCTGCGGAATAAACCCGGTCAAAAGAAAACTCTTGAGAAAGGGTGGGGAGAGTCTCCGCAGCATCACCAGAAGGGACAGAAATATCACCAATAACACCACCGTCAGCTACCGCGGCATTGTTTCTTCCCTCATCATCATCACAACCCGCACGAACCTCCTCCTCGGCATTAAGAGGGGAAGTATCAGTACGTTCTTCCCCATCCGTAATCTCCTCATCCTCGGCAAACTCTTCGTTTACCGGACTGGTAACTTCTTCATGAACCTTAGCCTCACCCATCACAATGGTAGAAGACTGCTTCGGCCTGATCTTTTTCTTCTCCGACACCTAAAAACCAACACATTCCACAAAAAGAGTTATTTTTCCCTGAACAGTTGGACTTTTAAAGGAGGAGAAGCGCGGCTAGAATCCGCGTACCTTGACAGTAGGAACACCCTTCGATGGAAGTATAGCACCAGAACCTTCCTCCTCGTCTCCTTCAACAACGTCGAGGGCATAAGAAAGTTCATGCCTTCGAAGTTTAAACGCCAGGGACAGAAATCTCCATAACGAGCAGGAGGAGATTCACGTGGCCTGCTACTCGCAGAAGGACGCCAACCGCGCGGACCAGGAATCCAACCGTACGCCCAAGGACCAACAATTTCAATAACAGTAGTGTGCCACTCATAATCATGGTCACGCTTGATCCTCTCACGTGCTGGAAAAAGTTTCCGCTGACTAGACCCCTCGGTGCCTGGAACATACTTCAGTTTGGCGTCGCTAACCTCACTTAACAGACGAATTTCACCCCGAGGAGCAGCGAGATTCCGGAGGCTAACACTCCACGGTTTACGATTCCTACTATTAACGTAGTCACCGAAGGAATTGTTGAAGTTTTCCGGAGTATACCATTCCCTCTCCACGGGATTTGGAACATAACACGTCATCATTGTCTCCCCCTTACTCCGCAGATAACACTCCCTTAGTGCACAGAGATAATTCCCCGATAATTGCGACACAGAACGACTGTGAGTATTGGTGGAAGATCCTTCACGACTAGCAAGCACATCGTAATAAAAGGAGTCACCATACTTGTACAACGGCAGCATAAGACCAGCCTCGAAGGCTCCAACCGTAGTCAACAAGTGAAACTCATCAAACTGATACTTTGAGATGAGTTCATAAGTAATATCATCCTCAGGGGCATAGAAACGAACATCGAAGGCTTGAAGCTCATGCTTTTCCTTGAAAACTTCGAGATCAATATGTTTAAACGTTACTTTTTTCTTGCTGACCGAAACGTTGCGTATCGACGGAGCAGCCTCATCCTCCTCCGTGGGATCGGATGAACCAATGAAAGCCTCGGAAGCTTTTCTCTTTAAAGAAGGATTTTTAGTAGATTCAGCCCTCGGGACACCACCCTTTGTATTCTTCCCTTTGAAAGAAATTATAGGAGGGGGCGACAGAGGATGCTGCTCAGATACTACAGAACGCAGAGGAGGAACATCAAAAGCGACAGCACGAGGAGGTGCCTGCGTACTCCTAACTTCATCACGAGGACGAGGCACCGCACGATCGACAGCACTTCGAGACCCGGAAGGATTTTTTGAAGGACCCTCTTCCCTAGGAGAAGAGGCCTTCGCCCCAGAAGAAGAAACTCTAATACCACGAAGATCATTGTGAGACTCTCTGCGCGGAGGGGATCTCGATAGACCAGCACCCGGAGATTGATAAGGAAGCCGCGGACGGTCAGACATGGCTGCGAAAAGATAAACCATAAACAAGTTAGAAACAAACACAAGGACATCACCACATAAATAACAATCCACCTCAGAAAGCATAGAAACCCTAAAACTAGCATACATACTCGAAATTCCCTAAAACCCTAACCTCAAAACCCTAATCAATACAAGTAAAACAATTGCCTCCTTGATTTGAGATGAAGAACAGGGGAAAACTAGCATGCAAGCATTAAAAAAGGTTCTTCATCACAAACAAGGGACGACAGCAGCAGAAATAGGAAGCTACGATGTGATCAACAGCAGAAAATTCACAAATCAACACAGCGTAAAACAGTGGAAACAAGAAAAGAAAACTTACCAGCAGAAACAGCAGCAGAAAGGACAAATCTGAAATAAATAAGAAGCAAGCGTAATGAATGCTAAGGCAGAGAGAATTTAACGGCTGAATAACAAGGAATGAAGACTGACAGAGAATGAAATAAATTTGTAGGGAGATTGAAATTAATTCTCTTTCTCTCCTTAATATACCCGAAAGAAAGAGAAGGAAATTAATGGAGGAATGGGAAGCGTGCCCATTAAATGAGCAGTTAAATGCACGAATAAGAGACGTGCCCAAGTATCTAGGAGAAGTTATTAGGAGAGATGGAAAAATATGCAACGACTGTTTTCTTCAATGCACCCACTAAACATTCAAGCCCGAAGAAAAGGGGCAAATTGTGTGTACATATCTCACCATCAAACACGTGTATATAGGAAGATACGTGGAAAGCATGCAAGCCAACACATCAAAACATGATGTACCGCGGAACACCAAATAACTCTCGAAGAGTTAGTTTATCCCATCCCCAAAAGGAGCTAAGATCAACGGTGAAGAGAAAGTTAGCTGACACGGATGTGACAGGGGCAGAAGACACTTGTCTGACACGAGCAGGCGCCTCAACTACCCGCATTAAACACTCTGAGCAGTATACGTGTCGATCAACCCGTGGAACGAACGAGGATGGTCCTGCGTGATCAAGTGATGAACGAAGACCTCCGCGGGACGGACACGAAACACAAGAAGATAAGGTTTCAACGGTCCTCAGAGATGGGTCCCAGACTCTAACCCAATAAATACCCCCTCTCCACCAAGAGTAAAGGGGACCGGAAAAATCAAGGAGAGAAGGGGAGAGAAGGAGAGAGAATAATTGTGAGTGTAAGTCTTTTACAATAAGATAGACATATGTAAACTCCAAAGTCATTCGACTATCCTTGTAACTCTCAAATACATAGTGAAACAACCAACCCCGTGGACGTAGGCCTTTGTGCTGAACCACGTAAACCCCAGTCTCATTTACATTTCAGCACTTTACGTTCGTCTAAAACTCCATGAATCTCTATTTCTATGTTTGGTCTTCTTTATTTTTACTCAGGTCCCGTGCTCAAACGCCTCGCACGTTGTTATTAGATGAGGCTGTGATAAACCCGAGGGTTTTGAGTCAAGGAATCGGCACAAATGTATCATCAGTATGAGTCCGTCTAGATTACGAACTTTGGTTGTGAACACGTAGATGCCTTCGTGATTTAAGTGTTTACAAAAAGAAAAAAAAGAAAAAAATTGTACTGCTAGTGGATCATGACACGAACTAGTCCAATGGATACGGCTTGAACAATTGGAGTTTCTTTTTAGGCCAGTTCCTATCGGGACGGCTAATTCACTCATGTGCCATGTCACGTGGCCTGGCAAACCGGCCGCGTCGCTATGGAGTCTCTATTGAATGGCAGAGACTATATCGTTGGCGGTGGAGTATAAACCACTTTCAGTTTAGTCAAAACCGTTCGGTGGAGATTCCACCTGTTAGGAAATAATGGCCTCTCCCCATCCCACCTTATATATTCACAACGTTAAATTCAAACTAATCGCATCTCATTTTTTCAATTAACTATCATCTTATTTCTTTTTATCTTAATCCTCGGTTTACGTATTTTCAGTTTCATAATCAATAGATTATTCGGAATGAAGAGGTGCGTATTCATGTGGATCGATTGAATCACAACAACGAATGTTCGTTCAGACGATGCGATAAATGATGACGAGTCAGATGAAGATAAAGAGTTGACCAATACTGTGTTGCATTCATATTCATCGGGGCAGATACCCTACACACCCAGAGCCAAGAGAAGTATTCACAAGAAGATATACGTATCGACGAATGGAACAATTCCACGAGAAGCTGATGTTAGATCATTTTCTTCCCGATTGTGTTCTCTTTGATGAAGATTTCCAACATCGATACCGCATACCCTGGCATTTGGTGTCAGGTAGAACCTCAATTTAATTATGAGTATGATGCATTGAATATTAGAGGTCACAGTCCTGAAACAGAAGGTTACTTCAGCCTTAAGGGTTTCAGGCTATCGCAAACCTCCGGATCTAACGATGAGTATCTTCGTATGGGCAAAACAAATGCATAGAAGTATTTTGCATTTTTTTTTGCGAAGCAATGATTAACCATTTTGGTTCAACTTTTTTATGAAAACCAACTGATGCAGATGTTAGAGAAATACTAAAGCAAAACCAGGAAAGGGGATTTTTAGGAATGCTGGGTAGTCTTGACTGCATGCATTGGATATGGACCGGTTGCCCTACCTAATAGGTTGGTCAGTAAAATGGTCACTACTCAAAACAAATTGTTATCCTTGAAGATGATGCTTCTAATGATTGTTGGATATAACATGTTTTTTTTGTCTTGCGGGGTATTAGAACCAATGTTTTAAAACCCGGGCCGGCCGGTTCAACTGGAAAACCAGTGAACCAGAAAAAAAGAAAGGGTTGGTTCACCCTTGACCGACTAATATGTTAAAAAAACAGAAACCCAGTCGAACCGTCTGGTCCGACCAGAGAACCATCTGGTCCGACCAGAGAACCATCTGGTCCGACCAGAGAACCATCGACCCAACTGGTTTTTATCCGGTTCACCCGGTTACTAATCCCTTTCAGTTTTTTTCTTCTTTTTTTCCCTATATATCGAACCTTCTTTTCTCTTCTCTCCGAGAAGCTCAACGGGTTGGGGAGGTTCAGTATTCAAATAGAGAAATTAATTATCATCAATTTCCAATAGAGAAGTTATATTTTTGCTTGTTTTCAAAGAATTTGTTGTGGATACTCATATAAGAAGATCAATCATGAAGAAGATCAAGAGATTCAAGACTCTATCTAAAATTGAAACCTAAACCTAGATGAAGGAAACTCAAAACCCAAAATCATTGTCGTGATCGATTTTAATTTCTAAGGTACGTGTGTTTATGGTTTACCATTTGATTTTACTTTCGTTTTTGATTTTTTTTGTTCTTATTTTCTGATTTTAATTTCTTTTGCAACTTATTTTCTGATTTGTTCTTATTTTCGTTATAAACCGTAATTTGCTTCAATTTATTGCGACAGACAAACAAAAGGAGCATGACACTATGACAATGAAACTTTTATTGCAATTTGCAACCTGCTTGCCTAATACTGGATAGTTTTAACATGTGATTGTAATCATTGTACAATTATACCATTTGATCCTTGTGTCAAATCCATTGTTTGTACTGTATGTTTCACTTTATCTAATGTTAATTGTGTTTTCTTTCTTACTTAATTTTGATTGTATTTGTTTCATTAAACCACATAGTTAATCTGTATTGATGTATTTAAATGGCATCATCCGGTTCGCAACCACCGGATGGTACACCGATACAGTCAGAAACGGAGACGGGAAGAGGAAAAACAGACCCTGCTTGGGAGTATGGACTGGGAGAGAAGGATCCAGCGACCAAGAAAAAGTCTATAACCTGTTTGGTTTGTCGGAAAAGATAACAGGTGGAGGAATTAATAGGCTTAAACAGCATCTTGCCGGGAAAAGAGGGGAAGTTGCACCATGTAAAAGAGTAACTCAAGATGTTCGACATAGAATGCAGGAGTTGTTAAAAGAATCATCTACAAAGAAGTGACAAAGAGAAAGTGAGCCTGACAATGAGCTTGGTGTCAATGACTTTGATATACATGTGCAACATCAAGAAGATGATACTGAAGTTCAGGAAATTGAAGAAGTTCCAATGACTGCGTGAACTTCTCTGCCCACAAATGCAAACAAAAATGCAGGTAATAAGAAATCATCGGTGCATATGGGATCTAGCCAACCAAGGATGGGGATAGATTCATATTTTTCACCTCGAACTGCTCCTGGTTATCAACCATCTATTATAAGTGCGCTTGCGAGCAAAAAAGTAAAACAACAAGCGGATTTTGTTGTTGCTACTTGGATGTATGATGCTTGCATCCCATTTAATGCTATAAACTCGTACTATTTTCAGCTTGTGCTAGACGCAGTGGCTGCAATTGGTCCTAGATATAAGCCCCCTACATATATTGACATTCGCACTCATTTATTAAGGGCTAGCGTAAAGGAAGTGCAATTGTTTGTGGAAAGTTTTCGAAGTTTTTGGGCAGATACAGGTTGCACGATTATGGCTGATGGTTGGAAAGATACAAGTAAATGCACTCCAATAAACCTTTTAGTCGATTGTCCACTGTTTTCTTAAAATCAATGGATGCCTCTGAGATAGTAAAGACAGGGGAAAACCTTTTCAAGTTGCTTAAAGAAGTTGTTGAAATCGTTGGTGACAAGCATGTTTTTCAAGTGGTAACTGATAATGCATCAAATTATGCACTTGCTGGAAAATTATTACAAGATGAGTTCCCTAATATGTACT
This sequence comes from Papaver somniferum, assembly GCF_003573695.1. Taxonomy (NCBI): domain Eukaryota; kingdom Viridiplantae; phylum Streptophyta; class Magnoliopsida; order Ranunculales; family Papaveraceae; genus Papaver; species Papaver somniferum. The sequence continues at coordinate 30,856,750 of NC_039362.1, read as the reverse complement.
GGTCATCTTGTGCTTCTCACTCTATCAATTTGATCTTTAAAGGATTTTGGAGAACTAGCTCATATTAAAGATATCATGAAGAAAACATGGCTGGTAACAAAGTACATTTACAATCATTTATTTGTTTTAGCTTTATTACGAGAAAGATCCGGTTGGACAGAGTTATACGACCTGCTTCCAATCGATTTGCCACAAATTTTATTGTATTACAAAGCATTCTCTCTCATAAGCATCACTTGTAGGGAATAGTTACATGTGACAAATTTTTTGAATCTGATTACTACAGACAAGCTAACGTAAGAAACTTTTGTAAAGTTATAATGGATGTGGAGTTTTGGAATACTTGCTCAATTGTTGTTAAACTTAGTGAGACTCTTGTTCGTGTGTTAAGTTTAGTTGATTCAGAAGATAGGCCTGTAATGGGGTACTTATACGATAGTATTATTAAGGTAGAGAGTGATGTCTGAAAAATGTTTCATAGAAATAGAAGGGAATATGAACCTTACAAGAATATTATCAACGATAGGTTGCATAAGCACTTGACGCAAAAAATAATATCATGGGATATTGGTTGAATCCTTCTCTCCAGTATAGTGAGGACATGTCTAAGGTCCGAGAAATCAGTCATATGTCTTAGATGTTATTGAAGATGTCGCAGGATATAATCAAGCATTGCAGGATAAATTGATGATTGAAAAACAGATTTTCAGGGATGTGAAAAACCGGGGGTCTAACAACCACACCCAATATTTCCTTTAGGCAATCTTTATGGACTAACTCCAATATATTTCCAAGAGCATCAACTAGACAGTCAGACTCACTCAAGGAAAATACATCCAACAGTTATATCTCAATTTCTCGAATCAATCTGCAATCGAACAGATATAAATTTGTGAGCCGGATTAATATGAGAAATAACTTGGATGGTACCAAAGACTAATATCCAAGTGTCAATCAATTTATATCAACAACCAAAGGTTGGATTATCTAATTGATTGAACTACGCACAACCTGTGATATTTCAATTATATAAAAATATAATTCGGAAAAGAAATAACACAGACACCAGAAATTTTGTTAACGAGGAAACCGCAAGTGCAGAAAACCCCGGGATCTAGTCCATATTTGAACACCACACTGTATTAAGACGCTACAGACTCTATCCTACTACCAATTAAATTAGGACTGGAATGTAGTTTAGACCTAGCCAATCTCACATTGATTAAGGTACAGTCGTGTTCCTTATGCCTTTGGAACCATGCCGGATTTTGCGCACTTGATTCCCTTAGCTGATCTCACCCACAACTAAGAGTAGCTACGACCCAAAAGACTTGATAAACAAATCTGTCCCACATAGAAAAGTCTATTGAATAAATAAATCTGTCTCCCACAGAAATACCTACGAGTTTTTGTTCCATCTTTTGATAAATCAAGGTGAATAAGAACCAATTGATACACCAGACTTATATTCCCGAAGAACATCCTTGTAATATCAATCCCCTCACAATAATCTTAATCGTATGGAAGCGAAACAAGATATTGTGGAATCACAAACGATGAGACGAAGATGTTTGTGATATTTTTTTATCTTACCTATCGGAGATTAAATCTCGAGAAAATCTTAGAGAAGATAGTACTCAACACGATAGAACAAAGTAAGATCAAACCACACAACTACAAAGAAAATAGTTGGTCTGGCTTCAAAATCCCAATGAAGTCTTCAAGTCGTTAACCTATAATAGTTTTAGGAAAAACCTAGGTTAAAGGATAATCGACTCTAGTCGCAACTAATATCACACATGAGGTGTGGGGATTAGATTTCCCAATTACTAGAGTTCTCCCTTATATAGTCTTCAAATCAGGGTTTGCAATCAATGTTACCCTGGTAACAAAGCATTCAATATTCGTCGTTAGATGAAAACCTGATAAGAGTCAAGCTAATATCTTTCAACCGTTATATCGAACTTAGCTTGTTATACACAAATGAAATGTGACTTCATTTAGGTACGAGTAACCGTACCCAAACGTGTGCACATAGTTGGCTCAACAATAATTAACCGAAGTTAGCCATGTCAACATTTTCATATCAACCTTGTTCATCTTAATCATAACTAGTTCAAATGATTCAAATGAAACTAGTTATGGAGTTGTTCAATTATCTATATTCTCATAGAAGTATACAAGACACAATTGAAGCAAACTCGATTTTGATTCACTTGAATCAATTCATGAACATTATAGCAATGGTTTGCAAAAGATTGTATTCCTTAATATATAAATATATTTGTTTAAGAACATACCGATTTTAGAACTTAACCCACTCAAGTATGCAAACTGGTACGCATACTTAGAGTTCCGGACTTGGTCTGGGTTCGCCAATATGTGAACGGGTACGCATACTGTCATACGTGACCAAACTCAGTTGAATTTCTGGTCTTGAACTTTTCATCCGGTACGCATACGGGTATGCATACTAAGTTCCTGGACTTCAACTATCAAACCAGTACTCATACGGGTATGCATATTATGGTTCCCGGACTTTGAATAACTTGCAACAGTTAACATACAAGTACGCACACTGTGCTATATCCAATCAATGGTTAATCTTTCTAAACTCCGCCTTAATCATTGAAATATTCTTGGAAGATGGGAATAGCTGTCTCACACAAACTATTAGCTTCAAAGCAATTTTCAAGTGATCAATAGATCAGTACGAAACATTCTGAGTCTACATCAAATGACTGTCTCACACAAATCATGTAAGATGTTACCAGGCGATTTTCACATGATCATCTTTTGCCTTTCGTCAAGAATAAAGACGAACTTGGTTAAAGCGAAAGCTTACCAACACATATTTCGAGAAATATGTAAGCGAGTTAAACTCATATCGAAATATCAAATGTGTATAATGCAAAGTCTATATAACTATACGAATTTTGTCTCAATAGGATATAGAATAGAAATAGACTTCTGAGTGATAGATGAGTTCAAGTCTCCACATACCTTTTTTTGAGGAAGTTCCACAAGCTCCACTTAGTAGTTCTTTGTCTTCAATCGATGAACGCTGTGAAGTCTAATACTCAACTACACATTTTATCCTAATCCGAGACATAACTATAAGTAGACTAGAAATCAAGACTTATCGTTTTGGCAACTAAACTTGACAACAAGCTTGAGATATCAACGCTTGCGAGTTCGACCGAGCAGTGCTCTAACGGGATGCAACTGATGAATTTGGTCGGACACTTGCAATTAACCAATGTAAACAATGGCTCCAGATGAATTTCTTATGACATGGACGTTAAGCTGAATTTCATTATTTTTATTATTAATTCACCACTCAATTTTACACTTTTCCTTGAGAATCTTTTAGATGAATGGTGGAGGAACTTTGGCTGTGCTACTCTTTACCTCCAGAAATTGGCGATTCGAATTCTTAGTCAAACTTGTAGTTCGTCGGGGTGTGAGAGGAACTGGAGCGTATTTGAACGTATACATTCCAAAAAAAGAAACAAACTGGAGCATCAACGACTAAATGATTTGGTGTATGTTCACTATAACCTTCTTTTAAAAGAATAGGTATACTTCTGGACATACTTCTAAAATATGAAAACTTATTTACTAGATCCTTTCTGTTATGTTAAATATTGTCTTTACATTCAGGTCTAGGACCAAGAAAACAGTTTATGATCCTATTGATTCTGACGCACTTGATCTGACAGAAGATTTGGTAGTAGATGATGAGCCAGACCAAATTGATGTAGTTGAACTTGAAGATGTAGTTGCTGATTTAAAAATTTCAATATTTGAAAATCAAACTCAGGGATATCATGATGTATCACAAGCAAGAGAAGGTACTCAAATGAAAGATTATGGTGACGTAATTTATGATTACATGGACTCCATTATGCTGAGTTTCGCTAAATTATTATTTGTCATTTGGCAGATGAAGATGACATAGTGACAGGTGATTAGAATGAGTTTGATATGCATTTGGATAATAAATTTTCGGACCATGTTCCAAATGATCTTATTACCAACATTTGAATCTAAACAATATTCCTTGATAATAGGAGTTAAAGTAAAACTTAAAATTAAACTGCAAACTTTGTCACTACCTTGTTTGGCTACTTTATAAAAAAGAATTTACATTTCTGGCTAATTTTGGTGTTTTAAACTTAATATTTTCTCATTTCAAATGCTTGAATAGAAGTACTTATTAATTTTTCTTAGAAAAATATTTATGGAATCGATTGAGGATTATCTATTGATAAATCAGATACTCAGATCAATGTTTTAATAACCGGACCGGCCACCAAACCAGTAAAATCATTGGGTCAGGGTCAACTGGTTCACCCGGTGGTTTACCTGAGGGTCACTGGATCAGTCATTAATAAGATAGCTAACAAAATATTTGAGTATTTGACTTATCAATAGATAATCCTCAATCAATTGCGTAAATATTTTTCTAAGAAAATTAATAAGCACTTTCATTCAAGCATTTGAAATGAGAAAATGTTAAGTTTAGAACACCGAAATTAGCCAGAAATGCGAAAAAAACTTATAAAGTAGCCAAACAAGGTAGTGACGAAGTGTTGCAGTTTAATTCTAAGTTCAACTTTAACTCATATTATCAAGGAAGTTTGTTTAGATTGAAATGTTGGTAATAAGCATCATTTGGAATATGGTCCGAAAATTCATTCTCCAGATGCATATCAAACTCATTCCAATCACCTATCATTTCGTCATTTTCATCTGCCAAATGACAAACAATAATTTAGCGAAATTCAGCATAATTGAGTCCATGTAATCGTAAATTAAAACACTATAATTTTCCATTTGAGTACCTTCTCTTGCTTGTGATACATCATGCTATCCCTGAGTTTGATTTTCAAATATTGGAATTTTTAAATCAGCAGCTATATCTTCAAGTCCGGCTACATCAATTTGGTCTGGCTCATCATCTACTACCAAATCTTCCGTCAGATCAAGTGCGTCATAATCAATAGGATCATAGACTGTTTCTTGGTCCTAGTCCTGAATGTAAAGACAACATTTAGTATAACGTAAAGGATTTAATAAATAAGTTTTCATATTTTAGAAGTATGTCAAGAAGTATATGTATTCTTTAAAAGAAGGTTGTAGTGAACATACACCAAATCATTTAGTCGTTGATGCTCCAGTCTGTTTCTTTTTTTTGGAATGTATGCATTCAAATACGCTGCAGTTCCTCTCACACCCCGACGAACTGCAAGTTTGACTAAGAATTCGAATCGCCAATTTTTTTAGGTTTGAAGTAGCACAACCAAAGAGCCTCCACCATTCATCTAAAATATTCTCAAGTAAAAGTGTAAAATTGAGTGGTGAATTAATAATAAAAATAATGAAATTTAGCTTAACGTCCATGTCATAAGAAATTCACCTGGAGCCATTGTTTTACGTTGGTTAGTTGCAAGTCTCCGACCAAATCCACTTGTTGCATCCCGGAAAATCTGTTCTTCGGTTATCAATTTATCCTGCAATGCTTGATTATATCCTGCGACATCTTCAATAACATCTAAGACAGAGGACTGAATTCTCAGATCCTTAGTTAGACATGTCCTCACTATACTGGAGAGCAGGATTCAACCAATGTCCCGTGATATAAATTTTGTAGGTCAAGTGATTATGCAACCTATCGTTGATAATATTCTTGTAAGGTCTCATATTCCCTTCTATTTTTGTGGAACATTTTCCAGACAACGCTCTTTGCCTTAATAATACTATCGTATGAGTACCCCATTGCAGGCCTATCTTCTGAATCAACTAACCTTAACACATGAACAAGAGGCTCACTAAGTTTAACAACGGTTGAGAAAGTATTCCAAAACTCCACATCCATTATAACTTTACAAAAATTTCTTGCGTTAGCTTGTCTGTAGTAATCGGATTCTCCAACAAATTTCTCACATATAGCTACTCCCTACAAGTGATGCTTATCAGAGAGAATGCTTTGTAATACAATAAAATTTGTGTCAAATCGATTGGAAGCAGGTCGTATAATTTTTGTCCAACCGGATCTTTCTTGTAAGAAAGCTAAAACAAAAAAATGATTGTAAATGTACTTTTTTACTTGCGATGCTTTCTTCACGACATCTTTGATATGATCCAGTTCTCTAAAATCCTTTAAAATCAAATTGCTAGAGTGAGCAGCACAAGGTGACCAGTACATATTAGGGAACTCATCTTGTAATAATTTTCCAGCAAGTGCATAATTTGATGCATTATCAGTTACCACTTGAAAAAACATGCTTGTCACCAACGATTTCAACAACTTCTTTAAGCAACTTGAAAAGGTTTTCCCCTGTCTTTACTATCTCAGAGGCATCCACTGATTTTAAGAAAACAGTTCCCTTTGGACAATCGACTGAAAAGTTTATTAGAGTGCGGTAACTTGTATCTTTCTGTAGATGGTGAATTTTGTATAAGGGGCAAAAGTATCATTTCAAGATCATAGACAAAATTCAACTCTCACAGGAGAGATTGAGCCCTTGGTGAAAAGGCGAGGGTACCTGATAGACGCATTTATGTGTCTATTTTGTCCTTTATGTTTCGTATTGTTAGTACTCATTTTCGTCCTTATTATGGTGTTTTGTGTGTTTGTAGGTATTTTTTGGAAATAAATATTGTTGGAAAATTCGGCTCGAAAAGTTGCTCGGAGCGCCCCCGGAAGACATTTGCTATACGGACCCCCACTTTTGCTATGTGTCACCCACGGCTATGTGTAGCCCATTTGTCCACAACACCCATTTGTTATTCGGCACCCAGGACGTTGGATAAGGGCTACCCATCTTCTTCATTTTCAAATACGAATTTTGGCGGGAACTTTAAGTCCATCAATGGCATAACTAGGGTTGCGACTTTAAGCTTGCTGCAATGAGATTAAAGGGCTAGAATCAATTGGGTGTGTTACAATGGGCTAGACAGGGATGGTATAGGAGTTATTTTCGATCCAGTTTGGCTGGATATTCCGCGAGGAGAAATCAGGACACCGGCAAAACATGTTCATGGCAGCATAATTTAGGGTTTGCATTTTGGTCGTGAAACAAGGAGACTCAATGGCTGGGATTTTCCGGGATGAATTGGACGTACCAAACAGGACTGGTATGCCAGCCGGATTCGTCTAAATTTGGCTACAATCTCGCGTGGAAGCAAACAGAGTACACGAGTTCTCCACGGGTCTGTGTGTTGATAACATATTCTATGTGTGTTGGAGTGTGATGAATCGAGACAGAGGCATTGAAGAGTGAAGAAAAGATAGTGTACGAATAATTGACAACTGCATATGCATGGCGCAGGCAAGAATGGAAAGAAAAAATTCTCCAGAATATTTTCATTGACTGCCGAGTTATGGCGAGATTATATGGAGTTATTAGGTCTTATTCTCGGTCGAGTTGGGTATATAAAGGGTCTACGGGAGTCAGTAAGTGAGGATGGAGAGTTAGGGGAAGAAAAGAGAGGAGTTTGATCGAGTTGCAGAGTTGGTTCTGCTGCTGCAGAAACCCTAGAACAGGAAGAACAGACTGCCAAAGACAGTCGTTTTTCTACAGTGATAACGACTCACATGCGAGGGTCGTACATCAGGGGCAGAATTATTTGCTACAGCGTTTGTGACACAGAACCGTGGGTCTTAGAGAAACAGAAACACATATAACTATTACAAAGGCCCTGTTTTATACCTTTTCTTCTTGTAAACACCTTTTTGAGCAATGAAAAATTCCTTTGAGTGTGTTTTCACCATGAGAAGCTAAACCCCAACCTTGGGTCGACGGAGGAAGCCAGACTTCTTACATGGGTGAATTTGTTTTATTTTCTATTTGACTTTTTCACTTAATTAAAATAGAATTAATATTTGAAAAAATTAGTTATTATTTTATTAGATGGGTCATGCTTGCTTAGATGTTTGATGCCCCATGCTTACGATTTATAACTAATGTTTGGAGAATCTACCTTGGCAAGAATGAGAATCGATGTTGTTTTATTTGTCGAGCGATAATTGTTTGAGAATGAATAATTGAACCTATTGATATGAGTTTGGACGAATCCTAGACCCAGTAACTCTCTATTCTATTCCTTTAAAATTAATCTTAACAAGTCTTAGAGTTCGAATCCTATTTACTAAAAAAACAACGACAATCAAAAACATTATCATTTTGGCACCGCCGACGCGGATTTGTTTATAGATTTGTTTTTAGGTTTTATTTTATTTGTTCTTTTTTACGCGTTTTGGTACTTTTATTTGCTTTCAGATTTGGAGCTAAGCTAAAGAAAAAGAGAAGTGCTGAAAAGAAAGGCGAATCCCAAAAAGGAAAGAAAAGAGAAATCCAAAAGGAGTGAAGAAGAAGATTTTGTAAATAATTTTTTTTTTTTTTTAGAAACTGTAATTAAGTTTATTTTTTTGTAAAGTTTTATTTTTGGACATTTTTATTTTTGGACATTGGACATTTTTATTTTTTTTAAAACCCTACGGAAGGGTACTTTTAAATAAACTGTTTGCAGAGAAGGACGGTGATTACGATATCACCTCGGCCCCTCGGGTTCGTACACGACATTGGAGTTGTGGCCCGAGTCGACTTCAGCGGTTCATCCCCCGTCTGGAACGGGAGGTAAAAATTCTAAACACCCGCGAATCCCCTGTCAGCGGGTTTACTAGATGATTTTTGCTTATATGTTGAGGACCTGAAATCGGATTTAATTTTCTAGTAAAGGGCAAGGCCTGGCCAAATCAAGATAAGGACTCGGATTTCATCACCGTTTCCTTCTTGCCCGCCTTAGGAACACGTAACCTACGCGAACCTAAACCTTAAAATTTGGACTAGAACGAGACCGATAGGGTAACGAGCTTAATAGGAAAGTCATTCGAAAAATATTGGTTACTCTTTTAAGCATACTTCAAAGTTCATGATGGTTTCTGTGAGTTGAATGCGTGACTGCGCCGCCTTGTAATGCGGTGAGACCTTGGGTATCAAAGCTCCACGCAGCTTCCCTAGCCTCTATTCAATTTACTTTGACTCGGATTGATTCCAGAGGGGTTTGCTCAAATTGTAACGAATTCCCTTTCGAAGGATTTGAAGCTAGTCTAGAAAAAATCTAAGTGGAGCCATCATGATTTTTGTTTGCTAGATAAAATAGGCTTGTTGTGGTCGAGTCAGCCTTCTTTGTGTTTGTTTAGAATTTCCTTGCAGTTAGGATAACGAACTAGTATTATAATTGCCAATACAATGAGTATCCGACTGAGCAGCTTAGACATTATCCTTTTTATGACCATAATGTGAATAGTGATTGGGAACGCGAAACCTTTGAAGGTTATGGTCCATACCATTTTGAGCCCAATTACTATCCACATATCCACAGGTCATACGAGCAAAACAATCCTTCTATTTCTCTAGAAGAGTCTCTCAAGAGTTTCAATGAGTCAGCACGGAAGTTATTTATGAAAGATACTTATAATATTCTTCTCCCAGAAGAGTCCGTAGAGCGGTAAACTAAGATATCTCTAGAAGAGACCCTCAAGCAATTTACTGAGAATACAAATAGGATTGTGGAGAAACTTGCTCAGGATAGCCTTAATTTACAGTGTAGTTTTCCCAATACCACCCTCGAAAATAAGGATAGTTTTTATTCACATAATCAAGATGACGAGGTTAGAATTTGTAACACTACTTGTTTTGATAGGGTTCGATCATTTTCATGTTATTATATTGATGATTATGATGAGGATAGTATTGATGAAGAACATGAAATATGTAGGCATAGTGATCAGGAATTTGTTACTCCGATTGAGCTTTATAATGATAGTGTTGTTTCTAGTACAAATCCAAATAATTTTAATAATTATTCACCTATTCAAAAGGATGAGGATTTGACTACAGATACCACTGTTTTAGACGATGTAGTTCATGATCCTTTAGCCTGCAGTATGTTGGATAATCCATTATTTGATGTGCCTATCAGTGAATCGGAGGAGGTAACTATGATTAAAACCTTATTTGACGTGCCTATCAGTGAATCGGAGGAGGTAACTATGATTAAAACCTTAGTTGATGAGCCTTTATATGAAACTTTCTCTGATAATCCTTTATATGATTGTGATGATGGTTTAGAGGAAAGATTTTACCCTGAGAATACTGTTTTAGAATCTAGCGATTTAGAAACACTAGTCTTAGAAGATGATAAACTCGTAGAAATGAGTGAGGATGAACCCAACTTAGAAGAATCTATTGACCATTTCCAGGAATCTGATGACCTAGAAATTAGGGAAGTTGTGACTAGTCTTTCTAGAGACACAGAAAACTCTAAGTTTGGGGTGATTATCATTCTCCGTGTCCTTTAACTCTTAGAAAGTACCCTCCTGTAGGAATTGACATTTGTGCCTCAACCATCTTACAAGATTATCTTCATACACGTTTTCCCGAACCTAATGATGTCCAGAAAGAAGCTCAGTTGTTATAAACCCATCCTCTGGTTGATGTGGTTAACCCAGGCTATGATACCAAGATTGACTTTGTTTTCCCACCAAAAACTTTCCTTCCAATTGTGGGAACTTTTGATTTTAAGATGTGTCGGTTATTAAGTTTTGAGACTAAACCTAATCACTTTAGGATATTAGGGTCGACACATTTTCTTAAGGAAGACCACCTCTTTCATTGTGGTCAGCTGTGTGAGCCAAATCTAATTGACTTAGAGGATCCCCAATTATTCAGTTTGTTGTTATGTGCTTCTAAGTTCTTAGTTGAGTTTTTCCAGACTCTAATACCTGAACCGGATCTTAGCTTTGAGGAAATCCAACCGATGAAAACCTGTTATCTAGACCCAGTTATAGAACCTAAACCTGAGCCACAACTAGATGTAGTTGTCTTAAACAAGGGTATGTTAGATATCTTTTTGGTCTGTTGCAGTTTCCTCTTCTTGTGGGTAATACTTTTTGATCCAGATGACCCACAGTTATTCCGACTACTTCTATATGATTCTATGAGGTGACTAATTCCTTCCGATGTCTGGCTGAAGACTTTAAACTTAGCACTTATTGGGAGGTAACCCAATATTCTTGCGACACGGTAATATCCTTCCTTATCTCTTTTGCTTCAAGTGGTAACAGTTTCTCCTTGTTCATGCTTTTAATTTTATCTTTAGAACATTGAGGACAATGTTAGATTTAAGTTTGTGGGTATGGGAGAAACATTTTAGTCGCATTTTTGAAACTTCTAGCGTCACATAGTACCCGGTTAGCTAAGTTTACATATTGTTTCTCACCGAAAAGATAGAAACTGGAATGCTAGAGATAACAACCTATTGAGACATTAGAGAAAAAGACATTGAGATCCTTGAAATTCAGGAGAGAACTTGTTCCTTTTAGAGGGTAACCGTAATGGACCTAACCATCCATGATGGAAAGGCGAGTAGGTCAGGAGGAAATGCCAGAAAGACAAAGCAACCTCACAATGTAGTCTTAGTTACTAGATTATTACGACTCTCTCTCAGTAGAAACTTATCATCATCAACAAGCGGAGCGACATCAAAATATATGAAGAAAGTTGAAGACGTTTGAGGTTTAGAAGTAACATTAGAAAAGAATATTTCAAAAATCAAAGTTGAATACTTAGTTACAAAAAGTTATAAGAACAAATGATATAAGTTGTTGAAGTTCATGATACCAAGACATCACAAGTTGCGAAGATCCAAGTTCTAAAGTCCTTCTCTCATGGCCATTTAAATTTTTGTCTACAAAAAAAAAATGAAAAAAATGAGAAATCATCGTTAAGTTTTGTTCAATAAGGCCATAGGGAAGTATAATCTATAAAGAAGTTTCAAGCAAGAAATTAAGGAGAAAAGTTTATTGTCAAGGTTCTACGAGGTTCGAGAGTTTATCATCAACAGTTGAAGCCGAAGAAGACGTTGTTTCTACTGAGCACTATGAGAGAGTCGAAGAGAGATGCATTTTGGTTGCTTTGTTAGTCCGATTTCCATCTGGCACAAGATCTTTCTAGCACTGGTTTAACTCATCACACGTAATTAGTCCAGCTGTGTAGCAGATGTCCCTCTCATCTTTATCTCTCTCCTAATCTTATCCAGCTGTAAAGCAGCGGACGCATCTTACTATGTTTATCTAGCTGTGTAGCGGATATCTATTTATCTAGCAGTATTGCGGATGTGTCTCCCCTTTTCTTCTGTCAGCTTTAGAGCTGACACCTTTAATTTCTCTGGCATTCTAGTTACTTGGAGATAGGTTGAGAATATGTATGTCTTGATAGCTCTTTGGATACTTGTAACCAATTAGAAGTAATCATTTTGTGGGTACACCTCTGGTAAACCCTCCCGAGATTAACTCGGTTTTTTTTATTAGTTTTGCTCGAGGACTAGCAAATAATAAGTTTGGGGGTATTTGATAGACGCATTTATGTGTCTATTTTGTCCTCAATGTTTCGTATTGTTAGTACTCATTTTCGTCCTTATTATGGTGTTTTGTGTGTTTGTAGGTATTTTTTGGAAATAAATATTGTTGGAAAATTCGGCTCGAAAAGTTGCTCGGAGCGCCCCCGGAGGACATTTGCTATACAGACCCCCACTTTTGCTATGTGTCACCCACGGCTATATGTAGCCCATTTGTCCACAACACCCATTTTTTATTCGGCACCCAGGACGTTGGATAAGGGCTAACCATCTTCTTCGTTTTCAAATACGAATTTTGGCGGGAATTTTAAGTCCATCAATGGCAGAACTAGGGTTGCGACTTTAAGCTTGCTGCAATGAGACTAAAGGGCTAGAATCAATTGGGTGTGTTACTATGGGCTAGACAGGGATGGTATAGAGTTATTTTCGATCCAGTTTGGCTGGATATTCCGCGAGGAGAAATCAGGACACCGGCAAAACATGTTCATTGCAGCATAATTTAGGGTTTGCATTTTGGTCGTGAAACAAGGAGACTCAATGGCTGGGATTTTCCGGGATGAATTGGACGTACCAAACAGGACTGGTATGCCAGCCGGATTCGTCTAAATTTGGCTACAATCTCGCGTGGAAGCAAACAGAGTACACGAGTTCTCCACGGGTCTGTGTGTTGATAACATATTCTGTGTGTGTTGGAGTGTGATGAATCGAAACAGAGGCATTGAAGAGTGAAGAAAAGATAGTGTACGAATAATTGACAACTGCATATGCATGGCGCAGGCAAGAATGGAAAGAAAAAATTCTCCAGAATATTTTCATTGACTGCCGAGTTATGGCGAGATTATATGGAGTTATTAGGTCATATTCTCGGTCGAGTTGGGTATATAAAGGGTCTACGGGAGTCAGTAAGTGAGGATGGAGAGTTAGGGGAAGAAAAGTGAGGAGTTTGATCGAGTTGCAGAGTTGGTTCTGCTGCTGCAGAAACCCTAGAACACGAAGAACAGACTACCAAAGACAGTCGTTTTTCTACAGTGATAACGACTCACATGCGAGAGTCGTACATCAGGGGCATACTTATTTGCTACAGCGTTTGCGACACAGAGCCGTGGGTCTTAGAGAAACATAAACAGATATATGTTACAAAGGCCCTGTTTTATACCTTTTCTTCTTGTAAACACCTTTTTGAGCAATGAAAAATTCCTTTGAGTGTGTTTTCACCATGAGAAGCTAAACCCCAACATTGGGTCGACGGAGGAAGCCGGACTTCATACATGGGTGAATTTGTTTTATTTTCTATTTGACTTTTGCACTTAATTAAAATAGAATTAAGATTTGAAAAAATTAGTTATTATTTTATTAGATGGGCGAGCGATAATTATTTAAGAGTGAATAATTGAACCTATTGATATGAGTTTGGACGAATCCTAGACCCAGTAACTCTCTAATCTATTCCTTTAAAATTAATCTTAACAAGTCTTAGAGTTCGAATCCTATTTACTAAAAAAACAACGACAATCAAAAACATTATCATTTTGGCGCCGCCGACGCGGATTTTTTTATAGATTTGTTTTTAGGTTTTATTTTATTTGTTCTTTTTTACGCGTTTTGGTACTTTTATTTGCTTTCAGATTTGGAGCTAAGCTAAAGAAAAAGAGAAGTGCTGAAAAGAAAGGCGAAGCCCAAAAAGGAAAGAAAGGAGAAATCCAAAAGGAGTGAAGAAGAAGATTTTGTAAATAATTTTTTTTTTTTTTTTAGAAACTGTAATTAAGTTTGTTTTTTTTTTGTAAAGTTTTTTTTTGGAATTTTTTATTTTTGGACATTGGACATTTTTTTTTTTTAAAACCCTACGGAAGGGTACTTTTAAATAAACTGTTTGCAGAGAAGGACGGTGATTACGATATCACGTCGGCCCCTCGGGTTCGTACACGACATTGGAGTTGTGGCCTGAGTCGACTTCAGCGGTTCATCCCCCGTCTGGAACGGGAGGTAAAAATTCTAAACACCCGCAAATCCCTGTCAGCGGGTTTACTGGATGATTTTGTATGCTTATATGTTGAGGACCTGAAATCGGATTTAATTTTCTAGTAAAGGGCAAGGCCTGGCCAAATCAAGATAAGGACTCGGATTTCATCACCGTTTCCTTCTTGCCCTCCTTAGGAACACGTAACCTACGTGAACCTAAACCTTAAAATTTGGACTAGAACGAGACCGATAGGGTAACGAGCTTAATAGGAAAGTCATTCGAAAAATATTGGTTACTCTTTTAAGCATACTTCAAAGTTCATGATGGTTTCTGTGAGTTGAATGCGTGACTGCGCCGCCTTGTAATGCGGTGAGACCTTGGGTATCAAAGCTCCACGCAGCTTCCCTAGCCTCTATTCAATTTACTTTGACTCGGATTGATTCCAGAGGGGTTTGCTCAAATTGTAACGAATTCCCTTTCGAAGGATTTGAAGCTAGTCTAGAAACAATCTAAGTGGAGCCATCATGATTTTTGTTTGCTAGATAAAATAGGCTTGTTGTGGTCGAGTCAGCCTTCTTTGTGTTTGTTTAGAATTTCCTTGCAGTTAGGATATCGAACTAGTATTATAATTGCCAATACAATGAGTATCCGACTGAGCAGCTTAGACATTATCCTTTTTATGACCATAATGTGAATAGTGATTGGGAACGCGAAACCTTTGAAGGTTATGGTCCATACCATTTTGAGCCCAATTACTATCCACATATCCACAGGTCATACGAGCAAAACAATCCTTCTATTTCTCTAGAAGAGTCTCTCAAGAGTTTCAATGAGTCAGCACGGAAGTTATTTATGAAAGATACTTATAATATTCTTCTCCCAGAAGAGTCCGTAGAGCGGTAAACTAAGATATCTCTAGAAGAGACCCTCAAGCAATTTACTGAGAATACAAATAGGATTGTGGAGAAACTTGCTCAGGATAGCCTTAATTTCCAGTGTAGTTTTCCCAATACCACCCTCGAAAATAAGGATAGTTTTTATTCACATAATCAAGATGACGAGGTTAGAATTTGTAACACTACTTGTTTTGATAGGGTTCGATCATTTTCATGTTATTATATTGATGATTATGATGAGGATAGTATTGATGAAGAACATGAAATATGTAGGCATAGTGATCAGGAATTTGTTACTCCGATTGAGCTTTATAATGATAGTGTTGTTTCTAGTACAAATCCAAATAATTTTAATAATTATTCACCTATTCAAAAGGATGAGTATTTGACTACAGATACCACTGTTTTAGACGATGTAGTTCATGATCCTTTAGCCTGCAGTATGTTGGATAATCCATTATTTGATGTGCCTATCAGTGAATCGGAGGAGGTAACTATGATTAAAACCTTAGTTGATGAGCCTTTATATGAAACTTTCTCTGATAATCCTTTATATGATTGTGATGATGGTTTAGAGGAAAGATTTTACCCTGAGAATACTGTTTTAGAATCTAGCGATTTAGAAACACTAGTCTTAGAAGATGATAAACTCGTAGAAATGAGTGAGGATGAACCCAACTTAGAAGAATCTATTGACCATTTCCAGGAATCTGATGACCTAGAAATTAGGGAAGTTGTGACTAGTCTTTCTAGAGACACGGAAAACTCTAAGTTTGGGGTGATTATCATTCTCCGTGTCCTTTAACTCTTAGAAAGTACCCTCCTGTAGGAATTGACATTTGTGCCTCAACCATCTTACAAGATTATCTTCATACACGTTTTCCCGAACCTAATGATGTCCAGAAAAAATCTCAGTTGTTAGAAACCCATCCTCTGGTTGATGTGGTTAACCCAGGCTATGATACCAAGATTGACTTTGTTTTCCCACCAAAAACTTTTCTTCCAATTGTGGGAACTTTTGATTTTAAGATGTGTCGGTTATTAAGTTTTGAGACTAAACCTAATCACTTTAGGATATTAGGGTCGACACATTTTCTTAAGGAAGACCACCTCTTTCATTGTGGTCAGATGTGTGAGTCAAATCTAATTGACTTAGAGGATCCCCAATTATTCAGTTTGTTGTTATGTGCTTCTAAGTTCTTAGTTGAGTTTTTCCAGACTCTAATACCTGAACCGGATCTTAGCTTTGAGGAAATCCAACCGATGAAAACCTGTTATCTAGACCCAGTTATAGAACCTGAACCTGAGCCACAACAAGATGTAGTTGTCTTAAACAAGGGTATGTTAGATATCTTTTTGGTCTGTTGCAGTTTCCTCTTCTTGTGGGTAATACTTTTTGATCCAGATGACCCACAATTATTCCGACTACTTCTATATGATTCTATGAGGTGACTAATTCCTTCCAATGTCTGGCTGAAGACTTTAAACTTAGCACTTCTTGGGAGGTAACCCAATATTCTTGCGACACGGTAATATCCTTCCTTATCTCTTTTGCTTCAAGTGGTAACAGTTTCTCCTTGTTCATGCTTTTAATTTTATCTTTAGAACATTGAGGACAATGTTAGATTTAAGTTTGTGGGTATGGGAGAAACATTTTAGTCGCATTTTTGAAACTTCTAGCGTCACATAGTACCCGGTTAGCTAAGTTTACATATTGTTTCTCACCGAAAAGATAGAAACTGGAATGCTAGAGATAACAACCTATTGATACATTAGAGAAAAAGACATTGAGATCCTTGAAATTCAGGAGAGAACTTGTTCCTTTTAGAGGGTAACCGTGATGGACCTAACCATCCATGATGGAAAGGCGAGTAGATCAGGAGGAAATGCCAGAAAGACAAATCAACCTCACAATGTAGTCTTAGTTACTAGATTATTACGACTCTCTCTCAGTAGAAACTTATCATCATCAACAAGCAGAGCGACATCAAAATATATGAAGAAAGTTGAAGACGCTTGAGGTTTAGAAGTAACAATAGAAAAGAATATTTCAAAAATCAAAGTTGAAGACTTAGTTACAAAAAGTTATAAGAACAAATGATATAAGTTGTTGAAGTTCATGATACCAAGACATCACAAGTTGCGAAGATCCAAGTTCTAAAGTCCTTCTCTCATGGCCATTTAAATTTTTGTCTTGTTATTTTTGTCTACAAAAAAAAAATGAAAAAATGAAAAATCATCGTTAAGTTTTGTTCAATAAGGCCATAGGGAAGTATAAATCTATAATAAGTTTCAAGCAAGAAATTAAGGAGAAAAGTTTATTGTCAAGGTTCTACGAGGTTCGAGAGTTTATCATCAACAGTTGAAGCCGAAGAAGACGTTGTTTCTACTGAGCACTATGAGAGAGTTGAAGAGAGATGCATTTTGGTTGCTTTGTTAGTCCGCTTTCCATCTGGCACAAGATCTTTCTAGCACTGGTTTAACTCATCACACGTAATTAGTCCATCTGTGTAGCAGATGTCCCTCTCATCTTTATCTCTCTCCTAATCTTATCCAGTTGTAAAGCAGTGGACGCATCTTACTATGTTTATCTAGCTGTGTAGCGGATATCTCTTTATCTATCAGTATTGCGGATGTGTCTCCCCTTTTGTTCAGTCAGCTTTAGAGCTGACACCTTTAATTTCTCTGGCATTCTAGTTACTTGGAGATAGGTTGAGAATATGTATGTCCTCATAGCTCTTTGGATACTTGTAACCAATTAGAAGTAATCGTTTTGTGTGTACACCTCTGGTAAACCCTCCCGAGATTAACTCGGTTTTTTTTATTAGTTTTGCTCGAGGACTAGCAAATAATAAGTTTGGGGGTATTTGATAGACGCATTTATGTGAACAACAACACCTTTAATCCGAAGAACCGTGTTGATGCCGAGCTACTCAATTAATCAATACAATCTACCACAAGGATAAACCGATTATTAATTGGATCCTCTTTTACCGAAACAAGTATTGTGCACACCAAAGATTATAAAACCCAAGTCAGATCTTCAATATCTTCTTTGTATTCAAATCTTCTTAAATCTTCAATAAAAACCTGCACACAATCATTTAAATCTCTTGTGATCAATCACGCACAGAACGGAGTCTGTTAACAATGGATTATCACAAGATCGTCTTTAGAACTAACAACAGTCTAAAGATCCCTGTCGAAACTCTGAACTAATTTGAGTGAATCTTATATCAGAAGAGAAGATTCTTAAGAATAAACAAACTAGGTGCAATCAGATTTCAACCACCGTTAGTCAATCAAATCAATCAAAAACAAAGATAAACCGCAATTATCTAGTTTCCCACCAACGGGTCGCGCTAGAGATTCTCAATCCCAAAGAAGACTTTAAAACGAGCGTCCGTAAGAGATTTCACCTAATTAGATTACTCTCCTCTCCGATAGGCGGCTACACCAGTAACAAAGTCAAAATAGGAAGTTTGTTGTTACGAAGGATTAGTTTGTTAGAAAGGCAAACTTCGTGTATTTATAGACAAGGAAGTTTGGACACCAAGGAATTTCCAAAACCGAAAATATTCTCAAGATATTCATAAATGCACAGATTCGGTTTTCATAATTCCTGGAAATGCTCGGTCCAAAAATAACAATCGAAATCTCTTGGAAAATATAATTAGTAAATGCACATTACTAATTCTGTAATTTTCATAGAAATGAAATTAATAACCTTAATTAAAAGATTCTTAACTTATTTGTGTTTCGATCCTGGGATTCTCTTCCCTTAGCCGTTAAGGAATATCTTTGAACAATAATAGAAATAAACATTCTCAGCACGTGTTCAAAGTTTGTCGGCATCTTTACTTTGTAAGTTCTCTTCCAAAATTACAACCTTGAAACTGATTTGCCACACTTCCAAACAAATTTAGAAATGGTTCATCTGACATTCAAGAACTATGTGATTGATCAAACCAACATTCAATCACAATCATGGGTTTATGGTTCTACCAAAACAAGTTTCGGTTCTACCTCCATGTGAGTGCTACGCATAGTCACACTAGCTTCCCAAAAGTTTCGGTTGACTAGGTACTTGGGTCGGTTCGCCACATATATATGGTATCTAACTTATATGTGTTGCACATGTTCGCAGGATCGGTTCCCCTTTCTGCTGTAAACCTTGTTGCACCCCATACAAGGATCGGTTCCCCTTTTCCCATACTAGGATCGGTTCCCCTTTCCCTTACAAGGATCGGTTCCCTTTCCCTTACAAGGATCGGTTCCCTTTCCCCAAGGCATACATAATCGATCATACCAAGGTGATTACTTAAGATTGGTTTTACTAATAAAAGTTATACCAATACAAAAGTCAGGCCTTTGTGAACAGTTCTACCAAAAACACAACAAGTTGTGAGCGGTTCTACTTTATCACACATATTGGTTGTTCATAAGATCTGCAATGAATAACAAAACCAATAATACCTGGCAATTTACTTTTCGGTTCACAAAACAAGTTTATGAACTTACTTCCTTAGAAGACATGTAAACATTGTTCCCTAGGATGAAATCCTCACCTCATACCCATACATAATCACAATAACATTCAAATGATTATGGAGATGTCTTATCTACAAAGTTTAATGGTTAAGCAATAAACCTCATATTGTATTCCTTAATACTATGTCTATCTAGAGTTCAAATATGCTTCGCAGTTATGTTTTCAATATGCACGACTTCAAAGATGCGTAAGGGAATGAAACAGTTCAAGTCAAATATCACTAACCTCAAGTGGAAGGTTGATTGTTGTCGTTGTAGATCCTTTCTTCTTCACATCTTCAAGTCTTCGCAATACTTGTAATGTCTCATATCCTAATACTTTCAAGCTAACCTATACGAAGTTTAACTCTAGTACATAATCAAGCGACTCTTAACATGAGTTTCGATTCACTAAAATATGACAACAAAACTTGACATACCAACGTTTGGTGGGTTAAACCGAGCCATGCTCTAACAATCTCCCCCTTTGTCAATTTTAGTGACAAAACTCTTACATCATATGGATAAACAAATTACAATAATTCATTACAATCCGCTTGATTCCCGATTCAATAACACAGTGAAACTGCTTACATTTAATCCTTGAAAATGTCGTTGTTGACATTATAATAACAAATAAAAAGAGTATTAGCTTTGTTAAACCACGCGTCTTTGTTATACCAATCTATATGACATGTTACTCCCCCTTAGACTGTGCTTTCACTCTTTCGTTAGATAAAACATTCAAGTACCAATGTTCTTTTCCTTAGTGATACCAATTAATATAAAATCAATGGCAGTATCACTTGTTTACTCCATATATTTCTCCCCCTTTTTTTCACAAAAAAATGACAAAGAAACGAAAAAATAAAGGACAACACGAAAAGAATCTTACAAATCTCATAATAGACTTGCAAACCTGAAGAGTTAGGCACGAGGATTCCACACATCATGTTCTGATAACCAATATCAAAACTGAAACTACAAGTAGTCTTATTTTGATATGTTACCAAGGAAACAATTTCCCGAAAAAAAATTTCCTATTTAGTTTAGCAAACCAAAAACGACTAATCACATTAGTTCCTTTGCTAAACCGATTGTTCAAAAACAACCGCTTAATTCGATAAGACCAAAATAAAGAATAAACTCCATTTTTCTCATCAGGTTCTAATTATCCATAAACTTAGACCTTTCAATTTTACACAAACCAAATACTAGGTTAGTTAACTAGCATTTCTTTGTTTAGGCATTCGATTAGACTTGAATAACCGAAACCTCACTTTGATAAGACAAACTAAGATCATAATTAACTTAGTTTCTTATCCGGAATTGAATTTGACTAAACAACTCATCCCGTACACATATTATTTCGTTAAGCCATAAATAATTCATACAAACCAAAATAAATCAACTTGCATAATTATTCACCTCAACCGGAAGCAATTGAAACAATAATAGACATTATAAGCACTGTAATTTTGTAAGCATAAACGATTGATACCATACAAAAGTAAGATAACAATAATTTTCCTTAACCGGAACCAATTGAATCACACAATAAAGCAAGATAACAATAGTTTTTCTTAACATGAACCAATTGAAACACACATCCACACACACATCATGGAATAAATATCAATTGAACCTAAATTTCGTTAAGCAAAAGCAACAATATATATAATATAAACTCAGGCTTTTCTTAAACAGAAAAACAATTAACTAACATGATTGTTACCTCAAATTTCGCATCCACTTCTCCAATATGATTGCATCTTCTCCCAGGGAGAATTGATATCGAAATATCACCACGTTGTCATCCTTATGCGTGAACAAAAGAATAACAACATGCCTCAACCTTTACCAGAGAAAGGTTGAAAATCGGTTTTAACTATTGCAAGCAAAAGTTGAAAACCGTCGAAACACATATGCTTTTATGCTAAACCAAAACCGATTAAACATATTGTGACTTTTTCAAATACTGTTTCTATTAGAACCCCTCATAATCCTTTGATAAAGCCTACCTACTAAGGATAGAACTTAATCCCGCTAAATCAAAAAGTCACCCAAACCATGAGGGTTCACAAAATATGATATCGAATATTAAGGTATAAAACTGAAATCAAACATCCTATAAACATACATAGCAATAAGGTAAAAGCAATTAAGCACATGCTATGTAAACCAAAAACTATCACAAGAAAAATTACTAATCAAATAATTTTATTCATAATAGTTTTATTCATAATAGACCAATACAATCAATGAAAGAAATCAAAAATTGATGTCTATTAAACTGGATTAAGTATTACAGCAAATAACTTAATCTCTAGTGGTGCTCTTGTTGTTCACTAAGGTCTCTTCAGTGTTCAAACTATTAAAGCATGTATAAATAGACTTGTCTGCAACCACTTTATATTTTATAAGATCTTCCACTCGAAGCTTCAAGTTAGCAAGATCAATTTTTGCCTCTTCTAATCTTTCTTTATCATATGCTCCTTGTTATATGTGCTTTTCTCATCCAATATACGAGCACAGTATGGGATGAGAGTGCACAATTCCAATACAACTAAGTTGCATCAGAGTAAGCCTTTTCCAACTTACAGTGATTAACAGAAACATAGTTCATGTTTCCTCTAGGGAATTTCTGCCCAAGATATTTTCTCCCAATACGATAATCTTTTCTAACACTAGAGATATGATCATGTGGAGAAAATGTGATAATGTGAGAATTCTCGGAGATAACTAGATCTCTCTTAATTCTTTCAATGAGATTTTCATAATATTTTCTAATTCTAAGGACTTCCTTATTATTCACATTAGTGTGATCATCTGAAACAATTATCGGAAAATCCTGATTGTTTCTTTTGGCAGAGATTCACTCTTTCCCTTCCTTCTGAACTCGTTGCTTAACAAAACCAGAACTGTTTCGATATGGGTGCGGAGGAACCTTTTTCCAGAAGCGATTATCAACTCTTTCCTCTGACTCCTTTGAGTTGATTTTATCGGGATGTAGTATAATTTATCTTTCTACTGAGGAATAATCTTTCAGTTTTTTAAGACAAGAAACTTCTTTCAAAATTTTTACCATTGTATGTTGAAAAAGTATAAGTTTCCTGTCAAGTGACTGAAAGTTGTATTTCTTAGAGTCATCACGGAATGAGTTCAATGTTTCCTTTAGACAAGATTTCGTTTGATCATCAGTAGATCTAGAAGCTGGTTTCTCATCCTCTTCTAACTTTATGTAGTTAGGAAAACTACCATCGTGTTGATCTGTTTCAGATGTGATTAACCCGGTTTTGTCACAGTCTGTAAAAATCGAGCAAGGACTTTTAGTTTCCTCATCAGAAGAAATCACTACATCATCATTAGTCAGAATCATAGGATGTGTTTCTTTATCTGTAAGAGATTTACCAAGAGCTTCTAGTTTAACAGCGAGATCCATTTTCTCTTTGGCTAGACAGTTCAGTTGAATGTCTTTTCTCTAATCTCTTGCTTAAGAAGATTCAACTCTCTCTTTATGATAAACACTTTAGAAGACAGAGATTGTATAGGCTTTAGGAGTTTTATCACCTCTTTATCAGCATCTTCTTTTTCTTCAGAAAAAGACACAGATGTTTTCGTAACTCCTGGATCATGAGTCAATGAAGTATTAACATCTTTAACATTTGAGCATTCATACTCTTGCATAACGTTAACTGAATCAGACATGGATTCAATTCTTATAGGTTGGATCGCACCAAACACAAATTGTTAGATCTTTTCGTGTTTGCCTCCTCTGATACCAATTGAAAAGGTGAGGGTACCCAAATATACCTCAAGCTAAAACTTTTCATACCTATAAGTCCTTTATCCGAAAGTGATTGTCTATGGCCTGAGTCGAGACAATACAACTAATCGGTTCACACTTCGTGTGATCGTCTATGGATACGATATCGAGACAATACAACAACGAAGTATGTTTACTTGATATAAAGGTTCGGACTTAACCAAACACAATAGGATTGCTTTTCAAGTAAATAGGAATTAACGTTTGTGTGATTTACTTTAACTATAATAAAACAATTATAATGCGGAAAATAAAAGTAAATGACCCAGCAAGATTTTGTTAACGAGGAAACCGCAAATGTATAAAAACTCCGGGACCTAGTCCAGAATTGGATACTCTCAGGATTAAGCAGCTACACAAAATTACACCTAACTTCGTATAGTTGAGACCAAGTAACTAACCCTATAGTTCACTTAGTTCCGTCTGTTTTCCCACGCCTCCGACCTATGAATAAGTCACGTACTTGGAACAATCCCTTTGGTTCGTATTCCAAACAGTAAAGGAACAAGAAATCTGTTTGGTATCAACTATATTCAACCAAGTGATATGAGTCGTACAAAGGCTCTTCCGTTTATCTCAACATAAACTCCTTTGTCGGGTCTAGATCTATCTTATGTTCAATCACCCTAAGGTGATAGTTTAAGATTAAGCCAACAACACCTTTAATCCGAAGAACCGTGTTGATGCCGATCTACTCAATTAACCAATCCAATCTACCACAAGGATAAACCAATTATTAATTGGATCCTCTTTTACCGAAACAAGTATTGTGCACACCAAAGATTATAAAACCCAAGTCATATCTTCAATATCTTCTTTGGATTCAAATCTTCTTAAGTCTTCAATAAAAACCTGCACACAATCACTTGAATCTCTTGTGATCAATCACGCACAGAACGGAGTCTGTTAACAATGGATTATCACAAGATCGTCTTTAGAACTAACAACAGTCTAAAGATCCCTATCGAAACTCTGAACTAGTTTGAGTGAATCTTATACCAGAAGCGAAGATTCTCAAGAATAAGCAAATTAGGTGCAATCAGATTTCAACCACCGTTAGTCAATCAAATCAATCGAAAACAAAGATAAACCACAATTATCTAGTTTCCCACCAACGGGTCGCGCTAGAACTTCTCAATCCCAAAGAAGACTTTAAAACGAGCGGACGTAAGAGATTTCAAACCAACATTCAATCACAATCATGGGTTTACGGTTCTACCAAAACAAGTTTCGGTTCTACCTCCATGTGAGTACTACGCATAGTCACACTAGCTTCCCAAAAGATTCGGTTGACTAGGTACTTGGATCGGTTCGCCACATATATATGGTATCTAACTTATATGTGTTGCACATGTTCGCAGGATCGGTTCCCCTTTCTGCTGTAAACCTTGCTGCACCCCATACAAGGATCGGTTCCCCTTTTCCCATACTAGGATCGGTTCCCCTTTCCCTTACAAGGATCGGTTCCCTTTCTCTTACAAGGATCGGTTCCCTTTCCCCAAGGCATACATAATCGATCATACCAAGGTGATTACTTAAGATTGGTTTTACTAATAAAAGTTATACCAATACAAAAGTCAGGCCTTTGTGAACAGTTCTACCAAAAACACAACAAGTTGTGAGCGGTTCTACTTTATCACACATATTGGTTGTTCATAAGATCTGCAATGAATAACAAAACCAATAACACCGGGCAATTTCCTTTTCGGTTCACAAAACAAGTTTATGAACTTACTTCCTTAGAAGACATGTAAACATTGTTCCCTAGGATGAAATCCTCACCTCATACCCATACATAATCACAATAACATTCAAATGATTATGGCGATGTCTTATCTACAAAGTTTAATGGTTAAGCAATAAACCTCGTATTGTATTCCTTAATACTATGTCTATCTAGAGTTCAAATATGCTTCGCAGTTATGTTTTCAATATGCACGACTTGAAAGATGCGTTAGGGAATGAAAAAGTTCAAGTCAAATATCACTAACCTCAAGTGGAAGGATGATTGTTGTCGTTGTAGCTCCTTGCTTCTTCACATCTTCAAGTCTTCACAATACTTGTAATGTCTCATATCCTAATACTTTCAAGCTAACCTATACGAAGTTTAACTCTAGTACATAATCAAGCGACTCTTAACATGAGTTTCGATTCACTAAAATATGACAACCAAACTTGACATACCAACGCTTGGTGGGTTCAACTGAGCCACGCTCTTACAATCTCCCCCTTTGTCAATTTTAGTGACAAAACTCTTACATCATATGGATAAACAAATTACAATAATTCATTACAATCCGCTTGATTCCCAATTCAACAGCACACAGTGAAACTGCTTACATTCAATCATTGAAAATGTCGTTGTTGACATTATAATAACAAAGAAAAAGAGTATTAGCTTTGTTAAACCGCACGTCATTGTTATACCAATCTATATAACATGTTACTCCCCCTTAGTTTGTACTTTCACTCTTTCGTTAGATAAAACATTCAAGTACCAATGTTCTTTCATTAGTGATACCAATTAATATAAAATCAATGGCAGTATCACTTGTTTACTCCATATATTTCTCCCCCTTTTTGTCACAAAAATGACAAAGAAACGAAAAAATAAAAGACAACGCGAAAAGAATCTTACAAATCTCAGAATAGACTTGCAAACCGGTAGAGTTAGGCACGAGGATTCCACACATCATGTTCAGATAACCAATATCAAAACCGAAACTACAAGTAGTCTTATTTTGATATGTTCCCAAGGAAACAATTGCCCGAAATTTTTTTTCCCATTTAGTTTAGCAAACCAAAAACGACTAGTCACATTAGTTCCTTTGCTAAACCGATTGTTCAAAAACAACTGCTTAATTCGATAAGACCAAAATAAAGAATAAACTCCATTTTTCTCATCAGGTTCTAATTATCCATAAACTCAGACCTTTCAATTTTAAACAAACCAAATACTAGGTTAGTTAACTAGCATTTCTTTGTTTAGGCATTCGATTAGACTTGAATAACCGAAACCTCACTTTGATAAGACAAACTAAGATCATAATTAACTTAGTTTCTTATCAGGAATCGAATTTGATTAAACAACTCATCCCGTACACATATTATTTCGTTAACCCATAAATAATTCATACAAACCAAAATAAATCAACTTGCATAATTATTCACCTCAACCGGAAGAAATTGAAACAATAATGACAATATAAGCACCGCAATTGCACCTTAATTTTGTAAGCCTAAACGATTGATACCATACAAAAGTAAGATAACAATAGTTTTTCTTAACTGGAACCAATTGAATCACACCCATCAATTGTACCAAAATTTTGTAAGCCTAAACGATTGATATCACACAATAAAGCAAGATAACAATAGTTTTTCTTAACAAGAACCAATTGAAACACACATCCACACACACATCATGGAATAAATATCAATTGAACCTAAATTTCGTTAAGCAAAAGCAACAACATATATAATTTAAACTCAGGCTTTTCTTAAACAGGAAAACAATTAACTAACAAGATTGTTTCCTCAAATTTCGCATCCACTTCTCCAATATGATTGCATCTTTGTCCAGGGAGAATTGATATCGAAATATCACCACGTTGTCATCCTTATGCGTGAACAAAAGAATTACAACATACCTCAACCTTTACCAGAGAAAGGTTGAAAACCGGTTTTAACTATTGCAAGAAAAGTTGAAAACGTCGAAACACATATGCTTTTATGCTAAACCAAAATCGATTCAACATATTGTGACTTTTTCACATACTGTTTCTATTAGAACCCCTCACACTCCTTTGATAAAGCCTACCTACTAGGGATAGAACTTAATCCCGCTAAATCAAAAAGTCACCCAAACCATGAGGGTTCACAAAATATGAGATCGAATATTAAGGTATAAAACCGAAATCAAACATCCCATAAACATACATAGCAATAAGGTAAAAGCAATTAAGCACAGGTTATGTAAACCAAAAACTATCACAAGAAAAATTACTAATCAAATAATTTTATTCATAATAGACCAATACAATCAATGAAAGAAATCAAAAATTCTTGTCTATTACACTGGATTAAGTATTATAGCAAATAACTCAATCTCTAGTGGTGCTCTTGTTGTTCACTGAGGTCTATTTAGTGTTCAAACTCTTAAAGAATGTCTCAATAGACTTGTCCGCAACCACTTTATGTTTTATAAGATCTTCCAATCGAAGCTTCAAGTTAGCAAGATCAATTTTTGCCTCTTCTAATCTTTATTTATCATGTGCTTCTTGTTATATGTGCTTTTCTCATCCAATAGTACGAGCACAGTATGGGATGAGAGTGCACAATTCCGAGACAATTAAGTTGCATCAGAGTAAGCCTTTTACAGATTACAATGATTAATAGAAACATAGTTCATGTTTCCTCTAGGGAATTTCTGCTCAAAATATTTTCTCCCAATACGATGATCTTTTCTAACACTAGAGATATGATCATGTGGAGAAAATGTGCTAATGTGAAAATTCTCAGAGATAGCTAGATCTCTCTTAATTCATTCAATGAGATTTTCATAATATTTTCTCATTCTAAGGACTTCCTTATTATTCACATTAGTGTGATCATCTGAAACAATTATCGGAAAATCCTGATTGTTTCTTTTGGCAGAAATTCGCTCTTTCCTTTCCTTATGAAGTCGTTCCTTATCAAAACCAGCACTGTTTCGATATGGGTGCGGAGGAACCTTTTTCCAGGAGAGATTATCAACTCTTTCCTCTGACTCCTTTGAGTTGATTTTATCGGGATGTAGTATAATCTGTCTTTCTACTGAGGAATAATCTTTCAGTTTTTTAAGACAAGAAACTTCTTTCAAAATTTTTATCACCGTATGTTGAAGAAGTATAAGTTTCCTGTCAAGTGACTGAAAGTTGTATTTCTTAGAGTCATCACAGAATCAGTTCAAAGTTTCCTTTGGACAAGATTTCGTTTGATCATCAGTAGATCTAGAAGCTGGTTTCTCATTCTCTTCTAACTTGATATAGTTAGGCAAACTACCATCGTCTTGATCTGTTTCAGATTTGATTAACCCGGTTTTGTCACAGTCTGTAAAATTCGAGCACGGACTTTTAGTTTCCTCGTCAAAAGAAATCACAACATCATCATTAGTCAGAATCATAGGATGTGTTTCTTTATCTGTAAGAGATTTATCAAGAGCTTCTAGTTTAACAACGAGATCCATTTTCTCCTTGGCTAGACAGTTCAGTTGAATGTCTTTTTCTCTAATCTTCTGCTTAAGAAGATTCGACTCTGTCTTTAAGATAAACACTTTAGAAGACAGATATTTTATAGGCTTTAGGAGTTTTATCAACTCTTTATCAGCATCTTCTTTTTCTTCAGAAAAAGACACAAATGTTTTCGTAACTCCTGGATCATGAGTCAATGAAGTATTAACATCTTCAACATTTGAGCATTCATACTCTTGCATAACGTTAACTGAATCAGACATGGATTCAATTCTTATAGGTTAGATCGCACCAAACAAGATTGTTAGATCTTTTCGTGTTTGCCTGCTCTGATACCAATTGAAAAGGCGAGGGTACCCAAATATACCTCAAGCTAAAACTTTTCCTACCTATAAGTCCTTTCTCCGAAAGTAATTGTCTATGGACTAAGTAGAGACAATACAACTAATCGGTTCACACTTCGTGTGATCGTCTATGGATACGAGATCGAGACAATAAAACAACGAAGTATGTTTACTTGATATAAAGGTTCGGACTTAACCAAACACAATAGGATTGCTTATCAAGTAAATAGGAATTAACGTTTGTGTGTTTTACTTTAATTATAATAAAATAATTATAATGCGGAAAATAAAAGTAAATGTGTAGATGGTGGATTTTCAACAAGGGCTAAAATCGTAAACTCGTGATTATACGAGCCTCTGATCCAGCAATCAGACGTGAGTATCGAGGCACGGGTCTCTCATGAATTCTCAACGGAGAGTACTTTCTCTCAGAGTACATGTAGATATGTAGTCTCACGGCCGGACAACGACATATCTCATGAATACTGAACACTTTCAGTGATTATTTCTATATAGTATCACGAGATGGACGGCTCCTAGACAGCTTGCTCTGCTAGTATAGAGCGATAACGTCTTCAGGAACAAACAACGAGTTTACCCTGATTATATAAAGGATATGACTTACTGAAAATCTCATATCGGGATAATTAGTGCTCCTAGCCACAAAGTTAATTATTCCTAATTAAGATTAATTCTGCCGTGACATTCACTACTGAATTCCCAGAATAATATATTATTGCTCCTATTCCATGGTCGAATCCACGACTGGTCCCATGGAATGGCAATAACAATTGCTCCTATTCCATGGTCGAATCCACGACTGGTCCCATGGAATGGCAATAAACAACTTTTCTGATTCTATGATCGAATCCACGGATTGATCTCATAGAATAGCAATAACTATATTATCTCATTACTCCGATTTCATGATCGAATCCACAACTGGTCTCATAAATGGTAATAGATAAATCTTAATTGCTCTGATTCTATGGTCGAATCTACGATCCCATGGAATGGTAATGCTCACTTTATTATTCTGAATTCTTAGTCGAATCCTCAGCTGATCCTATGAACTAATAATAAACATCTTATTATTTAGTTTTGTGAATTATTCTCCACTGAATTCCACAATTAATAATAAATAATCAACAACCGGGCGTCTGAGCTACCTTTAAGTAAGCCCCGACTTATATGGTGAAAGTGTATTCAACGACAATGCACTAATAGTCACCGCACGAACGAGTATTTCAAAATACGACGAAACGATCAACCTATTGCAAAATAGGAAGAAAATAATAAATAATCAAAATATTAACCAAGGCGCCAAGGGATTGGACTCATTGACTGGCCGACCGTGCCATGACCAATCCCACGCCAGTTTTATATTTTATCATATTTTTATTATTTTCCTTCATCTGATGAAAATCCTTTCATTTGAACAAATCTCCTTCGTCTCGAGGAAACTCCTCGACTTCATGGTGTTTTCATAAACCCATGAAAATAATATAAAATTAAGGAAAAATATTGTGGGGCGTGACCATTGGCCAAACGGCTATGCCTTGGTCCCAGCCGGCCCCACACCTTATGGTTCCTCATTATTTTATTATTATTTCTCTGATTTCATGAAAAAACTCCTTGATTTCATGGTATTTTGCAAAAATTAGGAAATAAATAATATAAAATTATGAAAAACTTGTGGGATCGGGCCCTAGCCGGGCGGCCATGCCTAGCCGGTCCAACACGCCAATTTATTTTATTATTATTTATTTTATCTTCCTTGAATTTATCAAATTCCTTGATTTCATAGTATTTCTCTCAAATTAGGAAAATTTCCCTCAAATCATGAAAAATACATTAAAAATATATATAAAATTATGAAAACTTGTGGGACCGGGCCCTAGCCGGCCGGCCATGCCTCCCACGGCCCCACACGCCCTTGTTTTTATTATTTTAATATTTTTGCTTCCTTGAACTCATGAAACTCCTTCACTTCAGGGAAACTCCCTAAATTCATCAAAACTCTTTAAATCCATGATATTTTTCATAAAATCATCAAAATATTATAAAATTAAAGAAAAGGCACCACGGGACCGTGGCCACGACTAGCCGACCATGCCTTAGCCTCCGCGGTCCCATGCCTCCTCATTCCTTTATTTTATAATTATTCTCCATCATCTCATGGTGTTTTCCTCAGTTTCAGCGAAACCCTAATTTTGGCATATTTTCTCGAATGGACGCTCAACTGCACGTCAGAAAATATCAAAATTCTCAGAACTGAGACACGGACGTCTTGGGGACACGAGCATGTTATCTTGATCTACCAAGATTGGCTCTTTGGCTTACAGAAGCCGGTCCCATCGATTTTCACAGTTTTGACCTAATTTGCACAATTGCACGTATTAGGTCCAAAACTCTTCCAAACACTTTGGATTTTCATGAAGTGATCGTCATTCGATCCCGTGACCACCCAGAGCCGATTTCATGACCCATTGGTCGGTCCCTCACCTCTTCATAATTAATTAGGTTTTTTCACCTAAGGCTCAGACGAGCATTTTTGAATAAATGATTAAACCAGCATTTGATCATCTCTTTACCAACTCTTCAGGAGTTCTTTGCATTTGCTCACGTGAGAATATGGATACTACATGGTTGATCCATGGTGCCATGTAGTCGCTCCCTCCTTCGTCCCATGGTTAAAATTCTGACAAACCATGAAGTGATCATCAATTGATCAAATTAAGGTTTCTGAATCCAAGGATCATCATTCCAGATTCCAACCTTAATAATTTTACGACGACCTCATGGTCATTAATTTTATTAATTATGCTCAGTTCAACGACCAGTATTCTAATTAATATTTTTGGTACGCTGCCAATAATCCATCAGATGAGCAACACATGCTCAGACGATCAAATATTCAACAATTCATCACATGAGCAATACTTGCTCAGATGATAAATATTTGCTCAAACCAAGGAATATTGGTTCAACAAACAATATTCAACGATCCATCGAATGAGCAATACTTTCTCACTTCATCGTAAGAACTATACCTCTGTCTCATGACATGTTCAACTCATGAGTTTCAGAACATCATGTTCAACTCATGAGTTTCAGAACATCATGTTCAACTCATGAGTTTCAGAACATCATGTTCAACTCATGATTTTCAGAACATCATGTTCAACTCAAAAACTACATGGACTCATCGTCCCATCAAATCACGAAGTCATCAATTGACTAACATACCACGAGCGTCAATCGTGTCACTTTGGGGGGATATCACTTAGGGTTTTGGTCTGGCGGTCTACGACACGTGTGTTCAAACACACGATGGAATGTGAGCAAGTCGTGCAGCCAGTTGAAGGAATTCACGAGGTAGTGGGTGGAAAATCAACCAAGTCTCCACACGTTGAGCAACTGGTTTCAAACACGATCTCCACTTCCCCACTCCTTGATTCCATCAACTGTCACACTTCATGGGGTCATGGTGTCTAAAACTCCAACAATATAAATAATTCTCTGAATCATGATTGAATCGTCAGCATCAACAGTATCATCAATCTCACGTCTCAACGACAACACGAGATCATCAACTCATCAATTGAGCAACTACTCTCAATTGAGCGATTTCAATCATTCAGAGCTTATCATATTCAGAATTCACACACCCACAATCTTTGATTACCATTGATTCCACACATTTCCCAGCTACCCTCCTACAGATCAACCCATCCTCTCTTGTGATCGAATTTACTCTTGAACGGTTAATGTCTTGATTTAGGCCGGAGTACTACAGATTGATCTCTCGAATCTAAAGCACCCCCTTTGCAGCGGTGCATCTGTGTGAGGTTTAACATTCGCTCGGTTCGAGGAGCCTCCTCTGTACATTCGTCTCCTCAATTCCTTAAAAACCAGAAAATCGTTTTTCCCCATCTATAGATTGGAGACCACAGTTAGGAGATCATTCTCTCGGTTGCAATCTCACAATTTCACAAGATGGTTGATCTCAGGTCAGGTTCAGTTACGAATCCTAACACAAACCGTGCTAGCACTAGCAACAACAACAATCAGAATATCCCGGAGACAATTCCGACCTCTAACACTGATGGTGATGACATTACTCCTTCTCACGTCGAAAGTCATCCACTGTCCGGACGACACCCTAAATAAGTCAGAGGAGATCCACCACCTACCATTGCTGATCTTATCAAAGCGCAGGAGACCCTTATAAAGAATCAGACTGACATGGCTGCTGCACAGAAGGAGCTGTGTAATTATCTTAAAACTCTTACTGACAAGATGTCATAAAAAACTCAAGAGAAGGGAAAGGAGAAGGATAAATCCTCAGACGA
The DNA here is from genome assembly GCF_003573695.1 of Papaver somniferum. Taxonomy (NCBI): domain Eukaryota; kingdom Viridiplantae; phylum Streptophyta; class Magnoliopsida; order Ranunculales; family Papaveraceae; genus Papaver; species Papaver somniferum. The sequence goes on along the minus strand of NC_039362.1, from coordinate 30,823,179 downwards.
CGATCCTGAAGTAATCCCAATCCATACAGTAGAAGACGACGAAGTCCGCAAAACTGCTGTAGACAACTCATCAGCGAAGGGATCATCGAACTTCATTACTCGCGAGGATCTGGAGCACCTCTTGGAGAACCGTGGAAAAGACAAGACATTGCATGACCATCGTCATCAACCTCCTTATCCTTCCGCTACGCAGAGGATTCTACTCCCCAAAGGTTACGTTTCTCCAACTTTCACCTTGTATGATAGAACTGGCAATGCTCGGGAACATGTCTCTCGTTTTCTCGAAGCCCTAGGAGAACATGAACATAATCATGTCGTTCGTCTCAAGGAATTCTCAAAATCTCTGAAAGGCAGGGCATACACCTGGTATAACAACATCCCACCAGGGACCATCGACAATTTGGGAGAAATGGTTAACGCATTCTACAGGAAATACTTCTTCGTGTCAGAACAAGTCACCCTCTCTGACCTTGGAAGAATGTTTCAGAGGGTCAGTGAAAATTCCAATGATTATGTGAAAAGGTTCAGAGTCCAAGACCTGGATTTTCACGACCCAAACGTCACAGAGCAACAATTGGTGGACTTGTGCATCAATGGCATGCTCCCCGTCTACAGGGCCTTGCTGGAGAATCTTCGATTTCAGACTTTCTCAGAGCTTCACGAAGCTGCGAAGAGGTCGGAAACCACTGCACCCGCTCTTTTGGAAAGAACAAAGTCTACAAATACTGAGAATTCAAAAGACACTCGAGGAAGCAGGCGTTTGATCAACAAGTAGTACAACCTGCAACTTTCAACAAATGCTGTCACAGAAGGGAGTAAGCGAAAAGCAGAACCACAGCACAAGCAGACTTCCTCCACCCTTTGAAAGGCACACAAGAAGGAGAATTCGAAAGTCCCTCCTCAGCATACAGAAGATCCAGAAGCACCCGATTTTCCCTGTTCAATGGAAGAAGTTAATGAACTACTCGATGCCTGGATCCAAGATGGTGCAATCAAATTGCCTTATGTCAAGAAGAAACCAACTGAAGAATCCATGGAAAATCCTCGGTATTTCCGCTTCCATAGATACGTCAGCCATCCCACAAGTGATTGCAAAATTTTGAAGCGCATATTCAAAGAAAAGGTCGAATTAGGAGAGCTCAACCTGGGGATTGAGGAAGTACACAAAAAACCCCTCCCAATCCGAACTTTTACCATCTCTGAACCTCCTGCCAGGGAAGCGGTCCAATCTCTGATCGAACATGTCTGCGAGTTGTTGTATCTTTCGAAAGCTCAAAGGAAAGACGTGTTTGCTGCACTGAACCACATCGTGTCCGGAAAACGCCTGCTGATCCAAGAGACCACCACCGAACCTTCAGCCACCGACAAAGAAAGTATAACTGGGGACTACTCACCACAGTGCACATTAAGGGAAATGAGTTCAAGAGGACGTTCGTCGATGTCGGTACCGCTGTCAACATCATCCATTTGAAAACTCTCAGAGCTGTTGGTATTACTCGACAGGAAGCCACCCACGCTCCCATAGCAATCAGGGACCACGAAGGAATCTCCAGAGACGCATACGGCTTCATCATTCTCAAAGTTACGGAAAGATTGATCTGCACTGAGGCCAAGTTTTTCATAATCCAGGAAGACCCTGGATACGACATGGTCCTTGGAAGAACTTGGATTCATGCTGGAAGGATAAAGATGCCCGACCATGCTTTGGCCTCCGCGGTCCCACGCCTCCTCATTCCTTTATTTTATAATTATTCTCCATCATCTCATGGTGTTTTCCTCAGTTTCAGCGAAACCCTAATTTTGGCATATTTTCTCGAATGGACGCTCAACTACACGTCAGAAAATATCAAAATTCTCATAACTGAGACACGGACGTCTTGGGGACACGAGCATGTTATCTTGATCGACCAATATTGGCTCTTAGGCTTACAGAAGCCGGTCCCATCGATTTTCACAGTTTTGACCTAATTTGCACAATTGCACGTATTAGGTCCAAAACTCTTCCAAAAACTTTGGATTTTTATGAAGTGATCGTCATTCGATCCCGTGACCACCCAGGTCCGGTTTCATGACCCCTTGGTCGGTCCCTCACCTCTTCATAATTAATTAGGTTTTTTCACCTAAGGCTCAGACGAGCATTTTTGAATAAATGATTAAACCAACATTTGATCATCTCTTCACCAACTCTTCAGGAGTTCTTTGCATTTTCTCACGTGAGCATATGGACACTACATGGTTGATCCACGGTCCCATGTAGTCGCTCCCTCCTTTGTCCCATGGTTAATAATTCTGACGAACCATGAATTGATCATCAATTGATCAAATTAGGGTTTCTGAATCCAAGGATCATCATTCCAGATTCCAACCTTAATAATTTTACGACGACCTCATGGTCATTAATTTTATTAATTATGCTCAGTTCAACGAACAATGTTCTAATTAATATTTTTGGTACGCTGCCAATAATCCATCAGATGAGCAACACATGCTCAGACGGTCAAATATTCAACAATTCATCACATGAGCAATACTTGCTCAGATGATAAATATTTTCTCAAACCAAGGAATATTGGTTCAACAAACAATATTCAACGATCCATCGAATGAGCAATACTTGCTCACTTCATCGTAAGAACTATACCTCTGTCTCATGACATGTTCAACTCAGCAACTACATGGACTCATCGTCCCATCAAACCACGAAGTCATCAATTGACTAACATACCACGAGACGTCAATCGTGTCACTTTGGGGGGGTATCACTTAGGGTTTTGGTCTGGCGGTCTACGGCACGTGTGTTCAAACACACGATGGAATGTGATCAAGTCGTGCAATCAGTTGAAGGAATTCACGAGGTAGTGGGTGGAAAATCTACCAAGTCTTCACACGTTGAGCAACTGGTTTCAAACACGATCTCCACTTCCCCACTCCTTGATCCCATCAATTGTCACTCTTCATGTGGTCATGGTGTCTAAAAGTCCAGCAATATAAATAAGTCTCTGAATCATGATTGAATCATCAGCATCAATAGTATCATCAATCTCACGTCTCATCGACAACACGAGATCATCAACTCATCAATTGAGCAACTACTCTCAATTGAGCGATTTCAATCATTCAGAGCTAATCATATTCAGAATTCACACACCCACAATCTTTGATCACCATTGATTCCATACATTTCCCAGCTTCCCTCCTAAAGATCAACCTATCCTATCTTGTGACCGAATTTACTCTGGAACGATCATTTTTTTGATTTAGGTCGGAGTACTACAGATTGATCTCTCGAATCTAAAGCACCCCCTTTGCAGCGGTGCATCTGTGTGAGGTTTAACATTTCGCTCGGTTCGAAGAGTCTCATTCGTACGGTCGTCTCCTCAATTCCTTAAAAACCAGCAAATCGTTTTTCCCCATCTACAGATTGGCGACCACAGTGGGAGATCATTCTCTCGGTTGCAATCTCACAATTTCACAAGATGGTTGATCTCAGGTCAGGTTCAGTTACGAATCCTAACAATAACCGTGCTAGCACTAGCAACAACAACAATCAGAATATCCGGGAGACAATTTCGACCTCCAACACTGATGGTGGTGACATTAATCCTCCTCACGTTGAAGGTCATCCACTGTCCGGAAGACACCCTGAAGAAGTCAGAGGAGATCCACCACCTACCATTGCTGATCTTATCAAAGCGCATGAGACCCTTGCAAAGAATCAGACTGACATGGCTGCTGCACAGAAGGAACTTTGTAATTATCTTAAAACTCTTACTGACAAGATGTCAGAAAAAACTCAAGAGAAGAGAAAGGAGAAGGAGAAATACTCAGAAGACGATCCTGAATTAATTCCAATCCATACAGTAGAAGACGACGAAGTCCGCAAAACTGCTGCAGACAACTCACCAGTGAAGGGATCATCGAACTTCATTACTCGCGAGGATCTGGAGCACCTCTTGGAGAACCGTGGAAAAGACAAGACATCGCATGACCATCGTCATCAACCTCCTTATCCTGCCGCTACGCAGAGGATTCCACTCCCCAAAGGTTACGTTTCTCCAACTTTCACCTTGTATGATGGAACTGGAAATGCTCGGGAACATGTCTCTCGTTTTCTCGAAGCCCTGGGAGAACATGAACATAATCATGTCGTTCGTCTCAAGGAATTCTCAAAATCTCTGAAAGGCAGGGCATACACCTGGTATAACAATATCACACCAGGGACCATCAACAATTTGGGAGAAATGGTTAACGCATTCTATAGGAAATACTTCTTCGTGTCAGAACAAGTCACCCTCTCCGACCTTGGAAGAATGTTTCAGAGGGTCAGTGAAAATTCTAATGATTATGTGAAAAGGTTCAGAGTCCAAGCTCTGGATTGTCACGACCCAAACGTCACGGAGCAACAATTGGTGGACTTGAATACTCTCAGGATCGTTTTTCCCCATCTACAAAATGACACAACAAGATTTTGTTAACGAGGAAACCGCAAATGCATAAAAACCCCGGGACCTAGTCCAGAATTGAATACTCTCAGGATTAAGCCCCTACACAAAATTACACCTAACTTCGTATATTTGAGACCAAGTAACTAACCCTATAGTTCACTTAGTTCCGTCTATATTCCCACGCCTCCGACCTATGAATAAATCACGTAATTGGAACAATCCCTTTGGTTCGTATTCCAAACAGTAAAGGAACAAGAAATCTGTTTGGTATCAACTCTATTCAACCAAGTGATATGAGTCGGACAAAGGATCTTCCGTTTATCTCAACATAAACTCCTTTGTCTTGTCTAGATCTATTTTATCTTCAATCACCCTAAGGTAATCGTTTAAGATTAAGCCAACAACACCTTTAATCCGAAGAACCGTGTTGATGCCGATCTACTCAATTAATCAATCCAATCTACCACAAGGATAAACCGATTATTAATTGGATCCTCTTTTACCAAAACAAGTATTGTGCACACAAAAGATTATAAAACCCAAGTCAGATCTTCAATATCTTCTTTGTCTTTAAATTTTCTTAAATCTTTATTAAAAACCTGCACACAATCACTTGAATCTCTTGTGATCAATCACGCACAGAACAAAGTCTGTTAATAATGGATTATCACAAGATCGTCTTTAGAACTAACAACAGTCTAAAGATCCCTGTCGAAACTATGAACTAGTTTGAGTGAATCTTATATCAGAAGAGAAGATTCTCAAGAATAAACAAACTAGGTGCAATCAGATTTCAACCACCGTTAGTCAATCAAATCAATCGAAAACAAAGATAAACCACAATTATCTAGTTTCCCACCAACGGGTCGCGCTAGAGATTCTCAATCCCAAAGAAGACTTTAAAACGAGCGGTCGTAAGATATTTCACCTAATTAGATTACTCTTCTCTCCGATAGGCGACTACACCAGTAACAAAGACAAAAGAGGAAGTATGTTGTTACGAAGGATTAGTTTGCTAGAAAGGAAAACTTCGTGTATTTATAGACAAGGAAGTTTGGACACCAAGGAATTTCCAAAACCGAAAATATTCTCAAGATATTCATAAACGCATAGATTCGGTTTTCATAATTCCTGGAAATGCTCTGTCCAAAAATAACAATCGAAATCTCTTGGAAAATATAATTAGTAAATGCACATTACTAATTCTGTAATTTCCATACAAATGAAATTAATAACCTTAATTAAAATATTCTTAACTTATTTGTGTTTCGATCCTGGGATTCTCTTCCCTTAGCCTTTAAGGAATATCTTTGAACAATTATAGAAATAAACATTCTCAGCACGTGTTCAAATTTGTCGACATCTTTACTTTGTAAGTTCTCTTCCATAGTTACAACCTTGAAACCGATTTGCCACACTTCCAAAAAAGTTTAGAATTGGTTCATCTAACTTTCAAGAACTATGTGATTGATCAAACCAACATTCAATGACAATCATGGGTTTACGGTTCTACCTCCATGTGAGTACTACGCATAGTCACACTAGCTTCCCAAAAGATTCGGTTGACTAGGTACTAGGATCGGTTCCCCACATATATATGGTATCTAACTTATATGTGTTGCACATGTTCACAGGATCGGTTCCCCTTTCTTCTGTAAACCTTGATGCACCCCATACAAGTATCGGTTCCCCTTTTCCCATACTAGGATCGGTTCCCCTTTCCCTTACAAGGATCGGTTCCCTTTCCCTTACAAGGATCGGTTCCCTTTCCCCAAGGCATACATAATCGATCATACCAAGGTGATTACTTAAGATTGGTTTTACTAATAAAAGTTATACCAATACAAAAGTCATGCCTTTGTGAACAGTTCTACCAAAAACACAACAAGTTGTGAGCGGTTCTACTTTATCACACATATTGGTTGTTCATAAGATCTGCAATGAATAACAAAACCAAAAACACCTGGAAATTTCCTTTTCGGTTTACAAAACAAGTTTAAGAACTTACTTCCTTAGAACACATGTAAACATTGTTCCCTGGGATGAAATCCTCACCTCATACCCATACATAATCACAATAGCATTCAAATGATTATGGCGATGTCTTATCTACAAAGTTTAATGGTTAAGCAATAAACCTCGTATTGTATTCCTTAATTTTATGTCTATCTAGAGTTCAAATATGCTTCGCAGTTATGTTTTCAATATGCACGACTTGAAAGATGCGTTAGTGAACGAAACAGTTCAAGTTAAATATCACTAACCTCAAGTGGAAGGATGATTGTTGTCGTTGTAGCTCCTTTCTTCTTCACATCTTCAAGTCTTCGCAATACTTGTAATGTATCATATCCTAATACTTTCAAGCTAACCTATACGAAGTTTAACTCTAATACATAATCAAGCGACTCTTAACATGAGTTTCGATTCACTAACATATGACATCCAAACTTGACATACCAACGCTTGGTGGGTTCAACCGAGCCATGCTCTAACAATCTCCCCCTTTTTCAATTTTAGTGACAAAACTCTTACATCATATGGATAAACAAATTACAATAATTCATTACAATCCGCTTGATTCCCGATTCAACAGCACAGTGAAACTGCTTACATTCAAGCTTGAAAATGTCGTTGTTGACATTATAGTAACAAAGAAAAAGAGTATAAGCTTTGTTAAACCGCACGTCTTTGTTATACCAATCTATATGACATGTTACTCCCCCTTAGTTTGTGCTTTCGCTCTTTCGTTAGATAAAACATTCAAGTACCAATGTTCTTTTCTTTAGTGATACCAATTAATATAAAATCAATGCCAGTATCACTTGTTTACTCCATATATTTCTCCCCATTTTTGTCACAAAAATGACAAAGAAACGAAAAAATAAAGGACAACATGAAAAGAATCTTACAAATCTCAGAATAGACTTGCAAACCGGTAGAGTTAGGCATGAGGGTTCCACACATCATGTTCTGATAACCAATATCAAAACCGAAACTACAAGTAATCTTATTTTGATATGTTACCAAGGAAACAATTGCCCGAAACAGTTTTTCCCATTTAGTTTAGCAAACCAAAAATGACTAATCACATTAGTTTCTTTGCTAAACCGATTGTTCAAAAACAACCGCTTAATTTGATAAGACCAAAATAAAGAATAAACTCCATTTTTCTCATCAGGTTCTAATTATCCATAAACTTAGACCTTTCAATTTTAAACAAACCAAATACTAGGTTAGTTAACTAGCATGTCTTTGTTTAGGCATTCGATTAGACTTGAATAACCTAAACCTCACTTTGATAAGACAAACTAAGATCAGAATTTACTTAGTTTCTTATCCGGAATCGAATTGGACTAAACAACTCATCCCGTACACATATTATTTCGTTAAGCCATAAATAATTCATACAAACCAAAATAAATCAACTTGCATAATTATTCACCTCAACCAGAAGCAATTGAAACAATAATAGACATTATAAGCACCGCAATTGCACCGTAATTTTGTAAGCCTAAACGATTGATACCATACAAAAGTAAGATAACAATAGTTTTTCTTAACCGGAACCAATTGAACCACACACATCAATTGTACCTAAATTTTGTAAGCCTAAACGATTGATATCACACAATAAAGCAAGATAAAAATAGTTTTTCTTAACAGGAACCAATTGAAACACACATCCACACACACATCATGGAATAAATATCAATTGAACCTAAATTTCGTTAAGCAAAATCAACAATATGTATAATATAAACTCAGGCTTTTCTTAAACAGGAAAAAAATTAACTAACAAGATTGTTACCTCAAATTATGCATCCACTTCTCCAATATGATTGCATCTTCGTCTAGGGAGAATTGAGATCAAAATATCACCACGTTGTCATCCTTATGCGTGAACAAAAGAATAACAACATACCTCAACCTTTACCAGAGAAAGGTTGAAAACCGGTTTTAACTATTGCAAGCAAAAGTTGAAACCGTCGAAACACATATCCTTTTATGCTAAACCAAAACCGATTAAACATATTGTGACTTTTTCACATACTGTTTCTATTAGAACCCCTCATAATCCTTTGATAAAGCCTACCTACTAGGGCTAGAACTTAATCTCTCTAAATCAAAAAGTCACCTAAACCATGAGGGTTCACAAAATATGAGATCGAATATTAAGGTATAAAACCGAAATCAAACATCCCATAAACATACATAGCAATAAGGTAAAAGCAATTAAGCATAGGCTATGTAAACTAAAAACTATCACAAGAAAAATTACTAATCAAATAATTTTATTCATAATAGACCAATACAATCAATGAAAGAAATCAAAAATTGATGTCTATTAAACTGGATTAAGTATTATAGCAAATAACTTAATCTCTAGTGGTGCTCTTGTTGTTCACTGAGGTATCTTCAGTGTTCAAACTCTTAAAGCATGTCTCCATAGACTTGTCTGCAACCACTTTATATTTTATAATATCTTCCAATCGAAGCTTCAAGTTAGCAAGATCAGTTTTTGCCTCTTCTAATCTTTCTTTATCATGCGCTCCTTGTTATATGTTCTTTTCTCATCCAATATTACGAGCACAATATGGGATGAGAGTGCACAATTCCGATAAAACTAAGTTGCATCATAGTAAGCCTTTTCCAGCTTACAGTGATTAACAGAAACATAGTTCAAGTTTCCTCTAGGGAATTTCTGCCCAAAATATTTTCTCCCAATACGATGGTCTTTTCTAACACTAGAGGTATGATCATGTGGAGAAAATGTGCTAATGTGAGAATTCTCGGAGATAGCTAGATCTCTCTTAATTCTTTCAATGAGATTTTCATAATATTTTCTCATTCTAAGGACTTCCTTATTATTCATATCAGTGTGATCATCTGAAACAATTATCGGAAAATCCTGATTGTTTCTTTTGGCAGAGATTCGCTCTTTCCCTTTCTTCTGAAGTCGTTCCTTATCAAAACCAGAACTGTTTCGATATGGGTGCGGAGGAACCTTTTTCCAGAAGCGATTATCAACTCTTTCCTCTGACTCCTTTAAGTTGATTTTATCGGGATGTAGTATAATCTGTATTTCTACTGAGGAATAATCTTTCAGTTTTTTAAGACAAGAAAACTTCTTTCAAAATTTTTACCACCGTATGTTGAAGAAGTATAAGTTTCCTGTCAAGTGACTGAAAGTTGTATTTCTTAGAGTCATCACGGAATCGGTTCAAAGTTTCCTTTGGACAAGATTTCGTTTGATCATCAGTAGATCTAGAAGCTGGTTTCTCATCCTCTTCTAACTTGATGTAGTTAGGCAAACTACCATCGTCTTGATCTGTTTCAGATGTGATTAACCCGGTTTTGTCACAGTCTTAAAAGTCGAGCAAGGACTTTTAGTTTCCTCATCAGAAGAAATCACAACAACATAATTAGTCAGAATCATAGGATGTGTTTCTTTATCTGTAAAAGATTTACCAAGAGCTTCTAGTTTAACAGCGAGATCCATTTTCTCTTTGGCTAGACAATTCAGTTGAATGTCTTTTTCTCTAATCTCCTGCTTAAGAAGATTCGACTATGTCTTTAAGATGAACACTTTAGAAGACAAAGATTGTATAGGCTTTTGGAGTTTTATCAACTCTTTATCAACATCTTCTTTTTCTTCAGAAAAAGACACAGATGTTTTCGTAACTCCTGGATCATGAGTCAATGAAGTATTAACATCTTCAACATTTGAGCATTCATACTCTTGCATAACGTTAACTGAATCAGACATGGATTAAATTCTTATAGGTTGGATCGCACCAAACACAGATTGTTAGATATTTTCGTGTTTGCATGCTCTGATACCAATTGAAAAGGCGAGGGTACCCAAATATACCTCAAGCTAAAACTTTTCCTACCTATAAGTCCTTTCTCCGAAAGTTATTGTCTATGGACTGAGTCGACATAATACAACTAATCGGTTCACACTTCTTGTTATCGTCTATGGATACGAGATCGAGACAATACAACAACGAAGTATTTTTACTTGATATAAAGGTTCAGACTGAACCAAACACAATAGGATTGCTTATCAAGTAAATATGAATTAACGTTTGTATGATTTACTTTAATTATAATAAAACAATTATAATGCAGAAAATAAAAGTAAATGACACAACAAGATTTTGTTACTCTCAGGATTAAGCCGCTACACAAAATTACACCTAACTTCATATAGTTGAGACCAAGTAACTAACCCTATAATTCACTTAGTTACGTCTGTATTCCAACGCCTCCGACCTATGAATAAGTCACGTACTTGGAACAATCCCTTTGGTTCGTATTCCAAACAGTAAAGGAACAAGAAATCTATTTGGTATCAACTCTATTCAACCAAGTGATATGAGTCGGACAAAGGCTCTTCCGTTTATCTCAACATAAACTCCTTTGTCGGGTCTATATCTATCTTATGTTCAATCACCCTAAGGTAATCGTTTAATATTAAGCTAACAACACCTTTAATCCGAAGAACCGTGTTGATGCCGATCTAATCAATTAATCAATCCAATCTACCACAAGGATAAACCGATTATTAATTGGATCCTCTTTTACCGAAACAAATATTGTGCACACCAAAGATTATAAAACCCAAGTCAGATCTTCAATATCTTCTTTGTCTTCGAATCTTCTTAAATCTTCAATAAATACCTGCACACAATCACTTGAATCTCTTGTGATCAATCACGCACATAACGGATTCTGTTAACAATGGATTATCACAAGATCGTCTTTAGAACTAACAACAGTCTAAAGATCCTTGTCGAAACTCTGAACTAGTTTGAGTGAATCTTATATCAGAAGAGAAGATTCTCAAGAATAAACAAACTAGGTGCAATCAGATTTCAACCACCGTTAGTCAATCAAATCAATCAAAAACAAAGATAAACTGCAATTATCTAGTTTCCCACCAACGGATCGCGCTAGAGCTTCTCAATCTTAAAGAAGACGAGCGGCAGTAAGAGATTTCACTTAATTAGATTACTCTCCTCTCCGATAGGCGGCTACACCAGTAACAAAGACAAAAGAGGAAGTCTGTTGTTACGAAGGATTAGTTTGCTAGAAAGGCAAACTTCGTGTATTTATAGACAAGGAAGTTTGGACACCAAGGAATTTCCAAAACCGAAAATATTCTCAAGATATTCATAAACACACAGATTCGGTTTTCATAATTCCTGGAAATGCTTTGTCCAAAACTAACAATCGAAATCTCTTGGAAATATAATTAGTAAATGCACATTACTAATTCTGTAATTTCCATACAAATGAAATTAATAACCTTAATTAAAAGATTCTTAACTTATTTGTGTTTTGATCCTGGGATTCACTTCCCTTAGCCGTTAAGGAATATATTTGAACAATTATAGAAATAAACATTCTCAGCACGTGTTCAAAGTTTGTCGACATCTTTACTTTGTAAGTTCTCTTCCACACTTACAACCTTGAAACCGATTTGCAACAATTCCAAACAAGTTTAGAATTGGTTCATCTGACTTTCAAGAACTATATTATTGATCAAACCAACATTCAATCACAATCATGGGTTTACGGTTCTACCAAAACAAGTTTCGGTTCTACCTCCATGTGAGTATTACGCATAGTCACACTAGCTTCCCAAAAGATTCGGTTGACTAGGTACTAGGATTTGTTCTCCACATATATATGGTATCTAACTTATATGTGTTGCACATATTCACAGGATCGGTTCCCATTTATGCTGTAAACCTTGTTGCACCCCATACAAGGATCGGTTCCCCTTTTACCATACTAGGATCGGTTCCCCTTTCCCTTACAAGGATCGGTTCCCTTTCCCTTACAAGGATCGGTTCCCTTTCCCCAAGGCAGACATAATCCGATCATACCAAGGTGATTAATTAAGATTGGTTTTACTAATAAAAGTTATACCAATACAAAAGTCAGGCCTTTGTGAATAGTTCTACCAAAAACACAACAAGTTGTGAGCGGTTCTATTTTATCACACATATTGGTTGTTCATGAGATATGCAATGAATAACAAAACCAATAACATCTGGCAATTTCCTTTTCGGTTCACAAAACAAGTTTATGAACTTACTTCCTTAGAACACATGTAAACATTGTTCCCTAGGATGAAATCCTCACCTCATACCCATACATAATCACAATAGCATTCAAATGATTATGGCGATGTCTTATCTAAAAGTTTATTGGTTAAGCAATAAACCTCGTATTGTATTCCTTAATACTATGTCTATCTAGAGTTCAAATATGCTTCGCAGTTATGTTTTCAATATGCACGACTTGAAAAATGCGTTAGGGAATGAAACAGTTCAAGTCAAATATCACTAACCTCAAGTGGAAGGATGATTGTTGTCGTTGTAGATCCTTGTTTCTTCACATCTTCAAGTCTTCGCAATACTTGTAATGTATCATATCCTAATACTTTCAAACTAACCTATAGGAAGTTTAACTATATTACATAATCAAGCGACTCTTAACATGAGTTTTGATTCACTAAAATATGACAACCAAACTAGACATACCAACGCTTGGTGGGTTCAACCGATCCATGCTGTAACACTTGGTCCTCAAGGAAGTAATAGCCACGATTTCTAGTATACGTGCCCGCGAGACACTTCTGGTCGTGATGCCATGGCTCCTAGAGCACATCCTCGATGAGATACTACTGGTCACATAGGTTCTGTAGAGCGTAAAAAATCCCCAGTAGACTTACAAACCAGAACAGCCATAATTCCATCATGTCTTCGCGAGACGCAGCTGATTGTGATGCCATGATTCCTAGTATTCATCCTCGACGAAGGTACAACCTGTACTAAGGTTGGGTAGTTCCCGAAGGAACGCGGGCCAGCTGAGGTGGCGAAATATAACTAGAGAAAGTACGCGGTGGACGAAGGTACCATTGGTACGAAAGGTATATCAGCAGATGATGGATCCAGAGGAAGCAAATATATACCTGGAGCAAGAAGGGATTTATAAATATCAAGCTTCACCAACAAACTAAAGGCATTCAATATCTAGGAGAGAAGATCTAGTCTTAAGCTTATACCTCTTTAATTTTTAGAACTTAAGTACTTACTTCCACTTGAGTTCTCTCTATTACTTTGGGAAGCATTTAAGATCTTTGTAACCACCACAACTTAATACAAAAACAAGCACTCATTACCCCGTGGATGTAGACAAATGTCGAACCACGTAAATCTCTTGTGTCTCATGATAACTTAGAAGTTTTTACATTATACTTGTGTTCTTCGTTGTTATTGTGATCTTAGATATCATTTATTACTTGGCAATATCGGTTCAACTGAGGTATCAATACTACTTAGTATCAGGTCCTCAGAGATGTATACATTACGTAGACTACGGGAAAACGAGTAGTCACAGTTTGACGCCCATCGTGTTTTGCTCACGAACCTGAGTTTAGGCACAGTTTTACATTTTACTTATACATCTTCTGAAACGAAGGGATCTGTGTTTCACCGATGAATCTCACTCTCTAGTGATTCGTTCATCCATTATTTATGTATGTTTTGAGTTCATACCCTCTAAAAACGTGCCTCATTACAGATCCACAACAAATCTTTCAAAAAACATACTCACAAAACGCCAAAATGTTTGTTTTATACTAAAACAACCTTTCTTAAACAAAGCGCATCTTAGATCTGAGAACCTTTGACTGACAAAGGAATCTCAGTAAAATTTTAAGGATAAAAGATCTTCCAACGCATTTAATAGCCTTGTTTTTTGCAAGATCTGACACCCCCCTTTTTCATTGGTTTTCGACATTTTAAGGTTGTATTATCCAAGGATGTCATAAGCATTTAATACCCGTCTGTCAAAAACATTATTTCAGTCTTTTTTTCTGAAAAAGTTGCTTAACAGTCTTCTGTGTCAGATCATTAATAGCTACTTTTAACGAAGGTACCCAAGTAGCATACCTCTTTGATTTTTCTGTAACAGCAGGATAACCAAAGCCTAAGGCATGCAGAAACCAACTGATGTGCCAACAAGCTCACGACCAGCAGAGGGAGATCCCAAAAGCCGTCTCAAGCAAACCAAAGGAATGAAGCGGAGGACGGACAAAGCGAAATAGCAAGAAGAACAGTTGCTAAGAAATCACCTATTCCTGCTGAAGGGATGGGGAAAACATCAGGAGCTCAACCAATCTACGGAATGCCATTACCGGAGCATGCTACATCTACGAAGCCACTTGCGGCCAACGCAGGGTTACCCAGAACCTTAGCTCATACGGGGCGAGGGTTGGGAAATCTAACTCCAATTCAGATAGATCCAGACGCGCCAATTATAGAGGAAGGAGTGGAAAACTCTGAAGATCCAGCAGACAACACTCCTCAGGGGGGTAGAGTCCACAACGAAGACCAAATGACAGCACAAATAGCAGCTTTGTTACTCCGTAACAATAAACGAAGATGCAATGCACGAGATGTCCCAAGAGAACCAGAACCTCAAAGGTATGTTATACATACAAGTCGAAGGTTCCCAAACTCACCCTCCACAACCGAGGCGTGAAAATGGGGCTATCTCAGGAAGACGAAGGGTGGATCTCAACCCACCAAAGGCGAATCAGCCTAAGGAAGCAAGGAGAGCGCACCATGATCCAGATGAAACGGATTCAACATACAAGCCCTTTCAAACCTACTACGACGAAGCATTTTCCAAAGATGCTCACAATGTGAACATGGTCATGGAGCAAATGGAGAAAATGCGGAAGGAAATCCAAGGCCTAAAAACTGGCCATGCAGGCGCAAGACTAGAAGAAGTACTACAGGAGGCAACCACGTCACCACTATCCTTTCGCATTTTGAGGGAAACCATCCCTCCGAAATGCCCGGTACCTACGTTCCAAGCATACAACGGTCCCTCAGATCCCGCAGCCCACCTACGTTATTACACTCGTTTCCTTGCCCATTAGGAAATAAACGAGGTGGTACTTTGTAGGTACTTCCCAGCAAGCTTGACGGGATCAACACTGGCCTGGTATGACAACTTACCAGCAAACTCAATTGACTCCTTCGAGCAATTATCTACGGTATTTTTGGATACATACATGTACAACAAATCAACAAAGGCGGGGTTAGATAGGCTATTTGCTTTATCTATCGGTCCCCGGGAGACGCTGATGCAATACACAGACAGGTGTCAAAATACATGCCAAGCAATTGGAAAAGTCAATCCAGAAATTAGCATAAATTGCTATAAGTACGGACTTGATAGAACCTCAGCCATCTTCGTGGAGCTTCACAACAGATCCCTCGATTCCGAAGGCGAGCTCAGGGTTGTCCAGGACCGTTACATCAGACTCGAAGAAATCCAGAAGGACAACCCCATGGCACAAGCAAAGGCAACAACGGCTCCGCAACGAACTAACTCTCTGGAACCAATTCCGGAGGTATCTAAGCGACAAAACGAAGTCGGAGGCAGAACCAATTCTCGAGACAAGCGATCCAAGCACGGAGATGGAAAACGAGGCAAAGG
This sequence comes from Papaver somniferum, assembly GCF_003573695.1. NCBI lineage: Eukaryota > Viridiplantae > Streptophyta > Magnoliopsida > Ranunculales > Papaveraceae > Papaver > Papaver somniferum. Next base: position 30,807,208 of record NC_039362.1, on the reverse strand, counting down.
AAGAGAAGAATTTATGGATAAGGTCTACACAAAGTTAAACACAACTTTCTCTCACATCCTAAGCAAGGAGGGAGCAAAGCCAGGCTTTCCTTACCTTAATACTAGGGGAAAGCAACCAGAAAAGACAAAGGAGTCTAAGGAGTACTGTGTGTACCACAAATACTATGGACATACTACTGATACATGATACCACCTGCGCAACGTGATCCAAAGATTCATCGACGAAGGTAAATTCATGGAGTACGTACAACTGCAGCCAACGGAGACTGGGGAGATCCCAAAGAAAAGGGTAGAACTACCTCAGGATGACAAATACATCAACATAATCACCTTCTCCAGCGGAGGTCAAGAAGAAATGCTCGAAGATATCCCCGAGTTAGCTCGAAACAGAAAGAAGATTGAATCCTATGAAGTGTTCAAGCTAAGTGGACCACCCACTAGCACTTGGGAGGACTGGATGGCCACGCCATTAACCTTTTCAACAAAGGACGTCAACCAGGAGGTTGAAATGCACAACGATCCACTAGTGATCACTCTTCCAATACATGGACGGAACGTTGCGAAGGTCCTTGTGGATGGGGGCAGTTTGTTAAATGTGATATTTTACGAACCCTACCTACACATGGGTTTGATATTTGAACAAATGGATTCTTCCACTTGCACAATATATGGTTTTAATGGAGCATTCTCAAGACCGAAGGGAGAAATCGTCTTGCAGGTACACGCAAGACCCTTAGTAACCAGTACACGCTTCTGTGTGGTGGACGCACCTTCGCCCTACAACGTAATCATGGGCAAACTATGGGTCCATCGACTACGAGGAACAACTTCGACGTACCACCAGTACCTACGCTTTCCTACACCTATGGGTGAAATGGAAATCAAAGGCGACCAACAAGACGCAAGGCTATGCAATCTAGCAGAAATCAGACTCAACGAAGAAAGAACTGCTACTCAACAGCATGAAAGAAAGAGACATAAGGAAAATACCAAGCAAGTACAGGACGCAGCCTCCTCAGTACCCAAAGCCGTCTCCGACCCGGAGACAAGCACCTCCGCTGCTCCAGGCGCAGATGTCTCCGCCAAATGACAATTACAGAAAAACACTCCTCAAATCTGCTCACTGGTAGAACCAACAAACAAAATCAACATCGAGACGTAGGCAGAACCAAAGATGCTCAACATCGGAACTTTGCTTGATGAAGAAGAGGAGGTGCAACTACAAAGGCTACTAAAATAATACACAGATGTCTTCGCATGGTCAATGGAAAACATGCCAGGAATCGATCCGAATTTGGTCTCACACCACCTTCGGCTCAGACCGGAGATACCACCGTTCAAACAACGCATACGTAAAGTGGCAGACATCTACCACGAAGGGGTGGAAAAAGAGTTACAAAAGTTACTTGCAGCTGGATTCATACGAGAAGTCAAATATCCCACTTGGATATCAAACATGGTCATTGTTCCTAAGAAGAACGGAGGTGTACGCATTTTCATCGACTTTAGCAATCTCAACAAGGCGTGCCCCAAGGACAGCTATCCACTGCCAAATATTGACCAGCTGGTCAATGCAACCGAAGGCCACCAAAGGCTATCCTTCATGGATGGATACTCATGCTATAACCAAATAGCCCTTTCGGAAGAAGATCAGGAGCATACTACGTTCTTTACCCCACGAGGCCTGTATTGCTATGCAAAGATGCCTTTTGGACTAAAAAACGCGGGGGAAACATACCAACGATTAGTAGACAAAATCTTCAAGCCATGGATAGGAAAAATGCTGGAGGTCTACGTAGACGACATGCTCGTCAAGAGCAAAGAAGCAAAAAACCATCTCTCGGACCTAAGGGAGATATTTGAAGCCATGAGGAGCTACCACATGAAGGTGAACCCGGACAAATGTACGTTCAGAGTTACCATAGGAAAATTCTTGGGTTACTTGGTCACCAAGCGAGGAATCGAAGTAGACCCTGAAAGGGTCAGAGAAATAATGGAGATGCCATCTCCACAAACCCTAAAAGGAGTGCAAATACTAAATAGAATTTTAGCTTCCATGGGAAGATTCATATCAATATCATCAGATAAATGCAAAGCAGTTTTTGACACACTAAGGAAAAGAAGCAGGTTCACATGGACCGAAGAGTGCGAACAAGCTTTTTGCAAGATCAAAGAGTACTTAGTATCAGTACCCATCTTGCAGAAACCGGAGCCAGGCGAAATACTCACACTATACCTAGCAGCAACAAGCTACGATGTGAGCGCAGTGTTGGTACGAGACCAAGGGCAAGGAGAAAAGCCCGTATACTACATCAGCAAGACACTCAGTGCAGCGGACCGTAACTACACCAAGGTGGAACAACTCATATATGCCTTAGTAGTGGCAACACAAAAGCTAAGAATATATTTCGATGCAAACACCATCCGAGTTTTCACGAAGGCTCAAATAAGTCAAATCGTCGACAGCACGGAGAAGATTGGAAGAGTGGCAAAATGGAATGCCATGATCAAATAATTTCACATAATCTTCGAAACCAGGAAAGCGGAGAAATCACAAATCTTAGAAGACTTCTTAGCAGACCTACCTATGAATGACAAAGCTGAGATAGACGACATCCCAGGTATGGAGGAAGACAAGATGGAACCAGAGGATCTCTTGGAACCACGGAACTCACGAAAGTGGGAGATATTCGTAGATGGCTCTTCCAACGGAGAAGGCGCCGGTATAGGGATCGTGATAACAACCCCTACTGGATACCGACTCATCTATGCATTCAGGTTAGAATTCGAATAATACACTAACAACATCACGGAGTATGAGGCAGTCATACACGACCTACGCTTAGCACAGGAGTTGGGCTTATCAGATGTCCGTTTGACTAGTGATTCGCAATTGGTCATTAGACAAATAGAGCTCAAATACCAAACTTTGTATCCGATACTATCTTCGCATCTAAAGCTAGCACATGAGCATGCGTCAAAGATCAACAAGGTCATATTCAGACATGTCTGCCGAAAAGATAACATACACGCAGATGCCTTGGAATTTATATCATCAATGCTGAGAGACAGAAACACTACCTCAGTCCAAATTGGGAGAATTTATGAACCTTCGATAGAAGGACTAAGCTCAGACACTGAAGAAACCTTAGTCGTCCAAACAAGGGCCATGGCGGAAGCAGAAAAAGAAAAAGAAAAAGAAGATGAAGCGATGGGAGAACCAGATAACGAAGCTGGTGAGTCTGATAAAGATCAACCCACGTTAGATGAAAGCAACAAAGACGAAGCTGAAGAAGATTGGAGAATCCCAATTCACCAGTACCTTGATAAAGGTACCTTACCCGCAGACGTCAAAAAAGCTCGAAAACTCGAATCAAAGGCAGCAATGTACAGCCTAGAGACGGGATACTGTATAGAAGGTCATTTCTTGGACCTTTGATGCGATGTCTCTCACAAACCGAAGGTAAAAGGATACTGCATGATATACACATCGGAGAAGCTTGCAATCATAGCGTAAAAAGATATTTGGCAATCAAAGCCAAAATGCAAGGATACTATCTGCTAAGCATGGACGAAGATGCGAAGAATGTAGCAAGGCGTTGTGAAATATGCCAACGCTATGCTAGGAAGATTAAAGCGTCGTCGATGGAGATTAACTCGGTCATCATCCCGTGGCCATTCGCCAAATGGGGAGTTGACATTGTTGGACCCTTGATAGAGGGGACATCAAAAAGAAGATACCTTATCGTAGCTACGGATTATTTCACCAAATGGGTGGAAGCAAGGGTTTGGCAAGGATTAGGGACACATATGTCTTTAAATTCTTGTTTGAGAAAATCATCTGCAGGTTCGGGATACCAGCCGCCATAGTCTCTGACAATGGCAAACAGTTGGAAGGAAAGAACATAGACATGCTCTTCAACACCTTCAATATTCAGAAAAACAAGTCTACTCTGATATATCCAAAAAGCAATGGACAAGCGGAGGCCACTAATAAGACGATAGCAATGAAATTAAAAAAGAAGATGGGGGCATACAAGAAAAGATGGTGCGAGCAGCTGCACAATGTTCTTTGGGCCTACCATACTACTAGAAGGGCATCCACGGGAGAAACTTCGTTCTTACTAACCTACGGAGCCGAAGAAGTCATCCCAACGGAGATAATACTGCCAACAACGAAGACAGAGGAATGGGAAAAGAAACTGATTACATATCTTATGCTGGAAAAGATTGATAACCTTGAAGAAAGGCGGGAAGTAGCTCTACAAAGGATGGTAAACTACCAACGAAGGCTGGCTCGTGAATACAACAAACGGGTAATTCCTAGAAACTTTGTGGTCAAAGAATACGTACTACGTCAAATAACACCATATCAAAGGAAGAAAGAGTGGGGGAAGCTAGCTCCGACATGGGACGGACCCTACATTATACACGATATTGCGGGAAAGGGTTCATACTACTTAAGAAATCTCAAAGGGGAAGTATTGCAACACCCTTGGAATGCAATGTACCTAAAGAAGTATTACCCGTAAGAGAATGGTTATCACTCAGGAGAAGAAGGGAAGGGTAAATAGCCCGCCATGTTCTATCCCTGATCAAAGGTATTACAAATTAATCAATGAAAGAAACTTTTTGCTAAGAAAGAGTGCATGTTGATTAAATACAAATTGGGTTAGAAAAGACACCCTCCGTCAGAATTGACGATGAGGCAAGGCACGGCATAACTGCGCATATGTAAATCTCGGATCCTAAGGGAAAATTGAGTCCAACTGAAAGGAAAATAATAAGCAATATATCCCACAAAGAGAGATACCTTGTCGAAGTAAAGCAACAATCGCGCTGAACGCGTAGGGTTACATGAAAATTATTACTCACGTAGGAGCCCTCGCCACCACGGTACCTTCTGTCCAAAGGATACTTGGGGTAGGATGATGAATGTTCCACCAAAGGTTAAAAACACCTTAGCACCTTGTGATGAGTCGAATGTGCAAACAATTAGACATAATACGTCTATATATAATAATAAAGGTACTAAAATAAGTACTACCAAAGTAAAACTAACACATATCAAAGTTGTAGATGACGAAGGTTCAGAAAATAACGAAGCATTGTTTCAGCGAAATGAGACAACAAAGGCCCCTCAGCTGGGGGCACAATACATCAAAGGAGTTTGGTTGAAAACAAGGTCATCATATCACAATCAAGGGTAAGGAAGGCGAGGGAAGACAACACCCTCAGCTTGGAGCTCAGCCTCCGCAAAAGCATTGTTAATACAGTCAATGGCATAACGCTTGAACTGTGCCTCCATTTGGGAAGCTTGCGCCGCTAGGTCCGAAGCCGATTTCTGACGAAGATCCCTAATCTGAGCGCTAAGCTGATCATTAGCTTGCTGAAGCGCCTCAGCTTTAAACTTAGCAACAACATCAAACTGGTGAGATATCTCCAGATGAGATATCTGGCCCTCAAGGCGGTTAATCTTGGCGTTAGCACCCACCAACTGCTCTTGGAGGCCTGCAGACACAAAGGGTATCAACAACAAGAACAAGGATGATACAAAGGATGCTACGGAAAAAATAATTGTCCTAAGCTACCTTCGGCATGACTAAGGGACTCTTCTAAACTATGTTGAGCCTTAGCAAGGTCTACCTCAGCCGCATCAAGGTCTTCCACAAGGGTATCCCTCTCCGTCCGAAGATCATCAACATCTATCCGGAGCGAAGCATTCTCAGAGGATAAAACTTGGTACACATTCTCTAACTCTTCAAACCTTGTTACTAAGGATGCATGAGACATGGAAGAAGGCACGGAGCTGACATCAATAAGTTTGTTCTTAAGAGAACATACCTCAGAAGTTAAAACATTACGCTCTGCAGTAACCTTAGCTAAAGAAGCACAAACAGCTTCAAAATCGGCATGATATTTCTTGCTAATAATTTTTTGGGCAGAGAGACACTTCTCGACTAAGGAAATATCCTCCTTTTGCTTTAAAATGAGACTCTCCTTCAAGCAAAGGGCTTCGTCACACTCCTCACGAAGCGAAGCCATCTGCTTCACTAAGTCTGCATTATGAGCGGACTCAAGGGAAAGCTGGGCCTCATAATGAACAGTTACGTTCATTAGCCTATCAGACTTCTTTTGATAATACCAAACATCGGAGGTTAACTTGGCTACTTGATCTCGAAGACATCTAAGTTCACTAGAGCTGACGGTTGGCAGACGAAGGTTGTCTTAGGACTATGCAACCAGAAAGTAAAGAAAAAAGCTAAAGAGAAGAAGAAACAAACCTATGGCTTTAGAAGACTCGGAAGCTAAGACAACATCAGCATATTTGTGACCATCCTCGGCAACCTTAGCAGCATTATTAGATCTCTCAAGAGCCAATAAACAAGCTTCCAGAGATCTCTGGGTTTTCCTCAGATCATCCTCCAACGAAGATATCTTAGCAGCAGAAGTAGCATCACTCGAAGAAGGCTGCTAAGCAACGGCAAGAGCATACTCTTGACGAGCACGTTCCAGCAGGGCACTCAAATGAGTGCATTTAGCCCTATAAACCTTGAATAAGTTATAACCAACATTGATCTGCTTGCAAAGCTGCAAACAAAGGAGTATAAAGACGGACGAAGGATCATATTAAGAGAAAAAACGATAAGGTAAGAATCACTTATTGAGAACACTGAAAGACGTGGGAGGAAGTTAGCGTAGGTATCCATGAAAGCCTCCATCTCTTGGATGCTACCCCTACGGATCTCACCAAAGCTCTGACTGGAGCGGAGACAATCAAGGTCAAAGAACAAATCTTTGGCAGCACGATACTGGGAAGATAACACGTCCAGTTGTGAAGCTATCTCGAAAGAACCACCAAGATGATGATGATCAAATCCAACAGAAAAGGGACCCTTGGAATCCCGCAGGATGGCCTCAAGAATAGCGTTATCGGAACTACCCAAGATCAAGCTCTCCGACAACCTACCTTGGCTAGATTCAACGGCAACTCCCTCGTTTTTTTGAACATGAACAAGGGGCACGACTGTTGAACCCTCACCACGACGAAAAGATGGCATGGTGGAAGAGCTAGGAACAGAAAGAGGAGCTTGAGAGCCGCCCAAATCTATGTCACCGGCAGAAGGAAGATTACCCAGTCCGGTCCAATCTGGTGACGAAGGTGGGGGTCCAACAACTTTGCTAGTGGGGGCAGTAGAAACAGACTGAGCACTCCCTAGTGAAGTAGGAACAACATTGAAGGAGAAGTTGGTTAGTGAAATCACAACCTTCTTCTTCTGCTGAGAATCTGAGCTACCAGCCCTCACCGTGGGGGTAACAACCTTAGAAAACGAACCACTTGATTGAAGGGAGGTAGCAGGAGACGAAGGGAGACTCTTAGAAGCCACAACAGCAGCAGGAATAGCGGGCAAAGCTTTGCTAGGAGCAGAAAACGAAGGCATCTTCAAGGATAACGTAGGTGCATGGGCTTGAACGCTAACGGGATCTACTAGCTGAGCACCAGTACCAACAAGAAGGTTCTCACCCTCAACTGAAGCATCTCAGACGGGGCTAGGCTTATCTTTGGCAAAGTCCTCCTCAATATCATCCAAATGAGGACTAAGGCCAGTATCCTCGATATCCTCCATGTCTTCGTCATCGGGTCCCTCACCAGCAGCCTTGTGATCATCATCCAAAGCATCAAGATCAATCACGGTCTTCAACTTACCCTTCCTCTGGGAAGACTGTAAAGAAACACATGTGTCAGCTAAGAATCGGGGGCAAGGTACTAAGGAACTTACAAGCACAAAGGTATGATAATGATCCTTACCTCCGCAGGCGTTTCAACCAAAGCCTTTCTCTTCCTAGTCCTTGTGGCGACAGAATTACCAGCAGAGCCTGGAGCATTCCCAGCAGAAGAAGCAGGGGCAGATTGCAAAAGAAGACCATCAGAACAAAGATATCAAAGCAGATAAAGATATCTAAGCAGACGAAGATATTAATAGCAAAGGTACCTCATGAGAAGCAGCAGGATTAAAAATCCAAGGTTGATACCCATCATACTTCTTAGGCAAATAACGAGATGAACAAGGGACTGCGGGGTCCGCAGTGGTGAAACCATAAGCCCAATGACCAACCACACGAAGAGGAGTACGAGTCCAACGATCATCATGATCAAGACGAATGCGGTCAGACTTTGAAAGGAAGCCTAGCAGAATAAGGGATGGTAGTCAAACCAGTCTTATCAATCTCCTCCAGCAAGCGAAGCCTATTACCCTCCCTAATCTGCCTAGCAGTAACATGAATACGACGAGGACCAACACTCCAAGGAAGAAGGTTGCTTTTTTGAATAGCATCAGCATACGTAGCATTGAAGTTGGCAGGGGTATAGTCCTCCTGCTTGGATATCCCTTCAACAAAGAGGTCATAAGACTTCAAAGTAGTCTTTCCCTTGCTACGATACCAGCTTTCGCGAAGGGCACGCCAGTAATTACCAGTATACTGGTAAATTCCTCGGACCTGAGTCTTGTTTTCCGGGTCATCCTGGTGGACAAGACGTCATAATAGAAAGGATCCTTTTTACTATATAGAGGAAGAAGCATACCTGCGGCCAATTGGCCAACACTAATCAAAAGATTATTCTCATCATAAGGGAAATCCCGAATGTGAGACTCAGTGAGAACATCAGGGCCATTGACGAAGAAAATCTCGAATTTATGAAGGCGAAAAGACTTGGTAATCTCATCAATAGACAAATGAGCAAAGATGTCCTTGTCACGCAGTTGGAGCCTATGAAGCTCATAGTGAGGAGGAGGAGGAGGAGGTGGAAGATCCTCGATAACAAATTCCTCCTCAGCGACCGTAGCCACCTCAGTACCAGCAGGCACCTCAGAATCCTCAGGAGGAGGAGATGGCATAGCATCAGGATGATCCATTCGCGGAGGAGGATCAGTCGATGAAGATATATTTGGACCCTTACGCGTAGGTTTCTTTGGAAACCTCATGATGCCTAACACCAGCAGGAAGAACATCTCCATCAACAATGGCAGAAGAAGATTGCAATTCATTTGAAAGTGAATTGGGGGCAAAAAACCGATGAAATTTGGGCCCGGGTTTCACTTAACCAACCAAAGGGGACAGTCTAAACATATCATGGGAGGAAATCAAAAACCTTTGATCACGTGATCAAAGTTGCAGGCGAAGAACTATCATACCGAAACCATCATCAAAAATAAAAATGGAACAAAAACCAAGTTCCCATACAGCGTAAACAAGCAAAAGAAAGCAGGAATTCTCACATGCAAGCATAATAAACAACATCAATAAATCTTCTAGTCCGAAAACGATACAACAGGGGAAAGCATGGAGAAAATCAAGACCAAATACATGTATCACTTACTTTGTATGATCGACACAGTGGAGCCAAAGCACGCGGAGAATCGAAGGAAAAAGGGGAGCAGTTAGCAGCAAAAGAGTATCTCAATAAAAGGGATAGAGAGCGACAGTTTGAAGAAGAAGAGGAAAGGGAGTTAATAAAATTCCCTTCTCTGTGTTCCCCTCTTATAGGCGGCTGGAAAATACAAAAAATTTGGATGTCTCGAAATTCAAGGGGAAGTTATTGCATGAAAGGACATGTAGGGACCACCCAATCGGTACGTGCAAAATTGGCGGCGTAACGGAAGTTTTCTTCCACTTCTACCAAACGGTAGAAGATGAAAGAAAAGGGGCAAACTGTGAATACCAATATTCTGTGGAGCACGTGTCACGATCTTAGTGGTCGCATATATACCTAACTGTGTAGCCTTCGTAAACAGAGAAGCCTGAGTAACAAGGGATACCTCCGCATATCTACTTTATCTCATCCCAAGAAAGAAGGCGTGAACGGTCAAGATAAGGAAGGAAAAAGCCTAGTCTATATAGAGTCAGCTGGCGAGGGGACAGAGGTAGATGACACATCCAATCAGCATTAAATGCTCAAATCTCTTATCTACACGCATGAATCTAGGCACGGGGAGAGAGAAAGCGTGGCAGAACCCGGTTGGCGGAAGCTGGCGGTGAACGAAGGAACAACCTGTACTAAGGTTGGGTAGTTCCAGAAGAAACGTGGGCCAGCTGAGGTGGCGAAATATAACTAGAGAAAGTACGCGGTGGACGAAGGTACCGTTGGTACGAAAGGTATATCAGCAGATGATGGACCCAGAGGCAGCAAAGATATACCTGGAGCAAGAGGTGCTATAAATATCAAGCTTCACCAACAAACTAAAGGCATTCAATATCTAGGACAGAAGATCTAGTCTTAAGCTTATACCTATTTAATGTTTAGAACTTAAGTATTTACTTCCACTTGAGTTCTCTTTATTACTTTGGGAAGCATTTAAGATCTTTGTAACCACCACAACTTAATACAAAAACAAACACTCATTACCCCGTGGATGTAGACAAATGTCGATCCACGTAAATCTCTTGTGTCTCATGATAACTTAGAATCTTTTACATTATACTTGTGTTCTTCGTTGTTATTGTGATCTTAGATATCATTTATTACTTGGCAATATCGGTTCAACGGAGGTATCAATACTACTTAGTATCATATCCTCAGAGCTGTATACATTACGTAGACTACGAGAAAACGAGTAGTCACATCTGCAAGATACTCTGGTCAAAGACAAGTGATCCAAAGTCATGCAGAGGCATTAATCGGGCGAACAAAGCCTTTTCTCTCTCTCCAATACGAGTCACAGCTGACCACAGAGAGATTCAGATCCGTTAAGAAAATCTTCGTAGAGATTTTGATCCGTCTACAAAATCTCGGAGAGATTCAAATCGCTCTGCAAAATCTCGGAGATATTCGAATCTCTCTGCAAAATCTCGGAGAGATTCGAATCTCTCTGCAAAATCAGAGACTCAAATCTCTCTTCAAAATGTCGGATAAATTCAAATCTATTTGCAAAATTTCGGAGAGATTCAAATCTCTCGGGAAATCTTAGACAAGGATGAATATTCGCTATAGTAGGCACGAGCCTCGTGTAGGAATCGAGTCTCCTTTTCAGACTCTCCACACGAATTCTAAGGCATCCTATGCCTTTTCATGTAACTCATCCTAGTCATTATTACAAATCGGAGAATATCTCTCTATCTTGGCCAACTCGTCTAAAGAGAAAATTTCTCTCCCTCAACACATCATCACAAAGGCTGACTCAGCTTCACACAAATGGGGGGATAACAATTAGGGTTTTGGTCTGGCGGTTTACGACACGTGTGAGAAATACCCGACCCATTTCTCACTGCAGAAGAGAGTAAAGGTGGTGGAATCATGATATAAACTCAACCTAGTTTATCTCTATTCCTGAAGAGACGGGAGAATTGCTCCGCACGGCAGGAAAAGCAATCCTTATCTTCATCGACTTGAGATTAGAGAATTCAACTCTAAATAGGTCCTCTATTTCTCCAAGCTAACAAAAATCTTTCTCATAACCTCTCAGAGCATTTCTTCTTTAAACCCTAGAATTCTATGATCTGTCTCTTTATTTGCTTCCCTCCCTAAGATCATACCTAAACCTCCATCCCTGTAACTGAAGCAGCCTTTGAACGGCCGCTGTGCGTGGTTTAGGCGAAGACTGTTCGTGCTCAACCTCCCGAAACTCACTTTCAAAACCCTAGAATCCCATCTCTATCCGCTCACCAATTTTAGGTAAATACACTTTCCAACCATCAACCATAATTGTGCAACATGTATCTTCCCAAAAACTTCGAAAACTTTCCACAAATAATTGCACTTCCTTTATGCTAGCTCTTAATAAATGAGTGTGAATGTCATTATATGTAGGGGCCTTATATCCAGGACCAATTGCATCCACTGCGTCTAGCATAAGCTGAAAACAGTACGAGTTTATAACATTAAATGGGATACAAGCATCATACATCCAAGTAGCAACAGCTAAATCCGCTTATTGCTTTACTTCTTTGCTCGGAAGCGCATTTCTAATAGATGGTTGAGAACCAGGAGTAGTTCGAGGCGTAAAATATGAATCTATCCCCATTCTTGGTTGGCTAGCTCCCATATGCACCGATGCCTTCTTATTTCCTCCATTTCTGTTTGAATTTGTGGGTACAAAAGTTCGCGCAGTCATTGGAACTTCTTCAATTTCCTGAACTTCAGTATCATCTTCTTGATGTTGCACATGTAGATCAAAGTCACTGACGCCAAGCTCATTTCCATCCTCACTTTCTCTTTTTCGCTTCTTGTAGATGATTCTTTTAACAACTCATGCATTCTGGGTCGAACATCTTGAGTTACTCTTTTACATGGTGCAACTTCCCTTCTTTTCCCGACAAGATGTTGTTTAAGCCTATTAATTCCACCACCTGTTATCTTTTTCCGACAAACCAAACAGGTTATAGACTTTTGAAAATCCGAGGGTACCCAAATATACCTCAAGCTAAAACTTTTCCTTCATATAAGTCCTTTCTCCGAAAGTGATTGTCTATGGACTGAGTCGAGACAATACAACAAATCGGTTCACACTTCGTGTGATCGTCTATGGATACGAGATTGAGACAATACAACAACGAAGTATGTTTACTTGGTACAAAGGTTCGGACTTAACCAAACTCAATAGGATTTCTTATCAAGTAAATAGGAATTAACGTTTATGTAATTTACTTTAATTATAATAAAACAACTATAATGCGTAAATATAAAGTAAATGACACAATAAGATTTTGTTAACGAGGAAAACCGCAAATGCAGAAAAACCCCGGGACCTTATCCAGAATTGAATACTCTCAGGATTAAGCCACTATACAAAATAAACCAACTTCGTATAGTTGAGACCAAGCAACTAAACCTATGTTCATCTAGTTCCGTTTGTATTCCCACTCCTCCGACCTGTAAACAAGTCACGTACTTGGACCAATTCCTTTGGTTCGTATTCCAAAGACTAAAGGAACAACAAATCTATTTGGTATCAACTCTCTTCAACCAAGTGATATGAGTTGGACAAAGTCTCTTCTGTTTATCTTAACATAAACTCCTTTGCCAGGATCCAAGATCTATCTTATGTTCAATCACCAAAAGGTAATCGTTAAGATTTTGCAACCAATACCTTTAATCCCAAGGAAACGTATTGATGCCGATCTACACAACTATTTTATCAAAATACCACAAGGATAAATCGATTATAGTTGGATCCTCTTTTACCGAAACAAGTATCGTGCACACCAAAGATTTATATAACCAAGTCAGAAATCTTCTATCTCTTCTTTGTCTTCAAATCTTCTTAGATCTTCAATAAACACCTGCACACAACTACTTGAATCTCTTGTGATCAATCACACACAGAACGGAGTCTGTTAAAAATGGATTATCACAAGATCGTCTTTAGCACTAACAAGAGTCTAAAGATCCCTATCGAAACCTTGAACTAGTTTGAGTGAATCTTATATCAGAAGAGAAGATTCTCAAGCATAAACAAACTAGGTGCAATCAAAGTTCAACCACCGTTAGTCAATCAAATCAATATGAAAACAAAAGATAAACCGTAATTATCTAGTTTCCCACCAGCGGTACGCGCTAGAGCTTCTCATCCCAAAGAAGACTTTAAACTGAGCGGCCGTAAGAGATTTCGCCTAATTAGGTTACTCTTCTCTCTGAATAGGCGGCTTCACTAGTAACAGTACAACAGAGGAAGTTTACTGTCACGAAGGATTAGTTTGCTAGAAAGGCAAACTTCAAGTATTTATAGACAAGCAAGTTTGGACACCAAGGAATTTACAAAACCGAAAATATTCTCAAGATATTCTATAATAATTTCCATATTCGGTTTTCATAATTCCTGAGAATGCTCTGTCCAAAATAATGATCGAAAAATCTCCTTGGAAAATCTTTAACTAGCAAATGCACATTACTAATTCTTATTTTCCATATATAATTAAAAACCTTAATTAAAAGATTCTTAACTTATTTAATTTCGATCCTGGGATTTACTTCCTTCTTAGCCGTTAAGAAATATCTTTGAACAATAAAAAATATACGCATTACTGCATGTGTTCAAAGTTTGTCGACATCCTTTCTTTGTAAGTCCTCTTTCATACTTACTCACTTAAAACTGATTTACCACACTTCCAAACAAGTTTAGAATTGGTTCATATGACTTTCAAGAGCTATGCAATTGATTAAGAACTTCTCAATCAGAAATCATGGGTTTAACGGTTCTACCAAAACAAGTTTCGGTTCTACCTCCATGTGAGTATTGTGCATAGTCACACTAGCTTCCCAAAATTCGGTTGACTAGGTACTAGGATCGGTTCCCCACATATATATGGTATCTAACTCATATGTGTTGCACATGTCCATAGGATCGGTTCCCCTTTGCCTAAAAACGTGTTGCACATGTCCATAGGATCGGTTCCCCTTTCTGCTATAAACCTTGCTGCACCCCATACAAGGATCGATTCCCCTTTGTGATGTGTTGCACCTCTTACTAGGATCGGTTCCCCTTTACCTAGTGTTAGTCCTTACAAACTATACAAACTCGATCATACCAACATGTGATTACTTAAGACCGGTTTCACTAATGAAAGTCATACAAATACAAAAGTCAGGACTCATGTGAATAGTTTTACCAATAACACAAACAAGTCATGAGCGGTTATACTAATCACACATATTGGTCGTTCATAAGATATGCAATGAAGAACATCCCCAATAACGCCTGGCGATTTCCTTTTCGGTTCACAAACAAAGTTCATGAACTTAATTCCTTAAAACACATGTATCAACATTGTTTCCTAAGATGAAATCCTCATATCATACCCATACATAATCACAATAGCATTCATATGATTATGTTGATGTCTTATCTACAAAGTTTAATGGTTAAGCAATAAACTTCGTATTAAATTCCTTAATATTATGTCTATCTAGAGTGTTCATGCTTCGCAGTTTTGTTTTCAATATGCACGACTTGAAAGATATGTTAGGGAATGAAACAGTTCAAGTCATATATTACTAACCTCAAGTGGAAGGATGATGTTGTGGTTGTAGCTCCGTACTTCTTCACTTCTTCAAGTCTTCCCGATACTTGTAATGTCTCATATCCTAATACTTTCAATCTAGCCTATACGAAGTTGACTCTAGTACATTTAATCAAGCGACACTTAAATGAGTTTTGATTCACTAAAATATGACAACCAAACTTGACATATCAACACTTGGTTTGCTCAACCGAGCTATGCTCTAACAATCTCCCCCTTTGTCAATTTTAGTGACAAAACTCTTACAATCATATGGATAAACAAATTACAAGAATTCATTACACATACACTTGATTCCCAAATTCAACAACACATAACCTGCATACATTCAATCCTTAAAAATGCAACAGCTGTTGACATTATAATAACAAAGCTCATACTCCCCCTAAAGGTGAGATAGGTAGATTTGCAGTCCTCACGTCTTTGTTATACCAAATCATATGATATGTTACTCCCCCTTAGTCTGTGCTTTTCCTCATTCGTTAGATAAACGTTCAAGCACCATTGTCCTCTTCCCTAGTGACACCAACATCACTTGTTTACTCCATATATTTCTCCCCCTTTTTGTCACAAAATGACAAAGAAACGAAAAAATAAAGGACAACACGAAAAGGATCTTACAAATCTCAAAATAGACCTGCAACCTGTTGAGTCAAGCACGAGGATTCCACACACCATTTTTGATAACTAATATCAAAACTGAAACTACAAAGTAATTATGTTTTGATATGTTATCATGGAAACAATTGCCTGAAGCAATTTTCCCAACTAGTTTAGCAAACCAAAAATCAACTAATCACATTAGTTCCTTCGCTAAACCGATTGTATAAATACAACCGCTTCATTCGATAAGACCAAAAAAAAAGATAAACTCTATTTTTCTCATCAGGTACTAATTATCCATATCACTTAGACCTTTAAATTTTAAACAAGCCAAATACTAGGTTAGTTAACTAGCATTTCCTTGTTTAGGCATTCGATTAGACTTGAATAACCGAAACCTCCACTTTGATAAGTCTAACTAAGATAAGAATTAACTTAGTTTATCTTATCCGGAATCGAATTGCACTAAACAACTCATCCCGTCAACATATTATTTTGTCAAGCCATAAATAATTCATACAAACCAAAACAAATCAACTTGCATAATTATTCACCTCAACCGGAAGCAATTGAAACAACATAAACATTAAAGCACTGCAATTGTACCGTAAAATTTTGTAAGCCTAAACGATTGATACCACACAACAAAGTAAGATAACAATAGTTTTTATTAACCGGAACCAATTGAATCACACACACATCCATACCCACATAATGGAATAAAAACATCTTGTACCGAAATTTTGTCAAGCAAAAGAAAAAAGATATAAGCAATAACATTAGGCTTTTCTTAAACAGGAAAAAATTAACTAACAAGATTGTTACCTCAATTTCGCATCCAACTTCTCCAATATGATCGCATCTTCTTCTTCCAGGGAGAATTGATATCGAAATACCATTATGTTGTCATCCTTATGCAAAAACAAAAGAATAACAACAACCAACCTTTACCAGAGAAAGTTTGAAAATCGTTTTTTAACTATTGCAAGCAAAAGTTAAAAACCTGCGAAACACATATGCTTTTATGCTAAACCAAAACCGATTCAACATATTGTGATTTTTTCACATATTGTTTCTATCAGAACCCCTCATGATCCTTTGATAAAGCCTACCAACATGGGTTAGAACTTAATCCTGCTAAATCAAAAAGTCACTCAAACCATAAGGGTTCACACCATATTATGAGATCGAATATCAAGGTAATAAAACCGAAATCAAACATCCCATAAACACACATAGCAATAAGATAAAAGCATTTAAGCACATGCTATGTAAACTGAAAACTATCACAAGAAAAATTACCAATCAAATAATTTTATTCATAATAGACTTAATAAAATCAATGAAAGAAATCAAAAATTGATGTCTATTCTTCCGGAAGATTTTTCAAAGATCATCTTCAATATCCTCAATTTTTCAGGATCTTCATCAACAACATATCGACTGATATCTCGGATTCTGCACATAATACCTTGATTATGTTCACAGACTAAAGCATTAACATTCCGATTAATATTCCGAGCGTACTCCCCACTACCGATTCCAAGATTGATCAGCTTTCTTTGGTTACAGATAACAGTTCTTAGTAGTGCTGCATGTCTATGATGAGTCTCTATGGTACTGAGGAGAACTTGACGAAGATTGATAATATCAATCTTAGCGTCCAAACTGTTTTGGACAAGAAGATTAGTAACATCTTCCTTTTCATTTCTGTATCTTCACAACCAGATTTCTTGAAGGTATCATCAAGATGAACTGTTTCCTTGGAGGTCATTCCACTCAGAGCTTTCAGAAGTTTTGCTTGAGATCTGGTTTGAGAATACATCCTTTCGCATAAGTTTTTCAAACATGCTGAGTACATATACTTGAAATACCTTTAACACATACCAAACATAGATATCAGCCTTAAATAAATAATACTGATCAGATTTGAAAAGATTTTCAAATCTAATGTGTTATCCACTTTTTCTCAAAAAGAGATTATCTTCAAAATCGGTATCAAGAGATACTTCAGACAACTGCTCAGATTCTTGTTACACGAGTTGTTGTAAGACAACCTTTCTACACATAAGGATAGTAAAGCATACTTAAGGTAGATCGTATATTCTCTCTATGTTGAATAAGAGATATTGGTAGGAATCTGAATGCCCAGGTATATGTGCTTCCTTACATCCGAAGATTGGGCAAGGTAAGGATGCACATTATAACGCGATTAAGCATTAAGGTGAGTATCTACCTCATCAAGTCCCTTTTTAGAAGATACATCTTCCTTTTCTTGGTTTTTGAACCCCTCCTCTTCATTAGGAAATTTTTTAAATGTAATATCTTCAACTATGTCCTGAGCCCAGGATGGAATGTTCTCTGAACTAGAACCCGTGTTATCAAGGTTTTCCATTCGACAAATTGCTAAGGTCTCTTGCTCTAGACATTCTATATGTCCTCTTAAGGTATCCATTCCTTGTTGGAAATAATTTTCTAAACATTTGTTTAGATATACCTTTTGACATGTTCTTGTAAGAAGATCTTCAATGAGGACCTTATTCCTTATTTGTGAATGCTCCAGCTAATGAGTAAGCATTTCACACTCTGTAGCCTGCTGATGAACTTTGTTGCATAAGTCCACTTTTTGTTCCTTGCAATCAATAAGATTGTTTTGAAGACTGAGTGCAAATCGTTTTTCTTCACAAATTATTACATTCATTTGAACAATAAGTTCTATGACATCGTCTAGACTGTCAATAGTCTTTCCCTTTTCTGAAAAGTGTTGGACATGTTTGAAGAATCTCTCCATCATCTTACTAAATTTAGAACTTGGACAGACTAGTGAATCAAATCTCTTTTCAGACAATGTTTTACTAGAAATCGGAATCGAACCCGAAACAGGTTTCTTGAGTTTTGAACTCATTCCCTTTTGATCAGTGACCTGATATACAAACGAGTCATTAGTCGTAGCCTTTTTCTTTGACTTCCGAAAAGACTTTCGAGACCAATTTCCATTGACTTTCTCTGAGATGTTATTCTCATTATCTTGACATACATTAACTAAGTTCTTCATAATTTTAGCTTTACTTTTCTTATTTTGACTCATATCTTATAGGATGGATCACACCAAACACAGATTGTTAGATCTTTTCGTGTTTTCCTGCTCTGATACCAATTGAAAAGGCGAGGGTACCCAAATATACCTCAAGCTAAAACTTTTCCTTCCTATAAGTCCTTTCTCCGAAAGTGATTGTCTATGGACTGAGTCGATACAATACAAAAAATCGGTTCACACTTCGTGTGATCGTTTATGGATACGAGATCGAGACAATACAACAACGAAGTATGTTTACTTGATACAAAGGTTCGGACTTAACCAAACTCAATAGGATTGCTTATCAAGTAAATAGGAATTAACGTTTGTGTAATTTACTTTAATTATAATAAAACAATTATAATGTGGAAATATAAAGTAAATGACACAACAAGATTTTGTTAACGAGGAAAACCGCAAATGCAGAAAAACCCCGGGACCTTGTCCAGAATTGAATATTCTCGGGATTAAGCTGCTATAGTTGAGATCAAGTAACTAAACCTATAGTTCAGCTAGTTCCGTTTGTATTCCCACGCCTCCGACCTGTAAACAAGTCACGTAATTGGACCAATTCCTTTGGTTCGTATTCCAAACAGTAAAGGAACAACAAATCTGTTTGGTATCAACTCTCTTCAACCAACAAAGTCTCTTCTGTTTATCTTAACATAAACTCCTTTGCTAGGTTCCAAGATCTATCTTATGTTCAATCACCAAAAGGTAATCGTTAAGATTTTGCAATCAATACCTTTAATCCCAAGGAAACGTATTGACGCCGATCTACACAACTATTCTATCAAAATACCACAAATATAAATCGATTATAGTTGGATCCTCTTTTACCGAAAAAAGTATTGTGCACGCCAAAGATTTATATAACCAAGTCAGAAATCTTCGATCTCTTCTTTGTCTTCAAATCTTCTTAGATCTTCAATAAACACTTGCACACAACTACTTGAATCTCTTGTGATCAATCTCACATAGAACGGAGTCTGTTAACAGTGGATTATCACAAGATCATCTTTAGCACTAACAACAGTCTAAACATCCCTGTCCAAACCTTGAACTAGTTTGAGTGAATCTTATATCAGAAGAGAAGATTCTAAATCATAAACAAACTAGGTGAAATCAAAGTTCAACCACTATTAGTCAATCAAATCAATATGAAAAACAAAAGATAAACTGCAATTATCTAGTTTCCCACCAACGATACGCGCTAGAGCTTCTCAATACCAAAGAAGACTTTAAACTGAGAGGCCGTAAGAGAATTCACCTAATTAGGTTACTCTCCTCTCCGAATAGGCGGCTTCACCAGTAATAGTACAACAGAGGAGGTTTACTGTCACGAAGAATTACTTTGCTAGAAAGGAAAACTGCAAGTATTTATAGACAAGGAATTTTGGACACCAAGGAATTTCCAAAATCGAAATCTCTTACGGTCGCTCAGTTTAAAGTCTTCTTTGGGATTGAGAAGCTCTAGCGTGTACCGTTGGTGGGATAAACCGTTAGTCAATCAAATCAATATGAGAACAAAAGATAAATCGCAATTATCTAGTTTCCCACCAGCGATACGCTCTAGATCTTCTCAATCCCAAAAAAGACTTTAAACTGAGCGACCGTAAGATATTTCTCCTAATTAGGTTACTCTCCTCTCCGAATAGGTGGCTTCACCAGTAACAGTACAATAGAGGAAGTTTACTGTCATGAAGGATTACTTTGCTAGAAAGGCAAACTTCAAGTATTTATAGACAAGGAATTTTGGACACCAAGGAATTTCCAAAACCAAAATCTCTTACAGTCGCTCAGTTTAAAGTCTTCTTTGGGATTGAGAAGCTCTAGCGCGTATCGTTGGTGGGATAAACCGTTAGTCAATCAAATCAATATGAAAACAAAAGATAAACCTCAATTATCTAGTTTCCCACCAACGATACGCGCTAGAGCTTCTCAATCCCAAAGAAGACTTTAAACTGAGCGACCGTAAGAGATTTCGCCTAATTAGGTTACTCTCCTCTCCGAATAGGCGGCTTCACCAGTAACAGTACAACGGAGGAAGTTTACTGTCACGAAGGATTATTTTGCTAGAAAGGCAAACTTCAAGTATTTATAGACAAGAAATTTTGGACACCAAGGAATTTCCAAAACCGAAAATATTCTCAAGATATTCTATAATAATTTTCATATTCGGTTTTCATAATTCCTGAGAATGCTCTGTCCAAAATAATGATCGAAAAATCTCCTTGGAAAGTCGTTAACTAGCAAATGCACATTACTAATTCTTATTTTCCTTATATAATTAAAAACCTTAAATAAAAGATTCTTAACTTATTTAATTTCGATCCTGGGATTTACTTCCTTCTTAGCCATTAAGGAATATCTTTGAACAATAAAGAAAATATACGGAATACTGCATGTGTTCAAAGTGTGTCGTCATCCTTTCTTTGTAAGTCCTCTTTCATAATTACTCATTTGAAACCGATTTACCACACTTCCAAACAAGTTTAGAATTGGTTCATCTGACTTTCAATAGCTATGCGATTGATTAAGAACTTCTCAATCACAAATCATGGGTTTAACGGTTCTACCAAAATAAGTTTCGGTTCTACCTCCATATGAGTACTGTGCATACTCACGCTAGCTTCCCAAAATTCGGTTGACTAGGTACTAGGATCGGTTCCCCACATATATATGGTATCTAACTCATATGTGTTGCACATGTCCATAGGAACGGTTCCCCTTTGCCTAAAAACGTGTTACACATGTCCATAGGATCGGTTCCCCTTTCTGCTATAAACCTTGTTGCACCCCATACAAGGATCGATTCCCCTTTGTGATGTGTTTCACCGCTTACTAGGATCGGTTCTCCTTTACCCAGTGTTAGGCCTTACAAACTACACAAACTCGATCATACCAACAGGTGATTACTTAAGATCGGTTTCACTAATAAAAGTCATACCAATACAAAAGTCAGGCCTCATGTGAATAGTTTTACCAAGAACACAAAAAAGTCATGAGTGGTTATACTAATCACACATATTGGTCGTTCATAAGATATGCAATGAAGAACATCCCTAATAACGCATGTCGATTTCCTTTTCGGTTCACAAATAAAGTTCATGAACTTACTTCCTTAAAATACATGTATCAACATTGTTTCCTAGGATGAAATCCTCACCTCATACCCATACATAATCCCAATAGCATTCATACGATTATGTTGATGTCTTATCTACAAAGTTTAATGGTTAAGCAATAAACCTCGTATTGAATTCCTTAATACTATGTCTATCTAGAGTGTTCATGCTTCGCAATTTTGTTTTCAATGTGCACGACTTGAAAAATACGTTAGGGAATGAAACAGTTCAAGTCAAATATCACTAACCTCAAGTGGAAGGATGATGTTTTGGTTGTAGATCCGTACTTATTCACTTCTTCAAGTCTTCGCAATACTTGTAATGTCTCATATCCTAATATTTTCAAGCTAACCTATACGAAGTTGGCTCTAGCACATTTAATCAAGCGACACTTAAATGAGTTTTGGTTCACTAAAATATGACAACCAAACTTGACATACCAATGCTTGGTGGGTTCAACCGAGCTATGCTCTAACAACTTTTTCTAGGTCCCTGGATCCTTCTTTTCCAGTCCATACCCCCAAGAAGGGTCTGTTTTTCCTCTTCTCGTCTCCGTTTCTGACTGTATCGGTGTACCATCCGGTAGTTGTGAATTGGATGATGCCACTTAAATACTGCAATACAGATTAACTATGTGGTTTAATGAAACAACTACAATCAAAATTAAGTAAGAAAGAAAACACAATTAACTTTAGAAAAAGTGAAACATACAGTACAAACAATGGATTTGACACAAGGATCAAATGGTATAATTGTACAATAATTACAATCACATGTTAAAACTATTCAGTATTAGGCAAGAAGGTTGCAAATTGCAATAAAAGTTTCAATGTCATAGTGTCATGCTTCTACTGTTTCAATAAATTGAAGCAAATTACGGTTTATAACGAAAATAAGAACAAATCAGAAAATAAGTTCCAAAACAAATTAAAATCAGAAAATAAGTTGCAATAAATAGAAGCAAATTAGGGTTTATAATGAAATTAAGAACAAAAGAAATTCAAAAACGAAAGTAAAATCAAATGTTATAAATCATAAACACACATACCTTAGAAATTAAAATCGATCACGACAATGATTTTGGGTTTTGAGTTTCCTTCATCTTGGTTTAGGTTTCAATTTTAGATTAAGAGTCTTGAATCTTTTGATCCTCTTCATAATTGATCCTCTTATATGGGTTTCCACAACAAATTCTCTGAAAACAAGCAAAAACATAACTTCTCTATTGGAAATGGATGATTATTAATTTCTATGTTTGAAAATTGAACCTCCCCAACATGTTGAGCTTCTCGGAAAGAAGAGAAAATAAGGTTCGAGATATAGGGGAAAACAAAACTGAAAGAATTAGTAACCGGGTGAACTGGATAAAAACCAGCGGGGTCGATGGTTCTCCGGTTGGACCAGACGGTTCGACTGGGTTTTTGTTTTTTTTAACATGTTATTGGGACAAGGGTGAACCAACCCTTTTTTTCTACTGGTTCACTGGTTGAACCGGCTGGTCCGGTACGGGTTTTAAAACATTGACTCAGATATTTTGTTAGCTATCTTATTATATGACTGACCCAGTGACCCCCGGTTAAACCACCGGGTGAACCAGTTGACCCTGACCCAGTGATTTTACTGGTTCGATGGCTGGTCCGGTTATTAAAACATTGCTCAGAACGACATAAATGTTTCGCGCAAGTTGCCTTTGTTTGAAGATTTGAATTAGTCATAGAGTAAATTTCACGATCAACGGTCATCGTTACATCCATGGGTATTATCTTGTAGATCAAATCTATCCAAAATGGTTAACTTTAGTCAATGTTATTGTCAGCCCCCTATCGGCGAATTGGGTCGTTCATACACGTATTTTAATAGTAGACAAATGGTATTGAGGAAGGATATGGAACGGGATTTTGGAATTTTGAAGTGGAAGTTCGCAATCTTTTATGGGTCTTATCGTGGTATAAGTGCTCGTGAAATGCATAAGACTATGCTCACTTGCATAATTATGCATAACATGGTAATTCAGGAAACCCGTCGTAATAACGATTGGACTAACCATGAAAATGAAGATTTAAGGCCTGAGGTTCAAACCGAAAGAGGATTACCTGCAAGGAACTACGCTCAAATGACTAGTCACATTGATAACAGAGCTCTGTATGACAGGTTAAAGGATGATCTTAAAAGGAACATGTGGGACGAGTTTGGAAGAATAGGAGGGCGAAAGGATTAATGTTAGATCAAATTCCTTTTTAAATTTTTGTAACTTCATTTGTTTGTTTTTGAAATTGTTCGAATCGTTTTAAGTTTTCAAATTTATGGTTAATACCGAAATTGTTTGAATCAATGTAGGTTGTAGTTTACGTTATTCACTTGACCGAACGACCTAGAAGGCACCGAGCGACCTAGTATGCATCGAGCGGCCTAGACTATATCGCCAAAAATCCTTATATATACCTACCAATCATCTATTTCAAAATCACACCTTCACTCAAGATTTTCTCTACTTTCTGGGTAATTTATGGATCATCCTAAATTTATTGAAGATGAATATTTATCTCTTTGTAGAAATTATGTGATATACTATTGTAGTAGGGTAAAAACTGATTTTGCTGAAAATGGTAAATTGGGTGTTCGATGAGGAACGAATTCAAACCCTAAATAAATGTATTACACATGAGTACTTTAGATTCGAGAGATCAATATGTAAGACTCTGGCCTAAACCAAGAAATGGTCGTTCCAGATTCAATTCGGTCACAAAAGAAGGAGAAGGGTTGATCTTAGGGAGGAAAGCAAAGAAGGTATTGAAATCAGAATGATGAATTCTATATGATGTAGTTGTTTATGACTTGTATCAGAATGTAGAACCTGCTTGCAGAGTGTAAGGTGTAAGTTACAGATATTTTCTGAGTACTTGCGTTAATGAACCCTTATCGGTTGAAATAGATTGAAAGTCTATTTATACAAGTCATAGTCGAACATACACTGATCTCATAGGAAGTGGAAGTAGTTGAGTGATGGAGAAGTGGGGATCGTGTAGAATGGTGAAAACCATGTCCCTACTATGAGGGGAATACTGATTGGTTTTACTCCCACTACTGCCACTAATTGTCCGCTTTTACTGACACTTTCTCGTAATGGGTGTGTTGCACGCCGCACGTTGTAAACCGCCAGACCAATACCCTGATGAACATCCCCCAGTTTGTGACATGTTTGATGTGTCGATTATTTTGTAGAAAATATGTCGCAAGTAACATGTGGAATGGAACAAGTTCTACATGGTAGTTGTTGAGTGAGTCTTTCTTGCAAGACCTAATTATTTCAACCAATTTTGTGCAAGGTAGGCGGCATGCATTCATATGTGACAAGTCGAGTTGTGAGAGTTGCCGCAAAAAATAGCATGCAATGATTTTAAATCAAATAATTAAGTTTATTTGTGAAATCGATATTCATAAAATATCGTTTGTAATCGATGCATATAAAGCATCCCTTTTAAGCAAGCAGTACAAAATAATGGATGCTCATGCATCGTTGTTCAGAGCCTGCTCCAATTAGTCGCGGAATTCACAATTTTAAAAGGAGCGTGACAGTTCATCTTTGAGTAGCTGCCAGGAGCTATCCATGTAAGTTAGAGATGAGGTGGTCGGTCCTTATAGGAGAATGATGGCTGGTATCCATTTTGACATCCCATTGGTCGGCCCAAATTAAATCTAAACCGGTTAAATCAGCTAGCCAAGTTGGATGGTTGAGATGATTTGCGGCAGTTATTGATTGTCGTTGAATTTATTTAAGACTTTTGTAGACCGCGTGACTAGCCCACTTTGAACAATGATTCGGAGCGCACCGCATAGGCTAGAAGTGATGTGATTGGTCAAAGCCAAAGACGTGCCGCCGGTGAACATAACGCCACTTCATTGGTCGACCTAAATTAGATTTAAGCCGATCAATTCAGCTGGCCAGGTTGGATGGCCATGGGCGGTCTTGACCTAATTAAGACCCTTTTCAAGCCGCTTGACTAGCCTATTTTGTCTAGCAATTGTGAATGATGGATGCTGGCTAGGAGAGTTCTGATTGGATGAAATAATAGAGGTCCCGCCGGCAATCATCGTGAAGCTTATTTGGTCGCGCCGGGAGAAGGCTAAGCTTGATAAATCAATCGTCTAAGTCTTACGGCCGTGATCGTTTTAAGACTGACGTGGACAGTCTAGATTCAATTTCTTAAGAGCATATCATCTAGCCAACTTCCACCTTTAATTAAAAGTGTAGGCTACGGCTTTGGAGCGATTTGATTGGATAGTGGGAAAGAGTGGCCGACAAGCAGCGATATAGGGCATGGCCGGACATGGGAGGCGCCAGCAAGGGCAAACCGTCCGGCCAAGTGGCGCGGTCGTGCCCCTTTTGCTGCTGCATTTATTTGTCGCAATTTCTCTTTATTTCTTAATTTTCAATTTTTGGTAGGAATCTGCTCCTACTAGTCCCATGAAGGACCAATTTCCTAGTTCGTCTAGGTTTAATCTCGACCAATAGGGATCAAGATACTGTGCAGACTGCGAAAACCTAATTTTTGCAAATTGATAAAATTAGGTTAAAAAAATTGAATTTTGCGAGCTAACACAAAATTAATCAAATTTGCCGAATTTTGCACTTTGATACAAACTCACTAATTTTTTTTATCTCAGAGAGCAGCGCAGCTTGCATGCCTCTGATTAAGCACTTTCATGCACATCTTAAATTCATGCTACTCAACCGAGAGTGAACATTAATTGTCATATCATGTCAACATTAATAGTTCAGCTGGGAACATAGCATATGGTAAATACTCAGCAAGCCCTGCATTAGTGAATAATGCAGACGGGTTCATATGTAAGCACATAGGTGTAGGCGCTCATCAGCTTCTTGATAGCTTTACTTCTTTGCAGAAAGTAGGCATACAAATATGGAGTTTTACGATTTTTTCCCTGAACTATAAAAGCCACCATCAACATTAAGTCCCCTGCTTAGCACGTAACAGTGACATTGTTGCGGGGTAAGCACTAGATGGTGAGGGTCGGGAATAAAATTGAAATAGACAGATGTTACCTAAAAAAAACAGCCATCCTGGGCCCTGAGCATGACATGACCAATGAAGCGCCAATGTAAGTAGCAATCATCCTTCCAGCACGTTGATGCCGAGAACACTAAAATAGTATGCTGAAGAAGTGGAGCCTCAAATACAAAGACAAGTTTTAAGGCGGTGGAGCCATCAGTTTTATGATAAATGTTGAGGCAGCGAAGCCTGTCTCAACACTAAAATGAAGATGTGCTGAGGCAGTGAATCCTGAAAACATAGTGGTGAGTGTTGAGGAAATAAAACGTCTTAACACTAGGATGGAGATGTATTGAGGCAGTGAAGCCTGATAACACTGGTGAAGATGTGTTGAGACAGCGCAGCCAGGCAACAACGGTGAAGATGTATTTAGGAAGCGCAACCAGGCAACACATGTGAAGATGTGTTGAGGCAGCGCATCCGGGAAACACATGAAGATGATTTATTGAGGCAGCGCAGCCAGACAACACAGGTGAGTATTAAGGAGGTTCTGCGTCTCAACACTAGGGTATTTAAAATTTTATTTGGTATGCCTAATAAATGTAATGCGTTTAGTTCAAGGTTAGTTACTTAGCTCTATCTCCGTTAGCCATGTCCTTTGCGCATAATTGTACCTTGGATGTATTAGATTTTCCCGTGAGTAAGTAGCATCAGGCATGATGATATCAGGATGATCACAGGTATGTGATAGACAAAGTATCCGATGATAAAGACTCGAGTACTAGCCGGTGACACCAATGTAGGGAATAAGAGATGCGCGAAGAATCTACTGATGGAGCCGGCAGTATTCTTGTTGATGTAGACTCCAGCGTCATCTTGAAAACCCTACCGACTCTGATAAAGCAACATCTTCCGAGGATGTCGACTACATCCATCATTTGTGAAATCCATGGTAGGGCCAGTAGGATAAAACCCTTGACGCCTCCAATCTCGAGGCGAGATGGTAAGGTGGTGATAAGGTCTTGGAACAACAATATCTTAGTGGTAGCAGTAGCTCCATCAAAACTATTCCTCGTTGTAGTTTATTCTTAGGATGCGAACAGTTGTTTGTGATACCAACATCTCTTTACATATATTCCCGGAAGATTCACGGCTTTGGATCAACTTTTGATAGGATAATGAAAAAATCGTGTCTTGATCTTGAAGGAATACCAACACTGTCATGTTCCTGAGACGTACTCGAAGATTTCTTCAGAAAGTGATGAAGCCTAGTGTCATAATTCATATTGTGTGTGGAATCTTTGGATGTACGATCTTGCATCCTCTCCAGGAAGTTGCTTCACATATGCCGGGTGACAATATTCTGAAAGCATGTAGTCTTACTTGTTTTCGTTGCAGTAATAGGCACGAACAGGACAGTCTTCATACAGTGGTAGGGCTCGTCTCGTCGTTAGAGGGAGAAGCTGATGATGGAGCCGATAGCTTCCTTGATGTTGATTGAAGCATATAAAACTCATTAGGCTTTCTCGACGTCGAGCATGGACTTTCATTGTCTTCCTCAATCTTAATGATTTTTTTAAAATGGTAAGGCAGGCATCATCAATGGGATCAGTTAGCCTGGTAGAAGAGCTGACGATAACCTCATGGATTGGATCGAAAAGAGGGAGGCAGTCCCCTGCCCACGAGTATCCACTGATCTTTCAACTTGGTAGACGTCGTTGCTGGAGTTGGAGGAAAAGATAAATACAAAGTAATTTCCTGATAGCTTCGGCTGAAGGCTTTACTAATATGATAAGTGGTGAAGAAAACATCTGATATGAGGGTTTAGGTGCTTAAAATAAATTCGTGGGTACCCAGTCTCCAATTTCAAGTTGGGATGTACATGATCAGGTTGTCTTTATTTCATAGGGTGGTGAGAGTTGTGCTAAAGAAAGAAGTATTGAGGATGGCATTATCATAAGTATTGAGGATGGAGATGGTTGTAGCTGCCTTGTTATCAGCGATAGTTAGAACTTTAAATCTGGTAAAAAATATCTTTGAAAGTAGATTACCGTTGCCTGAGTGATAAGTAGCATGGGTGTAGTTTCTACTCTTGACGTAATCAGCAAGAATCCCCAGAGAAGTTGAGCACATGTAGGTAGTCGGGGCCTTCTGGTTAATATTGATGAATGCATTGGGTAGGCATCAATCCTGAAATAACTCGCCGTCGGACATGAGATGTTTTGATGCAGCCATCATGCATGTTTCTACCCACTTGACCGTCTCATAGAGTCTCCTTGTATTTTGGTTGATGTTGATACGCTGGGTTTCTGAAGAAATAATTTGGATGAGAGTTGGAGTTGAATCCAATGTTGACGAGGATCTTATGAGCTACCGATCATGGAGCCGTCTTTGCGTCTGCGTTGTGTTTAATAGACGGTCAGGCATATCACCGAGCTTTGACGATACGTCTGCTCTCTTGAGTATGTCTAGGTCTTTGAACATCTTGGAATGATAATGATAGTGTGCCTGCTTCTCTCTAAATTCAACATCTTTGAGATGAGTAGTGCTGAGCAGTCCCCAGTCACACTCTTTTGCATTTATCATCTTTGCATCGTGTCTTTAAGGAGTAGGGAAGTTCCCTTATGCGAACGACTTAACTAATAGGTTGTGCAAATATGATGAATCTCCTGACATGGAGAGTCTATATGTACCCCTTAAGTCCCCAGGTGAAATATCCTCCAGTAATTCAACTACTTCTTCCATGGAAGAGGAAATTCTGAAAGCGTCTCTTTTGTTAACGTTTTTGCCGTCGAGCCAGATATGGTGCAGCTTGGACGTGGTTTTCTCATTGCGGCAGTCGCGCCTGTGGTACTTAGGGCTGCACAAAACCGAACCAGAACCGAAAACCGAAGATTTTAAACCGAACCGAAACCATATTGCTATGGTTTATTAATGGTTGTCAGTTTCAGATAACCAAAAGTATTGGTTTCGGTTTAGGTTTTATCTCAAAACCGAACCAAAAACCAATTGGTTAACCGATTAATAGTGACCATAGCAGAATGAATCTTTTCACACTGATGAGTTGTAGTTAATGAATGGTTAGGACTCTTAGGAGGATTGTTCGAGTTAAAGCCTTTTGCTCTCATTTTAGTTGCTCGTCATTTATGCCTCTGATATGTTGCTAGTAAACTTTTCTGCCGCTTGTAGTATTGGGTGTACTGTTTGTGTAAACTATAAAGCACTGGCACATTATTGTTTATAAATCATTCGGTTAACCAAAAACCGTATGGTTTTTAACAAAACCGAGTTGAAACCGAAACCAATGAAACCGAATATGCTATATGGTTAAATTGGTTTTCATTATTGGAAAACCGAGTACTTTGGTTTCGGTTTAGGTTTTGCCAAAAACCGATAAAAACCGAACCATGTGAAGCCCTAGTGGTACTGGAGTTAGAGCTAGTGGTGGGGATGCACGCGCATGTTACATCTCTGAAATGGTGGTTTTCCTCTTGCTCCTTCAGTGAAACTGCTTACAAAAGGTCAAGGATTGTATTGCTCGTTGATGAGATGTATGCTTCCACGAGTCTCATGAGGCTCTTTAGTCTTGGTGGATCTGGTTCTTTCTAGCAAGGCGGGTGCTGTTGTAACTGAGCTTTTAGCAGCTTCATGAAGTTCAGAGAATGTCTAAAAGTGCAGGTTCTCCAACAAAGCATGATAGACAGGCACCATCCTATTGATGCATAATTGTTCAGTCACATTTGGATCATGACAATCTAGTGCCTGAATTCTGAATCTCTTGACATAATCATTTGGATGCTCATTATTTCGCTGAAACATCCTTCCCAGGTCCGATAAAGTGATTTGCTCAGGCACAAAGAAATATTTCTTGTAGAAAGAGTTAACCATCTCACACCAATTGGTTATGTTGTTTGGTGCAATGTTGTTGTACCAGGTGTATGCTCTCTCAGTGAGTGATTTTGAGAATTCTTTCAGGCGGAGGACGTGGTTGTATTCATGCTCTCCTAGTGATTCCAAAAAACGAGAGATATGTTGACGAGTGTTACCAATACCGTCATAAAAGGAAAACTGAGGAGAGGAATATCCTCTTGGAAGAGGAACTCTTTGCACATCAGTAGGGTAAGGAGGTTGGTGTTGATGAATGGTAGCCGGGTTTTCGTTGCCTCGATTTTGGAGAAGTTGTTCCGGGTCTTCACGAGTGATGAAATTGGATTGTTGATTCCAAACTGATGGATGTTCAGGAGCAACGCGAGCTTCTTCATCTATAAAGGTACGCATTGTTGAAGTACTTGTACCAGGAGTCATGAAAGTGTTCATTTCTTGCTCCATTTGGGGTTGGCGCGGTTCCGCTGTTAGTGTTTTGAGACAAGTGAGTACATCCTTATGAGTTGTGGCCATGTAGGTCTGAGCTTTGGAAAGAACTTCTTGTCCTTCTATTAAATTGACGATGGTAATAGGAGGTTGGTTCCCTCGGGTTCCTCCAGCCTCCTGACTTGGCGGAGGAGTTGTAGTAGCTCTGGTGGTGATTGGAGGTGTCACGCTCGAAGAAATGTTAGGAAGAGTACCAATGGCTCTGGCTCTGGTGATAAGAGGAGTCATGCCATAGGAGGTGTTACCAACGCCTATTGTGTTTGTGGTAGAAGATGTAACACCATGAGATGTGTTGATAGTGCCGGTAGGTGGTACATTGGTGTCAGCAGCAGGAAGAGTGGCGCCAGGAGTATTGTTAGCGTCAGTAGCATCAGGATTTCTTCCAACTCTTCTGCTAACATGTCAAATTTTATCTCCCATATCATTTTTTGTCGGTCGATCATAACCGAGGTGTTTGCAGCAAGAATCTTATTCTTGTTATAGCCTGAAACAAACCTCACTTGAGTTTGATGATATTTTTTCATCTCCCTTGTCATGAATTTCTGATCAACTGGTCTATGTTTTTCGACGGTATTCTGATGATCCATAAAAAAATCCAAAAAACCTTTAGTTGTTTCTACTTCTTATGCATCTTTTCTCTCTGCTCTTACATTTTTTTTTCCTAATTTTTTTCTCTTAATCGCAGCATTGAGATTCTAGTTGGAGTTTTGACTTTTTGTGGATTCTGGTGAAGAAAATGGATTATCTAGTGGGGGTTGAGATGTATGAGATGGTTGTGAACTTGGTTTTGAAGGAGAATAAGGGTATAGTGACCTTTCATGTACACGCTGCAAGTTTGCTAACACTTCTGGACTATATTTAGGCAACACTTTCAAAATATGATAACAACTTTCATAAGTTTTTTTTTCCCATGCTTGTGGTGCCAATCATTTCTACACTTTCGTTCCACATCAACATCAACAAGACCTATCCTTGGAGCACGAACAACTTGCATTATAGTAGCAACTTACAAGGCAATACCTTGGCGTTAATTGTAACGAAGAGACTCGAAAATCCATTTGCATCACGATCGTTGATGTTCGTTGTTTCTTCATAAAATTTATGAAATATGTTATTCCACAACTTGTTACTTTGTTGTTGAGCACAATTGATACTATCTTGTGCAAAAAATACATAGTTTCTGCAAATGCTTTCATCTTCGGCCATGGTAAATTTTGCACCCCCAATTTTGTTACGCTTGTTCAATTGAGAATCTATACTCCAAAAATTACACAACAATAATAGTGAATTGTTGAGAAGATGGGACTTGGGTGATGAAATTTATGTTAGATTATCACAAATTTAAGAAATGAGAAGAGTAGAGAAGATGTGAGTTGAAATGAAGTTGGAATTGGGTATTTATAGTGGGTGGATTTATGACCATCGGATCAGATATACTGAGCGATGTAGTCTACACCGAGCAGTGAAGTCTTTACCGCTCGCGGCCTACGCTAGGCCGCTCAGTAGTGTTAACCGAGCGGTTTAAACTCCACCGCTCGGTAGAGACTAGACCTCACCTGGTTAAGTGGAAAATTTGCCACTTAGCCAGGTCTGTTTGCCACTTTGTCATGCTCGTAGTGGGTGCAAAAGTGGAAAACTCATGGCTTTGCCACGGCCGTAGGAACCGCCCTTAGCTCTGTAGGATGATGTTTAAAGTGGTTATGAATCGATAGTACCAACTGAAATTTAATGTTCCAAGATTTGCATTTATAATAGTGTCTGACGCTATCTGTTCGCCTTTAAATTGTTTTCAACTTTTCTTTGGGTTTTTTTTTATTTGTTCTTATTTGCGTTAAGTTTTGGCATGTATCCATCATGGTTGAGCACCTAGTTAGCAATTCGGCGAGTGGGAAAAATTGCCTCAACTAATGCTCACCATCAGAGTAAGAGGAGGGAGATGATTATGATCCAAATCTATTTTTCAAGACATCTGACTTTTCAAGAGTGAACCCCGATTACAATGAGGATGGTGACTACATAGGTCCACCTAAGGAGTTAGAATGAGACTGATTATCTCGGTCAGAGAGCAGACTAGGGAAGTTACAGAAAATAATAACTAATAAATTTATTTAAGACGGTATAAGATACCTAGTCTGATAAGAAAATACTCCCTCCGTTCTTAAATAATAGGCTGGTTTCTATAAATAAAAGTTTGAAAAAAATAGGGTGGTTTCGTAATTGGGAAGTCAAATGTTACTTTAGTTTTGTGGGGCCACTTTTCTCTTAACTTCTTTTGATGACAAGTGTCATGTGGACCACTTCACTTTACTTCTTTTACTGACAAGTGTCATGGGGACCATTTCCCTTCACTTCTTTTACTGACAAGTGTCATGGAGACCACTTTCAATGATTAGTTCTCTTAATTTCCTTAATTTTCTCTAAAAACAAAATCAGCCTATTAAAAAGAACGGAGGGAGTATAAAACATCAGATCTGATGGATAACATTTTTAGAAAGATTCTTCACTTTTGGGAAGAAACGGCACCGGTGTCAAACCTGAAAAACCCAAGAGAGTTATGAAGGGTGTAATATCACAGCTCCTCATCTTGAAACTATGCGGATCCATCACGAATCTAAGCACCCCGAGGTTCCTTTCAGTCACACTAGGATCTAGAATTTGCACGCAACCTCGCCGTCGAGTAGTGGCAGTCTCAAGAAGTAGTGGACCTCCCCGGAGAACCAGCAAGATGTTATTTACGTCATTGCAAGGACAACCTCATCCCTAGCAAGCTAGCGATGCTTAATTAACCGTAAACAAAATACAATGTAGTCACCGTTTGTCCATCACTCAAAAATCATATCTCGAACCTGAGACCGAGGGTAATTGATGATTCTACATAACTATCAGATTTACAAAGTTCTGTACATACATGTATGGTAAAATAAACACATCTATCTCCATAGTCCAGAGGGCGTCTTTTCTGTCCTCCCATTTTTCATTCAGCTGCAAGTTTCTGAACCACATTACAATTAAGACGTGTATGATGCTATGTATTAGTATTATCAATCTATTCTCTCCAAGAATCAAGGCTTTAAAAGCCTTGGGGCTGAGTTTGATTCTATCCACGATATTATCACATCCACGAGCAGGTCAACATCCTTTGATATTTGTGCACGGAGAACCTTCGAATCCCCTCCCAGTGTGCTGCCCATTTCTCTACCCACCGTCTCCCATGGCGTTCCCGCAGTCAAATTCGCCAAAAGCTCACTTCCACGGTTCACCGCATCTGCCATTGCCGGCGGAACCTCTGGGAGGGCCTGCAACACAGTGATTCACACACATATTGCTTACCTCTATATACACATCCTTAGTAAAATAATAAATATCAGCATCCTTTCGTGACAAGAGAACTCGTCTTATGTATATTTAGGTGATCTAAATCATCTTTCTTGTAAATTCTGCACAAATAGTAAAGATTTTTCACCTGTTGCAATGGAAGTCCATGATCTCCAGGCAATGAGCGAATTGACATATCCAGCAGTGAATTAATGGTGGAATCGGAACTTAGAACATTTGCAAGTGCTGAAGTTTCATCAATCGCATCGTCTTTGAATTTTACTAGAAGATTTCTGGAGACACCATAATATGACTTTATCTGCAAAATTTTGTGCCCAAATTGTGCTCAGCGTCAACTTAATTGCTAAGAGATTGAAATGATATAAATAATAAGATTAAGTTGGCATAAAGAAATGGTATTGAAGTCGATAAGAATAAGAGGAAGTGATAATATGCACGAAGCCATTGATATAACAGTAATAGCAGGAAACTTCCGAGTTATGCTCATATCAAATTGGGGCTCAGTCATGATTTAACTTTCCCGCCTCAATGGTGTCAGACTTCCAACTGCGAGGCCCGTTACAGGTACTGAAGCTCTTTCCTACCGATCAGTAGTCTGTACCATTCACTGTATCTAGCTCTACATGCGTTATGCTGTAAGAGGTCGTTCAGCTACGGAATGTAAACATACAATAAAGACGTTAATTACGAAGGTTGGTTAGAGACAGACTCTCCTAGTCTATTTGAAAGTCCTACCAACTACAAGTGAAAAGAAATGCCCATGTACAGAAAGTTATATGGAAAATGCAAAACCTATTCAGAAAATTAGTGAAGTCTCTACCCAACAACCCCCAAAAGTTACGAAAATTAGTTCATCAAATAATCATGGGAGAGTATAGACCATACCAGTTTTCGAGTTTCTTCTGGTTTTGGGATGAAATCTTCTCTTCCTTTAACTAAATCCATGTACAAGGGGGGAAGCTGCTCGACCAAGGGCATTACTTGTTTCAATAATGGAGGGCTAAGGTTCTGTAGCTGCTTCATAGCCATTTCTGCCTGGAAATTCTCATGAAGAAACAGAGCAGTTATCAGTTTACCATTCTACCAAGTAGCAAGAACTCAAATAATAGATGCAACTTCTATTGCAACCATTGGTACCCCAGATTCTTCTTATTTTGTTGACATTTAAGAATATCTACCATGCTTGTGATCACAGGACTTGGTACACGTATATTTACACAAGAAATTGTCTCATACGGCCTGAGCAGAGAATCTCACCCCTAGCCGCACGGTGGGAGATGATGTGAGCTGAGACAAAACTGGACCAAAGCCTTGCGCCATCGGAACAATGACTGGGGAGAATAATGGAATAGCTAAGCTAGCTTCCTGTAGATGAATATGGTAATTAAAACTTAGCAAATTTCTATATTTTCAACGTCAATAGAGAATTTTGGTAGAGGGATCTACGCGGAGCAAGTTATACTTTATCAGTTCTTTTTTAAAGTCGGATACCTTGTTGTTGAAAGACATCAAAACATTTCCATTTCTTTGTACAGCATATCTTGCGCCTGATAAACCCCAGTCATTCAACAGAAAAAGGTCAGCTGTGCATTCATATTAGCGAAATATCAAAAGCTCAAAAGTGAAACAGGAGATGGATGAAGGGAATAACCAATCAGAAGGTGGATTAGAGATCCCAAAGAATGGCCAACACCAAAAGTCGGAAGGTCATTTGCCTGCAGCAGAATCACTTAGTTACTTCCCGATTATCAAGAGTATGTTTAGAGACAACTAAAATTCAACTCACAGTATCATGTAAAAGCCGAAGGCATCTGTCGAATTTGAACTGCACTTCATCTGCAATGAAGAAGTGATCAAACCCGCTAGCATACGGTGTGGCGATTACTAAAATACCCCTAAACCATGAAAAGAAGTTCAAACATTAGTCTTTTGCCAACACTCTTGTCTCCCCATTTATTGTTCTTATCTTTATTCACCCCAGATGACTGATTACCCACCGATTTGCTAGCAGTTTCAAAAATAGCCTGATTTTGTCTAAATTTCAGCCCTTTTATCAATCAATCAAATAACAGATTCACAAGTGTGCAACTATGGAACTCCGGTGTTGATGAAAAACATGAATGCAAATTTACACAAACATTATTGGTAGAAACATGACTCACTTTTCTGAAAGACGCTCAAGAAAGTAACGGTACGTGAGCTGCGGAGCAGCACCGACAAAAATCCCCCCAATAAAGTGGACAACTGATGTTGGTGGCGAGTTTTTTGGTCTTAGAACCCATGCACCCTAAGAAAAACAGAACTTAGGTTACCACCACACTCATTAACAAACTAGAAAAACAGGTATAGCATGAATCATACGGTAAGTACAAACTCCGTCAAAGTTTGAACCAATTCGATAATTAAGGAGCCAACCAAAAGACATTATCAACTCCACATGGTAAAAATAATTGAAGAAAGGGAAGTGGTTTCTTCCATTTGTAAAGTTTATCAATATTAAATTCACTAGTAGGCAGAGAGTGTACTGGAAATTAAAGACAGGCAGATAAGATGAGAACTAGATACAGTAGCGTCCAACCAAACATATCTAATTGGGAGATTAACTAAGAAACAAAACAAGGAGTATGACCTCAATTTCGGTCCAATCTCCTCGTGAAGTACTCCCCCAACCACCTTGGGACTGCCTTGCAGTTTCTGTAATCAATCTGGAAATTCAATCAGCGATTATGCTCTGCAATCTGATATCAAACTACACAAATTCAATTTCCTTTTTGTTGGTTTACCTTTCAATCTCCGAGTAGAGTTGAATTCCTGTAGTATTGTTTTTCTTTTCACTCATTTCCTCTTTGCCCGGTGATTGAGGAGGAGGAGGAGAACGGCTCAGACATGATAGTATATTGGGACCCTTAGACCTCCTTTTCTGCTGCTGCTGCTGACAGTGGTGATGGTGATGGAGGTATCGGCAATTGCGATGTCCCCATGGGGATTGTAGAAGTGGTGTAAAAAGACCACAGGAAGAAGAGGAGGAGATTGAAAAGGATACACTTGATGATATCATCTTTTTACAGAACTACTCCTGCTTCCCTTCTTCTTTAATTGATTAAAGAAAACAATACAATTGTGCTTTCTTCAGAAAACCCTTGTTAATATCCTCTCTTCCTCAACCAGAAGGAAAAGTCAAGAGTTGGACTAAACACTCAACAAACTCATACACATCTCTTTGTGTTCAGAGCAATCGCTCCATCCGCACAATTGGGTAAATACAGGTTTCCACTATAGTTTCCTTCAATCTGCAGGGATTTTCATTTTCCTAAAATGGCATGGATAGGGAAGAAAATGTGACCCGCTTGCTCTACACATTATAGCTCTTTTGGAGTTGGTGGGTAGCAAAGGCAGGGTGCACCTGTCATTTTCTTTTTATACAACTCTCAGTTTCACTTTTAAGCGTCCACAGTTACTGTGAAATATTACAACAAATATTATAGACAACTGCAATTTTCAGGTAATCCCGAAACTATTGTTATTTCTTAATAGTAATAAACAGAATAATACATCATAGTAATAGCAGTGATGGTACTAGTGGTAGGTTTGTTTTCTGAGTGTCTTAGGCATCCATCCAGGGATTATAGACAATGTGAGTGCAAGTTTAAAAACGATTAATCACATGGAGTGTTCTGCAGGCTGGGATTGGTATGTGCGTCGCCTCAGCTGAGACTCCTGTACAGGCTGCTGCAAGAAGATTCTGGTTGGATCGTTTGGGTCAACATACCTACACCCACAAGACAAGATACAGAATCAGCTAATTATCATACCCGCAATGAAAAACATAACAGCAGGAAAAGAACTGTTTACTAGTTTCCAGTATCAATGTTACTCTATTACTTACGCGCTTCGCATCATCTCATCAACTGGAGTTTGGGCTGCTTGTAGTGGGTCAACCCGTGGTGCTGCTTGGGAAGCAGCAAACTGTGCTGCGGAATGTTGAGAGTACTGTCTCACAGAAGCAATCAAGTTGAAAAACAGTGGGACAAAGGTACCGCATCCTCCTTCCTTGAATAAGATCTTGAAGGAATGAGGCGAGTAGAGAGCTCTGTGTTCGCCATCTGGAACTACCTGGCAGAGATTAAATGTTACACTGAATACCGTAATCAATTGGAAAAAAAATATTTACCATTTCTTAATGAGACCAAAAAACAACCGACAAGGCACAGCACTTACAGGATCCACAGAACCTGAGATATTGTTGCAGAAAAAAATTGGTTGACTGAACTTTTCTCCTCGCACGAAGAGCTAGACAAAAAGAAAAGGTTGATTGAAAGTTTTCAGAACATAAATCATCAAACTACTTCGCACATCAAACCTATTCCCAATTGCTGAAATTAACACAAATTACAGAAAATAGTAGCACATAATTGATAGTAAGTATTAAACAAAGATGTTATATACCAGGGGCATATCAAAGGCTCCAAAGCTCCCAACTGGTTTATTAGCAACAAAGACCATGCGTACGTTTGACATATAAATTGTTCCCTTCGCTTTGACATTACCACCATGTGTTCTGTTAAGAACAATTACATATAACACACCACTCAGTGATTCAGTAAAATCTGTAGCACCTCAAATGCAAAGTGCGGCTATTAGGTACCAACAGAGTGTAAAGGAAAACACAATTGCAATATACTCCAGAGTTATGCCAGTGTTTCATCAGTTAGAAAGACTATCGCACTCATGGGAACGGAAGAACTAAACCCTTTGAAAGTATACACACTACATGAGCGGAGATGATAAAATCAGGAATAGCATGAGAGGATTGAAGATAAAACAATGGTAGGGCAGGATTAGAAAGTTAAAAGAGCAAGTCACAGCCTCAATTGATCTTTGTGAAAGTTCAAGTATATTCCACCTTGATAGACTCAAAAGCGTATCCATAACACCTCATTAGACAAAAGGAAAAGGAGGAGGAAAAATGTTTTAACTCCTGGCCACAGTAGCAAGGGTATCCTAAACAAGACGATGTTTTACTATATGAAAGAAACTACAGATAACCAAAGGTACAGGTCAGACAGTACGAGTGAAAACTTAAAACTGACTAAAAAAATCCATTTGCAGTTTAAAAGTAGTTGAATCATGCAGTGAGTTGGCACAGTTATCCTATGGAAATGGAAACACTTCGTATCCAGTTGTGTATTGCAGGCCACGGGAGATACAGTTCAAGGAAACATCAAGCCAAAAAAATCCACAACATTGGGCAATAGTACATATATACAACACAAGTCCATACGTAATCTTTACATGCAAAGATATTGGTATTAATCAAGTGACTCTCAATATCGATCAATAACAGAAGTGAAACAGACAAGATTAAGAAATCTGGAACAAGGACTATGCATGCTAAAACAAACAAAACATAAACAGGAAAGCATAAACAGGTTCTTGCAATCATTGAATGGATGGATTGACGGGGGTATTTAAAAGAAAAGGCCCCGAGTTCGAAATTTGAACCATATCCTGAGGGAAGACTAAAAGGTCGATACGGGATAATAATAATTAAGTTATTGGCCTTAGCAGTACAGAATTCGAGTATCATTTTTCAGCATAAAACTTGAACCATGAATATTGGGGAACAAATAAGTGACCTAGACATACATCGATACTTAAATGAATTGGCAATTAGATCAATCAATCATAAGAAATTGTAACCCTAAAAACCTGATAAATCAATTTTAAAATCATACTTATGGAGAAATATACCATACCCTGGGATCTTGTCAATTTCAAATTCAACACCTTCTCTAGCAAAAACGAACATCTCGTTCACAAAAGGAACGGGCATCCCATTTCGAAACAGTTGTGGATTTAAAGCCATCTCGACCGCTTCCTCCCAAGTTCAATTTATATTTGATTTCTGTCTTGCTTATTTGATGGATTGATATTTCTGTCTGAAGCAGAAATTAGGATCAAAACCTGTGATGGATTGATAAAGTTTGTCTGAAGCAGAAACTAGGATTAAAACCTGTCGAAGAAGAAAGAAATAGGGATCGATTCCCTAAAACTAATAAACCCGAATGTTCCTGAATGTTCCTTCCTCTCTCTAGTCTCTAGGGGGTCTGGTCCGGTCTACCTAGTCTTGTTAGATTTGTCCCATAAGTCATCCGCTGCTGTGGTCGGTTCACATACCCACCGGATAGACGACTCACAGTCGCAGTTGAACCCTCATAATTTGCATGTCTTGCCACCTAACTCTAGGGAGGGTAATAACCCTAATACTATGGACCAAAGTGGTCAATTCCGGATTTCGGTTTGAGTACAACTTTGTTTCGGGAAGATTTCGGTTCCAAATTTTGGTATTATCTCGGTTTCAATTTTTACACTTATAATTTCTATAACAAATTTTTTTCGTACAATCCATTTGGTAAGATGTAATAATTATCATCAATTACACAGCTTCTTAATACACCATCTATGATTCAGTGACAATTCGAAGTGTTCGACATATCTAAGGCACCAAATAATGCAAAATAACATTGGGCTTGTAATTTCTTCTTTTGTTTATCATTCAGATTCCTGATTCACCTGTCGGAGCTATGAACACTTTTTTGGTTAGTGCTCCACTTGTCCCTCCCCAAATGAGTGCATGAGCAGCAGCTTAGCAGGTGTCACCGAAAACAAAAGGGCGTTAAAATTAGTATGATATTTTCTCCTCACCTAATGCATCTTCTCCTCCTCGTTATTTCTTCTATATTACACGGCCATCAGTCCCGCATCTCTATCGTCTTTCTTTGTTACTTCTCTTTTGCTATTCATAGTCTCCCACACAGAACATCACCTACTTATTATCAACATTATTAATTGTGAATACCAACAACAAAAATGTGATTATGTTATGCATGTTGATAAGATATTATAAAAATGAGAGTGGAGGTTGATTCAGTATGATGTGATTTTGAAATTAATTACGTCAATTGTTTGATCGGTTTTGTCAGAAAAGCCATGTATTCTATCTAATACTTTTGAAAGTTCGCAGTCCGCCGCAAGTAGTTGTTTTGTTCTTCAATCAAGTTTCTATTTATTTTTTAACGCGATTCAAAGCTTGAATCACGTAATTGAGAATGCTTAATTGTAGTTTAAGAAAGAAGTTGAAGTTATTAGTGTTTTCATTTGCTGAAATTGAAAAATATTGCGCTGAATTTTTTCACCAATGATATGACATTAGCGAGACAACCGAGTTTCTCCAAAAATTTTTGGTGATTCTCGGCCGAGACAACCGATATTTTTGGTAAAATCTCGTCTTGGCGAGATCTGCGATTTCGTCTCTCATACCTCCGAAATCGAGAATATCGCGAGAATCTCGGCCGAAATGGCCGAGATTGACTACACTGCTATGGACAACCAAACTGCTGAGTTGATGGAAGCTAATAATCCTGATAATCCAAGTGCAGCTGACTTGAACCCCATAACTGAAAGCCAAGGAGCATCTGTCCAGGTAAATACCAACAACTTTTTCTCAACTTCTCTTTTCATTAATTGGCTTCATGCTATTATTAATTCTCATATTCCTGTCAATCATCATAACTGCCTAATTTCAACTGTTTTTCTTTATATCATGAAAATCATTTCTTGGAACTGCAATGGCTATGGATCTAAAGAAACTAGGAATTGTCTAGCTGACATAAATAAAATGCTGAACCCGGATATAGTTTCTCTTCAAGAAACTAAAGTTAGTTCTGATAAAATCCTAAACTATATAAGACCTTTGAACTTTCCCAATAACTACTATATACCTTCTGTTGGTAGAGTAAGAGGTATTTGTCTTCTTTGGAAAGATGGTTTTGAACTGAATATCATTTACAAGGACAAGAACATGTTTCATTGCTTGGTCTGTAGTGACCTGGCTAAACCAAAGTGGCTTTTATCATGTGTCTATGGGTCACCATACCCACAAGATAAAGCTGTTTAGTGGAATTTTAGTGAGAACGTTTGTGAAATCTATAATATCTCAGTGCCTTGGGTCATGATAGGCGATTCGAACATAACTTTGCATAGTGAGGAAAGGAAAAATAATAATAGTTCAACATCTCAGGTTTCACCCATTGCCCAAATAATTCAAGATATAGGTTTAATTGACTTAGGGTTTCATGGTAATCCTTATATCTGGACTAGCAACAAACATGGGACCGGAAAAAATAAATCTAGACTAGATAGAGGCCTCATTAACACTAAGTGGTTAATAAACTTCCTTAATACCTGTCTTAAACATCTTCCTTTCCTTGGATCAGATCATTGTCCCATTTTTCTTGATATGACACCAAATGAGAAAAATAATGTTAGGAACTGGAAATTTTTTGAATGTTGGTTGCGAAATATTTCTTGTAAAACTAAGATTAATACTGCTTGGGCCAAGCAGTTTAGAGGCTCTGCAGCTTATTCCTTGGATCAGAAACTTGGAGAAACCAGAAGACTATTGTCAATATGGAATAGAAATTCTTTTGGAAATATTCAACAACAATTATATACTCTACACCAACAGCTCATGATCCTTAAACAGCCAGGGAGCTTCATTGACAACACTGAAAAGATATTAGAAGTTGAGACAGATACTAATGAATGGTACATCAGAGAAGAAGAGTTTTACAAGCAGAAATCAAGAGACACTATGTTCAATGAAGCTGATAAAAACATAAAACATTTTCATCTACAAGCAAACAAAAGAAGAGCTCGTAACAGAGTTGAATCTCTACAAAGGCCAAATGGAACTTGGTGCAGTGGAAGAAGCAATCTTAAAAACTTACTTATTAATCACTTCCAAAGTATAATGAGTACTTCTAATCCAATCCATGATGAAGATTTTCTCAATGTTCTTCCAGTTTGTATCACTAATGAATATAATGTAGCTCTTGTTAAAATCCCAGATATTGCAGAGATAGAATCAGCTCTCAAAAGCATGCAACCTTGGAAAGCTCCGGGGCCGGACGGATTCCCACCAGGTTTTTTCAGACTCAATAAGAAGTTGTTAAACAGGACGTCGTCGACATGGTGCAAAATTTCTTTGTCTCAGGAAAGTTGTTAAAGAAGATGAATAAAACTAATATTTTCTTGATACTGAAGACTCAACTCTCACACACTGCTGGAGACTATCGGCCTATTGCTCTATGTAACTCAACATATAAGCTAATCACAAAGATAATTGCGAGCATATTAAAACAACATCTTGAAAAGATCATTTCACCTATGTAGGCCGTTTATGTTCCAGGCAGACAAATAGGTGACAACATTCTGTTAGCTCAAGAACTCATTCATTGTATGAAGAGAAAGAAGACAAAGAAAGGCTATATGGCTCTTAAATAATATTATGTTAAAGTTGGTCTTTGACAGTAAATGGTGCCAGTTGGTTCATGAGTGCATAATCACAACAGAAATACAAATCCTTCTCAATGGCTCACCCTGCAGATCATTCAAACCGTCTAGAGGCATTCGCCAAGGTGATCCATTATCACCTTATTTATTTATACTTACAATGGAAGTTCTTACCAGATTGTTGGCTCAAGCAGAAAACTCAAAAAAACTGCAAGGTATCAAGATTTCAAGAAATGCACCACAAGTAACACATCTTCTTTTTGCTGACGATTGTTTGTTATTCGCAAAAGCTGACATTCAAAATGTTAACACATTGTTGGAAGTTATAAACAAGTTCACTGAAGTGTTTGGGAAACAAGTGAACTTTCAGAAGTCT
Organism: Papaver somniferum; assembly: GCF_003573695.1. NCBI lineage: Eukaryota > Viridiplantae > Streptophyta > Magnoliopsida > Ranunculales > Papaveraceae > Papaver > Papaver somniferum. Next base: position 30,762,937 of record NC_039362.1, on the reverse strand, counting down.
GCAGTTTTCTTTTCCAAGCACAGTCACTCAAGGCATTGCAGAATATTGCTAAGAAGATCAAAGATGAAGAAGATGTCTCTTGATGAAAAGTACTTAGGAGATCCACTATTTTTAAATAAAAAGAAAAAAACTCCTTCTCAGGGCTAGTTGATAAGATAAGAATGAGACTTTCTAAATGGAATGGAGGATTCATGAACCAAGTAAGAATATCTGTAATGGTTAAAAGTGTTCTCAACATAATGCCATCTCACCATATGAGCGTTTTCAAGGTGCTAGAAGCTATAATTAAAGAAATAGATCAAGCTCAGCGTACTTTCTGGTAGGGGAAAAGGATGGTAAAGGATTTTACTTTATATCCTAGCCAGCTGTTAGTAAAGATAAATCACAAGGGGGAATGAGTTTCCGAAACTTATCCACATTCAACAATCTCTTCTGGCCAAAACAACCTGGAGATTATGCAATGAGCATAACCAACTTTGGTCAACTGCGATGAAAAAGTGTTACTTCCCAAGCACTAATGCAATGCATGCAAAAAAGAGACGGAATTCTTCTTGGGCCTGGTAGAGTGTGTATAATATGTTGGATTTCATTAAACAATTCAGTTTTTGGAGCATTGGAGATGGAAGGAAAATCTGCATCTGGGAGAATATTTGGTTACCAAGAAAAAGCACTCCACCTATTTCAGTTGTGTCATTGGAAGAGGCAGAAAACTACAAATATGTGTCAGATTTAATCGATCAAGACACAAGAGCATGGAAGGTACAATTGGTTCAACATATTTTTATCCAAGAAGATGCAGATTTAATCCTTAACATACGTATCCCATGGCATTGTCAGGACAGACTCGTTTGGACTCTAACAAGAGATGGCAGATTCTCAGTTAAATCAGCATACCGTAAGCTTTTGGATATTAAACAGAATGGTGTTAATTCTTATGATGCGGAAGAATGCATAAGAAGCAAAATTCTGGAGGCAGTTGTGGAATATTGATACATTGCCTAAAGTGAAACATTTCCTGTAGAAATTCATTACTGGCATAGTTCCCTTTAGTTAACGAATGGCCAGAGTGATGAACTACACAAGTGGGGAATACGACATTTGTAATCAAGGGATTGAAACAACGCGTCATATCCTTATGGAATGCAATTATTCGAGAGCAGTATGGTTTACAGTTCCTAGTGCTCTTCATGGTATACAAAATAATGGCAGCAGTGTGGCAACTTGGATCATAAGTTGGTTTCAAGATGGAATAAATGATCTAGTGGATGATTGTATAGTTCTAATGGCTAACACTGCTCGGGAAATATGGAAAGCTCGTTGTGATCACACCTTCCAGAATATAAGGCCCAATCCAGTTGGAATTTCCAAATGCATACAACTTTTAAACATGGGGACATGAAAAGCTATGAGATTGAGACATAAGCACACAGTAAACACAAGGTAGATAAGTCGAATTATTACTCACTGGAATTCTCCTAATGCTCCATATCTTTGAATTTGTTGTGATGCTTCATATAAAAAACTGCATAGCATTCATAATACAGGCATTGGACTAATAATGCGCAACTTTGCAGGTTCATTTTAATACGGGAGATGCACCTATGCAGATGAATATGTGAAAATGCAGAACAAACTGAGTGTGGAAGAGTGTTTTAAGCTATGAAGTGGGCATATAAGGCATGGATACAACATGCGTACTTTGAGCTCGATGCGCAAACAATAGTTGAAGCAGTCAATGGAGATCACCACAAAGTTGCGTGGGAGAACCAAACACTCATTCTAGATATTAAATTTATGTTTAGCAAAACCCATTATGGAACTGCAAGTTTATTAATAGAGATTGTAATAATCCAGTTGATAAAATGACTAGGCATGCGAGAGTTTTTAAAACTTCGAACTCATGGATAACAAATCCTCCCAATTTTATTGTGTCTGCACTATAGGAGGATAAAAATTGTGTAATCCACTCAATTTAGTAATGAAATCTCTTTTGGTATCAAAAAAAATGGATTAAAACTTAAAAATCGAAACAAACTTGTTGTTCATAGACTCGAGCAAAGGTACCCAATCTATCCTGTTCTAAAAGATGAAAAATACGTATTGAAGGATAACCCATGTAGTTACTGGTAGTTATTGCATTAGCAAAAGCATCAGCTAATGCAATCGCTGCCCAGTTTGCCATTTTACTAGTCGAAGAAAAAATAAAAGGTTTTGAAACAGAAGATGCATTCAAGAAATTAGATATTCTGTCTTTCCAGATGGCTTTTGCTTGCCAATCGATACTGCTTTGAAGGCATGAAGTGAATCTGACTAGGTTGTTGTTGTTAGCTTCAATGTTGACAGTAGAAGCTTGAAGTTGTAATCCCCATTTCCACACCTCAGTTTCCGCTAAAACCTCTCCAACATCCTTATTCAGAGTCGTGATTTCTATGGTTCGCACCACCCTGAAATAACCTAAAGTGTTCCTTAGAATCATAGCTATTGTCATTATATTAGTTGATTGGTTCCAACTGGTAGCTATATTGATTTTTGCGATTTCGGGGTCTGGGTACTGCCAATTCTTTGTTTGATTTGGTGCCGAATGCAATTATGGGTCGTGCCTTTTGCTTCACGGAGCCTGCACATTCTTTATCCATAACAGTTTAGCTCTAGCGAATGTGTGTTGAGGGTTAGGATTAACTCCTCTAAAGACTTTTTCATAACTAACCAAATGTGCCACATGACCGCCGCACAGAAGGTATTCCAGGGATACAAATCACTATCCCAACCAACTAGATTGGAGCTCCATCCAAGAATCCATTACTACAAAGACAAGTTAGGAATACCAAGAGCAAAAGGATTGGCAGAAGAAGCAAACCAAACACTTCTAGCAAAGGGACATTCCAGAAAAATGTGTTTCAGAGTTTCATTGGGTTGAGAACAAAACGAGCATGCGTTTGGGATATCAACATACTTAGAAAGTATATCATCTATAGGGACTATATTATGCATGCATTTGAAAATGAATAAAACTACTTTTAGGGTTGTTTCCATACTCCATATTTTATCCCATGGAGAGTTAGTAATATTTTGATACTATGACAGAGAGAGGTTCTCGTAAGCTTTCCACTTGGTTTCGATTTCCACTTGATTGATTCATTCATGTTAAGACAAAAAGGAATGTGCCAGTACTCAATTCAAACAAAGTGTGAAGAATATCTACGTTCCAAGATTGATTTTCTACATCTATAAGGTGACTTACCATAAAGATGTTATATGGCAGTTGCGTATTTCTAAATTCTAGAGTTCCTGGGTACCACTGATCCTATTTTATGTGAATAGTTTGGTCATTGCCTATTTCCCATATGCAGCAAAGTTTAATAATCTCGATCCCCTATAGTATGCAAGACCAAATCCAAGGTCTTGTGGTGCTGATGTTTGGGTCAAGGATATGTCTACATTTACTATGGTGATCGGATTTTAGAGTTTGAGCTCAGAATGAATCCAGGTTATCTAAAAGATTCCAGGTGAGTCTTCCTAGTTGCGCTAGATTGTTTGCTTTTAAGTACCTAAATCCTAAACCTCATAGAGATATTGGAATGTTAAGGTATGGCCAAGCTTTTAAAAATAAGGCTTTTCATCCTTCTTCCCCCACCAAAAATTTCTTTGTAGGGAAACGTGTTGGTTGGTGATGTTTTTCGGAATCTTATAACATCCGATCTGTTAAAAGGGAAAAGATTCAAGAATAGTCTCAACTATCACAGTTCTGACAACTTGGCTGAGATATCTTCCCCACCAATTCTGCAATCTACTTCTAAATCTACCTATCATTGAATCAAAAGTTTTGATTTTGGATGCTCCTAAAAAGAATCGTACCTAAATTGCTACCAGTAATGTTAATTTTCTGAATCTTAAGAATTTTTATTATCATTTTGCCAAATTTATTAAAAAACATGTTGCTAAAGAAGATTCCCGACTTTTGAAAGTTTATCATTTGACCGGTTGTTAAGCTAAAGGTATTGATGATGTTGAAAACATTTTGTGCATCACAAAGAGAAATTTTCGGAAAAAAAGTAGATGAGTGATAGGGATACTGTTTTGAGCTACTTTAATTCCCTGGATTTGTCCCTCTACCTCTTTATGACTTAATATCCTTGTTATACCTTCCATAAATAGGAGAGAGAGGTAAGGAGATAACGAGTCTCCTTGTCTAATTCCCCTAGTTGGCTTAAAGAATTTCCCAGGAGAATCGTTACAAAGAACAACGATGGAGGGAATACTGATGCACTGGTGGATCAGCGAGCACCAAGGCTAACTAAATCCTAGTCTCTGCATCAGTTCTATCAGGTACTCCCAGCTGAATCTATCGAAAGCTTTACTCATATCTAGTTTTATTCCCATTAGACATCCTTTACCTTTGTATTTTTTTCATTTTATAGACAACTTACTGAGCCATTACTATGTTGTCTGTGATTTTTCGATTCGCATGAATGCAGATTGAAAAGGAGACAAAGCTCTGGAAATAATTAGTTTGAGTATGTTTGCTAAGATTCAGATATTATTTTGTAAGTTGTGCTACACAGGCTGATTGGCCGAAAATCAGTTAGGGCTGAAGGATTAGTGAATTTAGGGATAAGGGCCAGGAAAGTAGAGTTAATTTCTTTAAGAATATAACCAGTACGAAAGAAGTCTTGTACCATAGCAACAATATCCTCTTTCACAGTTGACCATTAGTGCACGAAGAATCTGACATTGAAACCATCCGGGCATGGAGATTTTTCGGTTGCTAGAGCTTTAACTGTTAGAGCATTGCTCGGTCGAACTCACAAGTATTTCTATATCAAGATTATTATCAAATTTAGTTTTTAAAACTATATATTGATTTTTAGTCTACTACAACCAAAGTTTCGAATTTAGGATTAGAAGTGTGTAGTTTAGTATTGGACATCACCGAACCCTTGAAGATAGAAGACTGAAGATCAAACGAAGATATCAACGAGGACTTCATCAACAAAGGTATGTGGTTTGATTTCATTTGGAATTCTTGTTCAATCTACCTTTGCAATCTATTGAAACAAATGCTCACTCTATGGAACAATTCCTATGACTGTAAATGTACATTTATGTATATATACTTGAGGTTATTTGAGCCATGACTTTAGTGACAACAACTTTTATCCCTGGAAAGGTTCTCATTTATAGTGAATGAGCGTATGAATTCAACGAGCCAAGAATCACTCAATTCCGAGTTATAACGAAGAAGTTATGAGTGATTATTAAAGGAACGGTTATAAGTGTTGTTGTAACTGTTGCAGTTCGTTAGTAGGAAACAAGCCACGAACTGTTTGTAACTGTTCACGGACTTTAGCGCAATTACGTGACTAAAAGTCTATTTTAGTCAAGTTTTTGATGTTTCCTCATCTAGGCAAGATGGTTATTCTTCCAAACACAATTAATTGCCATATTAAAGTGTTTGTGATATTTTAGAATTCCTTCCTAAGTTAAATTGTGATTTATTCACAAAAAAAACAATTTATGCTAAAGTAATTATTTATGCAAGATATATTGTAACTTGGGAAAGACTCCCAAAATTAGGAGAGTCTTGAAAAACTAAAATAACTCAAAGTTGCTTTGGATTCAAGCTACCTTATCTTAGCTTTCAAGCTAACTTCTTCATTATAAATAAAGGGTTCGTGAATGTTAAACTTTTTATCCCTTTGGAAAATTGGCGTAAGCTTCATAGGTTATTTTCCACGTCTTTTATTCTTCGAGAAAAATAGTGAGATATAAGTCTTTGTATTTGGGATCACAAAGCAGAGTTAATAATAATCTTCGTGATTGTTAAAACAACTTGTAATCTAGGTTTAAACCTCTTGTCTATTCTAAGGTCTTCTCTTCTAATATAAGACCATTCAAGAATTGTTGATCATAAACCCTAGCATTTGATAGATTTCAGTTCTCGATCGTATACCAACACTTGTTAGTCGAAATCGGAACTGGAAAGAAAACTTTGATTAAGGTATTTTGTTAATTCCTTATAAGTTTTAACAAAATATCTCTAGATTTATTATAGTTGTTCTTGTTGTAGAGATTAAGTTTCTCTTCCAATTTTTTTGAGGAGTATAATAATCCCTAATCCACACGTTTGTTTTGATATTACTTTTACCTAGTGTTATATTCCTTTTACTTAGTTATGTGCCTTTATCTTACTTAGTTGTGTGCTCCAGTAAATTAGTTTGGCTTTTATTTAGTTAAGTGTGTGACCGTTGATTGATCACCATGCGTCAGTCGTTGGTTGAGTTAAATTATGGTTTCAATGATTTGCTATTAAGTTGTAAGAGAGTCCTCTATTGGTCATTATCTGAAATTAATACAAATGAAACCCTTTTGTTGCGCCTCCGTGCTCAGATTTTTGGCTTGAATCTTTGATTCAGGAGTTGATTCTTCACCAATCCCTTTTGTGTGTTGATTTTTGTAGGGATACAACAATTGGCATCAGAGTCATTCAATCCACCCAATTTTTTCTTCAAAATGACCATCAAAGATAAAGATGCATCTAATGAAGCTACAATCACTCAACTCTGATCCGAATTCAAAACCCTATCCACGGACCTTACTACTCAGATCAATACAGTGAAAGATAGTTTCAATACTGCCTTACAAGAAAATAATCGCAACCTCATCAAATTGTTCAATCGGCCTTTTCAACATCAACCCCATGAAAGCCCTGAACAAGCTAGTGGATCTAACAGGGATGAAGGAGAAGGTGCCAATTTCTTTCATCAACCTAACTTTGTTCATCACCAGCATCGTGTTCCAAAGTTAGATTTCCCAAGATTTGATGGAGATAATCCTCGCAGCTGGATTCAGAAATGTGAGAGATATTTCCAGCTAAATGATATTGAAGAACATAAGAAGGTGGATATTGTTGTTATCTACCTTGAGGGTAAGGCAGAAAAATGGTTCTTAAATTTTCAAATTAATCGGCATAAAATTACTTGGAATGATTTAGCAAAAAAATTTATGTGCTCGATTTGCAAAACCCTGTGGAATGAAACTTTGTTTCCAGTTTTAATAAATTAGTGCAGACATCATCAGTCGATGAGTATTTTGAGGAATTTGAGTCCCTAAAGGCATTAATGGTTAACATGAATTTCTCCCTAACTGAAGCTTACTTTGTTATGAGCTTTCTCAGTGGCTTAAAGGATGAGATAAGCAAATATGTGTCTATGTTTTACCCTGCAACACTTTTAGATGCTTTTTCTTTAGCTAGGCTGCAGGAACATAAGCTTAACTTACAAGCTGCTACCACTAAGTCACATGGCAAACCCTTAAATACATCTTTCAACTCAAATGGACAGTATTCCTCTTTAAACTTTCCACCTAAACCTATTCTCACTTCACCAAAGTATAAACCTGTTACACCCAGGTCTTTCTCCTCTCCATCTTCCAAGTCCACTACTTCCTCTCCAACCATTAAAAGACTTACTCAGGAGGAAATGAATAAGAGGAGATCTCAAGGGCTTTACTACAATTGTGATATTGTTTATAAACCTGGGCATTTTTGTAAAGGCAAGCAGATAATATTCATGTTACAAGTTGAGAATAGTGAGTCACATGACACTGAGGAAGAGGAAGAAGTATTTTAAGAAGTAATTGAATCCCCAATTCAGTCTGATGTTGAAATTTCCTTACACGCTCTCACAGGCTCTGCCACTGGAGACACTATTAGAATTCCTGATGTTTTCCAAAAAAAAAAGTCTATATTTTAATTGATAGTGGTAGTACCACTAGCTACATTGATAGTGCTTTAGAAAGTTCACTTCAATGCCATATTGGGCCCACTGATCCAATAGTGGTCACAATTGCAAATGGGGAGAGAGCAGTTAGTACTGCATTTGTCCACAACTTACATGGAGCATACAGGGACACCAATTTGTATAAACCTCAGAGTCTTATCATTGGGAGGATGTGACATAGTACTTGGTGCATATTGGCTCGGAACTTTGGGTAATGTCCTTTTTAACTTTTCCAAGTTGAGTATTTCTTTCAAGTATAAACATAAGAAAATTACTCTACAAGGTACACATCCAAAGTCTTCCTTATTAATGATGACTGGTGAGGAACTCAAGAATTTTTTCCCCACCAATTCTCATGGCATTGTGGGTCATCTATTTTCCATTTCTACACCTCCTACACCACCCACCATTCCTCCTGAAATACTTCCTCTACTTCAATAATTTAATGACATCTTTGCAGAACCCACTCATCTACCTCCACAAAGGAGTTTAGATCACACAATTACCTTGCAACCCAACTCCAATCCTGTGAATCAAAGAGCCTATACATGCCACTATATCCAAAAAGGAGTAGTGAGACAACTTGTTAAGGAGATGCTAGACACTGGAATCATCCAACCTAGCCATAGTCCTTTTGCTTCACCTATACTCTTAGTAAAAATGAAAGACAACACATGGAGATTATGTGTTGACTATAGAAAGTTGAACATCATTACAGTCAAGGACAAATTTCCAATACCCATTATCGAAGAATTACTGGATGAACTAAATGGAGCTACTGTCTTCACAAGAATTGATCTGAGAGCTGGATACCATCATATCAGAGTACATGTTTCAGATATTTTCAAGACAACTTTCAGAACTCATCAAGTATATTATGAGTTTAAAGTGATGCCATTTGGCCTCACTAATGCTCTAGATACATTTCAAGCTTTAATGAATGAGGTATTTCAGCCAACATTGAGGAAATTTATTCTGGTATTTTTTGATGATATTTTAATCTACAACAAAAACATGTATGAACACTTGGAGCATCTCAAGTTTACTTTCTCTTTACTCAGACAACATAAACTCTATGCTAAGATATCTAAATGTTATTTTGGGCAATCATCTTTGGAGTATTTAGGACACATAATCACAACTGCAGGAGTTTGTGCTGATCCAAATAAGATTGCTTGCATGCAAACTTGGCCACAACCTACCACTCTCAAGGAACTGAGAGGATTTCTTGGCCTTACAGGATACTACAGGAAATTTATCAATAATTATGGGGACATCAGTAAACCACTCACTGATCTTCTCAAGAAGAATTCTTTTCTTTGGACTTCAGCTGCCACAACATCTTTTGAACAGCTCAAGCATGCAATGTCAAACACACCCATCTTGGCATTACCAAATTTCACTAAACCATTTGTGGTTGAAAGTGATGCAAGTGACTTGTGTACTGGAGTTGTATTACTTCAGGAGGGTAAGCCCATTGCTTACTTTAGAAAACCATTGGGACCAAGAGCTATAGCATTATCTACTTATGATAAGAAGTTTCTGGCCATTGTCATGGCAGTACAAAGGTGGAGACATTACTTACTTGGTGCTAAATTCACAATACAAAATGATCATCAAAGCATTAAATAGTTTTTGGAGCAAAGAATTACTACATTACAACAAAAGTGGTTGATCAAGCTTCTAGGATTTGATTATGATATCAAATACAAGAAAGGAGTTGAGAATGTGGTAGCAGATGCACTTTCTAGAAGATCCCATCCTTCATCTACTTGCAACTTGTTGGCTGCTTCCACACCAACTTGGGCTCAGGAGGTACTCTCTAGTTATGATAATGATGAGAAAGCACACAACATTATTCATAAACTTCTGCTAAGTCCTACCAGTGTTGAGCATTTCACTTACAAGGAGGGGATCTTAAGATACAAAACCAAATTCTACATTGGGACTGGAGGTGGTGTAAGACAATCTCTCTTACACTCTTTACATACTTCTGTTGTGGGAGGCCATCCTGGCATCCAGGCTACTTATGCAAGAGCAAAAGGCCATTTCTATTTGCAAGGACTGAAAAGGGATGTTTTGCTTTTTGTGTCTCAATGCGACACTTGGCAAAGAAAAAAAGTAATCACACTACTGCTACTGGCCTCCTCCAACCCCTCCATGTCCCTGATCATGCTTGGCAATACATCACAATGACTTTCATTGATGGTTTGCCTATCAGCAACAAGAAGAGTGTCATTTTGGTCATTGTGGATAAACTAACTAAGAATGCTCATTTAATTGCTCTGCAACACCCATATACAGCTTCTTTTGTGGCACAAGTTTTCCTCAATAAAGTATTCAAACTACATGGTCTACCTTCTTCTATAGTGTCTGACAGAGACAAGGTATTGGGTACTAGCTTGAATTTAAGGATTGCATATCACCCTCAAACAGATGGCCAAACTGAGAGGGTTAATGCTTGCTTGGAAAACTATTTGATATGTACCACAGGTCACAAACCTAGCAGTTGAAGCAATTGGTTATCACTGGCAGAATGGTGGTACAACACCAGCTTTCCCATAGGATTAAAGATGTCTATGAAAAGACGAGGGTACCCAAATATACCACAATCTTAAACTTTTCCACCTATAAGTCCTCTTACCGAAAGTGATTGTCTATGGACTGTGCCGAGAAAATACAACGAATCGTTATTCACTTTGTGTGATCGTCTATGGATACGAGATCTAGACAATACAACTGTTGATGGTGGATTTTCATTTGAGGCTAAAATTGTAAAAACCAAAATTACGCGCTGACATCCTGCAAAGGATAAATCCACTTATAAAATGATGAATACTTCTTCACTTCTCTAATTTATCCAGGTTGGAGCATGTAGCAACAATATCTTATACCCTGTGAATTTATAGCGTTATCAATTAATACATGACTAACCTTGTATTTCCTATTCCGCTGAACTCTCACTATTAGTGCGGCATGACGACCGAGTGTTGCTCTCAGCAAATTAACATGAATCTCCAAACGTTGATAATGAGGTATGCACGAAATACTCGTACACGATACATCTCTCAGTGTGTTATACTAGCCCGATTAAACATATTTGAATCTGGACTGTCCATATCAGTCTCAGAAACAATCACGGCCACACAAGTCGGCCGCATGATTTAACCAGCCTAGACGATCCTCAGCAGGAGCAGGCTACTACATTAATGACCACCAGCAGGCCCACTTATGCCTTGGTCGGTCGAATACCTACCATGTCTCCCAAACTACCACCGAACACCAGCCTGAAGTTGGATGTCCAGACTGGTATGGAGCAGCTTGGAGGAATCGTACAAACAAAGGCCGCCTATGGAAGTCTCAAGTTCAACACGTCCGTCCAACTTCACTGGCGTGGTTGGACGGCGTGGATCAGCCCAAAGCCGGTCGAACAAGCGTCGTGGTGTACACCGGCGGACCTTCTTCTTACCTGCATGACCGACTCTTCCTTAACCTGACCAGATTGCAATATACGATTGTCCGAAGTTGTGTCGGCGTGAAGAATTGAGGGTCGCAGGAAATTCCACTAAAGGTCCCAAATTGATCACGACCATCCAATTTCACCGTCATGATTAGATGGCTTAGATCGGACCCATAGCCACCAGGCAGGTATTGGCGCGTTCACCACCGGCCCAACGTGGGCTCCACTTGGTCGCCCTCCCCAAAAGAGAAGCGTGGCTTGCCAATTCGTCCATCCAAAGCAGCGTGGATGTGAAACTCTAATTAGGGTTTGCGGCACATCACATGTGACGCAAATCAGTCTCGACCATCCATCTTCGCAGGCATAGATGGAGGGTGTAGATGTAGATTCAAAGGGCCCAGAGCATGTCAACACAATCACCGTGGGCCCGCCTACATACATGACTAATCGGTCAAGACCAACTATGGTTGGTCGTCTCGATTCGTGCGCCCAAACTAGGCATGGCCACGCGTTTTCAACTGCAAATCGATCTCGACCACTCAACTTTGCCGGACAAATTGAGTGGCTTAGATCACATCTTCACGGGACAGTAAGGTACGGACGTGTACGCTGGCCTGCCGACTGCACGCCTGACTGATCGGCCAAGACCGATAATGGTTGGTCGTCTCGAAACGCGCTCCTGAAGTAGGCACGACGTGCGGTCTTCAATTCCTTTGCGGCATGGGATTTCTGTCGCAAATCAATCTCAGCCGCTCCTCTTTGCCAGACAAATTGAGTGGCTTAGATCGCATCTCCATGGGACAGTGAGGTACAGACACCTACACCAGCATGCCGTCTACACACATCCCAATCGTCCCTGCCAAAAACGTGACCCATGCTTGGATTCATCCAAGCTAAAGGTTGGTGTTCGAGCACCTCCTAAACCCTAATCCGACGGTCGCAGATGTGGGTCGCAAGCCATCTCGTCCGTCCAAATTCACCAGCTTGGACGGACAGACTAAGACAGGAGTTAGGCGACCAGTGATGCATCACCACAATTACCGTCCACCACTCTTCCACACCAAGTGATCGGCCAAGTCAGGACTTACATGTACATCCTCCAAACGATCACTCGGAGATGACTGGACGTGATGCTATTTTAATATGCTTAATCCACGACTTACTCCGTTAAGCCTTAAAACAGCGATGCTTCACACGTGTTGAATATATTCCTGCATAAAATACACACGATACTTCACAAGTATCGACTTACTAAATAACTTAGTTATTTAATCTAGCATCACATGCTACTTTTTGTGAGTCCCACGATCCACACATTCGAGACATCAAACATGTCACAAACTGGGGGATACAAACTGGGGGATACTTACGGTTTACAGCATGCAGCGCACAACGCGCCATCACAAGAATGTGTCAGAAAGACATGAACGGTTAGTGATGATGGTAGAAGTGGGAAAGACTGATCGTGTGACACTAACACACGCAACTCCATTACTCCATCACTCCACTTTCTCCACTTCCCATGAGATACGTGGGTTAGGCTCAGTGACTTGTATAAATAGGTTCTCCTCCCTATTTACAAGACAGAACAAGACAACAGAAACCAAGTGTTGATACAACCGTATCCAAACACCAGAACTGGTAGCTTACATTCTGCAAGTCAGATCAGCTTTCTGATACAAGTCATACACAGCCAACACCTCAACAATATCAACATCTTCTTCGTTTCCCTCCCTAAGATCAACCCCATCTCCTTCACTTTGTGACCGAAGCAAGTATGGAACGACCATTTATTGGTTTAGTTCGGAGTTGTACAGATTGATTTCTCGAATCACAAGCACTCCCGTGCAGTGCATTTGTTTAGAGTTTATATTCATTTCTCATCCACACACCCCAAATTACCAAAACTAGCAGAAATAGTTTTCACCCATAAACAATTGGCGACTATAGTGGGAGATTAATCTCTCGATGGCAAAATTAAATTCTCAATATTCATTCCAACCTTCTAAATTTTGGGTATAGATCTTGGTTTCGATTCAATCATTAACCTATTCATCTTCGGTTTTCATCTCGGTTTTCATCTCACGATGTATCTTCGCCCGCTAGATTCTTCGGAAACCATAAATGATTCAGATATCATGGGAAGTGTGGATAGAATGCTGGAGGATGTCCTGGCAAATCAAGCTGGTATCGCTAAAAGGCAAAGCGAAACCTTCCGCCTTTTGAATGATATAGCAGCTCAATTACAAGAAAGATCGGCAAGCATTTACCCAGACAATGCAAGAAATGCTGAATCCTTATCTAAAAGTCATGCCTTTACCAGTGGAGATACAGAGAGAGCGCGCATACACAGGGGACTCAAGAAAGACGAACAACATGGTCCAGCTGACGATAGAGACTCGAGACAACTTCATATAAGAAAAGACTTATCCGGGATGCCACAACGTTTGCCGGATAAAGAAAAATAACCTGCATCTTACGGAGACTTGCTGGAAAATTTGTATCTCAAGACTCTTGCCAAAGATCAGAAGACTGCCCAATCCACAACGACCTTTCAGCCAAGTGAATAAATGCTCAAGGAAGAAGAAATCAATTGAGGAACATGTGAGTGCAGAGGATGGGAGCGTATAACTCATTCACCCAGCTATGATATTATGACGCCTTCCGCATTCCGTCATCCAGTCAAGTGAGCCGCGGATATGATGACACGCACTGGTTTTACAACTCCGTCTCCGAAGCATGCCCCACATCAAATCCACAGAGAGACGTCGCAACGTCCGCTAACGCAAGAAAAGCTGGAATCAAAGTATCCTCGTTACCCGTTACCAATGAAGAAGATCTTGGAGATGTTGGAGGCATGGGTGCGAGACGGAGAGGTACAACTGCCTCATGTATGGCGTCAACCGACTGATCAAGAAGTGATAGATCCGATATATTGCCACTATCATCAATTCCTTCATCACCCTACCAGTGAATGCAACGCCTTGAAGCGCATTATTCAGGAGAAGCTTAATTCAAAAGAGTTGCCTTCCCTCTCTAGAAATTAATGCGTACGACTTCCTTGAAGAGATTACTCAGGAAGATTCAGTTTCATGCAAATGAGGTTCCAAAGAGCAAGTAAGTTCTATTAAACTATTCTACAAGAAAGATTGTTTTAGAATTTACTGGGTACTTGGCATCCCACACGTGGAGAAAGAAATTCAATGATCAAACACCATGCTTGTTTCCCTTCATGTTTCCTTTTTCACACGATATTTGCAATTTCATATGACATATGCAATCATTCATAACCAAGATGCAAATTCCATTTTAGAATAAACTCTTTCGGAAAAATCATTCATAAAACTATCTCAAAAAATAAACCAGTTCAAAATTCAACCACCTATTAGTTCAAAACCCGAAATAAAATTGTGAAAGGAAATCCTCACAATCACTCAAAAAAGCATCTAAAGAAAGAACACAAGTAGGCGGCACGAATCCTTCAAGGAAATTCCTTCAGCAGTAACTCATCCTTCTGAGCAAGAACAGCTTTCATCCTTTGGAGTGCGGCCTGTTTTAGCTTCAACTTCTTAGACAACTTTTCAACCTCTTCTTCCTGGCGAGCAATACAGTCTGCAGAAGGAGATTCGTCTTGTAATTTATGAAGATCCTGTATTTCAGAGAACCCTTTGAAGAACCAAGGAGCGTTGAAGTCGTACTGCACAAACACGTCCCAATGGCACTTCCAGTCTTCAATCACCTCCTCATAAACACTGCGACCGGTCGTGACGCTCATCCCGTGAATGGAGAATAAAGCTTCTTGGACGCGATTGACCAATGCAAGGCGACTTTTGGTCTTCATAGTGGTAGCAATGTGGTCGTACTTCTTCCATATCACCGTGTATAACTCCTCGAACTGAGCCGTCACACTGAATCCCCCAACCAACACATGACCTGCATGAGGGGTATCAAAGGGAGGATCGAAGATAGCCCCAGGAACAACAGGTTGCCTTTCCAATACTTCATCAGGAACCTTGCAGCTGCAAGAGGCCTTTCAGAAGAAGTTACCATGATTTCCTTATCAATTGGAACCTGCTCAGGAAGATCTTTAAGGGGAGCCGCCTCAGCATTAGCAGATGTTGCCTCTCCTGCATTCCTCCGGATGTCCACTTCACTCTGAATGCTGATTTCCGTCACGACCTCGCCTACAAGCTTACTAAGGTTACCACTTGGGGAGGCACTCCGTTCAGTCAAGATTGCACTATCTTCATCATTATCTTAAAGAGGATCAGTATCACCAGACCTCTCCTTAAAAGGATCGCCAGACTTCTCATGAAGACCAACATCGCCAGACTTCTCATGAAGACCAAAATCGCCAGACTTCTCATGAAGACCAGTATCGCCAGACCTCTCGTTATGACTACGAGCCAGTCTTGCGAAAGCATTTTCTTTCGGGATTCCCTGATCGCCAACAAAGGATTACCTTTAGTGAAAGTTGCTCAGGAAGAACGAAACCAAGGGATCAAACAGAAAGAAATTTAAATACCTGCATATTGGAGGAATTGAGGATCACCGAACCACATGCATGCTTCTTAGACCTCACTCCTTCTTGGGGACTGCAGTCGTCAGCTCTGGTTCGTTTACCTGGGAGTGGTTTCAACCGAAAATGCTCTTTCAAAACGTCAGAAGATGGTTCGCCGCGGGAATCTGTCACAACCTCCTCCGAGAATTTCTGAAAGGTTAACAATTGCTCCATCCAAAATTCCTTATACCTGTCGGTTACTGTTGGGTTTCTTCCGATAGGCCAGAAAGGAAGACTCTGCACTGACGAAAATATATTAGCATTAAGAATGTCCGGGAAAAGTTCTTTTGGAGCCTCCAACGGATGAAGAAATGGAACACCCTGGTCAAATCCCATTTGTCGGGCAGCCCTGTCAATATTGTACGGAGTCACGGTGAATGCTTCGTCAAATAAAGATGGGATATATCCCGGAATGCAGCTTCGCAAGTAAATAAGTTTCCCAAGACTCGCAGTTTCGGCATCAGTACGCAACACAACATCAGGAACAGTAGAAAAAGTCTTTGGTTGAACAATGGAAGGGTGGATCGGTCCCCATTGACGGAAATCTATGGATTTCACATTGTTGAAGATATCCACGAGCTTCACACCGGCCCTGGGACGTCTTTTCTGCCAATGAAGTATTCTCGAACCACCATACAAATTGTTGAGTAAAGTTGCAGCAACAGGAGCATAGCTTTTGAAATGTTCCCACAAAAACGCCTGAAGAAAAGCGATGTGGATATGCGACTCCACCTTCTTATACTCATTGGAAGCATGCATATCCGTCGCTAAGGCGTCCAGATGAGAATACAATGATCCAAGAAACAAGGCACCAAGGGGAAGGATCTCACCTTTTGCAAGCCTTATAGCAAACATAACAAGGTCACCTCTTATAGTCTTCCTTCCAGAACCGTCGTCGAATATGTCTCTGTACAACCAAAGAGACAGGAATGAAATCACGCTGAGCTCGTCTTCCAACTCCTGACCGGGTTTCGGGTCTGCAGGAGACCACTCCGACACCCACCAAGTGTAAAAGTATTTCGTGTCTTTCTTCTCCTTCTCCAGATCATCGAATTCTCCCGCCTTTCGAAGTATAGCATTATAATCACGACGTTCTGCATCAGAAAGTTTATAGAAGAAGCTTCCAGCGACAGGAAGGTTCATCAATGCAGCTACGCTTTCCAGAGTAATGGTCATCTCTCCCCATCTACATATGGATGTATGAGTAGAGGTACGCCACCGAGAAATGAAAGTGATCAAGCCTGCAACACCTTTCTTAACTTGAAGAGTGGCGGATGTCATGACCGCATCAAGAATTTGCGCTTTGATCAAATTAGCCTTAATACTCTTATTATTCAGCATGCGTCTCATCCATCCCTCATAAGGACCCAGCGGGGTATGAAAAATCTTGAAGTCAATAGGTGAAGGTGGATACTCATTTCTCCGAAGATAGAATCTCATCACAAGTGCTGAAGAAGAGGATGGATCAACTTCCATATTTTCTGAACCAGAGAGCATGACTATCTTGTGAGAAGGATGCTTTCTAATGTTCGGAAAAGACACAGTGAACAACTCATCATCTATGTTTGGCATATCTTGAAGCTGTAAACACTCCCTGACTTGGCATCATCATTATCCCCAGAAGACATCTTAACAGGAGCCATTTTTTTCATTCTACAATAAAAGACAGGGGAGTCAGTACTTGCATGAAAACGCATGGGATGTGTAGTCACACACGACAGAACACACATTCACGTTGGAGTACACAAGGCTGGGACAATCATACAAGCAAGGCTGGTATTGGGCCACGCAAGCAAGACTGATATCATGACAATAGGCTTGTGTTGGGTCACGTCAAGCCGGTATTGGTCATCAAAGTCACAAATCTGGTGTTGGGTCACGTCAAGCCGGTACAAGACCGATCAAGGTCACAAGTCTGGTATTGGGCCACGTCAGAAAGCAAGACCGATCGAGGTTACGAAACTGGTATATGGTCAATGTTCAATCAGGCGTACATAGTGCGACTCACGTTCAACCGAGCATATATGGTGAGGCTCGCATTCATTCTCACGTATTATAACACGGTTTTCTTTATTCATGGAAGTCGTGTCTACGAAATTCAAGCCAAGGGTTTTGCAAGCTATAACCTAAAAGCTAGGTTTTGTATGCAACAATGAAAAGGAAGCAAAAACAACATGTTCATGGATTCGCGGCTTGTTTTACTAAGCAATCCTGGCAATATCGACGATTTTGCTAACTAATCATGATATATCTTGCAAAAAGAGTTTACCTAAGAAATTAGAGTTTGCAAAAAAAAAAAAAAAACGTGAGAACAAGGGAGAACGGACGAAGTACCTACCTTGTACGTGTGCGATGGCAGCGGCAAAGTCCGACGACGACAGCAACTCCGGCAGCAGCAACGGCGACAACGTCAGCGGAGCGGCGGTAGGAGTCATGGACGGGAGCTGCCATTTAGAAAATGGGTCGGTCCATTTTATAAGCAAACAATTGGAAGAATCCCAATAAAACAAGGATTCCTATTTTGATTGGATTCCTCTTTTGATTCAGATGCCCAAGGAAGGAAACCGGTCCCACCCAAAAATTCCATACTTGCACGGCACGATCACATGGACAATTGCTAGCGGTCGGTCAAAGTCCTTCCGGGTAAGCTTCCTTTATCTTGTCTTTCTCACATAGGTATGTCACCATCTCATGCCTACCCCACAATAGTGTAACCATTATATGCTAGGCAGGGGACTTAATGTTGATGGTGGATTTTAATTTGAGGCTAAAATTGTAAAAGCCAAAATTATGCGATCATGCAAAGGATAAAGCCACTAATAAAATGATGAATACTTATTAACTTCGCTAATTCATCCAGGTTGGAGCATGTAGCAACAATCTCTTATACCATGTGAATTTATAGCGTTATCAATTAATACATGACTAGCCTTGTATTTCCTGTTCCGCTGAACTCTCATTATTAGTGCGACATGACGACTGAGTGTTGCTCTCAGCAGAGTAACATGAATCTCCAAACGTTGATAATGAGGTATGCACGAAATACTCGTACAGGCTACATCTCTCGGTGTGTTATACTAGCTCGATTAAACATATTTGAATCTGGACTGTCCATATCAGTCTCAGAAACAATCACGGCCACACAAGTCAGCCGCACGATTTAACCAGCCTAGACGATCCTCAGCAGGAGCAGGCTACTACATTAATGACCACCAGCATGCCCACCTATGCGCTGGTCAGTCGAATACCTACCATGCCTCCCAAACTATCACCGAACACCAGCCTGAAGTTGGATGTCCAGACTGGTATGGAGCAGCTTGGAGGAATCGTACAAACAAAGGCCGCCTATGGCAGTCTCAAGTTCATCACGTCCGTCCAACTTCACCGGCGTGGTTGGACGGCGTGGTTCAGCCCAAAGCCGGTCGAACAAGCGCCATGGTGTACACCGGCGAACCTTCTTCCTACCTGAATGACCGACTCTTCCTTAACCTGACCAGATTGCAATATACGATTGTCCGAAGTTGTGTCAGCGGGAAGAATTGAGGGTCGCAGGAAATTCCACTAAAGGTCCCAAATTGATCACGACCATCCAATTTCACCGGCATGATTGGATGGCTTAGATCGGACCCATAGCCACCAGGAAGGTATTGGCGCGTTCACCACCGGCCCAACATGGGCCCCACATGGTCGGCCTCCCCAAAAAAGAAGCGTGGCTTGCCAATTCGTCGAGCCAAAGCAGCGTGGACGTGAAACCCTAATTAGGATTTGCGACACATCACATGTGTCGCAAATCAGTCTCGATCATCCATCTTCGCAGGCATAGATGGAGGGTGTAGATGTAGATTCAAAGGGCCCATAACATGTCAACACAATCACCGTGGGCCCGCCTACATACATGACTAATAGGTCAAGACCAACTATGGTTGGTCGTCTCGATTCGTGCGCCCAAACTAGGCATGGCCACGCTTTTCAACTGCAAATCGTTCTCGACCACTCAACTTTGTCGGACAAATTGAGTGGCTTAGATCACATCTTCACGTGACAGTAAGGTACATACGTGTACACTGTCCTGCCGACTGAACGCCTGACTGATCGGCCAGGACCAACCATGGTTGATCGTCTCGAAACGCGCGCCCGAAGTAGGCACGACGTGCGGTCTTCAATTCCTTTGCGGCATGGGATTTCTTTCGCAAATCAATCTCAGCCGCTCCTCTTTGCCAGAAAAATTGAGTGGCTTAGATCGCATATCCATGGGACAGTTAGGTACAAACACCTACACCAGCATGTCGTCTACATGCATGCCCAATCGTCCCTACCAAAAACGTATCCCATGCTTGAATTCGACCAAGCTAAAGGTTGGTGTTCGAGCACCTCCTAAACCCTAATCCGACGGTCGCAGATGTGGGTCGCAAGCCATCTCGTCCTTCCAACTTCACAAGCTTGGACGGACAGCCTAAGACAGGAGTTAGGCAACCAGTGAGGCATCACCATGATCACCGTCCACCACTCTTCCACACAAAGTAATCGGCCAAGTCAGGACTTACCTGTACAGCCTCCAAACGATCACTCGAAGATGGTTGTACGTGATGCTATTTTAAGATGCTTAATCCGCGACTTACTCCGTTAAGCCTTAAAACAGCGATGCTTCACACATGCTGAATATATTCGATGCATTACCTGCATAAAATACACATGATACTTCACAAGTATCGACTTCCTAAATAACTTAGTTATTTAATCTAGCATCACATGCTACTTTTTGTGGGTCCCACGATCCACACATTCGATACATCAAACATGTCACAAACTGGGGGATACTTACTTGGGTATTGGTCTGGCGGTTTACAGCATGCAGCGCACAACGCGCCATCACAAGAACGTGTCAGGAATACATGGATGGTTAGTGATGATGGGAGAAGTGGGCAAGACTGATCGTGTGACACTAACACACGCAACTCCACTACTCCATCACTCCAATTTCTCCATTTCCCATGAGAGACGTGGGTTAGGCTCAGTGACTTGTATAAATAGGTTCTCCTCCCTATTTCCAAGACAGAACATGACAACAGAAACCAAGTGTTGATACAACCGTATCCAAACACCAGAACTGATATCTTACATTCTGCAAGCCAGTTCAACTTTCTGATACAAGTCATACACAGCCAACACCTTCACAATCTCAACACCTTTTTCGCTTCCCTCCCTAAGATCAACCCCATCTCCTTCACTTTGTGACCGAAGTAAGTCTGGAATGGCCATTTATTGGCTTAGGACGGAGTTGTACAGATTGATTTCTCGAATCACAAGAACTCCCGTGCAGTGCATTTGTTTAGGGTTTAGATTCATTTCTCATCCACACACCCCAAATTACCAAAACCAGCAGATATAGTTTTCACCCATAAACAACAACAATCAAAGTGTGATTTCTTGATAATAGATTCGGACTTAACCAAACTCTATAGGATCACTATCAAGTAATACAGAGTTAACGTTTGTTTAATTTACTTTAAATTATAATAACAACAATTATAATTGCGGAAAACAAAAATAAATGACACAATAAGATTTTGAATAAGTGCACGCACTGGAACAATTCCTTTGTTTCGTATTCCAAACATTAAAGGAACAACAAACCTGTTCGGTAACAACTCTATTCAATCTCAGTGATATGAGTTAGACAAAGGCTCTTCTGTTTAATCCAATAAACTCCTTTGTCGGGTTTAGATCAATCTATCCAACAACTACCAAAATAGCATATTTTAGATTATGCAATCAATAATAGGATCTAACAAGATACTAAATACTGATGTCGATCTACGCAACTAATCAATCAAATCTATCAAAGATAAATCGATTATAGTTGGATCCCAACCGATCGAGTTTTGTGCACACCAAAGATTATGAACCCAAATCAGAAATATTTCAAATCTTCTTAAATCTTCAATAAACACCTGCACACCACAACTTGAATCTCTTGTGATCAATCACGCAGAGAAAGGAGTCTGTTAACAATGGATTATCACAAGATGTCTTTAGAACTATAAACAGTTCTAAAGATCCCGTCGACACTTTGATCTAGTTTGAGAGAATCTTATATCAGAAGAGAAGATTCTCAAGAATAAAAAAATTAGGTGCAATCAAATTTAAATAACCGTTAGTCAATCAAATCAAATCAAATCAAATCGAAAACTAATAATACTGCAATTATCTAGTTTCCCACCAATGGTACTCGTAGAGCTTCTTGATCCCACAGAAGTCTTTAAACGAGCGGTTGTAAGAGATTTCGCCTAATTAGGGTACTTTCCTCTCCGAATAGACGACTCCACCAGTAACAACACAACAAGGTAATCTTGCTGGCTCTTAGGATAGTTTGCTCGAAATGCAAACTTGGGTATTTATAGACCAAGGAATTTCCAAAACCGAAAATATTCTCAAGGTGTGCAATATATTTCCAAATTCGGTTTTCATGATTCCTAGAAATGCTCTGTCCAATATTAACCGAAATCCTATTAGAAAATCTCCAATTAGTAAATGCACATTACCAATTTTTATTTTCCAGAGATATGCATTTTAATTGCTGATAATTAAAAGCATATAATGTTAACAACCTTAATTAAAAGATTCTCAATTTATTTCGGTTCAGGATCTCCTTGAGTTATTAAAGGAATATCTTTGAACAATAAAAGATAAGAGTTACTGAACATGTTCAAATTATGTCGACATCTTATTTCTTTGTAAATCCTCTTTCATATTTACAATCTTGGAACCGATTATACCACACTTCCAAACAAGTTCAGAACTGGTTCATCTGATTTCTAAGAACTATGTGATTGATAAAATCAACACACTAATCATGGGTTTATGGTTCTACCAAATACAAAGATCGCTTATACCTTAATATGGTTACTGGGACCGGTTACATCAGTTCCCAAATTGGTTACATCAATTACCAAGACCGGTTACCATATTCTCATGGTATTACTTGTGGTCACACCAGTTACCAGGATCGGTTACACTAATTACTAGGACCGTTTACACCAATTACAAGGATCGACTACACATTCTTTTGTGATCGGTCACACCAATTACTAGGATCGGTTACACCAATTACTAGGATCGGTCACACCAATTACAAATATCGATCATACCATCTTAGGTGATTTCTTAGAATCGGTTACACTAATAAAAGTCATACCAATACATAAGTCAGGCACTGTGAATAGTTTTACCAAGATACATAATAAATTATGATAGGTTGTACTAATCACACATATTAGTAATCCAAAGATATGCAATGAATAACAATACCAATAAGCCTAGCGATTTCCCTTTCGATTCACAAAACAAGTTCATGAATGTACTTCCTTTAAATGAATGTAAACATTGTTTCCTATGAAGAAATCATCACCCATACCCATACACATAATCACAATAGCATTCATACAATTATGTCGATGTCTTACATACGAAGTTCAAAAGATAAGTGTTATACTTCGTATTGTAATTCCTTAACACTATGTCTACTAGAGTATAATCATTCAGAGCTTCGCAATTATGTTTTCAATATATCACGACTTAAAAGATACGTTGGGAATGAAATATTTCAAGTCAAAATATTACTAATATCAAGAGGAAGGATGATGTCGTCGATGTAGCTTGTTACTTCTTCACATTCTTCAAGTCTTCGAGTAATACTTGTATGTCTCATTATCCTAACTTTCTAGCCTAACCTATAAAAAGTTGTCTCTATTACATAATCAAGCGACTCTTTAATTGAGTTTTGATTCACTAAAGTACGACAACCAAACTTGACATACCAACGCTTGGTGGGTCCAACCGAGCTATGCTTTAACAGTCTCCTTTCCAGCATTGTATGACTATTTACCTCCCCATCTAGCTTTTCCCTCTACTGCTACTACTTCTGTGGATGATGTTGAAACTTACTTAAGCACATTGAAAACAAGGGATTCTATGCTTGACATTATTAAAGAATCTTTACATCAAGCTCAAGATAGAATGAAACTTTATGTTGATTCCACAAGAGTTGAAAGATCATTTGCAGAGGGGATTTGGTCTATCTAAAGCTCCAATCTTACAGGCAAGCATCAGTTTCCTTGAGAAAGAACTTCAAGTTGTCAGCTAAATACTATGGACCCTTCAAAGTCTTGCAAAGGATTGGTACAGTACCCTATAAACTTCAGTTTCCATCTCACTCCAGGATACACCCAGTTTTCCATGTCTCTCAATTGAAGAAACATATTGGTATGAAGCACACTCCTTCTCCTACTCTACCTGTTGTTGACCTTCATGGTGAGATTATCATGTTTTCAGAGAAGGTGTTGAAGACAAGAACTATGCTCAGAGGTAACAGGCTAGTGCACCAAGTACTCATCCAATGGACCAGCTTCTCATCAGATGGTGCTACTTGGGAGGACATCCCAAATATTAAGTACCATTATCCTAGATTTGTCCTTGAGGACAAGGACAATTTCCAGGGGTAGGAAATGTTGTATCCCTTCTTTAACCATGTGGTATTCCTTTCTCTTAGTTAGTTGTGTGCTCCAGTAAATTATTTAGGATGTTATGTAGTTAAATGTGTGACTATTGATTGATCACCACATGTCAGTCGTTGGTTGAGTTGGATTAGGGTTTCAATGATTTTCTATTAAGTTGTAAGAGAGTCATCTATTGGTCATTATCTGAAATCAATACAAATGAAACCCTTTGCTTGCGCCTCTGTGCTCAGATTTTTGGCTTGAATCTTTGATTCATTATGTGATTCTTCACCAATTCTATCCCTTATGTGTGTTGATTGTTGTAGGGATACAACACCTAGTAATTGTTTTTCTCAAAACAAACACAAGATTTCCAAAACCTTGATTCACATCTAAAGGGAAATCAAAATCGGTGTTTTGTGTATTCAAAACCCAAAAAGTCTCCAATTGAGTTATAGAAACTCTTAGTTGGTGGGACATCAACAAAGGGAATCAAGTGTGTATAATCAGGCATGGTTCAAGAGACGTAAGGAGCACGGCTGTGCCTGAATCAGTGAGAGACTGGGTTCGGGCTCAACTACATTCCAGTCCGAAGTTAATTGGTAGTAGGCTAGTGTCTGTAGCGGCTTAATATAGAGCGGTGTTCAAACTGGACTAGGTCCCGGGTTTTTCTGCACTTGCAGTTCTCCTCGTTAACAAAATTTTATGTGTCTGTTTTATTCATATTTTCGCATTATATTGTTTATCTTTATAATTGAAATATCACAGGTTGCGTTAATCAATTAAAGTAGATATATCCATCCTTGTTTGTTGGATACGACTTTATTGATATTTGGAAATTGATCTTTGGAATCACCAAGGAAACACAAGTGATTCGATAATCAACCTAAACAGTTTTCTAAATAAATCTGTTATGAATCTACAAGACTTGTTCTTGGAATTCGTATCTTGAAATATAGATTACAAGAT
This sequence comes from Papaver somniferum, assembly GCF_003573695.1. Classification (NCBI taxonomy): domain Eukaryota; kingdom Viridiplantae; phylum Streptophyta; class Magnoliopsida; order Ranunculales; family Papaveraceae; genus Papaver; species Papaver somniferum. Next base: position 30,737,674 of record NC_039362.1, on the reverse strand, counting down.
TCACTCTTATTGGAATTCGGTTCACGTATATACATATTGTCGAAGGATCGTTAAGTTGGTTTACTTCTAATTGTATTAGGTTATGTCTCATAGGTCCGAATGAAAAAGTTTGTGGTGTAATTTGGTACCCCCTGCGTTTTCAATTGGTATCAGAGCAGGCAAATACTTTTAGACCTAACAAGTCTATGTTTGTAGTGATCTAACCTAAATTGACAAATGAAGAAACTCTTAGGCCTATAAAGGACGTCATCTAGTGGAATCATGTTGCGTAGGGTCTTACGAGATCCAAGAGACATAAAGGAGCACAAATGAAGCTCAATTGCTCGTAGGTTTGATTCAGTCTCAACTACTTTTTAGTTCGAAGTCTGATAGTAGTCTAGTGATTATAGAGGCTCAATACATTGTGGTGCTCAAGTTCTGGACTAGGTCCCGGAGTTCTTCTGCTCTGCAATTTTCGTCGTTAATAAAATTCTTGTCTGTGTATGCTTTTACTTTTCCGATATAAAAGTTTTGTATCCTTTTAATTGTTAAAAAAACTACAGAGGTTCTCAATCACATCGATTAAAAATTTACGGGTGTACTAGATACCCTCTCATTTTCAGAAGATTACTTAGTTAAATTTTATTTTGATGATGATATTTGTAATACTTGATATTTATTGATTATTCCATATGTATTGTTTATTTTTCATGAGATGGTTCTTTGTTTTATCATAGATATATGATTAGAACGTATTCTCATGCATATTTGTATTATAAGTTATGCTCTTTACTCTTTTTGTTCGTAATTGGCTAAAAGATGGGTAAACTAATTGAGAAGCAAATGCAATGTTTAATCTTCATGGTTACACTCAAATTGCAGGGAATTTCATAAGATAATTTTTAGAAAAGTTTTATATCTCTTGTTATAATTAACAGAATATATGTATGTTTTTTTAATTTATAAGTTCGTCAATGGCTAGATCAGAATATTTTACGAGATCATATCACAAAAATTATACTTGTTTCTCTTTGTTTTCTAACTAAAAAGAGCAAATTTTTAGTGGTGATTTTTATCATAATGAATAATGCTTTTTGGATTCCTTCAAATACAAAAGTCGTTGTTTTGAAGCTTCTTAGTTCATAACTGGCGAGAAGTGAGAACAATATTTGACACAAATTCATATTTTTTTAATATCCAGGGAAAATCTTTTCTCTCGTATAAAGTATGGCCGCTTTTGTCATGCTCTTTGAGGATGACATTAATGGGGGAGAGATCAATTTGAACTTATGCGTAAATGATATATGCTTGTGGGGAGTACGGCCATGAAATCTTTAGGTCAGGGCATTATTTTTAACAACGTCCCCTATATGAAGTACTAAGTTGCAGAAACTTAGAGGTATCATGAAAAAAAGTTGGTATGGCTCTTTGGTCCTGAAATTATCTTAAAGCGTAGTTCATTATAATCCCTATTCGAAACCTTTGTCAATTTATGACAAAAGGGGGAGAATTATTTAGTAGAAATATACTAAGACTTACAGATGTACTATGCGATGTCTAAGAGGGAGCAGATTACATGAACGAATGTAAACTTCAAATCTAGCAAAAGAAAAGAGATTATTTGATACTAAGGAGGAGAACATATCATTGCTTCAAAGTCATGGTAATTAATAGTTTTGTCGCTAAATTGACAAATGTGGAGATTGGTAGAGCAGTGCTCGGTCAAACTCACAAGTTTTGGTATGTGAAGCTTATTATCAATTTTAGTTGATCAACACAATGTCTTGATTCGTAGTCTACTAAAGTCAGTCTCGGACTAGGATTAGAGCATGATACCTGAGTATCGGTAATCAATAATCGACTTGAAGATTGAAGATTGAAGACTAAAGACGGCGTTTAACGGGAACTTCATCAATAAAGGTATATGAAGACTAACTATAATATTTAGTCATATTATCTACCATTATATCTATCTATTGAGACAAGTTGTATGACTTTAGTATAATGATGAATATTTGCAAAAAAGAATGCAAGATAGGAAGTAAATCAAGTTGGTTTTTAAAGTTCACAATTGTTTTACCAGTTCACACGAACTTGAAAGTTTAAATATAAAGACTTGATATTTTTATCTCAATTGACTCGCATACACGAACTAAACTGGTCAGTTTGCGAACTAGTCGATTTTGAGATAATACTGGACATTATTTAATTTAAAGGTACACGAACTGTTTTGACAGTCCACCAACTAGTTGATTTTGAATGTTTCATGTACACCTTTTGTTTCCATGTTCATAAACTATCTTGAAAGTTCGCGAACTTTTCTAAATCAAAAGGTTCCTAAGTTACGAGACGACTTTGAGTTCACAAACTGATTTGGTCTTGTGATAATTACTCTACTTATGCTTGACGGTTCCAGAACTATTTAACTATGGCTCTCTGGAAAACCACTTGGTGCATTACTGTTGGACACATATTTTTTGAAATTAAGAGTAAACTTCTAACATTCTTTTATGCATAATTTATGTGGAGAATTTTAGCTTGCTTGAATACAAAGCAATTCATAAGTGTGGAAACTAGTTCACCAACCTTCTTTATCAGCATCGTCCATCATTATAAATAAAAGACTCTTGTATACTAGAAATTTAATCCAAGCAGTTTTGTGTCCTAGTTGTAGACTAGAGTCGTCCTCAAAAACCTAGGTTTCCTATAGAGAAACTGTATTCATTTACTAATTTGAAAGACTTCATCAACTGGCAGAATAGTCATAAAATTCTTCACTTATGTTCAAGAAACTTCTAGGCCTGTACAGGACGTCATCCATGGAATATTTTTCCAAAGGGTCTTGCGAGATCAAAGAGACGTAAAGAAGTGCAACTGAAGATGAATTATTCGTATGTTGATTCAGTTTCAATTACATTCTAGTCTGAAGTCTAATGGTAGGCTAGTGTCTGTAGCTTCTTGATTACAGTGGCGGTGCTCAAGTTATGGACTAGGTCACGGGGTTTTTCTTCTTTACAATTTTCCTCGTTAACAAAATTTCTGGTGTCCTGTGTTATTTTTTTTTATATTAAAATATCACAAGTAGTATGCTAAAATAACCTAAAGAATTTTTAAGCCTAAAAGACTATATAAAACCTACAAGACTTATTCTTGAGAATCGGTATCTTGAAAGGGAGATTACAAGACTTGTTCTTGTTGGAATTTGGTTTATATTACAATTCGGGTATATACTAGGTTATTAATTGGATATTGATTTCTGAGATCGTCCAAGTTAAAATTTGTCTTCATATCATGTGTCGGATATTTACTGTTGATTTGCGTTACTAATTGTGACAAGTTTTTCCATACAGGTTTCCAGATTAAAATTTGGTATTGTACTTGGTACCTTCTTTTTTCACGGAGTATAGTTTGTTACTTGTTTCTAGTATAGGTGATTTGGTCATTATTCATTGACCAAAGTATCAAGGAAAGATATAATATTTGTTTATACAACTTTGGTGTATAAAGTTACGAATTATAGTTTATCTATAGCTTGGTGAATCGACGTTACACTAATCGATAACTTGTTATTATCTAGTGTGTTTGAACTTCCTGAAAGAGTTCAACCCTTTCGATTATGTATGAATAAATATCATATACATAGTCAAAAAAGAGTTCAGGATCGACTCACAATTCCAAGACGATCCCAGGACGGATCCCTTGTGACAAGAACTGATCATGCTTGAAGTTTAATCTGTATTTGCATTTTCGATATGTTTGGTAATCCTAGTGGTTTGTACAAACTACAAACATCAAGATGTATACAGATTGAATTTGGAATAATCGCATAATGTCGACATAGTGATTTGAACATGTGTTAAACTCTTATTACTTGATGTTCAATTATTTTCCTCGATTCTCAAGTCGAATTCCTTGACACATTGCCTAACCGTTTGTGTGCGAAGCCAACTCGTTGATAGTGAGAAGTAATCTAATTAGGTGAAATCTCTAGTGTTGCCTTCATTTAAAGTATTCATTGGGATCAAAAAGCTTTTAGTAGTATCGTTGGTGCGAAACTAAGTCGTATTGTTATTTTAGTTTTCGATTATTGATTTGATTAACTAACGATATAGTTGTCCTTGATCTCTCAAACTTGATTATTCTATGCTCATTCTCTTATGATATATAAAGGCCACTCACGTTCGTTTGAGGATTGAATATTTTAGATCTAGTGATTCCAGATCTGAAGATAAAACTGGTGATCATCCAATGTTAAAAGAGTTAGCTTTGTGTGTGATTGATCATTAATATGACTCAGGTTGTTTGCGCAGGTGATACTTTGAAGTTCAAGACTTTAGGATTTTCTATTTTTGGTTTCTGATCTTTGTGATACTTCGTGCACACTTGATTCTCTGGGATTCAAACAAGCAGTATATACATCAGACTTGTTGAAAAATCAAACAAACTGTCCAGTGCTTGTAGAGTTGCTTGGATAAAACTTTTTTATTGAGACGGCTTATTTTATAATAAGTGTATTGGTTTGATCTTTGACCAAATGAGTTTATATTGAATAAAAAAAAGGTCATTTATACTAAATTTTATTTGTGGCCATTTCCGGGTTTATGAAGTACACAGTGGGGTGATTACTGGACAACTTAGTCCTTTACTGTTTTGGGTTATGATCCAAAGTAGTTGAGAGCAGAAGTCTTCACAGCAAGTGAAGTAACTTGAGATAATGGACTCCATCTTGGGATTCACGTGCACATGCCAGATTGGTTGTAGGACGTGGATACTGAAGGAACTGAGTCACTAGGAGTAGTTTACTTTGTCTCAAGTGTACGAAGTTGCGATAATCAATTTGTATAGCGGCTTAATCTTGAGAATATTCAAAATTGGACTAGGTTCCAGGGAGTTTTTTTCCAAGCAATTTTTCTCGTTAACAAAACTGTCATGTGATTTACTTTACTTTCGCATTATATTGTTTATCTTTATAATTAAAGTAAACACACTTGTAATCCACTTGATATAAGACCGCATAGTTGGTCCGGGTTCGAACATATACTATATATATTAAGCTAACATTTTGTTGAAGTAATCTGTTGACAGTTGTTTCTGTAAGATTACACAAGGTGTGTCTATAGCAGATTGATATTGAAGATCGATACGAAAAGACTATGGCGTACTCGGTACCCTCGTCATTTCATATATACCATGCAAGCCTACCAGCGAGCCTCATGAGGATGAATATACCATGCTAGCCTACCAGCGAGCCTCATGAGGAGCCAACCAAGGGAGGGGGATGATTGAGTCATCAACGGGGGAAGCTAACTCTACCTTCCATATCAAATTCTGATTCTGCAATATTGGTCCATTAGGGACTCGAACCTGAGACCTCCTGAAACACATGAAACCTTTGAGGAAGGGGATGACCAGCTGAGCTAACTAAATCCCCGTGCAGGAAAATGTAGAAAAGCAAGAGGAGCTCCCACACTCCGCCAGAGTCTCGGTAACTTGTGGAAATCAGGAGCGGAGGAATCTTTCAAATGGAGGGCTAAGCTTGACTCAGAGACTGAATTCGAAAGTAACTCCAAAGAAAATTTTCAGCTACCGATAACCAAGAAGAGAGATCTTTTGGAAGCAAGATCAACAATGCAACAAGACAGATGAATTTAGTGCTCTAGTTTTCTCTTATTTTGAAGTCAGCAACTACAACCTTGAGGATGATAACACCAACAGAACAGAGCAACGACCAGTATTGTTTTACCGTGTAAAAGACCTGATAGATTGCATATCTTAGAGAGGGTTTAATCCCATGGTATTATGTTACGAGTAACAATCCTAATCTTATTTCTCCCAATTCGACATAGTTTAGTTAGAAATGAAAAAGGATGGAAATAAGTGGGGTGGAGATAACTGCGTAGTTCTGCTGGTTGGTCTTTTTTAAACTACAAGAGCAAATTTTTTTTATATCAAATCTCTTTAAACATCTGCGAGCTAGATAATGGAGGTAAAATTCTTGCACTTACGTTGTAGTTCTCAAATATCTATGTCAACTTTCGATAATCAACACACATCTTAGTATTTACAACAGTTGGAAGAAATGCATACACATAATTCCGAATGCAAGTAAAGATAGAAACCAAGAGACATGACAGGCATTTGTTTTAACCAAGAAGTGAAGGCTCAACTTAATTAGGATCTGTCAATTACTCAAGAAGGAACTCCCTGCTACCTTTCATTTATTCTATAGTGTCTCGTCATCATGATACAAGTATAAACCCAGACCAAACCGTGCACAGGCTCTGCAAAAAGCTAACTCCTCAGCTGCAGCAACTGGATCCTCCATGTTATCACTGGCAGGAACAGTTCCAGACGATTCTCGATGTGCCTGTTTTAGTGAGCAGGTAGAGTACATTTATAAGTCCGTTTAATTTTAAGTTTAAAAAGTAGAGCTCTATAAGTTCATGAGGTCGAGACAGAGAGAAAATCATGACAAAAGAACGTAATAGACATTCATCCAGTTTCTTAGTGTATGCTTCCTTAATTTATGCTGCATTGTTGCTCAAACTTCATATAGCCTAACCAAATTGCAGGGTTGGTAATGCTGTAAAAAGGAACATTGCGATCTCCCTAGTTTTTCCATTTTTCTGGGAAGACAACTGAAATATTAGAGAACAAAATTCAGCACGACAAGGATTGAGCCCAATCCAATGAGGCTGTCATCAGTTGACTTTACAAATTTATTTAGCAGGCAGTATGGCTGTGATTTATATATGTCGAACAATTTGAATAATGGCCCTGCAGAGCCTTATGCCCCCTGGCCCTAACTCTATGTTATTGCCACCTTTAGCCCACTGGATGCTTTAATCCATTGAAAGGAATAACTCATGTTTAAGTTATACACATGGATCATAAAAACATATGATAAACAACATGCTGTGGGTGGAACCATAAACACACTTCACGGCACTTAAAGTAACCAAAAAAGTGACCTACACCTTCAAATCATACTTCAAAATTATGGAAACCGCAGTATCAAAATGAAAACAAGTTGACAAAAAGAGACATAGATTCGTACAAGCAAATAATCCTAGAACTATACAGAAAAGAGCAGAGGAAGGTTAGGCATACCTCTCCATCAGATCCGCGTACTGTGACACGATATACCACTGTCACATTTCCATTTTCTGAGAATAAAACATCACGTATTTCTCCACACCAACCTGATATATATATATAAGATTAAGACGCTTATCAACAGAATAACAATTGTACAACAAGCTGGTAACGCAAAAAGCCCACAGAACACAGAATATCAATGCCAATATACTTGACTGTATTATTAGTTAATTTAATGAACAATCCTTGCAATAACTATTCCAACAACTCTTCAAATGTCAAATCCTTTTAACCCAACTCAGCACAGCAACTCATTACCCATAAATCAAAGAAATAAAATAATTGGATCCAAGCTACATGTATCAAACGGGTACTATCTTGGTATTAAACACATTTGTCACGGTATTCAACTCTCAAAATATGACCTTAAGGACCAAACTCGACACCATTGTTTAGATAAAATGAAAACTAGTTGTTCCGATGTCGCGCAGGATTTGTAATTTCAAAATTCTATAAACATGGTAGGTAGGTAGGCAGGTAATATCCAGGAGGAGGAGGAGTTTACCTGGTGCGTAGAAGCTCAACATACGATTAGCATGGAACCTAAAAAGGAAACAACAATCCAATTTGGTAAATACATACAAATTTTGTAACTAAATTTTTCATGTGTTAAAAGATTCAGATCTGATGTAATAAAAGGAAATTGAGAAGGATAAGAATTATAAACCAAGGAATGATGCAATTGGAATCAGGTTTGATGATCTTGTCAGGAACTTTCTTGTTGAGGTCTCTTAAGATCTCAGCTAATGGTCTTGTAATACATGATGATGTTGATGATTTGTCTAATGGTACTACATAGTTTGAATTTGGTACTGCTTCTGCTGCTGTTGTTATTCCTTTATTTTTATTCTTCTTTAGAAACAAACAAGAATCTGAAATTGAATATGTAAATAATAATGATGATACTGATTTTAATGGAACTCCTAATACTACTGAGGCTGCTGAAGATTTTGATAGAAAGGTTGCTGTGTTTTGCAAGTCCATGATCTGATTATTGATCATCTTCTGAAAACAGATAGAGAGGGAGAAGTGAAATTGAGAGTTGGTAGAGAAAAATATGAACAGACTTTTACTCCAATGTTTATTGTTTTGTTTGGCTGCTCACCTAGATTAGTTGGACTTTGAAAATACTACCAACCTCTCAAATGCTTATGTTGATATGACCGCCAGGATAAATTGTACATTAAAGCTAAAACAAGCCAAACTTGGAACCCAAAAGATTACTTAGATAGTCATGGAGTTACTGTCTCAGTTGAATCCTACCTCAGCCGACTTGGAGTGCGAGAAACTTATAACGACTTGTTTCTTGTTTGGTTTCTCTAATCCAATTGTTCTTGTTTGGTTTCTCTAATCCAATTAACCAAAAGAAATTTGTAACAATCAATCAGAAACCCTATAAAGTTCTTGGTCTTGTATTCATTGATGAAGATATGCCTCAAGCGTCTAATTATGACTTAGGAAAAAAAACTTTTTCTTGCAATTTGCCCGAAGATTACATTATGTTATCTTTGTCATCTGTCGATTCATTTCGTTCTGGTAACTCAGAAACTCACCGGGTCTTGGAATCGGCGCGAGTCTTTGAACCAGAACTGTTAACTGATTCTGATTTACTCCAACATATTCCTAATCCAGTTCGATCTAGATTAGAATCGATTTCACCTGTTCTAGGGAGAAGATTTTCTTTCTCACCTTATGAGAATGATAGGGATTCTTTTGAATCCCAAATTTATATCTCATCTGCATCTCCACTGCATCGTTTTTTAATTCTGCCTATGCCTTCAATTGATCATGAGTGTATTGCATTAGCTTTTAAAACTCCAATTTCACAGCCAAAATCTTAATTCCTGATTTTCCTTCATCTTCTTCTTTGGATAATCTTTGTAACATCTCTTCAAAGGATGACAAGATTTTTTCGATTGATCAATATGGTTCTAATTTGCAAGAACAAGACATATCAGCTGATTCATATCTCCCCAATTCCTTCTCATCTCTCACCCCATCAAAGCTACATGAGGAGACACAAGTATTTCCCATAAATCTGTCTAGAAATTTGCTTAATCTGTTATTTACATTTTATATCCTGACATTTATAAAATCTGTTTAATCTTAGAATTAACTTATAGAAACTCAAAATCCTAACTGGACTAGCCTCTGTTTAACATATACACTTTAACTTAGCTACAGTTTAGTTCTTAAACTTGATCCTTGAAACCTCTTTAATTGCTTTACTTGTTTCAATTTGTCCTCTTGTTTTGTTTGTTTGTTTGTTTGGTATGCACAATTAAGGATTACTTAGTTCTGTATCTCTATCTTGTCTTTAATTTACATGTCTCTGATTTACTTTACATAATGAAAATCCTTACTTGCAATGTTCAGGGATGTAGAAACCCATTAACCAAAAATCATCTGAAAAATTTAATTAGTAAGGAAAAGCCAGAAATCCTTTTCCTTTCTAAAACAAAAAATCATAGATCCTTAGTTAAAAAATTAGTAGTATCCTTCCCCAAGTACCATATAGTGGACCTTATAGGTATAACATGAGGTCTAGTTTTGGCTTGGATTGATGTTTTTCATTTTGAAGTAGTTCAATGAAATATTAACATGGTTAATATAATTGTAAACACCTCCTTTGACACAAAGCAATGCGCCTTAACTTGCTTTTATGGTAGCCCATATCCCTCTAACAGAAATATAGTTTGGGAGTTTTCAGAAGAAATAAGTGTACAAATTTCTCATAGAAATATGCCTTGGATTGTAATAGGAGACTTTAATATGATATTTAACCAATCTGAAAAACAAGGAGGATTACCTTTTAATAAAGTTAATAATGAGTATTACTATACAATTCTTGAAAGAGCTGGTTTGTATGATTTAGGTTATGTTGGATATGATTATACTTGGGATAGCCATAGAGAAAGTAATCAAAACATCCAAAAAAAGATTAGATAAAGATATCACCAATTTTGATTGGTACTTACAATTCCCAAATGCTTCCTTGTCCCATTTAGTAGTTGTTGGTTCAAGTCATTGTCCTATTCTTCTTACTCTAGATAATAAAACCTTCAAATCAGGTTGGGTTTTCAAATTCTATGATACTTGGTTAAAAGAAAACTCTTGTATCCAAGTTATCAAAGAATCTTGGAAAGCTTCAACTGAGGAAGATGTTTCTACTAGTCTAGTCCTAAACTTAAAATTTTTAGGAGTCAATTTGCTAGACTTGAAAAAGAATACTTTTGGTTTGCCTGCTAAAAAAATAAATAGGATTATAAAAGAATTTGAAAGAATAAAGACAAATAGAATAAACAGAATACCAATAAGAAAAAAAATTAAGGGAGAAATTATTGGAACCAGAGACCCTTTATGACATTCAAGAAGCTATAGCTAAACAACAATTATGAATACCAATATTCTGTGGAGCACGTGTCACGATCTTAGTGGCCGCACATATATTCAACTGTGTAGCCTTCGCTGAACTGAGAAGCCTAAGTAGAAAAGTATACCTCAGCAGATCTACTTTATCTCATCCCAAGAAAGAAGGCATAAACGGTCAAGATAAGAATGGTAAAAGCCTAGTCTACAAAGAGGCAGCTGGCGAGGGGACAGAGGTAGATGACGCATCTAATCAGCATTAAATGCTCAAATCTCTTATCTACACGCATGAATCAAGGCACGTGGAGAGAAGGCGTGGCAGAACCCGATTGGCGGAAGCTGGCGGTGAACGAAGGTACAACCTGTACTAAGGTTGGGTAGTTCCCGAAGGAACGTGGGCCAATTGAGGTGGTGAAATACAACTGGAGAAGGTATGTGGTGGACGAAGGTACCATTGGTACGAAAGGTATATCAGCAGATGATGGACCCAGAGGCAGCAAAGATATACCTGGAGCATGAGGGGCTATAAATACCAAGCCTCACCAACAAACTAAAGGCATTCAATATCTAGGAGAGAAGATCTAGTCTTAAGCTTATACCTCTTTAATGTTTAGAACCTAAGTATTTACTTCAACTTGAGTTCTCTCTATTACTTTGGAAGCATGTAATATCGTTGTAACCACCTCAAACTTAATACAAAACAATCACTCATTACCCCGTGGACGTAGACAAATGTTGAACCACATAATCTCTTGTGTCTCATGATAACTTAGAAGCTTTTACATTATATTTGTGTTCTTCGTTATTATTGCGATCTTAGACATTATTTATTTCTTAGCATTATCAGTTCAACAGAGGTATCAATACTGTTTAGTATCAGATCCTCAGAGCTGTACACATTACGTAGACTAGGGGAAAACGAGTAGTCACAGTTTGGCGCCCACCGTGTTTTGCTCACGAACCTGAGTTTAGACACAGTTTTACATTTTACTTATACATCTTCTGAAACGAAGGGATCCGTGTTCCAACAATGAATCTTACTCTCTAATGACTCGTTCATCCATTATTTGTGTATGTTTTTTGAGTTCATAGCCTCTAAAAACGTGCCTCGTTACAGATCCACAAAAAAATTTCAAAAAACATACTCAGAAAACGCCAAAATGTTTGTTTTATACTAAAACAACCCTTCTTAAACAGAGCATATTTTAGATCTGAGAACCTTTGACTGACAGAGGAATCTCAGTCGAATTTTAAAGAAAAAAGATCTTCTAACGCATTTAATAGCCTTGTTTTTCGCAAGATCTGACACCCTTTTTCATTGGTTTTCAATGTTTTAAGGTTTTTTTTCCAAGGGTGTCATAAGCATTTAATACCCGTCTGTCAAAAACGTTATCTCAGTCATTTTTCTGAAAAAGCTGCTTAGCCGTCTTCCGTGTCAGAGCATTAATTGCTGCTTTTAACGAAGATACCCAAGTAGCAGACTTTTTCTCCTTTTCTGTGACCGCAGGATAACAAAAGCCGAAGGCATGCAGAAACCAACTGATGTACCAACAAGCTCACGACCAGCTATCACAAGAGGAAGATCCCAAAAGCCGTCTCAAGCAAACCAAAGGAATGAAGCGGAGGACGGACAAAGCGAAATAGCAAGAAGAACAATTGTTAACAAATCACCTATTCCTGCTGAAGGGATGGGGCAGAATCGGGATCCCAACCAATCTACGGCATGCCATTACCGGAGCACGCTACAACTACAAAGCCACCTGCGGCCAACGCAGGGTTACCCAGAACCTTAGCTCATACGGGACGAGGGTTGGGAAACCTAACCCCAATTCAGATAGATCCAGACGCGCCAATTGTAGACGAAGGAGTGGAAAACTCTGAAGATCCATCCGACAACACTCCTCAGGGAGGTAGAGCCCACAACGAAGACCAAATGGCGGTACAAATAGCAGCTTTATTACTCCGTAACAAGGAAAACGAAGATGCAATACACGAGATGGCCCAGGAGAACCATAACCTCAAAGGTATGCTAGACATACAAATCGAAGGTTCCCAAACTCACCCTCCACAACAGAGGCGTGAAAACGGAGCTATCTCAGGAAGACGAAGGGTGGATCTCAACCCACCAAAGACGAATCAACCTAAGGGAGCAAGGAGAACGCATCATGATCCAGACGAAACGGATTCAACATACAAACCCTCTCAGACCTACTACGACGAAGCATTTTCCAAAGATGCTCACAATGTGAACATGGTCATGGAGCAAATGGAAAAAATGCGGAAAGAGATCCAAGGCCTAAAAAATGGCCACGCAGGCGCAAGACTAGAAGAAGTGCTACAAGAGGCAACCACGTACCCACTATCTTTTCGCATTTTGAGGGAATCCATCCCTTCGAAATTCCCGGTACCTATGTTCCAAGCATACAACGGTACCTCAGATCCCGCAGCCCACCTACGGTATTACACTCGTGTCCTTGCCCATTGGAAAAGAAACGAGGTGGTACTTTGTAGGTACTTTCCAGCAAGCTTAACGGGATCAGCACTAGCCTGGTATGACAACTTACCAGCGAACTCAATTGACTCCTTCGAGAAATTATCTACGGTGTTTTTGGAGACATACATGTACAACAAATCAACAAAGGCAGGGTTAGATAGGCTATTTGCTTTAGCTATCGGACCCCAGGAAACACTGATGCAGTACACAGACAGGTGGAAAAATACATGCCAAGCAATTGGGAAAGTCAATCCAGAAATTAGCATAAACTGCTATAAGTACGTACTTGATAGAACCTCAGCCATCTTCATGGAGCTTCACAACAGAACCCTCGATTCCGAAGGCGAGCTCAGGGTTGTCCAAGACCGTTACATCAGACTCGAAGAAATCCAGAAGGACAACCCCAGGGCACAAGCAAAGACAACAACAGCTCCACAATGAACTAACTCTCTGGAACCAATTCTGGAGGTACCTAAGCGACAAAACGAAGCCGGGGGCAGGACCAGCTCTCGACACAAGCGATCCAAACACGGAGATGGAAAAGAGGAAAAGGAAGAGAAGAATTTATGGATAAAATCTACACGAAGTTGAATACAACTTTCTCTCACATCCTAAGCAAGGAGGGAGCAAAGTCAGGCTTTCCTTACCCTAATACTAGGGGAAAGCAGCCAGAAAAGACGAAGGAAGCTAAGGAGTACTGTGTGTACCACCAATACTATGGACATACTACTGATTTATGCTACCACCTGCGCAACGTGATCCAAAGATTCATCGACGAAGGAAAATTCATGGAGTACGTACAACTACAGCCAGCAGAGACTGAGGAGATCCCAAAGAAAAGGGTAGAACTACCTCAGGATGGAAAATACATTAACATGATCACCTTCTCCAGTGGAAGCCAAGAAGAAATGCTCGAAGACATACTCGAGTTATCTCGAAACAGAAAGAAGATTGAATCCCATGAAGTGTTCAAGCTAAGTGGACCACACACTAGCAGTTGGGAGGAATGGATGGCCACGCCATTAACCTTTTCAACAAAGGACGTCAACCAGGAGGTTGAAATGCACAACGATCCACTAGTGATCACTCTTCCAATACACAGATGGAATGTTACGAAGGTCCTCGTGGATGGGGGCAGTTCGTTAAATGTGCTATTTTACTAACCCTACCTACGCATGGGTTTGACAGCAGAGCAAATGGATTCTTCCACTTGCACAATATATGGTTTTAACGGAGCAGTCTCTAGACCAAAGGGATAAATCGTCTTGCAGGTACATGCAGGACCCTTAGTAACCAATACACGCTTCTGTGTGGTAGAAGCACCTTCGCCCTACAATGTAATCATGGGCAGGCTATGGGTCCAGAGGTGCAACTACAAAGGTTACCAAAAGAGTACGTAGACGTCTTTGCATGGTCAATGGAAGACATGCCAGGAATTGATCCGAATTTGGTCTCACACCACCTTCAGCTCAGACCGGAAATACCACCATTTAAGCAACGCATACGTAAGGTGGCGGACATCTACCACGAAGGGGTAGAAAAAGAGTTGCAAAAGTTACTTGCAACTGGATTCATACGAGAAGTCAAATATTCCACGTGGATATCCAACATGGTCATTGTTCCTAATAAGAACGGAGGCGTGCGCATTTGCATCGACTTTAGTAATCTCAACAAAGCATGCGACCAGATGGTCAATGCAACTGAAGGCCACCAAAGGCTATCTTTCATGGATGGATACTCAGGCTATAACCAAATAGCCCTTGCGGAAGAGGATCAGGAGCATACTGCGTTCTTTACCCCACGAGGCATGTATTGCTATACAAGGATGCCTTTTGGACTAAAGAACGCGGGGTAACATACCAACGATTAGTAGACAAAATCTTCAAGCCATGGATAGGCAAAATACTGGAGGTCTACGTGGAAGACATGCTCGTCAAAAGCAAAGAAGCAAAGAACCATCTCTCAGACCTAAGGGAGATATTTGAAGCCATGAGGAACTTCCACATGAAGGTGAACCCGGACAAATGCACGTTCGCAGTTACCTCAGGAAAATTCTTGGGTTACTTGGTCACCAAACGAGGAATCGAAGTAGACCCTGAAAGGTTCAGAGCAATAATGGAGATGTCATCTCCACAAACTCTAAAAGGAGTACAAAAGCTAAATGGAATTTTAGCTTCCATGGGAAGATTCATATCAAGGTCGTCAGATAAATGCAAAGTATTTTTTGACACACTAAGGAAAGGAAGCAGGTTTACATGGACCGAAGAGTGCGAACAAGCTTTTCACAAGATCAAAGAGTTCTTAGTATCGGTACCCATCCTGCAGAAACCGGAGCCAGGTGAAATAATCACCCTATACCTAGCAGCAACAAGCTACGCTGTGAGCGCAGTATTGGTACGAGACCAAGGGCAAGGAGAAAAGCCCGTATAGTACATCAGCAAGACACTCAGTTCAGCGGAGCGTAACTACACAAAGGTGGAACAACTCATATATGATTTAGTAGTGGAAACACAAAAGCTAAGGATATATTTCGATGCACACACCATCCGAGTTTTCACAAAGGCTCAAATAAGTCAAATCCTCGACAGCACAGAGAAGATTGGAAGAGTGGCAAAATGGAATGCCATGATCAAACAGTTTCGCATAATCTTCGAAACCAGGAAAGCGGAGAAATCACAAATCTTAGCAGACTTCTTGGCGGACCTACCTCTAAATGACGAAGCAGGGATAGACGATATCCCAGGAATGGAGGAAGAAAAGTCGGAACCAGAAGACCTCTTGGAACCACAAAACTCACGAAGGTGGGAGATATTCGTAGATGTATCCTCCAACGGATAAGGTGCAGGTATAAGGATCGTAATAACAACCCATACCGGAGACCGACTCATCTATGCATTCATATTAGAATTCGAATAATACACTAAAAACATCATGGAATATGAGGCAGTCATACACGGCCTGCGCCTAGCACAGGAGCTGGGCTTATCAGATGTCTGTTTGACTAGTGACTCGCAATTGGTTATTAGAAAAATAGAGCTTAAATACCAAACTCTGGATCCAATACTGTCCTCGTACCTAAAGATAGCACAGGAGCATGCGTCAAATATCAACAAGGTCACATTCAGACATGTCTGCCGAAAAGACAACAGACACGCAGATGCCTTAGAATTTATATCATCAATGCTGAGGGACAAAAATGCTACCTCGGTTCAAATTGGGAGAATTTATGAACCTTCGATAGAAGGACTAACCTCCGCCACCGAGGAAACTTTAGCCGTCCAGACCAGGGCCATGAGGGAAGCAGAAAAAGAAAAAGAAGATGAAGGAATGGAAGAACCAGATAATGAAGCCGACGAGTCTGACAAAGATCAACCCATGTCAGACGGAAGCAACGAGGACGAAGCTGAGGACGATTGGAGAATTCCAATTCACCAGTACCTTGACAAAGGTACCTTACCCGCAGATGTCAAAGAAGATCGAGAACTCGAGTCAAAGGCAGCAATGTACAACCTACGAGATTGAATACTGTATAGAAGGTCATTTCTTGGACCTTTGATGCGGTGCCTCTCACAAACCGAAGGTAGAAGAATACTGCATGATATACACAGCGGAGAAGCTGGCAATCATAGCGGAAGAAGGTCTTTGGAAATCAAAGCCAAAATGCAAGGATACTATTGGCTAAGCATGGACGAAGATGCAAAGAACGTATCAAGGCGTTGCGAAAGATGCCAACACTATGCCAGGAAGATTAAAGCACCAGAAACGGAGCTTAACTCGGTCTTCATCCCATGGCCATTCGCCAAATGGGGAGTTGACATTGTTGGACCCTTGATAGAGGGGACATCAAAAAGAAGATATCTTATCGTAGCTACGGATTATTTCACCAAATGGGTGGAAGCAAGGGCTTTGGCAAGAATTAGGGACACAGATGTCTTTAAATTGTTCGAGCAAATCATCTGCAGGTTCGGGATACCAGCCGCCATAGTCTCTGACAATGGCAATTAGTTGGAAGGAAAGAACATAGACATGCTCTTTAACACCTTCAACATTCAGAAAAACAAGTCTACTCCAATATATCCTAAGAGCAATGGACAAGCGGAGGCCACTAATAAGACGATATCAATGAACTTAAAAAAGAAGTTGGGGGCATAGAAGAAAATATGGTGCGAGCAGCTGTACAATGTCCTATGGGCCTACCGCACTACAAGAAGGGCAGCCACGGGAGAAACTCTGTTCTTGCTAACCTACGGAGCCGAAGCAGTCATCCCAACGGAGATAATACTGCCAACGACAAAGATAGAGGCATGTGAAAAGAATCTGACAACAGATCTTATGCTGGAAAAACTTGATGACCTTGAAGAAAGGCGGGAAGTAGCTTTACAAAGAATAGTGAACTACCAACGAAGGCTGGCTCTTGAATACAACAAACGGGTAATTCCTAGAAACTTTGTGGTTGAAGAATACGTACTACGTCAAATACCACCATATCAAAGGAAGAAAGAGTGGGGAAAGTTAGCTCCGACATGGGACGGACCTTACATTATACACGATACTGCCGGAAAGGGTTCATACTACCTAAGGAGTCTCAAAAGAGAAGTATTGCAACACCCTTGGAATGCAATGTACCTAAAGAAGTACTACCCGTAAGAGAATGGTTATTACTCAGGAGAAGAAGGGAAGGGGAAATGGCCCACCATGTTCTATCCCTGATCAAAGGTATTATAAACCTAACTACTCAATGGAAGAAACTTTTTGCTAAGAAAAAGTGCATGTTGATTAAATACAAATTTGGTTAGAATAGACACCCTCCGTCAGAATTGACGATGAGGAAAGGCACGGCGTAACTGCGCATATGTCAATCTCGGATCCTAAGGGAAAATGAATCCCACTAAAAGGCAAATAATAAGAAATATATCCCACAAAGAGAGATACCTTGTCGAAGTAAAGCATCCATCGCGCCGAACGCGTAGGGTTACAGGAAAATTATTACCCACATAGGAACCCTCGCCACCACGGTACCTTCTGTCCAAAGGATACTTGGTTAGGATGATGAATGTCCCACCAAAGGTTAAAAACACCTTAGCACCTTGTGATGACTCGAATGTGCAAATAATTAGACACAATACGTCTATATATAATAACAAAGGTACCATAATAGTACTACCAAAATAAAACTAACACATCTCAAATGTTGCAGATGACGAAGGTTCAGAAAGTAACGAAGCATTGTTTCAAGGAAAGGAGACAACAAAGGCCCCTCACCTGGGGGCATAATACAACAAAGGAGTTCAGTTGAAAACAAAGTCAGCATAACATAATCATGGGTAAGGAAGACGAGGGAAGACAACACACTCAGCTTGGAGATCAGCCTCCGCAAAAGAATCATTAATGTAATCAATGACAGAGCGCTCGAGCTACACCTTCATTTGAGAAGCTTGCGCCTCTAGGTCCGAAGCCGATTTCTGATGGAGCTTCCTGATCTGAGCGCCAAGCTGATCATTAGCTTGCTGAAGTGCCTCAGCTTTAAACTTAGCAGCAACATCAAACTGGCGAGATATTTCCAACTGAGATATCTGACCCTCAAGGGGGCTAATATTGGCGTTTGCACCCACCAACTGCTCTTGGAGACCTGTGGATACGAAGGTGTTGTAGTATTTTTCGTGCGGTAAATAAGAGTTCGTTGCTCGGACTTGAAAAGATTTATCAATAAAAATATATACACAATATTTGTCACAGGATCAAGAGACACTAGGACTCAGGATTCCACCATTAATCATTCACACAATTCATATATTTATTCCAAACAATTATAGCTCAAATGATATCGACTCTTATTCTTGCCAAAGTAGATTTTTAGAAGATTTATTGTATATCACTAGCATGACGCATCAAAAGCACTAAGACCAAGAATACATCATCATACGATATCACAACCAATTAAGAAAAATCATAAAACAATTTATAAAAAGTGCAAGTAGTCAAAAAAGAATTAAATATAATTATTGTATGCGTAAAGAACGGCTTCCTCCATCATCCCAGTGTTGGGATTTAGCTACTCATATTAATCATGTTCTCAAAATACATTTTTATTGATTAAAAGATGAGAAAATGCTAAAAACAGAGATTCGCAACAGTTATAAGCGTTACAGTTCGCTGTATAAAACAAAACTGATGTGTAGCAAACAAACGATACCACCTCACCGCTGTAAACAACGACACTTCCGCTGTGCTGTTGACGCTGCTGAAGAACGACGGACCTGGCTGGTCCGTTCTTCGTGTTCTTCAGCTCCTTATTCCTCTTCAACATCAGCAGGTGGACATTGCTGCTGGTTCTTCTTCTTTGCTCCTGCTGCGTCCCAAAGCTCTCCAAACTCTTGATAAAACTTTCTCTGACTCAAAGGAAGCTTATTTATACGTAACAACCCCACCAAATCTCACGGAATATCTCCCAATATCTTCTTTTATTCTTCACGGCTACGTCCGAAATTTCTTTCCCTGTGGACTCTGTTTACGCGTTAATAACAGATATTCTGTTATTCAATCTTCTAGGATCGATATATACCCTCCTATGTACAATATCTTCCCTCTTTACTCGAGTATCTTCCAAAAACACAACTCGATATTCTCTCTGTTTCCAAAATATCTCTCTTCCCTGTTCGACTTAGTCTGGCTATTCTAGCATAATATGATCGATCCAAACGCCCTTGCAGACCCTGTTTAGCCTTAACATGCCTAGCCCAAGAGAATTCAGCGATTGAATCTCTTTAAAAATCGTCCACAAATCAAAACCCAAATTTGCTGCGTGCATGGTTCTTTCCGCCAATTTTCATAATTCGAATTTGAGAAGGAATGCCCCTATCAAGAGTAGGGGTGCGAATAGCAGCTGCCTTGGGGGTGACCTGTGGGTGCCCCTTAGTAATTAGGTTACCCCTTATCCAAAAGCAAGAGTCCGAATAACACTTGTCATCCGGGGATGCTCCGCATAATTTTTCGAGCCGATTTTTCCAAAATTATTTATTTCCAAAAAAATACCTACAAACACACAAAACACCATAATAAGGACGAAAACGAGTACTAACAAAATACACAAAAGAGATGAAAATAGACACATAAATGCGTCTATCAAATACCCCCAAACTTATTATTTGCTAGTCCTCGAGAAAATTTATTATAGAAAGGAAAATCATTTGAACCCCTAGGTGGCCCTAGTGGCGGAGTGTTGTCTCCGGAGGGTTTACCAGAGGTGTACCCACAAAACCTTTACTCCAGACCCTAACTATCTACGCAAAATCTTGGAAAGCACTAAAGAACCTCCTTGGTTGGCATACTTATTAATTATAGGAGGAAGTACCCTGATGCGAAATTCCAATTACTGTACACGAGTTTTCACTCAAGCATACTAAAATTCATATAAGTGACAGAGCTTTACTAAGATAGTTTCACGATGGACATCATACTCGGAGTCAGACTAATCACATGAAAAGATTAAGAAGATGGAAAAATAAAAATGTAGATGGTTGAAAAGTGAAGGGTGTTTCCCATATCTGTCTGAAGGCCTCTGCCAAGGTGAACCTAACCTAAATGACTGAGATACCGGTCTGACTAATATTAACACACTGTCATATACAAGGGAACCAGTGGTCAATAATCCTAACTCTAGGTCAACACAACTGGCATATACAAGGGTACCAGTGGTCGACTTTATTAAACACACATTTATTTAAGAACTAACAACATGATTGGACCTTGTGGACCCAAGCGCATGTTTCTTGTCAGCAGATTACATGGTAATTCCCGTGGATCCTGCATTCCACGCTTGTTTAGGCGACGGAGACAGGGAGAACACACACATATTGCTATCCAAGTGTTAGTATTTATTCCGATTGGTCTACTGGTCTGGTCTAATTTTTTTTTTTTGTTGAAAAGGTAACTCAGTCACTCTATTTCACCGTAGCAAAGGTAACAACTTGAATCCTGTGCCCCACCAAATCACTTGAAATAAAAGAAAACTGAAAATAAAAAGTGAAAAGGACTCGACGAGATATGGCGAAACTATCATGTTATTTCTAACACCTGAGCTCTGTGCTTTTATGAATAGACTCTTTCGATGTTTCCATTTAATCAGATTGGTTCCTCAACTCCTATAACCAAGATGTTCCCATCCACTTAGATTGGTTAGTGCAAACCTTAACAGGCATAAATTTCTAGGCTCTGGAGTTTACTAATTGCAACTAAAAAGTTTCTCCCATACCCCCAAACTTAAATCTAACATTGTCCTCAATGTTCTAAAGATGAAATTAAAAGAACGAACAAGGAGAAACGGTTACTATTTGAAGCAAAAGAGTTAAGGAAGGATATTACCGTGTTGCATGAGATTGGGTTACCTCCCAAGAAGTGCTAAGTTTAAAGTCTTCAGCCAGACTTAGAAAAGGATTGGTCAACTCGAACCATAAAGTAACAGTCGAAATAACTGTGGGTCTTCAAAACCAAATAGAGCTGACCATAGGAAACTGCAGTGAACCAAGAAAATGGACAAGAAAAGCATGCCCTTACCTAGTTTCCTGAAAACTATCGCTAATTGCGGTTCAGTTTCAGGTTCTATGAAAGGGTCTAAATAGAATATTTTCATTGGCTGCGTTTCTTCATAGATGGGATCCGAATCACTAGGTCTTAGAGTCTGTAAAAACTCAAATACGAACTTAGAATCACGAAGTAATAACCTAAATAATTGCGGATCCTCTAAGTCAATCAGATATGACTTACATAGTTGACCACAGTGAAAGAGGTGGTCTTCCTTAAGAAAATGTGTCGACCCTAATCTCCTAAAGTAATTAGGTTTAGTCTCAAAAATTAATTGACACGTCTGAAATTTATATGTTCCCACAATTGGTAGAAAAGTTTTTGGTGGGAAAACAAAGTCAATCTTGGTATTATTGCCTGATCTAACCTCATCAACCAGAGGATGGGTTTCTAACAGTTGAGACTCGTGTTGAATATTATTAAGTTCGGGAAAACGAGTACGAAGATAGTCTCGTAAGATGGGTGAGGCACTGATGTCAAGTCCCAAGTGAGGGATATTTTTAAGAGTTAATGCAAATTGAGAATGATAATCACCCCCAAACTTAGAGTTTTCAGCGTCTCCAGATAGACTGGTCATAACCTCCCTAATTTCTAGGTCGACAATTGATTTTTCTAAGTCAGGTTCATCCTCACTAATCTCTACGAGTTCATCTAAGACTACTGTTTCTAAATCGTTTGACTCGAAAACAGTACTCTCAAGATAAACTGGTTCCTCTAAACCATCATCGGCTTCGTAATCATCGTCTAAAACGGGGGTATTTCTAGTCAAATCCTCGTCCTCTTGAATAGGTAAATAATTATTAAAATTATTTGGATTTGAACTAGAAATATCATTATCATTATCAACACTATCCTCCTCCTCATCATCACAATATAATTTTTGATATTCACGAATTCTCAAGCTTTGTTTCCAACTACATGGTCTATGTTTATAATATTTCTCATAGATCGTTAGAGGCGATTCCTCAATAAAAGTTGGAGTATCCATATATCGCTGCCCACGCATATATTCACCAAGAGTCATTTCCGAAGACGTCTCTTGATAACGAGAATTTCTAGACATATATTCTCGCAACGTCATCGCAGGTGGCGTCTCCTCAAAAGGATTCATCACCGAAGAAATATAAACTACAGAGGGATTCTATACAATCACAAACAAGGCCGACTCGACTCCACCAAAGCAAACCTAAAGATTTCTAGCAAACAAAAAGCATGATGGCTCCACTTAGATTGTTTCTATACCAGCTTATATCTCTCGAAGGGGAATTCGTTACAGTTTGAGCAACCCCTCTGGATCAATCCGAGCTAATGTGAGATGAAACTGAGGCGAGGGAAGCTCAATGGAGATTTGATACCCAAGGCCTCACCGGCGTTACAAGGCGGCTTGTTTCAACTCCCAGAAGTCACCATGAACTTTGAAGTTGCTTAAAAGGTAACCAATATCCTTCGGAAAATTTTCCTAACAAGCTCGATACCCTATAGGTCTCTTTCTAATCAGATTTTAAAGCTTGGGTTCGCGTTAGGTTTTGTTTTCCTAAAACGGGCAAGAAGGGAACGGTGATGAAATCCGAACCCTTATCTTGTTTAGGCCAGGCCTTGCCCTTTACTAGGAAAATAAAGACAGTCTGGTTCGTCCTCAAACAATTATCACCTTAAGGCATACAGTAACTCGCTTGCAGGGTATTCGCGAGTGTTTTGATTGGACTTACCTCCCGTACCAGACGGGTGATGAACCATTGTCGTCGACTCGGGCCACGACTCCTATGCCGTGTACGAACCCGAGGGGCCGAGGTGATATTGTAATCACCGTCCTTCTCTGCACACAATTTAATATATATATATATATATATATATGTTTTTTTTTTAATAATAATACCCTTCCGTAGGGTTTAAAAAAAAAGTCCAAGTGTTTAAAGAAAAATAAAATTACAGTTTTCCTCACACACTCTAAAAAAAATTAAAAATTAAATCCTAAAATTGTCCTCTTTTCTTCTCTTTTCGCTTTTCGCTTTAAGCTTTTTCCTCTCAAGTCCTTAGTTTTCACTTTGAACCTGCAAAATAAAGACAAAAAGACAAAGTAAAAAGGAACAAATAATAAAGAAATAAAAATAAATAAAAAAATAAATAAACCTAAAAATAAATCTATATACAAGTCCGCGTCGGCGGCGCCATTTTGTTGTAGTATTTTTCGTGCGGTAAATAAGAGTTCGTTGCTCGGACTTGAAAAGATTTATAAATAAAAATATATACACAATATTTGTCACAGGATCAAGAGACACTAGGACTCAGGATTCCACCATTAATCATTCACACAATTCATATATTTATTCCAAACAATTATAGCTCAAATGATATCGACTCTTATTCTTGCCAAAGAAGATTTTTAGAAGATTTATTGTATATCACTAGCATGACGCATCAAAATCACTAAGACCAAGCATACATCATCACACGATATCACAACCAATTAAGAAAAATCATAAAACAATTTATAAAAAGTGCAAGTAGTCAAAAAAGAATTAAATATAATTATTGTATGCGTAAAGAACGACTTCCTCCATCATCCCAGTGTTGGGATTTAGCTACTCATATTAATCATGTTCTCAAAATACATTTTTATAGCTCAAAAAGTTGATTAAAAGATGAGAAAATGCTAAAAACAGAGATTCGCAACAGTTATAAGCGTTACAGTTCGCTGTATAAAACAAAACTGATGTGTAGCAAACAAATGATACCACCTCACCGCTGTAAACAGCGACACTTCCGTTGTGCTGTTGACGCTGCTGAAGAACGACGGACCTGGCTGGTCCGTTCTTCGTGTTCTTCAGCTCCTTCTTCCTCTTCAACAGCAGCAGGTGGACATTGCTGCTGGTTCTTCTTCTTTGCTCCTGCTGCGTCCCAAAGCTCTCCAAACTCTTGATAAAACTTTCTCTGACTCGAAGGAAGCTTATTTATACGTAACAACCCCACAAAATCTCACGGAATATCTCCCAATATCTTCTTTTATTCTTCACGGCTACGTCCGAAATTTCTTTCCCTGTGGACTCTGTTTACGCGTTAATAACAGATATTTTTTTATTCAATCTTCTAGGATCGATATATATCCTCCTAGGTACAATATCTTCCCTCTTTACTCGAGTATCTTCCAAAAACACAACTCGATATTCTCTCTGTTTCCAAAATATCTCTCTTCCCTGTTCGACTTAGTCTGGCTATTCTAGCCCAATATGATCGATCCAAACGCCCTTGCAGACCCTGTTTAGCCTTAACATGCCTAGCCCAAGAGAATTCAGCGATTGAATCTCTTTAAAAATCGTCCACAAATCAAAACCCAAATCTGCTGCGTGCATGGTTCTTTCCGCCAATTTTCATAATTCGAATTTGAGAAGGAATGCCTCTATCCAGAGTAGGGGTGCGAATAGCAGCTGCCTTGGGGTGACCTGGGGGTTCCCCTTAGTAATTAGGTTACTCCTTATCCAAAATCAAGAGTCCGAATAACACTTGTCCTCCGGGGATGCTCCGCATAATTTTTCGAGCCGATTTTTTCAAAATTATTTATTTCCAAAAAAATACTTACAAATACACAAAACACCATAATAAGGACGAAAACGAGTACTAACAAAATACACAAAAGAGATGAAAATAGACACATAAATGCGTCTATCAAATACCCCCAAACTTATTATTTGCTAGTCCTCGAGCAAATTTATTATAGAAAGGAAAATCATTTGAACCCCTAGGTGGCCCTAGTGGCGGAGTGTTGTCTCCGGAGGGTTTACCAGAGGTGTACCCACAAAACCTTTACTCCAGACCCTAACTATCTACGCAAAATCTTGGAACGCAATAAAGAACCTCCTTGGTTGGCATACTTATTAATTATAGGAGGAAGTACCCTGATGCGAAATTCCAATTACTGTCCACGAGTTTTCGCTCAAGCATACTAAAATTCATATAATCCATCTGCTTCACTAAGTCTGCATTACGGGCGGACTCAAGGGAAAGTTGGGCCTCATTATGAACAGTTACGTTCATCATCCTATCATACTTCTTTTGATAATACCAAACGTCGGAGGTTAACTTGGCCACTTGATATTGGAGACATCTAAGTTCACTAGAGATGCCGGATGGCAGACGAAGGTTTTCTTAGGACTATGCAACCAGAAAGTAAAGAAAAAATCCAAGGAGAAGAAGAAACGAACCTATGAATTTAGAGGACTCAGCAGCTAAGGAAGTATCAGCATCTTTGTGACCATCCTCGGAAACCTTAGCAGCATTATTAGCTCTCTCAAGAGACAATAAACAAGCTTCCAGATACCTCTGAGTTTTTCTCAAATCATCCTCCAACGAAGATATCTTAGCAGCAGAAGTAGCATCACTCGACGAAGGTTGTTGAGCAACAACAAGAGCATACTCTTAACGAGCACGTTCCAACAGGACACTCAAATGAGTGCACTTAGCCCTATAAACCTTGAATAAGGTATAACCAACATCGACCTGCTTGCAAAGCTGCAAATAAAGGAGTATAAGGACGGACGAATGATCAAATTAAGAAGAAAAAATATAAGGTAAGAATCACTTACTGAGAACGCTGAAAGACGAGGGAGGAAGTTGGCGTAGGTATCCATGTGTAGATGGTGGATTTTCTACAAGGGTAAAACCGTAAGACCACACTCCAGATCCGGCAATCGGATGAGTATTGAGACTCATGTCTCTTATTTAAAGCATGAAAGCTCATGCCATAAATCTCTGACTGAGAAGGTTGTCTCTCAGAGTATATGTAGATGTGTAGTCTCCCAGCTGAGACCACGGAACATCTCATGAATACTGAGCAATTTCAGTAATTATACATGCTCCTGATCCGACAATCGGACGAGTATGAAGATTCATGTCTCGCGTGAAAGCTCATGCCATAAAAGCTCTGACCGAGAAGGTTGTCTCTCAGAGTGTATGTAGATGTGTAGTCCCTCAGCTGATACCACGACACATCTCATAAATACTGAACAATTTCAGTAACTGTTTTATATAGAATCGAAAGATTGGACGGCTCCTAGACAGATTGCCTGATATTATAGAGCGATAACATCTTCAGGATGCAACCAGGTTTTCCCTGACTATATAGGAGAAATATGATACTCCATCAAGTTCATATTTCTCAACTCTCAGATAATTAATGTTCCTAGATAGGAAGCCCTGCTAGTATAGAGCCATCAGTTAATTATCTCTAATCGCCTGGATATCTAGCAATATTCTACGATTCTTCGTTATATTTCGTCATTTCAATTCGTGGTTCTTCCCAGCAGAATTCCACGGGTTAGTGATAAATATTCAACGAAACAGGTATCTGAGCATTGAATAAGCCCTGACTAAAATGGTGCAAGTGTACTTAGCAATAATGCACAGACCAGCATTTGAATGCGCACACGAGCATTTCAAAAATACGAATGAACGATGAACCTATGCAAAATAGGAAGGAAAAATAATAATAATAAAATATTAGCAAAGGCGCCAGGGACCGGGCTCACCAGCCGGCCGGTCATGTCATGACCAGTCCCACGTCCAATTTTATATTTTATCATATTTTATTATTTTTCCCTGATCTCATGAAAATTCTCTCGTTCGAGCAAATCTCCTTCGTTTCAAGGAAATTCTTTAATCTCATGATATTTCTTTATGTCAAGAAAATAATAAAATTAGGGAAAGGTGTCACGGGACCGAGCACCAGTCGGCCGGCCATGCCCTAGCTGTGGACGGTCTCACACCTCACGTCCCCATTATTTTATTATTTCTCTCAATCCATGAAAATTCCCTGATTTCATGAATTTTCCCCAAAACCATGAAAATTCTTTGATTTCATGAATTTTCACTAAACCCCATGAAAAATATTATAAAATTATGAAAACTAGTGGGACCGGACCCTAGCCGATTGGTCATGCCCTAGCCGGTCCCACACGCCTCTTATTCTATTATTGTTATTTGTTTTGTTTTCCCCATTCCATGAAAACTCCCTGATTTCAACAAAATACCTTGGTTTCAACAAATCTCTCTGATTTTATGAAAATTCTCTAAAATCATGAAAATTACATAAAATTGGGAAGAGTGCCCTGGGACCGTGGCCGTTGGCTGGCCGGCCATGCCTTGGCCATTTCCTATCCCACACTCCATCATTCCCTATTTTATTATTATTTTATTTTTCTCATCTCGTGGAAGTTCCCTAATTTCATAAAACTCTCCGGTTTCATAGGATTTCCCTCAATTCAGAGAAAATACGCAAAATTACATAAAACTGGGAAAAGTGTGGGACCGTGCTTGTCAGCCGGCCGTCCATGCCCCATCCATGGCCGGTCCCATTTCTTGCAATTCCTTGTTTTATTTATTATTTTTCATCATCTTATGTATTTTTCCTAGTTTCAGCAAAACCCTGGATTCTGCATATTTTCTCAAAATGTTGCTCAAACGCGCATCGGAAGATATTAAAACTCTCAGGACTGAGACACGGACACTATGGTGGCACGGGAACATCCCCTTGACCGACCAAGAGTGACCCTAAGGCTTGCAAACAGCCGGTCCCACACGTTTTAATGATTTCAACTTAATATGCTCAATTGCTCATATTAGGTTCAAACTCTTTCCAAACAATTGGGGGTTTTCTCAAACGACCATCAATTGGTCCAACGGCCACCAAGAGAAGGTCCCATGACCTCTTGGTCGGTCCCTCATCTTTTCATGGCTAGGTTTTATTATCTGTCGTTCACACGAGCATTATTTTAATAAATGATTAAACCAGCATTTAATCATTCCTTCACCAACTGGTCTTCAAGAGACTTTGGTATTTTTTCTCATTCGAGCATCTGGGTGTTACATGGTGGAGTCATCATACCATGTAGCCTGTCCCTGCTTCACTCGGCGGTTGATTTTGAATAAATCATCATTTCATTAAAATTAGGGTTTTTGAATCCAGGGCTCTGCAAAAATATGATTCTGAGCAGATTAAAAACTGACAGTTTTATGTTGATTCCATGATCAACATTTTTATTTATTATACTCGACCCAACAGTCAATATCTTAAATTAATATTTTATTTAGTCCGGCTACCAACAATTCATCAAATGAGCGGCATTTGCTCAAACCGGCAATATTTGCTCGAATTAGAAATATTTGCTCGAACCAGCAATATTTGCTCAGATTCAAGAATATTGGTTCAACTATCAATATTCAATAACTCAGCAACACAACTTGCTCGTCTTAGGTAGTCAATATAATAATACCTCGTCTCAGCAGACATATTTAATTCACGAGTTTCAGAACATTTGCAAATCATGTTCAACTCAGCAATACATGGACTCATCGTCCCATAAAGTCAGCAACTGACTCCACAATCACGAGATATCAATCGTGTTACATGGGGGGATATTAACTAGGGTTTTGGTCTGGCGGTTTACGGCCCATGTGTTCACCCACGACGAGAATGTGAGCAAGTCGTGCAATCAGTTGGAAGAGTCAGCAAAGTAGTGGGTGGAAAATTAACCAAGTCTCCGCACGATGAGTAACTGGTTTTAACACGATTTCCCACCTCCCCACTCTCTGATTCCAGCAACTGTCACACTTCATGGGATCATGGTGTTTTCAACTCCGGCATTATAAAATGTCTCTGAATCCTGATTGAAAGGACAAGATTCGAATACTCGAACATTCGTCTAAACAAGGAATTCTCGGCAAGTTCATACAGACAATCTTTCGTCTACACGAACTCATCGTCTGAGCAATCACTCTCAATTGAGAAAAATTCAATCATTCAGAGCGTTCTTACGCTGAATTCACAACACACCTACAATCTCAGATCACCATTGATCTCACACATTTCTCAGCTTCCCTCTTACAGATCAACCCATCCTCTCTTGTGACCGAATTGACTTTGGAACGGCCATTGTTCTTGGTTTATGCCGGAGTCTTACAGATTGATCTCTCGAACTTAAAGCACTCCCTTCTTGCAGTGCATCTGTGTGAGGTTTAACATTTTGCTCGGTTCAAGTAGTCTCCACACGGTCGACTCTACAATTCCGTAAAATCCAGCAAATCGTTTTTCCTCATCTACAGATTGGCGACCACAGTGGGAGATTAATCTCTCGGTTGCAATCTCAAGCTTTCACAAGATGGTTGATCTTAGGTCACGTACAATCGCAGACCCTAACACAAATGATGCTAGCACTAGCAACAACACTAACGATCATATTCCAGAAACCATTCCTGCTTCCAACGATGGCGGTGGTCGTCAGACCAATTCTGGAGCACATCCCCTCTTCGGCCGGCATCCCGAGGAAGTCATAGAAAATCCGCCTACCATAAGCGATCTCGTAAAAGTGCAGGAAACTCTTGCTAAGAATCGGACTGACATGGCTGCTACACAGAAGGAGCCGTGCAATTATCTCAAAAATCTTACTGATAAGATGTCAGAGAAGACTCAAGGAAAAGGAAAATAAACATCCTCAGATGCTGATCCTGAAGTAGTTCCAATTCATACAGTGGATGACAGTGAAGTCTGCAAAGCTGCAGGCGATCCATCAGCAAAGGAATCATCAAATTTCATTACTCGGGAAGATTTGAAACTCCTCTTGGAGCTACGCAAATGATTCTTCTTCCAAAAGGTTATACCTCTCCAACCTTCACTTTGTATGACGGAACAGGCAATGCTTGGGAACATGTTTCTCGGTTCCTGGAAGCCTTGGGTGAACATGAACATAACCATGTTGTTAGCCTCAAAGAATTTTCAAAATCCTTGAAAGGCAGGTCATACACCTGGTACAACAACATCGCACCAGGAACTATCAACAATGGGGAGAAATGATTAACGCCTTCTACAGAAAGTACTTCTTTGTGTCAGAGCAAATTACTCTCTCTGATCTTGGAAGAATGTTTCAGAGGAGCAATGAACATCCCAATGAATACGTGAAAAGATTCAGAGTCCAGGCCCTGGACTGTCATGATCCAAACGTCACGGAGCAACAACTGGTAGACTTGTGCATCAACGACATCATCCCGGTTTACAAAGTTTTATTGGAAAATCTTCGTTTCCAGACCTTCTCAGAGCTTCATGAAGCGGCGAAGAGATCGGCAACTACTTCACCCACTTTACTGGAAAGAACAAAAGATACAAAGGCTGAAGAACCGCGAGACACTCGAGGTAGCAGACGTCTGATTAACAAGTAGTACAACCTCCAGCCTTCCACAAGCGCTGTTGCAGAAGGGAGCAAACGGAAATCCGAACCACCGCGCAAGCATACTTCAGCCCCTTCAAAAGCATAAAGGAAGGATAAGCAAGATGCACAAGCCTCTGACCAACGCACAGGAGTTACTGATCAAGAAGCACCTGACTTTCCATTTTCCATTGAAGAGGTGATTAAACTCCTGGATGTCTGGATCCAAGATGGTGCAATCAAGTTGCCATATGTCAAGAAAGAACCAACTGAAGAACACATGGAAAGTCCTCGTTACTGCCGCTTCCACAGGTTCGCCAATCATCCCACAAGCAACTACAGAGTTTTGAAGCGCATATTCAGGGAGAAGGTTGAATCAGGAGATCTTCAACTGGGGACTGAAGGAGTACACAAGAATCCTCTCCCACTCAGAATCTTTACACTCTCTGAACAACCTATCAAAGAGGCAGTTCAATCCTTGGTCGAACATGAATTGCTCTATCTGTCGAAGGCACAATGGAGAGACATGTTCACAGCACTGAACCACATCGTGTCAAGAAGTCCATTCCGGAAATACTTCTTGAGCCTCCAGCCACAGACCAAGAGATGTACGATTGGGGACTGCTTACCACAGTCAATCTCAGAAGAAACGAATTTGGAAGAACGTTGGTCGATGCTGGCACCGCCATCAACAACATTCTACTGAATACCATCGGATCCACAAGCATCACTCGAAGAGAATCTACTCATTCTCCCATATAAATCAGAGACCTTGAAGGAACGCTAAGAAATACTTATGGATACATCACTCTCAAGGTGAACATAAGTTCAACCTGGACAGAGACCAAGTTTCACATAATCAGGAAGATCCAGGATATGACATGTCCTTAAGATGAGCGTGGATCCACGCTGAAAAATGGGTACTTACAAAGCGCCTTTGGTTACACATCTCTCCAATGAAGAAAGTTTTGATCCATAAGATTTAGCGGACGTTCTATCATCAGAGCACTTGGAGGAATTTCGAACTTTGACAAGGTTGAAACAAGAACCTGCAAAAGATGCATAGACATTCATCAAAAGGTCATGCACTCAGGCAAGTCTCATTCCTCCCATGTTTATGTCATTTATTTCCTCACATGTTATTTTATCATGGGGACTCAACTATGCTTGCATCTCTGCTATTGCAAGACGCTATAAGTGGGTAATCTCACTTCAGCGATATTTTACCAAGTGGTAGAATCTGACATTTATCCGAATCGAGCATCTCACTGAGACATTCATTACCGAGATGATATTCAAGCACGGCAAAGAACATTTTGGGCATTTCCCCATAGCCTTGCAGGAGTGTTCATGTGTGCCACGAAATCATAAAGCTCTGATGTCTGCACAAGTGTTGAATACCACTACCGCGACTAAAGGAATGTTGCATCAACAGAAGATAGTTGAGACCCAAACGATCAAACCTAAGACATGCTCAAGGGATATGACGCTTCAACGCTTCTAAGAAGCCTTCAAATTGTACTCCCAATCAAAGAGTACACCTCCTATAACGACGCTAGTAGCTTCAGCGCAAATATCTCGACGATGACACACTGATTCAACACCAGCGCAATCAAAGTGTAACTAAATTACAATCGCTAATTCTTCATTATCCCATGATAAGACTTCTGAAGCAGATGCAATATCATTCATTCATGGATGACACAAACTCCTTCAACATACATTGGGGACTTGATCTTTTGCAATCTGATGTGATTCCATGAAACTTCATCAACGGAACCTCTCTACAACACAAGCCTTGCACGACCAAGGAACTTTTCTCCTCACATCCAGAATGGAGACTGCCGATGTTATCTGCCACAACAACATTGATTCTCTGACGAATCCACTTTACAGTAATGTCATATTCAAGAGAATTTGGGTTGAAATCCTAGAACATATTCATCTTAGGAATGCTCAACTCACCAACTAGTTCGTGCATGTAAAGGCTCACTGGATAGAAGAGCAAAGACTATCATTTTCGATCTCTGAAGCAACTCCAACCATAGTATCGGCATCAACAAGGACATGTGGAGGAACCCCATTCATGGTATCAACATCAACAAGAATTTCAGGAGGAAATTCAATTGTGATCTCATCTGTCTCAGGCGCAACATCCGGCTTCATCAACTATCCATTCTCGGAAGCGTTACTCTATGGATCGTACTTCTTTAATCCCTAAGGATTCATGTCAAAATGTTTAGACCTGAAAACATGAATGCCTTTCCAAAGCTTACACGATAGACGGGCACAAACCAAAGTCTTCTACAAGATGTTCTCATCGCCTCCACAAAAGCGATACAACACATTTCAGGCCATGGGTTTACAAAAAAGTACCAATGGGTGAGTAATGGGACAATGCTTCCTCAAAAAAAAGATGTTCGCCTATGTCTTTGCTACAACATACCAAAAGGGCGCATCAATCGGACATACGAGCTGAAAGATACGGCCTTTACCGTCAGGTGTACGAAATCTGAAAAATTTGTACGGGATTACAAATTACAAATGTGCACGCTTCGTTGACTGACCTCTACAACTCCAAATTGAGTGATTCTTTTCTCATGTGATAAATCAATCTCTTTGCTTCAAAAGTTGGGTCCAAACATCGAATTCCGACGTCGTATGAGGTTCCCACAGTTTCCAGAGCATACAACAGGTAAGCACCAATTCTTAGATGGGATTCGTAACTTCCACAGTCGATCAGTGTCCACCAGGTCATTCTGCTAAGTCCTTCATCAAGGTACCTACAAATTCGACCACTTAGGTATTTACATTAATTTTTCTACCTGGGTCCTCTATCTAGGTCTTTCCAAAAGAAGGGAAAACAAAAAGAGAGATTTAACAAGATACTGGGGACTGACGGTCCACTGATCATGGCTATCAGTTTCACAGTCCAAGACTCGTGACACCAGACTCTCATGTGCTTCTCCTTCATCATAAAAGGAATGATTCCACCGAGACATACAATCAAGGTCATTACATCACCCCCTTTTGAGAGAAACCTCAGTAGTGGTCCCGTGACCAGCTTCGGAAGTGATATTTCTACGACTGACAGAAACAAGATGGAACTGCAAGCACCATGCTCATGTATCAATCAAGGGGTCCAGATTTCAAAATTAATAAATGGCATTGAAATCCTTTATCAAGTGTTCAAGATACAAGCAAATGGTCTAAAGATACAACAAGGGTGTTTTACAACAAGCTCGTTTGAGACGATTTTACATTGTCTTTCACAAAGAGGCGAGCTGGGAGCAATTGGTGAAGAATCTAGGGATGGATCATATACCATTATCTTCGCATGGATGTCCTCTACAACATATCCAACATTCACAACAATCGTATAAACGAGCAAAGAGATGTGTCTGAAACATTGGACTACATGCCAGCTGAAAGATTTCTGAAAGTCTCCTGGAAGTTTACTGTTTCGTCAATTTCGGCCCTTAAACATGCTCAAAAGCCGAAAATATTCTCTGCTACAGCTTGGAAATTTTCTGAGGATGAAGAAACATGGGTATATCACGAAAATCCGCCATCGGACGAAGATTCTACAGCATTTTCAATGAAGACCTGACTTCTGGATTTTTTGATGACGAATTATGACGAAATTCTTCATTGATATACATCTGAATCAGAAGTCATGCCTTCCGCGAGAGATGAGACTTCATCTATAGCCGCTAGTCTCATTTGCTGAAGCCGGCGGCGTTTTGGTGATAAGCTGCAAGCCTTTCAGCTTCAGCTTTCCTTTTCAGTAATAACTCATCTCGTCCCTGCTTCTCTTCTGCATCCGCTAAGGATAAGAAAGCGTTGATTCTACCACGGACAACTCCCAGATGATCGAAGGACATACAATGCATCAGCTTTCCAGCGTCTCTGAAAGGTTGATTCACCTCAGCATGAACATCTGCAGAAGTCTTCATCTTTGAATTGATATTTCTGGAGCGTTCCCCGGAAGGGCCAGAAGAGTGGTTGTAACCAGGAGTCACCACTATCTGAGGCGAAAGACATGGAGTCATGGATATACCAATAACAAACGCATAACAAAATGGTAACAATCCAACTCTTGCCTATTTACGATTTCACTAGCTGTAGTGGTTATAACGTCAGAATTTCGAAAACTTTCTCGTTCCTTCAAACCTGCAAAGATGAGCAAAATTCATTATTCAAAATCATGACTTGATGTTCATAAAACCGTGAACAACTCACGTGAATTTTAACATCCACTGGTTTTTCAAAAAGTGGACAGACGTCCATTCTACAATTGTGAAAACTTACATATAGACATTATTTCACCATGTATAATTGTCTACTTTCAACAGTTGTTCAAAATCAAAAATATATATATTTAACGTGAAACTCACGTAAGTTTGAAAATATATATATATATATATATTTGCTCCCTCGCGCGAGCATCTGTCGTTGAAGCGAGAGTATATTTTCAAAGATTTCTGAAAGCTCCAAGATAAAATTTCCATGAAAGCTCATAAATAAAATTTTATTACTAACAGACGCATGTTTGTTCAAAAAAATTCTCTCGTACGAGCATCCACCTTTGAAATGAGAGTTTATTCCACTTTGTGAAATCTCACAAATTTAAAAATATAAAATTTTGTTTTTCGTGAAAGCTCATAGACAAAAATTTTATCATTAGACTCGGGTCTATTTTGTTTGTTTCTTAAACTAACGAACGAACATCCGCGCTAAAACGGATTCCTTTCTTGGGCCTGGATCTGTGAATCCTAAACCGACCAAGGTTCCACCATCAAATCAGCGGTTCTACACCAATTTATGCTCGCTGGATGACGCTCTATTATTTCACTGGGGTTTGCGCTCAAACCATGGTTTGCTCATTCAGTCTAAATCCGGTAACATTTTATCTTATAAGTTCAATTACTTATTTTTGTCTGTACCTGGAAAATCACCATTCAATGCTGACTGAGGAACATAATTGTCCCTCACTAAGCAGGGGACTTAATGTAGATGGTGGATTTTCAACAAGGGTAAAATTGTAAGACCACACTCCAGATACGGCAATCGGATGAGTATTGAGACTCATGTCTCTTATTTAAAGCATGAAAGCTCATGCCATAAATCTCTGACTGAGAAGGCTGTCTCTCAGAGTATATGTAGATGTGTAGTCTCCCAGCTGAGACCACGGCACATCTCATGAATACTGAGCAATTTCAGTAATTATACATGCTCCTGATCCGGCAATCGACGAGTATGGAGATTCATGTCTCGCATGAAAGCTCATGCCATAAAATCTCTGACTGAGAAGGCTGTCTCTCAGAGTGTATGTAGATGTGTAGTCCTCAGCTGAGACCACGCACATCTCATAAATACTGAGCAATTTCAGTAATTGTTTTATATAGAATCGAAAGATTGGACGGCTCCTAGACAGATTGCCTGCTAGTATAGAGCGTAACGTCTTCAGGATGCAACCAGGTTTTCCCTGACTATATA
Source organism: Papaver somniferum (assembly GCF_003573695.1). NCBI lineage: Eukaryota > Viridiplantae > Streptophyta > Magnoliopsida > Ranunculales > Papaveraceae > Papaver > Papaver somniferum. The sequence continues at coordinate 30,701,404 of NC_039362.1, read as the reverse complement.
GAGAAATATGACTCCACAAGCTCATATTGCTCACCCTCAGATAATTAATGCTCCTAGATAGAAGCCTGCTAGTATAGAGCCATCAAGTTAATTATCTCTAACCTGAATATCCAGCAATATTCTACGATTCTTCGTATATTTCGTCACTTCAATTCGTGATTCTTCCCAACAGAATTCCGCGGGTTAGTGATAAATATTCAACGAAACAGGCATCTGAGCATCGAATAAGCCTGACTAAAATGGTGCAAGTGTACTTAGCAATAATGCACAAATCAGCATTTGAATGCGCAAACGAGCATTTCAAAAATACTAATGAACGATGAACCTATGCAAAATAGGAAGGAAAAATAATAATAATAAAATATTAGCAAAGGCGCCATGGACTGGGCTCACCAGCCAGCCGGTCATGTCGTGACCAGTCCCACGCCTAATTTTATATTTTATCATATTTTATTATTTTTCCCTGATCTCATGAAAATTCTCTCGTTCGAGCAAATCTCCTTCGATTTAAGGAAATTCTTTAATCTCATGATATTTCTTTATGTCAAGAAATTAATAAAATTAGGGAAAGGTGTCACGGGACCGAGCACCAGCCGGACGGCCATGCCCTACCGTGGCCGGTCCCACACCTCACGTCCCTATTATTTTATTATTTCTCTCAATCCATGAAGATTTCCTGATTTCATGAATTTTCCCTAAAGCCCATGAAAAATATTATAAAATTAAGAAAACTCGTGGGACCGGACCCTAGCCGGTCGGCCATGCCCTAGCCGGTCCTACACGCCTCTGTTATTGTTATTTGTTTTGTTTTCCTCATTCCATGAAAACTCCTTGATTTCAACAAATCTCTCTGATTTTATGAAAATTCTCTAAAATCATGAAAATTACATAAAATTGGGAAGAGTGCCCTGGGACCGTGCCCGTTGGCCGGCCGACCATGCCTTGGCCATTGCCGGTCCCACACTCCATCATTCCCTATTTTATTGTTATTTTATTTCTCTCATCTCGTGGAAGTTCCCTAATTTCATAAAACTCTCCGGTTTCATGGGATTTCCCTCAATTCAGAGAAAATACACAAAATTACATAAAACTGGGAAAAGTGTGGGACCGTGCTTGTCAGCCGTCCGGCCATGCCCTAGCCGTGGCCGGTCCCACACCTTGCAATTCCCTGTTTATTTATTATTTTTCATCATCTTATGTATTTTTCCTAGTTTCAGCAAAACCCTGGATTCTGCATATTTTCTCAAAATGTTGCTCAAACGCGCATAGGAAGATATTGAAACTCTCAGGACTGAGACATGGACACTATGGTGGCACGGACACATACCCTTGACCGACCAAGGGTGACCCTAAGGCTTTCAAACAGCCGGTCCCATACGTTTTAATGATTTTAACCTAATTTGCTCAATTGCTCATATTAGGTTCAAACTCTTTCCAAACAATTGGGGGTTTGCTCAAACAACCATCAATTGGTCCCACGACCACCAAGAGCCGGTCCCATGACCTCTTGGTCAGTCCCTCATCTTTTCATGGTTAGGTTTTATTATATGTCGTTCACACGAGCATTATTTTAATAAATGATTAAACCAGCATTTAATCATTCTTTCACCAACTGGTCCTCAAGAGACTTTGGTATTTTTGCTCATGCGAGCATCTGGGCGTTACATGGTGGAGTCATCATCCCATGTAGCCGGTCCCTGCTTCACTCGGCGGTTGATTTTGAATAAATCATCATTTCATTAAAATTAGGGTTTTTGAATCCAGGGCTTTGCAAAAACATGATTCTGAGCAGATTAAAAACTGATAATTTTATGTTGATTCCATGATCAACATTTTTATTTATTATACTCGACCCAACAGTCAGTATCTTAAATTAATATTTTATTTGGTCCTGCTACCAACAATTCATCAAATGAGCGGCATTTGCTCAAACCGGCAATATTTGCTCGAATTAGCAATATTTGCTCGAACCAGCAATATTTGCTCAGATTCAAGAATATTGGTTCAACTATCAATATTCAATAACTCAGCAACACAACTTGCTCGTCTTAGGTAGTCAATATAATAATACCTCGTCTCAGCAGACATATTTAATTCACGAGTTTCAGAACATTTGCAAATCATGTTCAACTCAGCAATACATGGACTCATCGTCCCATAAAGTCAGCAACTGACTCCACAATCACGAGATATCAATCGTGTTACATGGGGGGATATTAACTAGGGTTTTGGTCTGGCGGTCTACGGCCCGTGTGTTCACCCACGACGAGAATGTGAGCAAGTCATGCAATCAGTTGGAAGAGTCAGCAAAGTAGTGGGTGGAAAATTAACCAAGTCTCCGCATGATGAGTAACTGGTTTTAACACGATTTCCCACCTCTCCACTCTCTGATTCCAGCAACTATCACACTTCATGGGATCATGGTGTTTTCAACTCCGGCATTATAAAATGTCTCTGAATCCTGATTGAAAGGACAAGATTCGAATACTCGAACATTCGTCTAAACAAGGGAATTCTCGGCAAGTTCATACAGACAATCTTTCGTCTACACGAACTCATCGTCTGAGCAATCACTCTCAATTGAGCAAAATTCAATCATTCAGAGCGTTCTTACGCTGAATTCACAACACACCTACAATCTCAGATCACCATTGATCTCACACATTTCTCAGCTTCCTTCCTACAGATCAACCCATCCTCTCTTGTGACCGAATTAACTCTGGAACGGCCATTGTTCTTGGTTTAGTCCGGAGTCTTACAGATTGATCTCTCGAACTTAAAGCACTCCCTTCTTGCAGTGCATCTGTGTGAGGTTCAATATTTCGCTCGGTTCAAGTAGTCTCCACACGGTCGACTCTACAATTCCGTAACAACCAGTAAATCGTTTTTCCCCATGTACACCATGAAAGCCTCCATCTCTTGGATGCTACCCCTACGGATCTCACCAAAGCTCTGAATGGAGCGGAGACAATCAGGGTCAAAGAAAAAGTCTTTGGCAACACGATACTGGGCAGATAACACGTCCAGCTGCGAAGCTATCTCGAAAGAACTACCAAGATGATGATGATCAAATCCAACAGAAAAGGGACCCTTGGAATCCCGCAGGATGGCCTCAAGAATAGCGTCATCAGAACTACCTATGCTCAAGCTCTCCGGCAACCTACCTTTGCTAGATTCAGCGACAGCTCCCTCGTTTGTTTGAACACGAGCAAGGGGAACGACTGATGAACCCTCACCACGACAAAGAGATGGCATGGTGGATGAGCTAGTAACAGAAAGAGGAGCTTGAGAGCCGCCCAAATCCATGTCACCGGCAGAAGGAAGATTACCCAGTACGGTCCAATCTGGTAACGAAGATGGGGGTCCAACAGCTTTGCTAACGGGGGCAGTAGAGACAGACTGAGCACTCCCTAGTGAAGCAGGAGCAACATTGAATGAGAAGCTAGCTAGTGAAATCACAACCTTCTTCTTCTGCTGTGAATCTGAGCTACCAACCCTCACCGTGGGGGTAACAACCTTAGCAAACGAACCACTTGATTGAAGGGAGGTGGCATGAGACGAAGGCATACTTTTAGAAGCCACAACAGTAGCTCCAGCAACGATGGAAGTAACGTGCAAAGCCTTGCTAGGAGAAAAAAACGAAGGCATCTTCAAGGACAACGTAGGTGCAGGGGCTTGAACACTAACAAGCTCTACCAACTGAGCACCAGCACCAATAAGAAGGTTCTCACCCTCAACTGAGGCAGCTCGGACGGAACTAGGGTTATCTTTGGCAAAATCCTCCTCGATGTCATCCAAATAAGGGCTGAGGCCAGTATCCTCGATATCCTCCATGTCTTCGTCACATGGTGCCTCACCGACATCCTTAGGATCATCATCCAAAGCATCAAGATCAATGACAGTCTTCAACTTACCATTCCTCTGGGAAGACTGTAAAAAAACAGATTCGTCAGCTAAGAATCAGGGGCAAGGTACTAAGGAACTTACAAGCACAAAGGTATGATAATGATCCTTACCTCCGCAGGAGTTTCAACCAAAACCTTTCTCTTCCTAGTCCTTGTGGCCACAGAATTACCAGCAGAACCTGGAGCAGTCCCAACAGAAGAAGCAGGGGCAGACTGCAAAAGAAAACCGTCAGAACAAAGGTATCAAAGTAGATAAAGATATCAAAGCGAACGAAGATATCAAAAAACGAAGGTACCTCATGGGAAGTGATGAGTGCCAAATATTGTATATATTTATCCCTTTTTGTTGGCATTTAACTCATCTTTTGTGCATTAATTCTACATTTTATCCCATATTATGTATTTTCATTGTTTTCAAGAATAAATATTTTTCTTACTTAATTTTGCATTTTTAGGTATCAAATAAAGTCTGGATGATTTGCGGAGCAGAAAAGTAGTGAAAAGCCGGGAAGAATTACGCAAGGAAGCCGCAAAGAATGGAGCGCAAGTCCAAAAAGCTAGGAATGGGCTCAAGAAGGAAGAATTGTTCTTAAAGAAGATATGGGCTTGGCATACCCAAGGCCCAAAACCCTCACCCAAACCCATTTCCAATATCCAAACCCGCCTCCATCTTCAGCCGTCGGATTGGATCCATCTCATCATCCAATGGTCGCTTCATCGTTGTTCATCGAAATCGGAAGCTCCTGTCTAACACTACAGCACCTAACTCCATCTGGCACCGTTAGTTTCATTGTATATCTGCATCCAACGGTCGCTGCCAGCCTCTTCACTTTAAGCCGTTAGATCGATCCATCATCTCCACATCCCACGGCTCATCCTCGCTGTTCATCCAATTTGCTACAACCGCCCAACACCCGAGCATCCGATACCTATACCCATACCAAACATCCCCTTCCCCTTCTTCCATCGACATCTCCTCCTCCATACCCTGTGCAGAACCACCACCACCTTCTCCACCTGCTCTGACCTCGCCACCACCACTCCCTACGCCACCAAACCAACCCTAAACCTAAACCCATCATTACCATCACGTCCTATCTCTTTATCAACCACTAATTTCTCCAATTTCTCATCTTTCTTCTCACTGAAACCCTAGGTGAGAAATTGGGGATATAAGTGATGTTAAAGCAACAATTGGAGCATGAGATGAACGAGGAGAAGTAATTGGAGAGTGGGTCGACGATATGGAGTGAGTATCTCAACACATTAGGTAAATCAATTTTACCTAATTTTCTGTTTTTGGGGAAAAGGGTTTGGAACCCTAATTTCACTGATTTGGGGGATTTTTGGGGATTTTGCTTATATGTATAAATAGGTGTTAAGGGTTGTGATTTTGGGCATCTCTGGGCTAGCCAGTGAACAATATTTGCAATCAATTTTCATTTTCCAAATTCCATTTTAGCTACAGTTGATTGTGTGCAACCTGTGTTCATGTTGTATCTTAATTTAGCTTATTTGATGAATGTTGTTGCTAGTTACAAGTTTAGCATGAGCTAAACTGCTTTAGGCTGAGGCTCAGTTGAAGCCTTATGCACTGTCAATTGACATGTTGCTAGATAGTTAACTCCTTGCCCTGTTTTGCTTGAGCAATGGGAAGAGACTAATGCTCTTAGTGCCTGTGATTGATTGTTCTGTCAAAAGACAGTCAATGCTAGGGGCAAACTAGTGAGCAAGTTAGTTTTCCTCCCATTCTAGATGTATGCATAGGATTTTTAACTCAACCTAGAAATATGTTGTTTGATTAGGACACAAGGTGGATACTAAGCCTTAGCTTAGCCACAATCCCTATTACTGTCACTTACTTGTTTAGTCCTTACCTGTTTAATCTTTGCCTGTTTAATCTCCTTACCTGTTTTATCTCCTTGCCTGTTTTACTTGTTGAATTTCTTGCAATCTGTAGCTGTTGTGCACTGAAATCAGTGCACAAACTCACCTCTGCCCTTGGCTCACAGCCTTGGTTCCTTGCTGTTTTGTCATTTGCTTTGCTTTGCTAACTGTTTTAGTGCTATTCACTGCCTTCATCCATCACTGCTCACTGCCATAGTGCTTTGCACTCATTGATAGCTTAGGAAAACTTCTTGTATGCTCCCACTCCCTGTGGACAAACCCCTACTCATCCCTATACTATAAAACTTGGCCTTGTATACTTGCAAGTTTTGTGTGCAACCCCATTTCCACACCAGGAAGGGGCAGGATTAAAAATCCAAGGCCGATACCCATCATACTTCTCGGGAAAAGAACGAGCTAAACGAAGAACTGAGGGATCCGCGGTGGTAAAACCATAAGCCCAAGGACCAACCACGCGAAGAGGAGTACGAGCCCAACGATCATCGTGATCAAGACGAATGCGATCAGACTTTGGAAAAGGCAGCCTAGAAAAATAGGGGATGGTAGTCAAACCAGTCTTATCAATCTCCTCCAGCAAGCGAAGGCTATTACCTTCCCTAATCTTCCTAGCAGTAACATGGATACGACGAGGACCAACACTCCAAGGAAGAAGATTACTCTTCTGAATAGCATCAGCATACGTAGCATTGAAGTTGGCAGGGGTATAATCCTCCCACTTAGATCTCCCCTCAGCAAAGGGATCATAAGACTCCAGGGTTGTTTTTCCCTTGCTACGGTACCAGCTTTCGTGAAGGGCACGCCAGTAATTACCAGTATATTGCATAACTCCTCTAACCTGAGTCTTGTTTGTCGGGTCATCCCTCGAAGACAAAACATCATAGTAGAAGGGATCCTTTCTACTAAACAAAGGGAGGAGCATACCTGCGGCCAATTGGCCAACACTGATGAGGAGGTTATTCTCATCATAAGGAAAATCCAGGATGAGAGACTCAGTGAGAACATCAGGGCCATTGATGAAGGAAATCTCGAATTTATGGAGGAGAAAATACTTGGTAATCTCAGCAATAGACAGATGAGCAAAGCTGTCCTTGTCACGCAGTTGGAGCCTCTGGAGCTCATAATGAGGAGGAGGAGGTGGAAGGTCTTCAACAACAACTTCTTCAACATCAGGGTCCGCAACCCCCTCAGCAACCGTAGCCACCTCATTACCAGCAGGCACCTCAGAGTCCTCAGGAGGAGGAGATGGCGTAGCATCAGGATGATCCATTCTCGGAGTGGGATCAGTCGACGAAGATATCTTAGGACCCTTACGCGTAGGTTTTTTTGGAAGCCTCATGATACCTAACACCATCAGGAAGAACATCTCCATCAATAATGACGGAGGAAAATCACAGTTCATTCCAAAAGTAGAAAGGGGAAAAACCGACATACTTTGGGCATGGGTTTCACTAAACCAACCAAATGAACGGTTTGAACACACCATAAGGCAAAAAATGAATATCAAACATCACGAAAAGCAAAATTGCATGCAAGGAACGATCATGGCAGAATTATCATCAAAAATCAAAATGGAGTGAAACCCAAGTTCCATTACATCGCAAGCAATTAAAAGAGATCAAGAACTCTCGCATGCAGTTAATAATCGCAACATCAGTAATACCCTACTCAAAGAAGAAGGCACAAGACACGATATGAAGAGAATCAACACTAAAGAGACGAGCATCACTTACTTGCACGATCAACTGTGAAGCCAAAGCACTCGAAAGATCGAAGGAGAGAAAGAACAGTTGGCAGCGGAAGAATCTCAATGAAAGAGATGGAGGGTGACAGTTCGAAGAAGAAAGAGAAAGGGAATTAATAAAAACTCTTTCTCTTTGTTCCCTTCTTATAGGCGGCTGGAGAATCCAAAAATTTGGATGTCCCGAAATTCAAGGGGAAGTTATTGCATAAAAGGACATATGGGGACCACCCAATGGGTACGTGCAAAAATGGCTGCGTAAAGGAAGTTTTCTTCCACTTCTACCAAACGGTAGAATATGAAAGAAAAGGGGAAAACTGTGAATATCAATATTCTGTGGAGCACGTGTCACGATCTTAGTGGCCGCACATATATTCAACTGTGTAGCCTTCGCTGAACTGAGAATCCTAAGTAGCAAAGGATACCTCCGCAGATCTACTTTATCTCATCCCAATAAAGAAGGCCTAAACGGTCAAGATAAGAATGGTAAAAGCCTAGTCTACAAAGAGGCAGCTGGTGAGGGGACAAAGGTAGATGACGCATATAATCAACATTAAATGCTCAAATTTCTTATCTAAACGCATGAATCAATGCACATGGAGAGAGAACCCGATTGGCGGAAGCTGGCGGTGAACGAAGGTACAACCTGTACTAAGGTTGGGTAGTTCCCGAAGAAACGTGGGCCAACTGAGGTGGCGAAATACAACTGGAGAAAGTATGTTGTGGATGAAGGTACCATTGGTACGAAAGGTATATCAGCAGACGATGGACCCATAGGCAGCAAAGATATACCTGGAGCAAGAGGGGCTATAAATACCAAGCCTCACCAACAAACTAAGGGCATTCATTATCTAGGAGAGAATATCTAGTCTTAAGCTTATACCTCTTTAATGTTTAGAACTTAAGTATTTACTTCCACTTGAGTTCTCTCTATTACTTTGGGAAGCATTTAAGATCTTTGTAACCACCTCAAACTTAATACAAAACAATCACTCATTACCCCGTGGACGTAGACAAATGTCGAACCACGTAACTTCTTGTGTCTCATGATAACATAAAAGCTTTTACACTATATTTGTGTTCTTCGTTATTATTGCGATCTTAGATATCATTTATTACTTAGCATTATCAGTTCAACAGAGGTATCAATATTGTTTAGTATCAGATCCTCAGAGTTGTATACATTACATAGACTACGGGAAAACGAGTAGTCACAATCCTAATAATAACCATTTAGTATGGGTCTCAGACTTGATTAATCTGATACCAGTTCTTGGTATCTCACCCTTATCAATTCTATCTTTCCAGTTGATATTGCGCATAAAATTAGTAAAATATATCTCTTCAAGGATAAGGACCAAAATCTTAGAAAAGATCAAATTAGATGGACACTAACTAGATCAGGAGACTATACAGTTAAATTCATGTATGATAAAATTAAATAAATCTTTACATGACATAGTTAGTATATCCGTGCCTCAGTCTTTCTGGAAATTTATGTGGAAGTTAAATATCTCAGAAACAATAAAGTTATTTTATGGAAATGTTTAGAACATGCACTGCCTACAAACTCTAAATTTTTTGGAAAAGTTAAAGATGTAGTTCCTCATTGTACCATGTGTGAGGTAGAAGTAGAAATAACTGAACATCTTCTCTCTCACTGCCCTTATGCTAAGGAAGTATGGAAATCAGCACCTAATCTTATCTCCTTAACTTTAGATAACTCTAGTAAGATTTTAGATCTCTGTAAAGACTGGTTCAATAACCCCAGGCAAGAATTTCTATTTAATTACTTCTCACTAAGATGTGGTTTATCTGGAAAGAGAGATGCAATAGAGTTTTTGAAGATAAATCTAAAACTGCTACTACCCTAGCTTTAGAAATTCAGGGGCATGTCTCTTTCTTTTTAACAAGAAGTGGTAAACCTACAAAAACTAAGCAGGTACAACAGAAGAAAATATCTCCTACCTAGAAAGCACCACACAAAGATTCGCTAAAAATCAACGTTGATGCAGCATGGATTTCTGACATATTACCATTCAGTTATGCTTTAATCATGAGAAATAATGCGGAATATGTGAAGGAGAACGAGTATGACAGTCAGCAGGTACATGCCTTAAAGAAACGTAGGTTATAAGAGTAAGGTTGCACATGTGCCGGTACGGTACGGGTTTCTTAAGAACCCGGTACCTGTACCTCCTAGTGACGGTTCCTCGTGTGAGTACTTGTACCTGTAAGACCGGTCTGGTACAAGTTCGATACCGGGTTTTTACCTATGAATTTCATCCCTTTAATCATCATCCTCTTTCATGCCTTCATACCCATCACTATGAACCCTTTCTTACTTCAACAACAATATTCCCATCTTAGCAAATCAAATACATAAGGCTTAATCCTCCAACATCTCTTAATCCATAGAAACCCCTTCAAAATTATCATTCTTTACTGCAATTTCTGTCCACAATCATTGCACCTGTTGCATCTTCACCAGCACCAACAAATTTTGTAATTTGTTCACGATTCCAGCTTAAAACCAACTCTCCAAATCTTCATTACTGTTGACGGATGTATCACCACATCCACTATTTTGTCTCTTCCATTTCCGATTTCAATTTCATATTTGAACCTAACCCTAATTCTGGACCAAACTCAGTATTCTCCCATTTACATCACCATATATTAGTCATTTTCAATCCACCCATCGACAACAAGTAACCATCAAAATAATCCAATACCACCGATTTCAATCGATATCAAAATTTCATCCAATTTCGAACCTGCATGTGTCTTCCAAGATCTATGAAACTAAAATTAATGAAAACAATTTCAATTGATACTACTACTTCTAATAATAGTGATTGTTTCAATTGAATTGATGAAAACAAAAAATTGAAACCAGAGAAATAAAATAAAAGATTAGTAAGAAGAGAGTCATCTGTGAGTTTGTGAGTGAGAGTGAAAATGATATAACGTATAAAAACCTATCATCTACGGGTAAGATGAATTTAAATCAATGGATAATAATCAAACGGGTCAGTCCGGGACAGACGGGGAATAAGGTTATAACCGATACATGTACCCTTATTCAACCGGTTTTTAAATCCATTCCCATTCCCTGTACCCCTTCTCCGGTTCGGGTCCGATTTTTTCGGTTCTAAGCCGGTTCACCGATTTCGATTCGGTTCTTGTGCATCCTTATATAAGAATGCTCCAAGCGGCGGTATGGGCTAAGGAAAAGTATATTCAAAATTTTAGTATTGAAGGTGACTGTAAAAGTATTTTCATTCTTTCATGGGAAGAGTTCAGATATTTTTTGGCGTGCTAAAGCCTGTCTCAATGAGGCAATCAGGATAACAAATATATGTTTTAACTTTTTAGGATTTCATTTTGTTCCTAGACAAGGAAATAGGGCTGCAGACATCTTAGCCAAGTTTGTCAGGTCTCTAAATTCGGTTTTAAATTGGGAGAATATACCTCCTATTATGAATCAACTATCAGTAGATAAATCTAATATTGGGAGATATCTTCAAGACCCCAGATTAGATGGCTTTACTCCTAATGTAACAACTACTCACTTTGAGTCTTAATCTTTTTAACGAAATATCTTATTTACAAAAAGTAAAAAAGATAAAACGAGCAGAACAACAAAAAAAATAAGGTCTTTCATGAGTCCTTGGTCAAAACGCTACCAAACAGACTAGGCAGAGAAAATTATCAGATTTGCAACCCGAAAATGCTAAAAAGACACGAAAAGTTGACACCAAAATAATAGCGTGCATGTGTGTCGTACCCGTACTGGTAAGTCGCATTCAGTCATGGACCCCTCCACGGGCCCCAAAGAGTTTACCGTTGTAGATCTAGGATTTAGATGCATGTCACATAGTGGTGTCAAACTTTGGGGACATAAGAGTGAGGATTCCCTAACAGTGTCGCGAGTAACCTAACACAGGTTCCGACAAATTTGGAAAACTTGTGTGAGCTATCATATTAATGGACTTGCTTTGAACCCACTTTATTAATTTTTTGTCCATCAACCCCTAAGATATTAAATAAAACCTAATTAAATTGATGCTTATAAATTTTGTGCCTACCTAGATGAGGGGTAAGGGGTGTCAGAATTAGTAAAATTACAACATTTTTTCCTATTTCCTCTACACAAAAGATGGAATTTTGAAATTGTCCTGTCTATTAAATAGGCGAAAATCTAATTTCAAGAATGTTTTTTCTACCTATACCCTTGTTTAACTTGCATGGGTGTCGTCACAATCAAGTTTACTTCCTGGTATTAGGACCATGATAAGAATAAAACAGGAAAATAATAGATATTTGTGAAGTCAATATTATTTCTTAATCTAGGAGATTTCACCTATTCGGTCTTTATATAGGGGATGGAAGGACTGCCTCATTATTACCTAGCTAGTATGGGGCATATCCCAATTATTTGGAGACTAACAGTTTCTTCACCCACCTAGATAAAAGGATAATGGGTGTCTAAAAATGGCGAAAATGTTAAGTTACCCTCACTATTATTATTTTTTTATAAGGGAAGACCTCCAAAAAAAGGTTATCGATTCTCCTCAACAATCAACCTAAGCTAGATTGGAGGTATGAACCAGAACATAGAGGCAGAGTTAGATTTTGCTCATTAAGCTAAAGCATGATCTACAGAGTTACATAACCAAGGTTGAAATATAATATACATGCAACTAAGCTATAAGAGTAATAATGTCTTTAAAGATAACATCCGTTCATAAAAATTCTCAGCTGAAAATTGGTCGATGAAATCCTTTGCATCACTCTCAGTGATGACATGAGTAAGATTTTGTTCCAAAACTTTCTTAAGGACATCCCCAGATATCTATGGCTTCAGCTTCAGCAGCAGATTCATCATCAAAACCATTGTAGCACAAAAGGAGGCTTTATTTGAGAAGTCATTCATCACATACTTTGCACCATTATCCAATGATTCATCAAAGACACTATCAATATTACATTTTATCCAACCAAAATGGGGAAATGGGGGGGGGGATCCATGTATCGTTACTACTGACAGAATGTTGGTAGAGATTTGTAACTTAGGTTTGCTAGTACTAAACAACATAACGCTAGCTCTACGGAAAACAACAAAGTGAATCTCTTTCTTATCATTAAAAACCAGATTTTTCCTACTAATACAAAGAATAGAAATGAATAAACACTGACATTCGTCGGGTAATCTAGTAGAAGGATCCACAACCAAGAACACAAGCCAATCAAGCAAAGATTTATCCAGAAAAGCAGAAGTAATCACACAAGAGAAGACAAAAAACCAAACATGACTAGCAGAGCACCAGAGCATGCATGACAGATTCATGAGGACCAGAACATCTAGAACATTCACAGAAGTCACACGCATTCTGGTATGAAGGATGAGTCTAGCAGGAATGACATTTTTTGGTCGTTTTCCAAGTAAACATCTGAATACGATGTGAGACTCTTATTTTCCAAATGCACTTCTAAAGTTTATTACAAGGGGAGGATCTAAACCCTCTTAGTCCCAAGAAGCAAATTTTGAAGAAAAAAATATGTCATTCTTTGAAAGATCTCAAGCCTCATATCTGGAGTAGACAACTGGCTTAAGGGAATAATGATAATCTTCTTAACATAAGCTGAAAAAGCGGGGGTCTAACAACCACACCCAATATCTGTATGGATAAAATCTAATATACTTTCAAGAGAATCAACTAGACAGTCAGACTCAATCTTTAGAAAAGTATATCAAAGAGTTTATATCTCAATTTATCAATTCAATCCGCAACCAAACAAATAGGAATTTCCGAGCCCGATTGAATAAGAGAAATAACTTGGACGGTATCACAAACCAATGTCCAAGTATCAATCAATTCAATCGAAAACTCAAATGCCGGATTCAAGAACTGATTGATCTTAACGCACAACCTGTGATATTTCAATTATATAAACGAATATAATGCGGAAAAGAAATAACACAGACACCATAAATTTTGTTAACGAGGAAACCGCAAATGCAGAAAACCACCGGGACCTAGTCCATCTTTGAACACCACACTATATTTAGCCGCCACAGACACTAGCCTACTACCAATGAGCTTTGGACAGGAATGCAGTTGAGCCCTAACCAATCTTACACTGATCAAGGTACATTTGCGCTCATTACGTCTTTGAACCCCAGCAGGATTCTATGCACTTGATTCCCTTAGCTGATCTCACCCACAACTAGAGTTGCTACGACCCAAAGTCGAAGACTTGATAAACAAATATGTCTCACACAGAAAAGTCTATTGAGATAGATAAATATGTCTCCCACATAAATACTTATAAGTTTTGTTCCGTTTTTTGATAAATCAAGGTGTAGAGGAACCAATTGATAAACCAGACTTATATTCCCCAAGAACATCCTAATATTATCAATCACCTCACAATAATCTTAATCATATGGAATCGAAACAAGATATTGTGGAATCACAAACGATGAGACGAAGATGTTTGTGACTACTTTTTATCTTTCCTATCGGAGATTAAATCTCGAGCAAATCTTAGAGAAGATAGTACTCAATACGATAGAAAACAGCAAGATCAGAACATGCAGCTGCAGAGAAAATAGTTGGATCTGGCTTCGCAATCCGAATGAAGACTTCAAGTCGTTAACCTACAGGGTTTTGGAAAAAACCTAAGGTTAAAGGAGAATCGACTCTAGTCGCAACTAGCATCACACATGAGGTGTGGGGATTAGGTTTCCCAGTTGCTAGAGTTCTCCCTTATATAGTTTTCAAATCAGGGTTTGCAATCAATGTTACCTTGGTAACAAAGAATTCAATATTCACCGTGAGATGAAAACCTGATTAGACTCAATCTAATATCTTTCAACCGTTAGATCGAACTTAGCTTGTTACACACAAATGAAATGTACCTTCATTTAGATATGAGTAACCATACCTAAATGTGTACATCTTGTTGGCTCATCAATAGTTAACCGAAATTAGCCATATGAACACTTTCCTATCATCCTTTTTCATCTTAACCACAACTAGTTCGAATGACTCAAATGAAACTAGTTTTATAGTTGTTCAATTGTTTATATTCTCATAGAAGTATACAAGACACAATTGAAGCAACAACGGTTTGATTCACTCGAATGGATTCATGAAAATTATAGCCACGGTTTGCAAACAATTGCATTCCTTATTATATTAATGTATCGGTTCATGACATAACCGACTTTAGAACATAACTCACTCAAGTATGCAAACGGGTACGCATACCTAAGTAGCCGGACTTGGTCTGTGTTCGACAGTACGCAAACTGGTACGCATACTGTCACACATCCAAACATCATTTGAAATCAATACACGTACGGGTACGCATACCAAAGTTCCCGGACTTTAACTGAGTTCACCAGTACGCGTACGTGTGTGCATACTACACCGGTCTTGGATCAACATATATGCAAGTACGCATACTATGTCTATAATCCAATTAAGGTTAAGTGTTCTAAACTCCATTTTAATTATTGAAACATTCTTAGAAGACGACAATAGTTTTCTCACACAAACTATTAGCTTCAAAGCAATTCTCAAGTGATCGGATGATCAGTACGAAACATTCTAAGTCTACATCAAATGATTGTATCACACAAATCATGTAAGATATTACCATGCGATTTTCACATGATCATCTTTTGACTTTCGTCAATAATATAAGATGAACTTGGTTAAAGCGAAAGCTTACCAACACATATTTCGAGAAATATGTAAGCGAGTTAAACTCATCTCGAAATATCAAATGTGTGTAAATCGAATACTATATAGCTATACGACTTTTGTCTCAAATAAGAGATCGAGTAGAAATAGACTTTCCGAGTGATAGATGAGTTTCAGTCTCCACATACCTTTTGTTGATGAAGTTCCAGAAGCTCTCCTTAGTAGTTCTTCGTCTTCAATTGATGAACGTCGTGAAGTCTAAATCTCAACTACACAATCTATCCTAGTATGATACATAGCTATAAGTAGACTAAAAATCAAGACTTATAGTTTTGATCACTAAACTTGAGAAAGCAAAGCTTGCGAGTTCGACCGAGCAGTGCTCTAACATAAACATTATCAAATTGAGTGTTTAGTCTACTAATATTCCAGGTTCTAGTATCACACTTAATGAAGTGGGAGTCTTTCACTAGGGTCCCGAGGGACCAAGAGGTTAGAAGATGCAGAACCTAAATTCGGTGCCCACTTATCACACCAAGGATCAATGAATTAACCATACCTAAAAATCCAACAGATAAAATGTTTGATAAGTTATTTTATAGTATGCAGGCATTTCCAAGTCCAAGAGCAACTACTAGGGCACTTAGCATGAAATGACGAGGGTACCAAGTGCACCACAATCTTTTCATATCAACCTATATGACTGAGAACTTGTGTGATCTAATATAGACAGAGGTTGTCAAGAAGATAGCAACCACAAGGTATACACTTGGTATATAAATATAAGTTTGAAACTTAACCTTAAACTATAGGGATTAACCCAAATGTTTGGGATTAACGTACAAGTATATTTACTTTTATCTATAACTACAACAATAATTACAATTGCGGAAAGTAAAAGTAAAGACACAACAAGATTTTTCTAAGGAGGAAATTACAAATGCAGAAAACCCCAGGACCTAGTCCATTTTTTAATACTCTCAGAATTAAGCCGTTATACAAAGACCACTACCAATTACATATAGTTGAGACCAAGTAAACTATTCTTAGTTACCTAGTTTCCTCAGTATCCTACGCCTACAACCAATCTTGCCAACATACGTGAATTCCAAGATAAAGTCCAATATCTTAAGTTGCTTCAGCCGCTGTGAATACTTCAAGCCCTCAACTCCTTGGATCGTCTTTCGAAACAGTAGGAGACCAATTTGTTAGGTAACCACTCTTTTAATCTCAAGAAGTGAATCGGAGTTTATAGTTGAGTTTAACAAAGGATCTTACATTTAATCTAATAAACTCCTTTGTTGGGTAAGGTCTACCATGATCTAGATTATCAAGATAACCAGATCTAGGTACACAAACTATCAGATGCGGATACTGAAGAATACCACCAAATGGTAGTCTGCTGATTTAACACGACTAGCAAATAAGCTATACATCAAAGATACACAAATATAGTCGGATCGCAGCCGATCAAGTGTGTGTAAAAAGTTAAATCACAAATATATGAAACCAATCAGAAATCTTCTTGTCTCCAAATCTTCAATCTACTTTGGTACCTGCACAAACAAACTTGATTCCAACTTATGATCGATCACATACAGAACGGAGTCTATTAACAATGGATGGTCACAAGACCGTTAGAACTAAAAACAGATCTGAACTACCGTTAATGCCTTGATCTAGTCTGAGTTACCTTACGTCAGAAGAGAAGGCTCTCAAGAATAATCAAACTAGGTGCAATCAAGGTTTAGCAGTTGTAGTCAATCAAATCAATAACTAAAATAACAATGTAAATTCTAGTTTCCGACCAACGTTACTGGTATAGGCTTCTTGATCCCATAGAAGTCTTTAAAATAGAGGACGTAAGAGATTTTGCCTAATTAGGTTACTCTCCTCTCCAATATAGCATTACAAGTAATACTATTAGTCGGCTACAACAGTGCCTATAAAATGAAGTGCATGCCTCAGGATAAGTTTTTAAGAAGAAAAACTTCACTAATTATAGACCAAAGTAGTTAGGACACCAAGGAATTTCCATAACCGAAAATATTCTCAAGATATGCAGTAAACACCAATTTTCGGTTTTTGTCTACAACCAATATCCAACTATTAAACCGAAATCCCTCTTGGATTACAACTCAATATTAGATAGCATGCAAGATTCTCAACTAATATATCTTCCAGAGATATGTTTTGCTTGCTGGAAAAAGAAAACATATATATTCGAAAAAATTACCAAAAAAGATTCTCAAATATTTCGGTTTGGGATCTTACCTTGAGTATCAAGGAATATATTTGAATAATAAAATATAATATTTGTAAACATGTTCAAATTACTCACAATGTCGATATATTGGATTTTCCTATTTTCCAAACCCAATTTCCAAATCACACAAACCTTAAAGTGTACGTGAGATCGGAATCGGTTTTGTCATGGGGATCGGTTCTACTACAGATCCCCAATATGTAGGGATTGGTTCTACTAGAGATCCCATGTAGGGATCGGTCCTGCTAGAGATTCCCAAGGCATATGGTCGGTCCTGCTATAGATCCCTAATAGGAACCAGACCACCAAGCCATTGATTTCTTTCAACTACGAAACAAGTTTGTAAGTGTACTTCCTTAAACTCATGTAATCAAACATAGTTTTCTAGGCATAAAATCAATCATAAATTCATTATACAATCTAGGAACAAGAGTTACAAAAATTATGTCTATGTCGCAATTACAAAGTTCAAAAGATAGACGTTATACTTCGTAATCCAATATACATAAGTTGCAAAAACAACTTGTATATTCTTCCTTTACACCTTGATTATAATAAGATGATCAACTCTCTAATACTAGAGTTTCATATATATAACTTCGCATGGTGTGTTTTCAATCTAAACGACTTGAAAGTAATGTATGTAGAATGAAAGCAATTCAAGTCTTGTATTACTAACCTCTAGTATAAAGATGATGTCTTCGTTGATGTCGATACGTCTTCAGAATCTTCAGGTCTTCATAGTAATACTTTTATGTCTCAACATTTCTTAACTTCCTATTCTAACCTAACGAAGTTGACTCTAGTATTCTAATCAAGCGACTTTGAGTGTTGATATTAAAGTATGACAACCAACCTTGACATATCAACGTTTGGTGGGTTCAACCGTGCAATTCTCTAATATAGTGTTTAAAAGGTCAGTCTTGGGAAAGTATTTAGCTTTCAGAGCAATACCTAACAGACAATTTGGGTTCTCAACGATCTTCTAAGCGTTCCTAGCCAACATGGCCAGATTTTTTAACTCAGCTTCTCTAAAGCTTAAACCTCCCTTAGAGTTAGGAGAACACAAGATATCCTAGCCAAGCAGGTGTAGCTTTTTATCTTTGGGGTCTAAAGTTTCCCCCCATCAGAACTTGCGAAGATGAGAATCTATTTTCCCATAGAAGTATTTAAGAACTAAAATAACTCTCATCTAATATAAAATGATAGCCTGGCCTATATGTTTAACTAGAGAAATCCTAGCAGCCAGAGATAGAAGTCTATGAAACCAAGTGGAATTCTAGCATCCACGAACTGCAAAATACCCATGTGGGCTTGAATTTTAGAGGCTTTAAGAGCAATAGGAGTTCCAAGGTACGTATTTTTCTCCCAAAACACGAGTATGGATGTTAAGAATGCTAGACAATTGGTTAATCAGGTGCTCTCGGATATTTTGACAAAACAAAATGTCGGACTTGTGAAAGTTAATTTCTTGGCAAGAAGCTAAACAATATTTTTGAAGATAGTCTTTTATGGTTTGAAAATCTTTGACATTAGCTTTAGAAAACAAAAGGGAGTCATCTTTGAGAATATCTTTAGAAAATCTTTGACAGTTACCCTCGCTATTAAAAATTTAAAACAAATATATTAGATTCCACATTCGCATGCACTTTTTTACCAACCCAATTCTCTTATTAGGTTTCTGATTGATTCATACATTCAAAATTGAAATTCTTCGAAAATTTTATTTTTCAAGATTTATCTAGAGTCGGTTGATATGAATATCCACATTAGCTGGTCCTGAACAATCAACTGATATGCACAGAAACGATCGGCTGATTGTTCTTGATGTTCTTCGTGGTTGAAAAACATCAACCCAGAATCGTATGTAGACATTCATATATAGACCGTTTCCGGTCAAAGGAAATTCCCAATTTTTCTGTAAGTTTTATAGACTACAATCGGCCAATATAGACCTCTATATAAGCCGATTATTGCAACCGGTCTATAAAAATATCCGCATCCGCCGACTATTACAATCGGCCTTTATATAAATAAATGTCACAATCGCTTTAGGCTTAGTTCGGTATTGCTGCGGCTTTTGAAAAAGCACTTTTCTGCTGTGCTGTGCTGTGAGAAAAAAGCAGTCAGACATTTGGTAAAATATTAATTAAATATTTTTTTTGCATGTTTTGGTGAAAAATATTTGTGTTAACAAGATTAAACATCAATTAACCAGCCAAATCAACACTAATTAATCTGGGATAAATTAATTATTAACGAAAATAATTGGTTAAATAGTTCTTAACTTTACTTCAAAATAACTCTATTTTATCTTATAGTGATAGTCTCAAATAATTGTGGGCACTATCAGAACTTAAAAAGAACCATTTTTTGGGGACCATGGTTTTTTTTTGGGGACCATGATTCTATTTTAGGCAAGACATTATAAATAATCCTAAATCACCCCTTACCTAAATGTTTTTCTTAATACCAAAGTTACCCTCCTTAATTAAATGTGTTGGTTTAATGATCAATTAGTTATTAGTTAATGATTAATATGATTAGTAACGATTAGTGATTAGTATGATTAGTAATGATTAGTTACCATTAAGAAGTTCTATTACAAAAAATTGAAAATTTTCTTTGCGAGAAATTTTAAATTTTTTTGTGATTAAGTTAGGTTACCCAAATTTATGACCAAAAACGAACTTAATGACTAGTGATTAGTATGATTAGTAGTATGATTAGTAGTATGATTAGTAATCAGTAAGAAGTTCGATCAAACCGAACTATATATTTGGTGTGACCATTAAATAGTTCGGTTACAGAAAAATTTAAAACTTTTTACGATCAAACCGAACTTAAAGTTCGGTTAAAAAACATTTTTTGCGACGTAACCGAGCTGAATTTTGGTTGGGAAATGTTTTTTGCGACGTAACCGAACTATGGTTCGGTTGGGAAATATTTTTACGAAATAACCGAACTAAAGTTCGGTTGGGAAATGTTTTTTGCAACTAACCGAACTATTATGTTCGGTTGGGAAATGTTTTTTGCTACTAACCGAACTATTAGGGTTCGGTTGGGAAATATTTTTTGCGACTTTACCGAACCCTTAGTTCGGTTAGAAAATGTTTTTTGCAACGTAAACGGACTGTTATTATGTTAGGAAATATCTTTGCGAAATAACCGAATTAAGGTTCGGTTGGGAAATGTTTTTGCAACTAACCGAACTATTAGGATTCAGTTGGAAAATTTCTTTTGCTACTAACCGAACTATTAGGGTTCAGTTGGGAAATGTTTTTTGCGACATAACCGAACCAAGGTTCGGTTGGGAATTTTTTTTGCGAAATAGCCAAACTGATCTTCATGTTCGTCATTTCCATTAGGTTCGGTTAGTTCGACAAAGTTTTTCACATAACTCCTTGCCGAACTTCTCTCTGCAACTTCCATTTTCAACTCATTTGATGGTTAATACTCATTTTTCAATCAAACGAGGAACGTCAAGGAAAGAGAGAAGAAGAAGAGAACAATTTTTATTTATTTTCAAAACTTTAAAAAAATTCGATTCCCCAGTGTTTTTGTTTTTGTTTTTGATTTTGATTTTGGTTAATAAATTCATTTAGATTAGATATATATGATTAGATTTACATAGTTATTAGGTTAGTTTTAATTTAAATTAAAGTAAAGGGTAAATGTGTATTTACCTAATTTTAGGACACCCCTTATTAGTATAGGGAGGTTGGCCTAATAAGATCATAGTCCCAAAAAAAACATGATCCCTAAAAAATGGTTCCTTAAAAATTTAAACCAATTCTACTCTTTCTTACCAACCCAATTCAACTCCCTTTTTTGGCTAATTTGTTCTTGATTAATTAGTGCTCTTACTATATCAATTAACACTAATTAATCAAGAACAAATTAACCATTAACAAAAGTAGGTGGATAAAGAATTTTCAAAACTACTTAAAAATAATCAGATTTTATTATTTGGTAGGCCTCAAACAAAATAAGTAGGCCCCGAATTTTCATAATGAGTAGGCCTCGATCTAGCATGGAAAGTAAAACACACATTTTCTTATAAAGTTTTACTCATACCCAAAAACTAGTTTGAATGTGCATTAATCCTAGTATATTTACAAGAGAAACCAAAATAGCAAATGAGATTGTTCATTCAAAAATGATATCTACCTGTCCCTAAGACTAAAACTATCAAAACAATACCAAAGAATGGGGGCAATAAGACTCATAAATGAATAGTTAACACCCTCTTCAGTTCTACGTTGTCCCTATTTCAGGAAGAACTGCATTTTTTTTTCCTTTAATTGGGCAGATAACTAGTTATTTAGTAAATGATTTTTTGGTCTTGGTGTGGTTTGATCTCATGACCTAAGGGTCTAAGGATACTCACTCATTTTTGAGTGAATGAAATGGAACCTTTAGTCCCACATTGTGGAAAACTTTAGAGGTGTTCCACTATATTACCATGTTCTCATGGATATGTTGTAAAACAATGTGGGTGGAGCGGGTAGCGGGTGGGGCGAAAAATACATGTTTCGACCTATGCCCATGCGCGTGTACCAAGCACAAAGTCCGTGTCTACTTGAAATTATTTTTTGCAAGTTTTTAACTTGATAAATAATTTATTTAAGAGTTTTATTTATGGAAAAAAATTCCTTTTTTGTGTTTAATTGTTTTACAAGAAACAAAACTCGTTTTATAAGAAAAAACCTAAACCTAACTTGATTTGCAAGTTAATTTTCCAATAAATACAATTTGAAAATCTCTTTTCAAAACACACAAGCAACGACCATCTCTAGGTCTACTTTTCTTCATGTTCTGACTACAACTTGTAAACAAAAGTAGAACATGAGAAATTGGTTATTTGTGGGAAACAAGTCGACAACTAACCTTCTCCTGCAGATCAAAGTCAGCTGAAGCTACTAGACTAACCACGGATTTCAAAAAGTAACGGCTACTGAAGTATTGTAGCCCTGGTTCACCGGTGCTTTCAATTAATGATTCTGCCAAATCTGCTACAAGGGAAGCAGATTTCTTACGAAGTCTGATATCAATGCTGGAGTTGCTCATTATGTCCTGTAAAAGAGAGGCGTCGTTAGTAACTGTATACCAAGATATATTTAAAAGAAATAGCGGCCCTAACTTTCTTACATCGCCGATAATTGTTTACCTGTAGCAGTCTTTCTCCATGACCAGCAAAAAATAGTTCCAGATCGTCTAAACTATTCCTGCTCAGGGCAGAAACAGCATACGTTGCTTTTATTCCCTCTTCCACTGAACTTGATTGCACCATCTTCATTAGCTTTAGTAGTGCCCCATGCTGCAAAATCTGAAGCACATTCAAATATTCAGGATCAGTTTATCACACGGTAAGAATCTGATTTATGAATGTAGATTATGATTGGCGTTGAATACCACAAACAGGTGAAATACCAACTTATCAAGGGCATTGATGTCAACATAAAATGGTTTCTCTAGAAGTAGAAGCTCAATATTCTAGAATTATTTACATAAAAAATATGGAGATCTAGGAGTAGACTGACGTCAACAACATGCATTTTGCCTATCGTGAAACACAACTAATGTATGTTAATGTAGAATCAACAAGATAATTATATACTAATATTAAGGGAGAAGATTTATTTTTGCTTGCCTGCTTCTGAACAAGTGGGTTATTTGACCAGCTTTTCCG
Organism: Papaver somniferum; assembly: GCF_003573695.1. Lineage (NCBI taxonomy): Eukaryota > Viridiplantae > Streptophyta > Magnoliopsida > Ranunculales > Papaveraceae > Papaver > Papaver somniferum. Next base: position 30,678,177 of record NC_039362.1, on the reverse strand, counting down.
AGAATCCAAGCAGAAGTGATCCTTATCTGTAGGTCAGAGTTATCAAGTTCTTGAAGGACTGCAGCTATGCCCCCAAGTTTTCCAAGATCTATCAATGGAAAACTCATTAGACAAGTACATCAAAGCTAAACTAGGAGAAAGCAAACAGGTGTACAATAAATATTTGCAAATATTCACAGCCAAAAGTAACATTAAAATGTGCTTTTGGTGTCCGAGTAAGTGCATATGACTAAGGCACTAGTCACTGTATTCTCCAAGCTAATTTGGTAAAAACTAGATTATTGCTGCAGCAGTGATGGCCGACGATGAAAGGGAACTGCTTTTTAATAAAATGATACTGAAATTGATCGATTTCAATCGATCTGATGGTTATTTTAAAGAAATTTGAACTGTGAATCTGTTTGTTTAATGGTGTTTGACTGAAATCTGTAATCAATTTGATTGATGATCCCAAGTTTGAGCTTAATTTCATGAAATTGTGATTTCCAAAAAGCCAATTTCAGTTTCTCTGCACAAACATTGTGACGGACAAACTCACCATTTTTTCATCACTAAGGGACTCCTCCCTTTGGTCGTCGTCCAATAAAACAAGGAACAAACTTTTGGCATGTTATTGTTTGCAAATAGATGGATATAGCAACCTAAGCTCACCGTTTGCATTGTCTATCAGCTCAACAAGATGTAAAAGTTCCTGTAACGCACGGTGGTGATCTTCTGAAGAAAGAGAAGAATTCTTTAAGTTTGCGATAGCTATTTGCATCAACTGTGTATCTGAAGGCATCTTTGAATTCTCCACCCATTGCTACATAATTGAAGAAGTTAGCATGAAAAGAGAAAAGTTAAGCCTGTGTGTGTTTTGTGCAATAGATGCTGAAAGTGAAACTAGCAAACATATTTGTTCATTGTTCTTTTGCTAAAGCTGTCTGGTTTGATTTGAAGACTCAATGTGACAATGTCCACCTTGCATTCAGAAATTTTTCAAATTGGGTTGAATCCTGGTTTGAAAACCCATGGAAGATTTGGAATATAGTTACTGTGCAATATGCTGGCACATATGGAAACACGGGAAAAAAAATATAGTTGTTGAAAAAGTTAAGCCTGGCGCATTGAATGTATTAAAGCTGCCAGGAAGAGTCTCCAGAATTGGGGATAGAACACTTATAGAGTTGGAATACAACAAGCTCAAGCCTCAAGGTCTTTAATTAAAAAAAAATCTGAAACTAATGCTTCTACCCATACCAAATCAAAGTGGAATTATGGTGCGGAATAGTGCTACGGAACATTTCTGACATTCAAGTTTCTTCGGGTTTCTTAATCGGACCAGATTGTGCAGAGGCCATAACAGTAAAGGTAGCAGTTGAATGGGCTTCTCAACTGAACAAAGGGCATCTCAACTGAACAAATGAAGTCCAGAATCAAAGTGACAGCAAAGAAGTGGTCAGACACATAATAGTCAAGTTCAAAGTTGCTTGTGAAGGGCTAAGTCTATACTGCAAGATCCACAGTCTAAATTTTTTGGTTTTGAGAAGTTAATATGTTTTACATGTAAGTAGAAAGCCAAATGGTCAGATCCGATCTATTAACCCTATAATTCAAAATCAAATGCAGAGGATACCAGTATCCACAGTACAAAACCCTAAACCCTCAAATCTGTGAAATTCCGAAGTTAAATAAAAAAACAAAAACAAAAATAAAGAATCTAACCTTTAGTTCCTGTTGACGTATTTCTAACTCATCCGCACACAGACTTTGAACAGATTGAGCTGCTTCCTTCAATTTTGCAGGATCAGAGTGTCCTGTGAAACAAGAAAACAAGAGTTTCATTTTTATCAAAAAAAAAAAAAAAGAATTTAAAGGAAAATCAAAAGAGAGGGGAAGAATTACCAATAGCCCAATGTAACATTCCATCTAGAGAAGGGAAACCTCCTCCCCCTTCAAGATCAACAACATCGTTATCATTATTATCGTTTTCAAATTTAGAATTTGAGATAGTATTATTCTCAATTTCCTTGGCAATCAAACAAGAAGAAAACACGACTAGCAAGAAGATGAATTAGAGAATTATATGAGAAGGTGATGTTATTCTACTTATTAACTTCACCATTTTCCTTGGGGCAGAAAGAGAGATGGATGGAGCCAACAATCTCGGTCTCTCGAGTTCTTGTGTTTTCTTGGGAACTTTTAGGTCCCGTTTGGTATAGTTTTCAAAAACAGTTTTCTGTTTTTAAAAACAGAGAAAACAGAAAACAGGAGAAAACGCGTTTGATAAGGACATTTTCGGAAAATGTTTTCTATCTGTTTTCTGTTTTTAAAAACAAAAAAATGAAAACAATAAATTATTGTTTTCTCTTTTTTTCTTTTCTTTATTCTTTTCTTCTTTTCAGAACAAAGTAAGAGATGGGGAATGACTGCAAGTGAGTCATGGCTAATATCACTATCTCTTAGACGAATCTTTACATTTGATCCGATTTAGTTGGTTTTCCTTGTTTTCAAAAACAGTTTACCAAACAATTTTTAGAAAATGAAAACAAGGAAAAAAGGGTATGTTTTTAAAACAGTGGAATACTATTTTTGAAAACTGTTTTTCAAAATTGTACCAAACAGGCCCTTAAGGTTTCTTTTCTTTTTTGATTTTTAAAGTGTAAGCTCAACTCCCTACCCCAGCAGTACCGCACCACGTCACTATATAAATCTGTAAGCCGTCGGATGAAGATAAATAAGATCCCAACGGTGTTTTACTACGTGTCTTTTGTTTTACATGCCAACTGGTCTGCAGCGCAAGCGTAACCACCGACTCCACTGCACTTGAAAACAGCCGTCGGCCCAACGCTAAAGTTTATCCAAGCCGGGTTTTCCGACGGACGAGCACAAAGGCCTCAAACATCGTGATCCTCTGACTGTGTTTGTCGGGAGATTTTGCGGGCTTAACCGCTCGATATTAACTTTTTTTTTTTTTGAGATGCAATGGGGACAAATCCGTATATCTCATTATATTGTTTTCTTGAACACACTCTCACTCACTTCTGATAGAAAATCATGCATAGTTGCAAATTACTTTGTTCTCTTGAACACACTCTTACTCACTTCTGATGAGAAATCATGAATACTTGCAACTTGGATGGACCTCTAACACCGGGTTTCTAACCTCCTTAGCTCGTATTTCTTTGAAAACAGATGACTAACATTGGGGGTTATCTTTCCTCGACGTGATTCGTTTCATTTTGTTATCATGACTGCAAAAGGTGGATCGAATATCAATCCAGAAATCCAGTAACTAAGAATCCAGAGATTTAGCGGTTAAGATTGTTTCATTTTGATACCCTCCCTGCAAATTAATTGTGTTCAAATTGTAGATGAAAATCAAGAAACAAGAAATGTTATTCATTCAGTCAAAATTACAGAAGATTGAAAGACAGCTTGGTTATATACCAAGAAGAGTTTGATATAGGCCGGCATTACAGTTGTACTTGATATATACATGGACCAGTAGATAACTGACAACTAATAGAGTGAAAAGGACCAGTAGATAATTGACACCTCAAACAGTGTTGTGTCTACAAATATCCTCCTTCAAACTGAAGTGGGACAAAGAGAACACTTTCAGTTTGTCTTTTAAGAAATCAAATCTTGGACTAGCAAGCCCCTTGATGAAGACGTCTGCAACTTGGTCCACTGAAGACACAAAATATACCCTCAAAGCTTTATTTTGAACTAATTCTCTTACAAAGTTAAAATCACCAGCTAATTGTTTCATGCTGGTGTGAAAAACTGGATTTGATGAAAGACTTATGGGACTTTGATTATCACAAGCAATTTGAGGAGGTAGAGAAAGAAAAATGTGAAGGTATTTAAGTAATTGGCATATCCAAATGATCTCAGCTGCAGAGTGTGCAAGGGACATGTATTCTGCCTCTGTAAAGATTCTTGCAACAGTGGGTTGCTTCTTTGCAGACCAAGAGATTGGGTTAGGACCAAAAAATAGACAGAAACCTCATGTTGATCTTCTGTCATCAGGAGAGCCAGCCAAGTCTGCATCACTGAATCCATGAAGTACCTGTAACCTTTTTTGAAACAATAAGCCATGACTGATAGTGCCTCAGATATCTAAGGATTCTCTTAGCTGCAGTAAAATGAGTTGTAGTTGGTGCACTCGCGTGCTGAAAAACTTGATTAACAACAAAAGAAATTTCAGGTCTTGTCCAAGTTAAATACTGGAGAGCACTAACAAGTGACCTGTATGGTGTAGGATCAGTAAAAAGCTCACCATTTGTAGAACTTAACTTGAAGTTTGCAGGCAAAGGTGTAGACCAAGGTTTGATACCAACCATATTCATTTTAATAAGCAGGTCAAGACAATACTTAGTCTACAAAGAAAAAGACCAATGACATTTCTTTTTACTTCTAGGCCAAGAAAGTAAGATAACTGACATAAATCCTTTACTGGAAAATTGTTACGTAAAGTTGCAATCATATAAGCACAATAAGCAGAATCTGAGCCTGTCACTATAATATCATCAACATATACTAGAAGAATAGTAACCCTGGATCCAAGCTTCTGAACAAATAGAGAAGGGTCATCCTTTGAAACCAAAAAATTCATAGAAGTAAGAGCATCAGTGAGATTAGCATGCCAGGCTCTGGAAGCCTGTTTAAGTCCATAGATGGATTTGTGAAGCTTGCATACATAGTTTGGTCTCTCAAAATCAATAAGTCACCATGAAGAAAGGCATTACTAATGTTAATATGAGAAATAGACCAAATCATACTGAACCGCTAGAGACATAACCAACCTGATAGTTGTTGGATTAACTACTGGGCTGAAGGTTTCAGTAAAATCAACACCTTCATGTTGATGAAAACCTTTGGCTACAAGTCGTGCTTTGAATTTTTCCATAGAACCATCAGCATTTTGTTTGATTTTGAATACCCATTTGCAACCAACAATATTCTGATCAGGAGGTGGGGGTACCATAAACCAGGTACCAGCATTTTTTAAAGCAGAATATTCATTATCCACTGCAGTGAGCCATTGAGGTATTTTTGCTGCTTGAGTATAACAAGTGGGAACTGGAGAAGTAACAATGGAGGAAAGAGCAGAGGGTAATGGATGTTTGGTATAGCTATAAATATTTTTGGTCTGTAAATACCACGCTTACCTCTGGTAGTCATGAAGTGATTGTTGAGAGGAATGAGAGTACTAGAGGATGACGTGGGAAGAGAATCAGTAGTAGCAGAAGTAGAAGGAATACTTACTGATTCAGTAGTTGAAGAATTAGAAAGAGGGTCAGAATGTAAAGGAATGTCTAGTGTAGATGGAATGGATACAAAGGGGGTGGTGGGAGCAGAAGAACAAATAGTGGAGTAAGGATAAGACAGTTCATCAAAAATGACATGCCTAGACACATAGACTTTGTCAGAAGTATAAGCACCTATATCCTTTTTGATTGCTAGCATAGCCAATGAAAATGCATAACTTGCTCCTAGGTTCAAGTTTATGGTTAGTATAGGGTTTGAGCCATGGAAAACAAGCACAACCAAAAGCTTTAAGAAAAGTATAGTCAGGCAATTTGGAGAAAAGATTTTGAAAAGGAGTAGTGTGATTAAAAGATCTGACAGGTAGTCTATTAATTAGAAAATTGGCAGTGTGAAAAACATCCACCCAATAAGAGTCAGGTAAACCCGATTGGATAAGAAAGGTTCTACCTAAATCAAGCAAGTGTTTGTGCTTTTCCCAGCAACACAATTTTTTTCAGGTGTGTGGGGACAAGTCACTTCATGAAAAATACCATGAGAAGTAGGAAAAGAGGCTAGAGTGGTGTTGAGAAATTCACCACCACTATCAGTTCTAATGCTAAGAATATAGGTGTTTAATAATTTTTTAATGTATGCTTTAAATTGAAAGAAAAGAGAAGCAAAATCATACTTATTAGAGAGTGGATAAATCCAAAAAAATTTAGAGTATTCATCAACAACATTGATATAATACCTAAAACCATTATTTTACATTACATGACATGGTTCCCATAGGTCCATATGTAAAAGTTCAAGAGGTTTAGTAGCAACAGAGTATGAAATAGAAAAAGGAAGTCTGTGACTTTTTCCTAGTTGACAACAAGTACAAAACAGTTGTTGTTTTATTATATGATCTAAAGACAAACTAGAACATATTTTTTGAATAGTATTGAAAGTTGGATGGCCAAGTCTTTTGTGCCATATATCAGCAGACACCTTAAGACTGGAGAAAGCTTTAGGGGATGAGTGAAAATTGACATGAGGCCCTTCTAAAAGACTCCTCCCTGAGGCTTGATCCTTGACAACAAAACCAGAAGAAAAAAGGTTAAGGGGCGGTTGTTGTCAGTGGTAAATTTGTGCACAAATAGAAGGTTATGAGATGTTTTAGGTACTAAAAGAATGTTGTTTAGATAAAAAGAATTTGAACATGAATATTTGATATTAGAAGCAATATGAGATATGAACATACCTTCCCCATTGGCGGTAGCTATAACATCTGATCCACTGTATGGTGTAGGTTGTTGAAGATTATCAGGCTCAGCGGTGATGTGATGTGTAGATCCAGTGTCAGCATACCATGGATTCTCCCCCATGATATTAGCATATGCAAGCATAACAATAAGATTTCTTAGTGGAGTTTGGCCTCGATAAGCAAAGCTTAATCTATTATAACATTCATTAGCAAGATGGCCATATATGCCAAAAATCTGACATGAAGGGGAATCACCAGAAGCAGGTCTAGGAACTGATGTTGCTGAAGAAGTATGAACACTAGTTTGTAAACCATAACCTAAAGAATTACCATGTGAAAAAGTAGAATGTTGAAATCCACCCCTGGAGTGAGGATTAAAATGGTGTTTGCCTCTGTAATTAGGACTATGACCACCACAGAAAGCATTGAAATTAGGTATGTAATTTGAGGTATGAGCAGCAAAGGCCTTTGCAGTAGAATCAACAATTAATGACTTAGATCTACCAGTTACTACAACTTCCTCACTAAGAAGTAGATTGTGTAATTCACGAATAGTAACAAGAAAGTATCATGCTTTATTTAAAGTGGAAAAAGCAATATAATCACTATTAAGACCAGAAAGAGTGGTTACCAACATTTCATCATTGGAGATTTTAGATCCAACAACTGCCAATTCATCAGAGATTTTGTCTAAATATTTTAGATAATTCGTCATAGAAAGATTACCTTATTTTATAGACTGAAGTTTTGTCCTTAATTGAATTGTGTGAGTAGCAGAGACTCTTGAGAATTTTTCTTCAAGATTTCTCCAAAGAACATGTGAGGTTGGAGCTCCAAAAAAATATGTAACAACTGATTCAGAGAGTGTTGATTGAAGCCATAGAATGATTATTTGATCTTCATCTATCCATTTTGCGTAGGATGGATTTTCAACATCATCTATTTGATGTTCCAATTGTTGGGAACTATGAATTGACCAGGACATCGATTTGTGCCATCAAGAAAACTAGAAAGTTTGAATTTGCGAATATTCGGTTGTAGTAAAGATTTTCAAGTAATGAAATTATCATTTTTGAGTTTCAATTGAACCATGGAGGTAAATTGATGAATAGAAATATCAGTGATGTTTTGATTTGACATTGTTGAAGAAATTGGATCTGAATCTAGAAATTCTTGAATCATAAAAGATTGAAAAGATGAAAAATCAAATAAGAGATTAATAGAAAGATGATAAAATAGATCGAAAAACAATAAAATTGCAGAAGAGTAGATTGAACCAACATAAATCAGTTGGTGATTTCTATATCTGATACCATAATTGTATTCAGATTATAGATGAAAATCAAGAAACAAGAAATGTTATTCATTCAGTCAAAATTACAGAAGACAGAAAGACAACTTGGTTATATACCAAGAAGAGTTGATACATGATGGAATTACAGTTGTACTTAATATATACATGGACCAGTATATAACTGACACCTCAGACAGTGTTGTGTCTACAAATACTAATATTGGTACCCACGTGTTAGAGCACTGCTCGGTCGAACTCGCAAGCGTTGCTATCTCAAGCTTGTTTGTCAAGTATAGTTGCCAAAACTATAAGTCTTTATTTCTGGTCTACTTATAGCTAAGTCTCGGATTAGGATAGTAAGTGTAGTTGAGATTTAGACTTCACGGCGTTCATCGAATGAAGACGAAAAACTACTCAAGGTAACTTGTGGAACTTCATCAACAAAAGGTATGTGGAAACTTGAACTCATCTATCACTCAAAAGTCTATCTACTCTATCTCCTATTTGAGACGAAAAGTCGTATTGTTATATGGACTTCAATTATACACATTTGGTATTTCGAGCCGAGTTTATCTCGCTTATCTATTTCTCGAAATATGTGTTGGTAAGCTTTCTCTTTAACCAAGTTCATCTTTTATTCTTGACGAAAGTTAAAAGAGATCATGTGAAAATCACCTTGTAACATCTTACATAAATATTTGTGTGAGACAGTCATTTGATGTAGACTCGGAATATTTCGTATTGATCATTCGATCACTTGAAAATTGCTTTGAAGCTAATAGTTTGTGTGGGACAGCTATTCTCGTCTTCCAAGAATGTTTCAATGATTGAAATGAGGGTTTAGAACATGTAACCATTATAGGGTATAAACAAAGTATGTATTCACATTTATGTAAAGTCCAAAACCGGGAACCACGGTATGTGTACCCGTACGCGTACTGGCGAAAGTACAAGTTCCGTGAATTTCTGCTGGAGTTTGGAAGAGTGAAGTGGTGGCGTAACCAAACTCAGTCCGGCTTAGGTATGCGTACCCGTTTGCATACTTAAGTAGGTTATGTTCTAAAATCGGTTTGTTCATGAACTAATATATTTATATAATAAGGAATGCAATCTTTTGCAAAACGTGGCTACAATGATCATGAAATGATTCGAGTGAATCAAAATCGATTTTGCTTCAATTGTATCTTGTATACTTCTATGGGAATATAAACAATTTAACAACTCTCTAACTAGTTTCATTTGAGTCATTTGAACTAGTTATCATAAAGATGAATAAGGTTGATATGAAAGTGCTCATATGGCTAACCATTGGTTAACTATTATTGAACCAACTAAGTGTACACATTTATGTACGGTTAACTTTATCTAAATGACGGTACATTTCATTTGTGTATAACAAGCTAAGTTCGATCTAACAGTTGAAAGATATTAGCTTGAATCTAATCAGGTTTTCATCTAACGGTGAATATTGAATGCTTTGTTACCAAGGTAACATTGATTGCAAACCCCGATTTGAAGACTATATAAAGGAGAACTCTAGTAAATGGGAAACCTAATCCTCACACCTCCTGTGTGATACTAGTTGCGACTAGAGTCGATTCTTCTTTAACCTTAGGTTTTTCACGAAACCCTGCATGCTAACGACTTGAAGACTTCATTGGGATTGTGAAGCCAGACCCAACTATTTCTCTGTAGTTGCTTGTTCTGATCTTGTTGTTTTCTATCGTGTTGAGTACTATCTTCTTTAAGATTTGCTCGAGATTTATTCCCCTATAGGAAAAATTGAAAAGTAGTCACAAACATCTTTGTCTCATCGTTCGTGATTCCATAATATCTTGTTTCGTTAATCTATTAAGATTATTGTGAGGTGATTGATAATACTAGGCTGTTCTTCGTGAATATAAGTCCGGTTTATCAATTGTTTCATGCTCACCTTGATTTATCAAAAGACGGAACAGAACTCATAGGTATATCTGTGGGAGACAGATTTATCCATTCAATAGACTTTTCTGTGTGAGACATATTTGTTTATCAAGTCTTCGACTTTGGGTCGTAGCAACTCTTAGTTGTGGGTAAGATCAGTTGATGGAATCAAGTGCGTAGAATCCAACGTGGTTCAAGAGGCGTAAGGAACACAACTGTACCTTGATCAGTCTGAGATTGATTAGGGCTCAACTACATTTCATACATAAGTTAGCTTGGTAGTAGGCTAGTGTCTGTAGCGGCTTAATACATTGTGGTTTTCAAATCTGGACTAGGTCCCGGGGTTTTTCTGCATTTGCGGTTTCCTCGTTAACAAAATTTATGGTGTCTGCGTTATTTCTTTTCCGCATTATATTTGTTTATATAATTGAAATATCACAGGTCGTGTGTAAGTTCAATCAATTGTGAATCCAACCTTTGGTTGTTGATTAAATTGATTGACACTTGGATATTGGGTTTTGATACCATACAAGTTGTTTCGTGTATTAATCAGGCTCACGGATTTCTATTTGTTTGATTTACTAATTACATTAAGAAACAAAGATACGAACTCTTTGATATATTTCTTGATTAAGCTCTCTTTATTAGTTGGTGCTCTCAGAATTATATTGGAGTTGGTCCATACAGATTGTTAAGCGAAATATTGGGTGTGGTTTTTTGACCCCGCTTTTCACCACGCTTGGCAATCATGAATTTTATAATCGCTATAAGGATAAAAAAGGGCCTAAAATTCCACAACGGCTCTTTTTCTCTCATTCTCTCACCGGAGATTTTAATGGCAAAAGAGTAAACCTTTATTTTACTTCGTCCTAGGCTAGATGGGGACGTGGGAGCAAAGCGGGAAGATGACCATATCAGTTTTCATTTATATCCCACATTAACAGGTTTGAGTGCATAAGATTTTGAAAATGAAAAGAGTTTTCTTCTCCTTTCTTTTTCCCTATTTCTAGCCTTTTTTAGTTAGTTTTTCCTTTTGGCTGTTTTTTTAGGTGATTTCAACCTTGTTTTTGTTTACTTATGTTTGATACATCATAGATCAAGAATAACTGCTGAAACATTAGTCCTCTGCTCACTTCTTTTCTTTTATGTTGTCCTCCTTTTTGATTCGGATTTAGTCCTTTTTCAATTTCTTAATTGAAATCGCATATGGTAAATCAAAAATTATGTTTCTTTATGTTGGATCTAATAACCCTTTCGCCTTTCTCCTTTTCTATTAATTTGGGTACTCTTTCTTTACTCTCATTAAACCTTATCTCTGCCTTATGTTGGATCTAATAACCTTAATTCTTAGTGCAATTAGTTACAACTTTTTCAATATCAGATAAACCTTCATAACATTTCGTACCTTAGATAATTACTTTCTGATTACATTCAGATATTCTCATAAGGATCAATACAGATTTAGATAAACAACACAAAATAAAAAGAAATTGCAACTTAGGAAACCATAGAGTAACATAACTAAAATTCTGTTTTTTCTTATAAAGATGAGTCACTCCCCTTTCCCTCTGCTTGGAAAGACATTCGGAAACTAATCCATTTTCATATGTATAATCCATTACGAGGATTTTTCTTTATTCTTCAATACCATCTCCTTAGAACCTCAATCTTCATGTTTCACTTTGACGCACCGTCCATTACAAATGACCAATACATCATCCTGCTTAGGGAACATGAATACCTCAGTATTGCATTCAACACTGTGATAATAATGCAACTGATGTAGCTGGCCTAGCCGACATCGAAAAACTCCGATGTGAGTAATAATAGCATCTCCAAGAATTCTAGAATAGTCACAAGGTATGATTTATTTATTTTTATCAAACTTCTCTTAATTGAAATTTTCTTTAATTTAACTTTTTTTCTAATGGTGTTTTGCAAAGGCTTGCTTCTTGAATCACTATTTATACATGGTTAATAAACTTTCTTAAATGGTCTCAGTCTAAATCAATTGTATTATTTTTGTTTTCATCTCCCAAAATCTTTGAGTGTTTCATTTCTCCTTTCTTTTCCTTAGACAAATTCAGACGCTTTTGTTGCATGCTCTCCCTCTTGCAGTAAATTTATATATTAATTGTCTAGTCTTTTCAGCCTCTTGAGGCCTGATTTAAACAAATCCTTTAAATAATACACTAAGTTTTTTTGTACGTTTGTATATTTTTTCATAGTTATCTGACAACTCTTTTAGTCATAATTTAAAATTCATTTAGGCCCTGTATTCGTAATCAAATTTAGCCAATTTGCATGTGGTTCATGCCACAAACAGCTCATGACCTCGTACCTTTTCTTTCAGCATTATTCAGTACTAATATTTTGTCATCCTAGTATTGGACGCTCTTATACCCATGCTTTAAGATTATCTCAGACATGTGCTTTGAACCTTTCAGTCACAGGGTTTTCTATCCTACGCCTTTTTGTATCTAAGGTTATATACACTTGATGTTTGAACGTTATTTGCTTTCATATACCTTTTGAATTTCAAATTTTATCCACTGCTCTAGTAGTTCTCTCTCTCAGTTCTGAGTATTTTATTTCTGTTAGAGCATTCGGTTGAACTTGCATGCGTTACTATCTCAAGCATGTTTGTCAATGTTAGTGATCAAAACTATAAGTCTTGATTTCTAGTCTACTATAGCTAAGGTCTCGGGCTAAGATAAAAAGTGTAGTTGAGCTCAAGAACTCCATGGAAATCATCATACAAGACGAAGGACTACTCAAGGAACCGGTGAATCTTCATCGACTAAAAGGTATGTGGAGACTTGAACTTATCTATCACTCAAAAGTCTATTTATCTCCTATCTTGAGACAAAAGTCGTTTTTCTATATAGACTTAGATTATACACATTTGTTATTTCGAGCCGAGTTTATCTCGTCTATCTATTTCTCGAAATATGTGTTGGTAAGCTTTCGCTTTAGCCAATTTCATCTTTACCTAGTGACGAAAGTCATGACAAGTTTCAATCACTTTGAAAATTGCTTACTTTGACGAAAAATAGTCTGTGAATAACAACTATAGAATATCAATGTCCTCTAAGAATGTTTCAATGATTGAAATGAGAGTTTAGATTATATAACCATTGGAGGATATAAGCATTGTTGTAGAAACACATATATGTATAAGTCCTTATTCCTTGAACCGAAGTTGGCGAACTTTGTTGATCAAGAGAACCGAAATGGTGGCATGAGCCAAGTACGCGAACTGGCGGTAGTTCTAGTCCCGAGAAATTCTGCTGGAGTTTGTGAACTCCGTCCGGGAACTTAAGTCCGCGAACCCAGTCCGCGAACTTGAGTAGGTTATATCTAAAAACGATGTTGGTGAACTTATTCTTATATAAACTAAGGAATGCAAATTGCAAACCGTGGCTATATAGTTCATGAACCGATTCGAGTGAATCAAATCGTTTTTGCTTCAATTGTGTCTTTTGTAGTTACATAAGATTTCCTTGCAATTGAAAAATTCTCTAACTAGTTCATTTGAGTCACTTGAACTAGTTATGGTGAAGAAGAATATGGTTTATATGAAAGTGATCATATGGCTAACCATTTGGTTGACTATTGTTGAACCAATAAATGTACAAGTTTGGGTACGGTTACACAAGCCTCGAAACGTGCATTTCATTTGTGTGTAACAAGCTAGTTTTCGATCTAACGGTCGAAAGATATTAGCTTGAATCTAATCAGGTTTTCATCTAACGGTGAATATTGAATGCTTTGTTACCAAGCTAAGATTGAATTCAAACCCTGATTTGAAAGACTATATAAGGGAGAAATCTAGCAACTGGGAAACCTAATGCCCACACCTTATGTGTGATACTAGTTGTGCTAAGCTAGAGTCGATTCTCCTTTAACCTTTGGTTTCTTCTTCTAAACCAGGTTAACTCCTTAAAGACTTCATTGGGATTGTGAAGCCAGACCGATACTACTTTCTTGTAGTTTTGTGATCTGATCTTGTTGTTTCTATCGTTCGAGTACAATTGTAATAATTGGCTTGAGATTGATATCTCTGATAGGAAAAATATAAAAGAAATCACAAACACTTCGTCTCATCGTTTGTGATTCCGCAATATCTTTTTTCGCTGCATCGATTAAGATTATTGTGAGGTGATTGATAATACTAGGTTGTTCTTCGGGAATATAAGTCAGGTTTATCAATTGGTTCATGTTCACCTTGATTTATCAAAAGACGGAATAAAACTCGTAGGTATATTCGTGGGAGACGTATTTATCTATTACCGTAGACTTTTCCGTGTGATACAGATTTGTTTATTAAAGTCTTCGACTTTGGGTCGTATCAACTGTTAGTTGTGGGTGAGATCAGCTAAGGGAATCAAGTACGTAGCATCCTGCTGGGATCAGAGACGTAGGAGCATAATTGTACCTTGGATCAGTGTGAGATTGATTGGGGTTCAATTACAGTCCAGACCGAAGTTAATTTGAAGTAGGCTAATGTCTATAGCGGCTTAATACAATGTGTGTTCAATCTGGACTAGGTCCCGGGGGTTTTCTGCATTTGCGGTTTCGTCGTTAACAAAATTCTGGTGTCTGTGTTATTTCTTTTCCGCATTATATTTTGTTATATAATTGAAATATCACAGGTTGTGTGTTGTTCAATCAATTAGAATATCCGACCTTTTGGTTGTTGATTTAAATTGATTGACACTTGGATATTGGTCTTTGGTACCAACCAAGTTATCTCTCTAGTATTTGATAAAGACTCGCAGATTTCTATTTGCTTGAGTATATATCAAATCGAGAGATTGAGATATAAACTCTTTGATATACTTTTTATCTAGATTGAGTCTGACTGTCTAGTTGATTCTCTAGAAAGTATATTGGAGTTTGTCCATACAGATTGCTAAGCGAAATATTGGGTGTGGTTGTTGTACCCCCACTTTTTCAATTGGTAGCAGAGCAGGCAAGCACGTTCAAGACCTTACAAGTCTGTGTTTGTAGCGATCTGACTCTATGGACAGTAGTGCTATCTCAATAAATCCACCACCAGATCCAGAGATTTCAGAATTCTCTTCCATGACTGATTTAATAAAATATGTAGAAGAAATTCTATCTAAACCTCCACCAGGTTCAAAATCCCTTGAAGTGTTTCCAGGGCTTGAAAAGAATCTTGAGAGCTTATCTCTTGATGTTGAGTTATACCTCTAGAAAGAGCAAGAATCTCTTGACAGGCTAAATCAAGTTATGATGAATAATATTCATGTTGAGGTTGATATTGATTTACTAATCAGTGAGAGTAATGCTCCTCCTCTGTGTAATCCAATTAGTTGGTGATAAACCAAGCGAATTACAAGAGGAGTTTAAATCTCAGTCATGTGAGTGTATCACCTCAAAGCATGAATTGATTCGTTGCTCAATTCCTAATACTTCCTATCAAGATAGTAGTATTGTCTTCTTTTATGAAGAATCTAGGACGTTTGTTTTTATCAAAAGAGTTTTCCTTCGCAGTACTAAAAACTTTCTGCAGAAATTGTTTTTTATAAGTTGGAAAACAAGAAATCAAAAACACAAATCCTTTTGGGTTCTCTTGAAGTTCTTTGATAGACTTATAAAAACAGTTCCTTGGGTGTTTCTCAAACTACAAGATTTAAGAGTTGTTGGAAAGAAACTCTTTCTTGGTGCCATGGTGAGCAAGATATTGTTCACCTCAACACAACTTGTTTGTGTTGAAAGTGCATACTCACCAAGAAATGCCCTGCTATGTATACGGTGAGGGAAGCACAACAACTGGGGCGCACAGATTATATTCGGTAAGGCTGTAGAATTCAATTGGACTTTTATAAAAAGGTATGTATATAAACTTGAGAAAGTTTTATGTTTTTATTACTTGTTTGAGTACTTATAATGATCCATGTACATTGATTATCGTTCATTTCTACCTAACTTGCTCTGTGTTTAAGGTTCTTAAATGTTTAGGTTTGAAAACATTAGTTCGGGATGTTTGGACTTCATGGTACACATACCAAGTATGGATAACATCATTTAAAACTAAAATCCAGGGGTTTAAGTTCGCAAACCCCGTCTGCATACTGCTCCAGGATACGAAAATTCCTTTGCAAACCCGTATGCATACTTGACGTCGATATTCAGTAAACTTGTTTTGGTCGTAACTTCTTCGTCCAAACTCGGATTGACCTCATTATTTTTGCACTCTCTTCCTCTTTGAATTCTATTCAAGATGGAGATAAGAAACCTTGAATTTGGATGAGTTAAGATTGGTATTTGTCCTGTTTCTTGTTTTTGAGTATTTTGCTCCATTTCGTCGCACTTGTTCCACTTCTCTTGAACTTGGGCACTTAGATTCTTGGAGTAATACTTTTCCAAGCTAATTTGTAGCTTTTACAAGAATGTTATCGGTGAATCACAAAGAAGGAAATTCAAGAATGGAAAGTAGTTCGCAGTGCTATGGAATTCTTGAATGTTCACAATCATCCTATGTGAACTATGGTGCATGGTTTTTATTGACTTTGTATGTTCTTCTTTGTTAAGAAAGTCTTTTTATACGCCTTTGGTAGCTATTATTGGTGTAAATCCATTCGAAAAAAATTGATTCTACCCTGTAAGGACAAATCATCTTGTATGTGCATTACGAGTTTGTCTTGACATCTAGTAAATCTTATATTTTCTTGTTTTTTTAGAAGAATAATTAGAGCTTGGAATAGCCATTATTGTGATTACACATAGCTATGTCCAACGTTTTCATCTTCATGTTTTAGATTTATTGGTTTAAATTCTAAATTTGTTTGGAAGATGATTTTTGCAGTATTAATCTTTATGGCTTTATATATTGCAATATTGTTATGGGATATGTGTGTTTGCGTCCGTGAACTATGATTGTCCCATACCTTGTCTAAAGTAAAGTCTTTCATATGTCGATATGCATGTATTGATAAAAAAAATGAATAGAATTTTGACAAATACAAAAGTTAAGCCTATTATGTAAATTATTGATGGAATATAGGTTAACATCTTTTGTTTGCAAGGATTATGTCTATTGAATATCGTTATGCGAATAGTGATGGAAAGTAGAATGAATCCTTGTGTATTCCGCAGTATTGATCTTCCCTGATCCATATTTTATGTATTATTGTGAGGCTCCGTAAAGTGTCTTATGTTGAGCACTAACGGCCAAGTTGATTATTTTTATGATTATCTTAGTTGTTGTTCCGTGAGGTACTTTATGTCGAGCATATTCAACTAAATTAATCATCTTGTTTGGTTATTTAGTTGTTGCTTCGTAAGTTTTCTTATGACGAGCATGACCAATTAAATTGATTACTTTTATGATTAGTTTGGTTGTGTATTTCGATTAGATTAATTATGGGTTCTCTTGTGATTAATCTAATTGTATATTTTTGAGTCTTCGTAAGTTCACTTATGTTGAGCATTTTCGATTAAATTAATCATGGGTTCTCTTGTGGTTAATTTAATTGAGTATTTTGGATTCAAATTCATACTTGTATGTGATTTGTTATGTCCAAAGAAATCCTTCTTTTCTTTCGAAATTAAGGTCGCTCTTGTTGTTCCTTTGGGAATGACATTTTATGGGGGAGAGTTCTTAATTGAACTTGTGCTTAATTGACAAATCTTTGTGGGGAGTGTGGCTGTGGAATATTATAGGGGTTATCTTGTATCTTTATAAACTCCTTGATGAATGCATTTATCTTCGGCTATATGATTGCATCTAAATAAGTTGATATGTGTTTCTTTCTTTTGGTCATGAAATGTCTCTTTCAGAAATTTCATTAGGATCCCGTTCTCGTACCTTTGCCAATTTTATTGACAAAAAAGGGGAGAATTAATATGTAGTTCACACTACAAATACATATGGTTTTCGGATCATTATGTAAGGGGGAGTGGTTTCCATGTGAGATGGAGTATTGACTAAGGGGGAGTGATACATATCACCATAGTATTGTTGTTGAAGTTGTGATACAATTGAACTTTGACGTTGTGTATTGATACTATGACACTGTATAACAATGATTGAGAACTCTTGTTTTCTCGTTGTTATAGCTACGGATTTTCAACAACGATGATGCTGAACTTACAACCTTTGGGATCATTGGAGTACTTGGAAGTGACGAA
The DNA here is from genome assembly GCF_003573695.1 of Papaver somniferum. Classification (NCBI taxonomy): domain Eukaryota; kingdom Viridiplantae; phylum Streptophyta; class Magnoliopsida; order Ranunculales; family Papaveraceae; genus Papaver; species Papaver somniferum. The sequence continues at coordinate 30,660,316 of NC_039362.1, read as the reverse complement.
GATTTCGAGTAATGTTGAAGATTAGACATGTGGAATAGGAGCTACAAAAGTTAATTTATTTGTTTTTTGTATTCCATATGTATTGATAGTTTTGTCATTAAAATTGACAAAGGGAGAGATTGTTAGAGCATTGCTCGGTCGAACTCGCATGCGTTGTTATCTCAAGCATGTTTTTCAATGTTAGTGATCAAAACTATAGGTCTTGATTTCTAGTCTACTATAGCTAAGGTCTCGGACTAGGATAAAAAGTGTAGTTAACCTCAAGAACTCCATGACAATCATCATACAAGACGAAGGACTACTCAAGGAACCGGCGAATCTTCATCGACTAAAAGGTATGTGGAGACTTGAACTTATCTATCACTCAAAAGTATATTTATCTCCTATCTTGAGACAAAAGTCGTTTTGCTATATAGACTTAGATTATACACATTTTCTATTTCGAGCCGAGTTTATCTCGTCTATCTATTTCTCGAAATATGTGTTGGTAAGCTTTCGCTTTAGCCAAGTTCATCTTTACCTAGTGACGAAAGTCATGACAAGTTTCAATCACTTTGAAAATTGCTTACTTTGACGGAAAATAGTCTGTGAATAACAACTATAGAATATCAACGTCCTCTAAGAATGTTTCAATGATTGAAATTAGAGTTTAGATTATATAATCATTGGAGGATATAAGCATTGTTGTGGAAACATATATATGTATAAGTCCTTATTCTTTGAACCAAAGTTTGCGAACTTTGTTGATCAAGAGAACCCGAATGGTGGCGTGAGCCAAGTCCGCGAACTGGCGGAAGTTCTCGTCCCGAGAAATTCTGCTGGAGTTTGTGAACTCCGTCCGGGAACTTAAGACCGCGAACCCAGCCCGCGAACTTGAGTAGGTTATATCTAAAAACGATGTTTGTGAACTTATTCTTATATAAACTAAGGAATGCAAATTGCAAACCGTGGCTATATAGTTCATGAACCGATTCGAGTGAATCAAATCGTTTTTGCTTCAATTGTGTCTTGTGTAGTTACATAAGATTTCCTTGCAATTGAAAAACTCTCTAACTAGTTCATTTGAGTCACTTGAACTAGTTATGGTGAAGAAGAATATGGTTTATATGAAAGTGATCATATGGCTAACCATTTGGTTGACTATTGTTGAACCAATAAATGTACAAGTTTGGGTACGGTTACACAAGCCTCGAAACGTGCATTTCATTTGTGTGTAACAAGCTAGTTTTAGATCTAACGGTCGAAAGATATTAGCTTGAATCTAATCAGGTTTTCATCTAACGGTGAATATTGAATGCTTTGTTACCAAGCTAAGATTGAATTCAAACCATGATTTGAAAGACTATATAAGGGAGAACTCTAGCAACTGGGAAACCTAATCCCCACACCTTATGTGTGATACTAGTTGTGCTAAGCTAGAGTCGATTCTCCTTTAACCTTTGGTTTCTTCTTCTAAACCAGGTTAACGCCTTAAAGACTTCATTGGGATTGTGAAGCCAGACCGATACTACTTTCTTGTAGTTTTGTGATCTGATCTTGTTGTTTCTATCGTTCGAGTACAATTATAATAATTGGCTTGAGATTGATATCTCTGATTGTGAGGTGATTGATAATACTAGGTTGTTCTTCGGGAATATAAGTCCGGTTTATCAATTGGTTCATGTTCACCTTGATTTATCAAAAGACGGAACAAAACTCTTAGGTATATTCGTGGGAGACGGATTTATTTATTACCGTAGACTTTTCTGTGTGATACATATTTGTTTATTAAAGTCTTCGACTTTGGGTCGTGGCAACTCTTAGTTGTGGGTGAGATCAGCTAAGGGAATCAAGTACGTAGCATCCTGCTGGGATCAGAGACGTAGGAGCATAACTGTACCTTGGATCAGTGTGAGAATGATTGGGGTTCAACTACAGTCCATACCGAAGTTAATTTGAAGTAGGCTAATGTATGTAGCGGCTTAATACAGTGTGTGTTCAATCTGGATTAGGTCCCGGGGTTTTTCTGCATTTGCGGTTTCCTCGTTAACAAAATTCTGCTGTCTGTGTTATTTCTTTTCCGCATTATATTTTGTTACATAATTGAAATATCCAGGTTGTGCGTTGTTCAATCAATTAGAATATCCGACCTTTTAGTTGTTGATTTAAATTGATTGACACTTGGATATTGGTCTTTGGTACCATCCAAGTTATCTCTCTAGTATTTGATAAAGACTCACAGATTTCTATTTGCTTTAGTATATATATCAAATCGTGAGATTGAGATATAAACTCTTTGATATACTTTTTATCTAGATTGAGTCTGACTATCTAGTTGATTCTCTAGAAAGTATATTGGAGTTTGTCCATACAGATTTCTAAGCGAAATATTGGGTGTGGTTGTTGTACCCCCACTTTTTCAATTTCAATTTCAATTCCTTTTTCTCTAATTGATAATAACAAAGATGATCTTTATCATCATCCGAGTGGTCTCTCATTAGTACAAAGATTAGCATATCAGAGATTTGTTGATCTGCTTCCAACTCTGTTAGAGCATTTCTCGGTTGAACCCACCAAGCGTTGGTATATCAAGTTTGGTTGTCATATTTTAGTGATTCAAAACTTATTTAAAGAGGCGCTTGATTATTTACTAGAGTCAATTTCGTATAGTTTAGCTAGAAAATTACTAGGATATGAGTCTTACAAGTATTACATGAAGACTTGAAGAATGTGAAGAAGTAAATAGCTACAACAACGACATCATCCTTCCCCTTGAGGTTAGTAATATTTGATTTGAAATGTTTCATTCTTAAGTATCTTTCAAGTCGTGCATATTAAAAACATAACTGCGAAGCTGTGAATGATTATACTCTAGTTAGACATAGTATTAAGGAATTACAATACGAAGTATAACGTCTATCTTTTGAACTTCGTATATAAGACATCGACATAATCGTATGAATGCTATTGTGATTATGTGTATGGGTACGGGTGAAGATTTCGTCCTAGGAAACAATATTTTACATTCGTTTAAAGGAAGTACAATTCATAAACTTGTTTTATGAATCGAAAGGGAAATTCTAGGCTTATTGCTATTGTTATTCATTGCAAATCTTTGGATTACCAATAAGTGTGTTTATTAAAACCGCTCATAACTTGTTTATGCATCTTGGTAAAACTATTCACAATGCCTGACTTTTGTATTGGTATGACTTTTATTAGTGAAACCGATCTTAAGTAATCACATGAGATGGTATGATTGATATTTGTAATTGGTGTGACCATTCCTAGTCATTGGGTGACCAATCCTAGAACTTCGTTGGGACTAATCACAAGATGTGTAATCGATCCTTGTAGTAGGTTAACAAGTTTTAGTAATTGGTATGACCAATCCTATAACTTGTGCAACTGATCACAAGTCAGTACCATAAATAAGTGGTAACCGATCCTGGTACTTAGTTAACAATATTTTGGAAACTAATGTGACCGATCCTAGTAGCCACTTGGAGGTAGAACCGAAACTTGTTTTGGTAGAACCATTAAACCCATGAATGGTGGTTGAATGTTTTTGATCAATCACATAGTTCTTGGAAATCAGATGAACCAATTCTAAACTCGTTTGGAAGTGTGGCAAATCGGTTCCAAGATTGTAAATATGAAAAAGAATTTACAAAGTAAAGATGTCGCCATACTTTGAACATGTGCAATAACTCTTATCTTTTATTGTTCAAAGATATTCCTTAATAACTAAAGGAGAATCCCGGATCGAAATAAATTGAAAATCTCTTAATTAAGGTATTTAGCTTTACATGCTTTTAATTTCCAGCAATTAAAATGCATATCTTTAGAAAATAAAAATTTGATGTACATTTACTAATTGGAGATTTTCTACTGAGATTTCGGTCAATTTTTGGATAGAGCATTTCCAGGAATTATGAAAACCGAATTTGGAAATATATTACATATCTTGAGAATATTTTCGGTTTTGGAAATTCCTTGGTGTCCAAACTTCCTTGGTCTATAAATATTGAAGTTTTCATTTCGAGCAAACTAATCCTCAGAGCCAGCAAAACTACCTAGTTGTGTTGTTACTGGTGGAGCCATCTATTCGGAGAGGAAAGTACCCTAATTAGGCGAAATCTCTTACGACCGCTCGTTTTAAAGACTTCTTTGGGATTGGGAATCTCTACGAGTACCTTTGGTGGGAAACTAGATAATTGTAGTTTATTATTAGTTTTCGATTGATTTGATTGACTAACGGTTGTTGAACTTTGATTGCACCTAGTTTTTTTATGCTTGAGAATATTCTCTTCTGATATAAGATTCACTCAAACTAGATCGAAGTTTCGACGGGGATCTTTAGACTGTTTGTAGATCTAAAGACGTCTTGTGATAATCCATTGTTAACAGACTCCGCTTTGTGTGTGATTGATCACAAGAGATTTAAGTTTATTGTGTGCAGGTGTTTATTGAAGATCTAAGAAGATTTGAAGACAAAAAAGATTGCTTGTCTGAGTTCATAATCTTTGGTGTGCACAAAACTTGATCGGCTGGGGATCCAACTATAATCGGTTTATCTTTGTGATAATCTTGGTTGATTAGTTGAGTAGATCGGCATCAATATATTGTTTTTGTGACTAAGAGTATTGATTGCAAAATGTAGACAATTACTTTGGTAGTTGTATTGAGATATATCTAAGAACTTGACAAAGGAGTTTATTGGGATAAAAGGAAGAGCCTTTTGTCAAACCCATATCACTTGTTTGAAAAGAGTTGTTACCCTAAGATTTGTTGTTCCTTTACTGTTTAGACTACGAACCAAAGGAATTGTTCCAAGTGTGTGACTTATTACAAGTTGGAGGCGCAGGGATACAGGCGGAACTAGGTGAACTATAGGTTTAGTTGCTTGGTCTCAACTATACGAAGTTGGTTTAGATTTTGTATATCGGCTTAATCCTGAGAGTATTCAATTCTGGACAAGGTCCCGGGGTTTTTCTGCATTTGCGGTTTCCTCGTTAACAAAATCTTGTTGTGTCTTTTACTTTTCTATTTCCGCAATTATAATTGTTTTTATTATAATTAGAAGTAAAATACACAAACGTTAATTCCCAATTACTTGATAGCAATCCTATTGTGTTTGGTTAAGTCCGAACCTATTATCAAGTAATCATACTTCGTTGTTGTATTGTCTCGATCTTGTATCCATAGTCAATCACACAAGTTATCTTGTTGTCGTATTGTCTCGATCTCGTATCCATAGACGATCACACGAAGTGTGAACCGATTAGTTGTATTGTCTTGACTCAGTCCATAGACAATCACTTTCGGAGAAAGGACTTATAGGTGGAAAAGTTTTAGATTGAGGTATATTTGGATACCCTCGTCTTTTCAAACTCCGGTTGAACTAGTTAAAGAATATGGAATTAAAAACATAGTCTTTTAGCTAGAGTTTTCTCTACTACATCGTTTAAATCTTGGGAAATTAGGGGAGCTTTAACTCATTTATGGGGTAATTTTTTGGCATTCCAAATTAGATATTGATCAAAACCTTTTCATTATTACTTTTTACTCTTTTAATAATTTGAATTGGTTATCCAACAATGGTCCCTGGTACCCTTTTGGAACTGTTCTAGCCACTGCACTAATTTTCAATGGAAAGAACATTTTTACTGATTTAGTCAAAGAAATCCCTCTTTCGCCTTCATTCTTGAATATAAAGCATGAACATAGAAGTCAAGTTATTGTTGAGTTGATAGCTAGTCATTTGGTTAGTGTCAAGAGAACATTTACTGGCAGTGCTCTACCAAATACGGATTTTCATCCTAAATCTCTGATCAAGGTCAATACGGAAAAATATCTTATAGATAAACTCCTAGTGAAATTTGGTAACTATCTGATAACGGAGATTTACATCAATTATCTAAACTTACCATCAAGTTTTTGTGATTCTTTCCTTCATCTTGGACACAAATCTATAAGTTGCGCCATCTCCAAAGACAAAACTCTAGAGGATATTTATGACATAACTGTTCCCCATTTCCACGAGATGATAACATAGTTGAGATTTGGAATCCATCTATCACAAACAACCATCATGCTAACTCTCATTTTACGGAATCGTTCTTAAACATATCAGGTGTAAGAGAGACTTAGCATATTTACTTCGAGGCAGAGTCAAACTTTAATTAATATTTCCAATCCTTCTCAAAGTCCTACTAATCTTCAGCCAAATGACATTAGTTCAGAGCACCTTGACTCAGATATGCCGGAGGATTCAAACTCAATACTTAGAAAAAGAATATTTCCTTTCAATTTACTTGACAATTTCTGCCTGAAATTGGCTTTTTCTTCTAAGTCTAATCGATTTCCGATTCCTGAGTCAAATGGGGTACCGATTCATAAGGGTAAAGATGTTTTTTCAAGTTCGGGTCTCTTATAAGACATTGTCAACTCTGATGCAGTTAGAATTTCCCCTGCAACCTCTCCAATTCGAGGTATAACACTTTCTTTTTCTCATTATCAGAACGCAAATGAATTCTTTGATTCTTATATCTCAGTCTCTTATGCAAATACACTGCCTGAAATGTTGAAATAACCTGCCTTAATTCTACAAAACCTAGTTTTCAGAGGATCATTGTTGATTATTCAATTTCAATTTACAAAACCTAGTTTTTAAATTTCAATTCCTATTTTTTTCCTTGTCTCGAACCCCATTTGTACTGAAAATTTGCAATCAACCCCGATAAATCATGGAATTCCTCTCATAATTAATCAATACAAATCTAATTTGAAAGAACAAAAAGGTGACTCTGGTTCTTATCTTCTCCCGCTGCTTCCATCAACCCCTCCATCAACACCTTAATGCGAAATACATGTTCTTTCCCATATCTTTTCCTTCATGTTGAATCTTCCTTTTAATGTCTTTTACTATGTTGTATATATTTAGTTAATTTAATTAATTAGCATAACTCAGTAGTGTGTTTGGCGCGAATGGAGTTAAGGGTGAATTTCGGTCAATTTGAGGAATCAAGGGTGGAGTTCAAATATTAGGGTGTTTGGCATGGATGAAATTGAAATTCCAGGGAGTTCAAATTTTATCCTTCAGTGGAAATCAAATAACACCTCCCCTATGGAAGTTGAAAATCCATCCTCTCAACTCCACCCGTTGACTATGTTGACATTTCAACTTTCTTTAAACAATATTTGGTTTCTTACGACTACAAATTTACTTTGATACTTAAGATATTATTATTTTTTGGCATGTTGTTAGTAGTGTTGATTTAGCTAGTAACATGAATAATATTGACCTTCTGGAATGGCTTAAATCAACTTTTATCAGTAACAATTCTAGGAATGTCTCTAATGATACTGTGAATGTTAATAAAGTTGCTTTTTTGCTCTGGCATATATGGAAAGCCAAATGTTCTTTGGTGTTTGATGGCAAATAGGTTACTGAAGCCGTATTATCTAGGAACATATATTTGCACTATAATGATTGGCCTCTCTTTTTAGAAATAATCAGCCAATTCTGGCCAGGAACTCTATAGGGAATTGTTGGAAGTTACCTCTCTCCGGGTTTGAAAAATATAACTTTAATGCATCCTATTATAATATTATAGGTAACGCTGGAATGGGTCCTATTTCTCGAAATGATGCAGGCAGTTGCAATGGAGTTCGATGCATCCCAACAAGGACGCTAGATCCAGGACAAACTGAAGCCCTTGCATTAGCTGCTGCAATCAATTGGGCTATGGAGAAAGGTTGCTGGAAAGCAGAATTTGAAGGTGATTACCAGAATGTGATTAATGCAGTCAATGGAAGAAGAGAAGTTGTTTGCTGCATCAATAATAATATTATAGAACATATTCTTCGATTGTTGGAAAACTTTGATTCTTGGAAATGTAGTTATATTCCAAGAGATTCTAATAAATGTACGCATGAATTAGCTAAACATGCAGTAAGTTTAGGAGCTCAGGAAATTAGGAATGCAAACATTCTCACTGGTTGGAGGAATGCATCCAGGATGATTTGTTGAACCCTTAAATTATTTTAATGAATACTTTCTTTTGTATTAAATAAAAAGTAATTTACTTATTTTTATTTTTAATATCACTTTAATAATGTTATTTAAAAAAAGATTATTAGTAATTGTTTAACTTTTTTCTTATATTTATTTTTAGATTTATATAAAAATAATCTCATATTTCAAAATTAAATAATATTTAATATTTTTTTCAAATACCAAATGGATATTTATTAAAATACTCCTTCCGTCCCTAAATAGATGACCTACTTATTTTTAAATTTTGTCCCTGAATAGATGGCTTATTTTATTAAACAAAGGGATATTTCTAACTGCCTTTTTAATTGATTATTGGTAGCATAAGAAATATGTAAAATTTGATAGCCATGTCTATATTTGTCACATAGATGTTTTTAAATTGATTTCCAATGGATTAAAGTTTACGAATGTAATATAGTTTGAGAGATAAATCATTTCTAAATTTTACTAGTTATTATTCATAAGGATATAATTGTAAAAATACTTACAAATACCCCTTCTCCTCGTTTCCTCAAGAATTATGCAAACTTGAACTAGCTCATCTATTTAGGGACAGAAGGAGTAATATTTAAATTAAGAAAAATTATTCAAAATATTGACAAGTTTTTTATTAGAATTATATTTAAATAAAAATATTATTTCGTCCCTGGAAAAGCCATAGATAATGCGGTCTCACGCAAACACTCTAAGTACTTGGACAAGTGTGTTACACATGGCCACGGTTTGGGAGTCCTAGCCTTCACTACTCTAGGAGAATTAGGTGAGGATAGTTTGTGTTTTTTCAAGCGTCTGAAAAATTATTTAGTTAGTAATGACGCTAGTAGTGGTAGTTTTATTTTTCATAGATTAGGTGTTGCTATCCAAAAAGGCGTTGAAGCCCAGCTTGTTGGTAGGCTACCGACCAAAAGCTTTGTATAATTTCAACACTGATAGTTTTCAAAATACAACTCAAATTATTTAAATAATATTATATTTATTAATTTACCTATTTTATTTTTTATTACTAAATATATAATAGTTTTAATCATTAATGTTACTATTTTGTTTTCTAAACAAAATGGTTTTTATTAATGAAAACTTATTTAAAATTTATATAAAAATAATAATTAGAGATATTTATTGATTTTTGAAAGGATGGAGGTCATTTTCTAGGTAGTTTTAATTCTAGGTAGTTGGAAACTCCCTAGAATTCGAACTCCTTCCATGCTAAACGCAACCTAGAATTTGACCACAACTCTCTATGAATTATGAAAATCCTGGGTTGCGGAAACCCTTTCACACTTAACCATTTACATTTTTTGATACAACATGATAAACCTGAAATCATTTTTTTATTTGAAACTAAATCCGCTAGACAACTTGATAAGTCTTTACTCTCTTTCTTACAAACATTCACATTGTGGACCCAATAAGAATAGCTAAGGGTCTAGTAATTGCTTGGCTAGACGGTTTTCATTTTGAGATTGTTCAATGGAATATAAACATGATCAATATATCAGTTAAAACCAACTTTGAATCAAAACAATGGTCACTTGCATGCTTTTATGGTAGTCCTTATTCAAGGAATAGAAACATATCTTGGGATTTCATAGAAGAAATAACATAACAAATAGACAAACATAAATTGTCATGGATTTCATTAGGAGATTTGAACATGATCTCTGACTCTTCAGAGAAACTAGGGGGGCTTTATTTTAATAAGAATGGTAACACTTACTATTGCAATATTCTGCAAAGAGCGTGGCTATTTAGTTTAGGGTTTTCAGGATATGAGTTTATTTGGAATAACCATAGGAAAGGTTCTGCAAACATACAAGAAAGATCTGACACAGTAGTTATTAATGCAGATTGGAATCTTCAATTTTTTAGGGCTAAACTAACATACTTAGTGCCTGTGGGAAAGTTATATCTCATTATTACTAGACTACAATTATGAACAATTAGAATGGACTTTAAATTCCACGACACATGGTAAAAAAGAACAATCTTGTTTCCAAATAATCAAAGAGTTTCGGCAAAACACTTATGCGGAAAATCCAACAGATTCTCTTGTTCAAAATCTTCACTATCTGGAGTTCAACTACTAGATTGAAAAAATATCTTTGGTCTTCCTTCAAAACAAATTAAAAAAACCTTAAAACAATTACAAAACCTAAAATCCAATGTAAGTTTTCAACCTTAAATAAAATAGAAAATAGAAAATAAAATTCAAGAAAAAAATGATAGAACTAGAAAAATTATATGATACTCGGGAAGAAATAGCAAAAAAAAAACAATCTAGAGAAAACATGATGGATTTAGGATAAAAAAATACAAAATATTTCCATACAGTCACTCTTTTTATTGCAGACTCTGTTGATAACTCTAATCATCAATTGTTTTCTAATAATATTGAAGTTGTCATTTCTGATGAGAAAAACTATTCACTTTTTTCCTTCCCTTATAAAATTAAGATATTATATGTTCCTAAAAAAATGAAACTTAATAAGTTACCAGGGCCTGATAGCTTTCCCGCAAGTTTCTCTAAACAAAACTGGGACACTGCAGGGGACCAAGTAACTGCAACAATCCATGATTTCCAAAAATTGAATAATGCATCCCGAAATCAATAGTCTTTTCCTTTTTCATATTCCTAGAGCAAAACATCAAAAAAAGACCTAGTTAGTTTAGACCAATACACTTATATAATACTACTTACAAAATCATAGCCAATTGTTGATGGTGGATTTTCATCAAGGACTAAAATCGTAAAATCATGATACTGCATGTTTCTGACCCGGCTTCAGGAATGTATGTGACGATTCATATTTTACCATTCGTGAACCGTTTCACGATCTCTGACTGCGCGAACATTCCTCTCAGAGCTATGATGAATATATTTCTTGAAAGGCCTCCCAGCTGAGCGTTCGATACTTCACACATTTCATCATCACCTCTACATAGAATCAAAATGGTTGGGCGGTCCTCTAGACATAATATTTGTTAGAGAGCTTAACGCCTCCAGGACGTCACGTTGCTCGTTATTCCCTGACTACGTAGAGATACCATGTATGAAATCTCTTAATGATTGGGTGGTTCCTAGACATATGTTTGGGCGGTTCAGGACGTCACGTCGTTCGTTGTTCCCTGACTGCACACCCCCCAGAACGAATATGATGCTTCAACTATCTCATATCTCGATTCTGCAAATAGATTAATTCTAGCGTGCAATTCTCCAACTGAATTCCTATAAAATAATCTATTATATCTCATTACTCCGTTCAATGGTTGGTTCCATGGATTAGTAATAGATAACCATTTTATCACATTACTCTGTTGCCTGAATCCCCAGCTGGATTCCATGGATTAGTAACAGATACTCAACTCATTTTATTACTCCGTTTCATATATCATTCTCAGCTGAATTTCATGAATTAGTAATAAATATTCAGCAATCGGGTGTCTGGACCATCACCGAGTAAGCCCCGAGAAAATGGTGCAAGTGTACTTGACAATAATGCACGAATGAGCACCCGGACGCACGAACGAACATTTGAAAATATGGACGAACGAGCAACTTATGAGGGAAAATAATAATAAAATAAGCAAGAAGCGTGGGACCGGGCCCACCGGCCGGCCGGTCCCCCTCTCCCATTATTTTATTTTATATTAATTTATTATTTCCCTCATCTCATGAAGATTTCTTCATTTGAGCAAACTCCCTCGTTTGAGCGAAACTCCTAGTTTCTCCATACTTTCCATCAAACGATGAAGAATAGTGAAAAATAGGGAAAGGTGTCACGGGACCGGGCCACCTAGTCAGCCGTCCATTCCCTAGCCGTGGCCGGTCCCACGCCTTACAATCCCTTATTTTCTCATATTATTATTTCCTTCATCTCATGGAACTCCATCGTTTGAGCGAAAACCCTAGTTTTTCAATATTTTCTCAAATATTGCTCAAACCCTGGAAAAGCCAAAAATCCAAATGGTCACTTGGCCGACTAGGCTACTCATGTCAAATATTAAAATATTATTATTTTAATATTCTCTAAATATTGGTCGCACGAGCAAATATCTACTCGCTCATTCGAGCAAAATCGAGAATTTCAGTGAAGATCAAACTCTTCTGAAAATCCAAAATATTGCTCAAACGCGCACCAGAAAATACCGAAACTCTCAGAACTAAGACACGGACATCATGGTGACACGGGCATGATACCTTGACCGACCAAGGCCGGCCCTAAGGCTTGCAAGGAGCCGGTCCCACACATCTTCATAATTTTGACCTAATTTGCTCTCAATTGCTCATATTGGGTCAAAACTCTCTCAACCAACTTGGGACTCGCTCGACCGACCATCAGCCGGACGCACGACCACCAAAGGCCGGTCCCATGACTCCTTGGTCGGTCCCTCATCTCTCCTAACTAGGTTTTATCACCTAACGCTCACACGAGCAATATTTTAATAAATGATTGAACCGGCATTTGATCATCCTTTCACCAACTGGTCAACAAAGGACCTTGGTGCATGCTCACTCGAGCACTTAGGCTCTACATGGTCGACCATCATCCCATGTAGCCGGTCCTTCCTTCACTCAGTGACTTATTTTCAGTAAATCATCAATTGACCAACAATTGATCAAAAATTACGGTTTAGAACAAATGCTCTGCAAATCATAATTCTGAGCGAGTTCAGACACTAATAATTTTATGTTGATCCAGAAATCAACATCCATATTAATTATATAATATTCGGTCCAGCTACTAATATTTTAATTAATATTTTATTCGGTCATGCTACCAATAATTTATCGAATAAGCAATACTTGCTCAGGTGCTCGAATATTGATTCAACTATCAATATTCAGTAATTTATCGAATGAGCAATACTTGCTCGGATGCTCGAATATTGATTCAACTATCAATATTCAGTAATTTATCGAATGAGCAATACTTGCACAATTGCTCGAATATTGATCCAACTATCAATATTCAACAATTCATCATATGAGCAATATTTGCTCAGACTATCAATATTCATCATGTTGACTCAACTATCAACACCATTCATTCGAGAACTATACGTCCCAGCATACATGTTCAATTCATGAATCCTAGAGCATTCAGCAATCATGCTTGACTGAACCATACTTAGACTCATCGTCTAATCAAGTCAACGACTGAATGATCAAATACACGTCAGCTCTGCAGAGTCCACGTTCGTGAGACATCAATCACGTCAAATGGGGGATATTCATTAGGGTTTTGGTCTGGTGGCCTACAATACGTGTGTTCATCCACGATGAGAAATGTGAGTAAGTCGTGCAAGCAGTTGAGTGAGTTAGCAAAGTAGTGGGTGGAACAATCAACCAAGTCTCAGCACGACCTGGAACTGGTTAAACCACGATTTCCCACTTTCCCACTTGAGCAACTGTCACACTTACTGGAGATCAATGTGTCTACTATTCTGGCAATATAAATAAGTCTCTAAATCCATGATTAAAGACAGGACAACGTTCGTATAACAAAAGAATTCTAATTGAGCAATCACTCTCAAGAATTCCATCAATCAACCAGAACTTATTCGAACTCAACAGTTCACAGAAAACTTGCAGAAACCTTAAACACATTCACAATCATCATTGATCTTGCACACTTCTCAGCTTCCCTCCTACAAATTAACCCTCTTCCCTCTTTGTGACCGAATTGACTTGGGAACGACCATTGTCTTGGTTTAGGCCGGAGTCCTACAAATTGATCTCTTGAACTCAAAGCACTCCCGTGTAGTGCATCTGTTTGAGGTTAGGCAGTTTGCTCGGTTGAGGAGCCTCCGTTCGCGCGGTCGTCTCTCAGTTCCCTAAAAAACCAGAAAATCGTTTTTCCCCATCAACACCAATTAAACCATTTCTAGATAAAATCATATCTCCTTTCTAAACCGCTTTTTTATCCTCTAGACAAATTTCAGACAACATCATTATAGCTCACGAGATTTTCCATACTTTCAAAAAGAAAAAAGCCAGAAATAGAGGTTTGGGAGTGAAAATAGATATGTCCAACATGCGATCCTTTGGTTTCAATAACAAATTCTGTAATCTAATCAGATAATGCATCTCCACTACCTATATAGTCGTTCTTCTGAATGGCTCCCCTGGTGATTCTTTCAATCCTTCAAGGGATCTTATACAAGAGGATCCTTTATCCCCTTATCTTTTCATCATACGCATGGAATTTTGTTAGAGCACTGCTCGGTCGGACTTGCATGTGTTGTTATCTCAAGCATGTTTGTCAATGTTAGTGATCAAAACTATAAGTCTTGATTTCTAGCCTATTTATAGATGTCTCGGACTAGGACATAGATAGTGTAGTTGAGCTTAGATTTCACGGAGTTCATCATTTGAAGACGAAGAACTAATAAGGGAAGCTTGTGGAACTTCTTCGACAAAAGGTATGTGGAGACTTGAACTCATCTATCACTTGGAAAGCCTATTTATACTATCTCATATATTGAGACATAATTCATGTTAAGATATAGTTTTCTCTATACACATTTGAGATTTCGAGCTGAGTATATCTCGAAATATGTGTTGGTAAGCTTTCGCTTCAACCAAGTTCATCTTATATCATGAGAAATTTCCGAGTAACATCTTACATGGTTTGTGTGATACAATCATTTGATGTAGGCTTGGAATGTTTTGATAATGATTATTTCAATATCTTGAAAATTGCTTTGATGCTAATATTGTGTGAAAACGGCTATTGTCATTATAGAAGAATGTTATAATGAATGAAATAAAGAGTTGAGAATGTAACCATGTTTGGATATAAGCATATATAGTGTGTTCGCACATTAGTGTATAAATCCTTAAACCGGGAGCCAAGTGTATGCATATGTGTATATACGAAATTGGTGAAGGTGACAGATTTAGTATGCGTACCCGTACGCATACTGGCGGAAGTTTTCGAACCGAAAATTTCTGCTGAGTTTGGTTTTGAAAAACTCTTAACTAGTCACCTTAAGTATGCGTACCCGTACGCATACTGGCGGAAGTTTTCGAACCGAAAATTTCTGTTGAGTTTGGAAACTAAACAAACTCAAATCCGGTTGCTTAAGTACACATACCCGTACGCATACATAAGCTGGTTACTTTGTCAAATCGGTCCGTTCATGGACTTCAACATTTAAATCATAATGAATGCAATCTTTGCAAACCGTGGCTATAATATTCATGATTGATTCAAGTGAATCAAACCGATTTGGTTTCAATTGTGTTTTATATTGCAATTGAACAACTCTTTAACTAGTTTTATTTGAGTCATTTGAACTAGTTATGGTTGAGATGAATAAGGTTGATATGAGAGTAATTATATGGCTAACCTCGGTTAACTGTTTGTGAACCAACATGGTGCACACGTTTAGGTACGGTTACATAAACCTAAATGAGGGTACATTTCATTTGTGTGTAACAAGCTAAGTTCGATCTAACGGTTGAAAGATATTAGCTTGGTTGAATCAGGTTTTTCATCTAACGGTGAATATTGAATGCTTTCGTCTTATGATACAATCCGATTGTGTAGTCAGGAAGGATTGTAGAGAGGTGATTGATTAATCTAGGTTGTTCTTCGGGAATATAAGACCGGATTATCAATTGGTTCCTGTTCACCTTGATTTTATATCTTAAGACGGAACAAAACCTAGGGTTTATCTGTGGGAGACAGATTTATCCTTTGATAGACTTTTTTGTGTGAGACAGAATTGTTTATTATCAAGTCTGCGATTTTGTGTTGCAACAACTCTTGGTTGTGGGTGAGATCAGCTAAGGGAATCAAGTGCGTAGTATCCTGCTGGGATCAGAGACATAAGGAGCGCAACTTTACCTTGAATCAGTGTGAGATTGATTAGGGTTCAACCTCAGTCCAGTCTGAAGTTAATTGGTAGTAGGCTAGTGTATGTAGCGGCTTAATACAGTGTGGTGTTCAATCTGGACTAGGTCCCGGGGTTTTTCTACATTTGCGGTTTCCTCGTTAACAAAATTTCTGGTGTTTGTGTTATTTTTATTCCGCATTAAATTTTGTTATATAATTGAAATATCACAGGTTGTGTATTGTATCGATCAATTGTGAAATCCAACATTTGGTTGTTGATTGGAAATTGGTTGATCCTTGGATATTGGTCTTTGGTACCATCCAAGTTTATTACTCTTGTATTTGATAAAGACTCGCAAATTCTTATTTGCTTGAGTAAAGATCAAATCAAGTGAGAGAGATATTAACTCCTCGATATATTTTTCTCTAGATTGAGTCTGACTGTCTAGTTGATTCTCTAGAAAGTATATTGGAGTTAGTCCATACAGATTGATAATCGAAATATTGGTGTGGTTGTTAGACCCCCGCTTTTTCAGAATTGATTGACATCTGTAAAGATTGGATAGACTCACCTAGAATTAGTTCTGACAAAGATGTGGTTTATCTGGAAAAAAAGATGTAATAGAGCATTTCAGTGGAAACAAAAATCACATATTCAACTATCCATAGAAATTGAGAGACATGTACAATTTTGGCACAATAAAGGTGACAGACCCAAGAAGATTACACCCCCAAGGGAGCCGACTGTTGAAGAAATCTGGAAATTTCTTGCTAAGAACCAGAGTCAAGCCATTTTGATTGGGGCTAATAGGATTGTTAAATCCTGCCTAAATTTTCTCGGATTTTTCTTTGCGGATACCATAGCCAAAAGGACAAAATCTTTTGATTGTACTGTTAATTGGGACAATATCCTACCAACTTATATTGCTCTAAAAATTTCAGTAAATAAATTTAATGCTAGGAATGATCTTCGCTCCCACATTAGATGGCTAAGTTAGTCTATCGAAGGAAAACCGCTATACAATTCTATTTTATTTTGTTTTTGATAGCCCTTTAGGCTAACTCTTAGAGCAGTTCCTATGGACTCAACAAACTTGAAGTTTGTTGATTTTGCTCCCACTATGGACTCAGCAAACATGAAAAAATGGATCTACAAACTTGAAGTTTGTTGAGTGAGTTGGATCATGTAGCGCGCGCGTGGTGGAAGGCCGGACGGCCTTGGCATCAACGCTGGCGCTTGTCCTTGCAACGCTAGTTGTTACGTCACGCGCGAGCGTCCTTCCTTAAAGCGCCGCGTTTTTCATAGAAGTGCCAACGACTCCTTCCATCCAACGGCTGCTGCTCCTTTTTGTTTCCCTATAAATTCAGTTCATCTCCAGACTTGAAACTCACACCTTCTTCGTCACTACCTCAAAATTACACAATTTCATACCATCTCTAATTTGTTCTTTTTTTTTTCAAACAAAACTATTCATATCAACTCAATCTACCAGAAAAAATTTCATCGCTATAAATTTCATTTATAACAAACATGGCATCCTCACAACAACGATCACAACAACAAACACCACAACAAATACAACAACAATCACAACAAGAAACACAACAAGAAACACCATGAAACACAAGAATTCGTGGTGTCAAGTATACGATGGATGAAGGAGAGTCACTTTGCAGAAATTATGTATTATATACACTAGAAATCAATGGTATTTACCAAGAAAAAAAAACTTTTTATGATAAGATTTTACAAATATTTTGTGAAGAAACAGGTAACCCCAATAGACGTGATGCCGATAGGTTGTCTCATCGTTTTCACATAATTTCAGCAGCCGTTGGTGAATTTGTAGATTTGATCACTCAAATGTGGCACAACAGAAGAAGTGGTGAAGGCGAACCAGATATGGAACGAAGATGTCGGGAAGAGTGGCAAAGATCCCACAAACAGAGCTTCCAACATGAAACCTGTTTCACCATTTTGAGGGTGCTTAACAAGTTTAATCCATACTTGCTGGAAGGTAATCAAGTGCCTGCAAGATCACCACATGGTCCAATATCGCAGGATTTTCAGAATGGAGGGCCTGCTTCCTCACCTGATGGAACACCAAGTAGTCAGGAACAACACAACACTAATCTAGATGTTAACACCAACGTCAAGAGAAGAAGAGGAGGTGGTCAGAAAGCTGCAAAAGCAGCGAGAGACGCATCCCAACGAGCATTAGAATGAGGTTGAAGCGAGTACAACTATGCTGATCACAAGGAATTCGAGATGCATATAGAAGAAGATAGAGTCAGGGACCGTGGCATTGCTATAAATAATCAACAAAAAAGTCGTCTTTCACGAGAACAGTACTACATGGATTTTGTAAGCTAAACAAGTTACTCTCATTGAACACTTCAATAATGAATGAACGACAACTTGCTGCATGGACTAAGGGAATGGATGTGGCCGAAGCTCAACAAGCCGTGGCCGAACAACAACAAGTCCCCCCTCAACAAACTGGCCAGTATGTGAATGTAAAAGAAGACGAAGATGATGCCTCGGAAGAAACGAAGATGAATACAGTCTTGATAACTGATTTTAATTCTTGTTTACTTAAGTTTAATTTAATTGTACTCGTTTATTTAAAATTATTTTTAATATAATTGCCTCAATTTTAATTTTAAGTGTAGCCGTTTAAACAAACAACTTTAAATTAAAAAAACATATTAATTAAAATAAACAACAATACTAAATTGAAAGTAACATCTATCTTCCTCTGCCTCTCCCTCTGCCTCGCCTCCCGGGCATCGTCTCTTGCTCCTTTTAAAGCCCAAATGTGCTTAGTTAGATCTTGTCTTAGTTGTCCATAGATTTCCCGGTTTTGGAGTCTGTCAGTGGCAAGTCTATATTCTATTGTCGGTCGCCCATGCTCCACCATAAGATACGACACCAAATCTTCATCTGGAAAACTCGTCCAGGTTGGGTCACGCCTGGTTTCTTCAATGACCATGTTATGCAACAAGTCAGCATAATTTTGTTCATTTCTTGAAGATCAAGGAAGCGTGTCGGCCCATCTATGATGGCAAACTTCCTTTTCAGTATGCCAAAAGCGCGTTCAACATCCATTTGATGCAAAAACTCCATACACATTTCTTCCTCTTCTTCATACAACATTTCATCCATCTCTATATCTTCCTCATAAGAATCAAAATCAGAATTCATGGTTGAAAGTTGAAAGAAATTGAAATTAAGAAAAGATTGATCGGATGAAACATTGTTGTGAATTTGTGAGATCAAACTTGAGCCGTATTTATGGAGGTAGAAACTAGCCGGTAGAAACTAGCCGTTCCGGTGACCGTTTAAAAGTAGTCGTTGGCGATCTTGGTTCAAACGCCGGCGTTTCTCTTACAAACGCCAGCGTTTCTACAACGGGCACCATCGGTTGTACGAGGAGCGCTGGAGTTTGTAACGGAAACGCTGGCGTCTGCATTTCCTTCTCGTGCTTGACGGTCAACCTCTGAATGCTTTACCATAGTGGAAAACCCAGTTTGTCCATCCACCTGGCTCAATAAAAAAATATATATTTGAACATTGCCATAGGATTTTTTTTTTTTTTTTGATTCAAAATAAATTCATTGATTATCAAATAGAGCTTACATGAGTTGAGTTTCATGAGTAACCCATTCTTGAATGTCAAGAGGAAAACTGTCTAAATAAACAAAGGGTTATTTTGTTTTTGGTACTCATGTTTTGTCCAACTTTTGAGTTTGGTCTAACATTTGTCCAGCTTGGTGTTTGGTACTTGGAATTAACGTTGACCTCGGTTGAATCAGTTAAATACTGACTTCTGTTTAGAAATTATATTAAAAAAATAAAAAAAATAAAATTATTGAAGAAGTTTACTACCATGCCCTTCACTTTCCAAACATTTTACATAAACCCATCTTCTTACCTCTCAAAATCCATCAACGCCGCCGCCACCACCTTCCCTGCCACCATCACAACCACGTCCGCGCTTTCTTTGTAACTCTTAATTGAAGGGAAGTGATTTCCCACTTATACAACATTGTCCGCACAATACCACTGTTCTCCGCTGATGCCACAATATTACCAAATAGAGACTCCTAACGAGTTTACAAAAATCAAACAAAATAAGAATCCTAATTCAAACCAACAACCAAAATTTCCTAATTCAATCAAATCCTAATCAAAGTTTTCCTTCGGAATTCCAAGAGCAGAAACGCAATCTAATGTCGCTTCCCAATATCATCAACTCTGAAATCATCTCAGTGTTTCCATCAATTAATCTCGTCCTGAATTTCCATCCATTTCTGTATGTATGGAGATGAATAAGATGAGTGTTAATAAAAATAAAGTCAAGATCAAGAAAAAAGTTGTTCATGAATCAATAAGATGAGTGCCGGAAAAATTACTTCACGTGCTCCCTCAGTTCCTTATGATTTTTGCATTTCTTCATCTCATACAACGTGAGTGTTGATTTTAGAAAGTAAAATTGAAATTTTGATTTCGATTGGAAAAGTCTGATAGCTTCCTTAACTCCAAAACCTTTAATAATTCTAGCAAAAATCTATTTTTTGTTTATCACAAAGTGGGAGGGCATCAGTCAAATATCACTTTCAACCTAAATTTTTATTTCAAATCTGAAACCAGTGAGTTAGAAAATGGTGGATAGTTGTTTCAGTGGGGAGGAAGATGAAAGAGGAAATGCTTTTAGGTTAATATATCATGAAATTTCTGTGACCGTCCACGTGTACTGAGATCAACGGTTTAGGTAAAATACCAGAAAATAGTTTGGGTCAATTCATTAAAATTAAACTTAACCTAGTCAATGGAAGTCAATGTGAAGTCCAGGTACCAAACGCAAAGCTGGACAAATGTTAGACCAAACTCAAAATTTGGACAAAACACGAGTACCAAAAACAAAATAACCCATAAACAAAATCTGATCTTGAGATCCTAGTTTTTTTTTTTGCAATCTTGTCTGCAACATTATTGGACTCCCTTCTAACTGAAACACATTTCCAGTTTCTAATTTTATTCAACAGGTACCTAATATCCAGAATTAAGCCTTGGTTCATCCAATGAACACAGAAGACAGGTCCATTAATGAATCTAACCAACACTTCACTATCAGACTCAAAAATGACATTACTTAAATTTCTTGAAATTGCCGGTAACACAACTTGCTTCATAGCGCTGCATTCCATCTCCTCCACTTCTATTCCTTGCCTCATTCCTCCATTGATATATTGTCCTTGCACCCCATGGCAGGTACCTGCAAAATCCCTTATAATCAGTCCAATGCCTCCCTGTAAGGTTTCCTTAATAAATGATGCATCAAAATTAATTTTTAGATGTCCAGCATCTGGTAGTTTCCAAATCTGCATCTGCAAAGTGTCATTCATATTAACAGAATTATTAACATTCAACTGAACAAGCTTATTGATATTATCCAGAGAAAATAATCTGTTTGGATTATGATTCTGAAAGACCTTTGTGCATCTATCCTTCCAAATAGTCCACATTGAAACCATTAAAAGTTTATTAATTTCTTGCCTATTTATACCTGCACCAAAAATTAAGTTGTTACCTGCAGAAAACCAAGAGATTATCCATTGCCTGAAGGAATCATGCTGAACCAAAATATTCCCAACATTAATGTGTAGAGCTAACCACACAGATCTTGCATATGGACATTCAATGAATAAATGGTCACTGGACTCACTAGGATGGTTACACAGACTACAATGTAGTTCAATTCCATGCTTGTATCTAGATAGTTTGTCTCTAGTTGGAACAATAATTCTAACGCACTTCCACACAAACAACTTAACCTTGTGAGGCAGTTTAACCTTCCAAAGTGCTTACCAGACTTGAGAAGAAATTGGTACAACACCTGCATTGTTGTTAACCTGACCAGATAAAACATTATAGACACTTTTCACTGAAAAATTTCCCTTCCTGTCTGATAACCAAATCGGAATATCATCCCCTATTGTAGGGACATTCATTTCAAGAATTTTATTTGCAGAGTCAGGAGAAAACAAGTAATTAATTAGAGGAACAATCCAATTCCTAGTGCCAACATGAAAGAGATCAGCAACATGTGTATGAAAAATGGTGTTAACCAATCTATCAGCAGGAATAGGTGGATGATCCAAACCTATTACCCAGCAATCAAGCCAGATATTTATCTTAGCGCCACGCCTAATTGCGCAGAAACTATTTTTCTTGATTATATCAATGCACCTATATATTCCCCTCCATATCCAAGAACATTTCTCATTAAGCTTTTGTAGATGAAGAATGCTACAATTGTTAGAGTACCTAGAACTCAATATTTGAACCCACAGAAGATCTTGTTCATTTATAATTTTCCAAACCAATTTGCAGATGAGTGCTATATTAAAAGTTCCTAAGTCTCTGAAACCTAGACCTTCCATTTCCTTAGACTTATTAATACTATCTCAGGAAATAAATTTAATACCTTTACCAGTTATAAGCCCCCACCAAAAGTTACATTGCCATAGGAATTGCTCTTATGGATTTGGTCATTAGAGTAGAACGATTTTTTGGGGACCATGGTTTTTTTCGGGGACCACGGTTTTATTTTGGGTGAAGACATTAGAAGTAAATCTAGGTCACCCCTTATCTAGATATTTATATTAATACCTAAATTACCCTCCTGATTAATTTTGGGTGATGATTAGTTAGTGTTAATAATAGATAGTGTAATGATTAGTGAGATGATTAAGTTAAAGATAATTAGTGAGATTAAAAAATCAGATGGTTTTTTTTAAAGAAGTAGAATTATCGAGAGAGTAAAGTTAGAGAAGATGAAGAAGAAAAACATGAAAAACGATGGATTTTACCAACCACAACCGGAGGAAGGGTATTTGGGTACCCAGGTATGCTTCAAACTTAGATAATGTTGGTTGAATTGCTCCGAACTTTCAAAAAAAATGAAATTTTTTATGTAGATTTGGGCCAGTTCGGTTACCATATGTCAAGAACATGTAACCGAACACACCTGAAAGTGTAGTTCGGTTACGTTTTCCAAACACGCAGGTTACCGAAATCGCTCATTAATGGAGGTTTTGGTCGTACAGTGTAATGTTCGGTTACCTAGGATAAAATGGTAGGTAACCGAACTTTGAACTTAACAATTTATTTGGGTACATCTTGTGTGTTTGGTTTGTTCGCAAACTTCAACGCAACCAAGTTTCCAACCGAACTGCAGGTTAAAAGTAACCTAGTGTTAGAAGTTCGGTTGGTTCGCAAACTTCAACATATTTTGCGAATCAACCGAACTGGGCTTATATATGCAACTAGGCAAACGTTCGGTTACTACAAAATTTATTTCCTGGCTAAATTAGGTAGAGTTCGGTTACGAAGTTTCAAAGGTAGAGTTCGGTTACAAAGAAAACTTAATATTTTTGCGAACGAACCGAACTTGTGGACTTCTCATTATTTTCGTAAACTAAAGTTCGGTGATATCCTTATTTTGTGAAGGAACCGAACTTATGGACTTGTGTTGTTCTAATACAAGGAGTTCTGTTAAACGTATTTTTTTGCGAATCAACCGAACTCTGAGTTCGGTTAAGAAAAAATTAATTCGTGATAACCGAACTTTTCTCTGAAAAAAAACCCTCCATTAAACCTCTCTGCAACTTCCATTTTTAACTCATTTTAATGATTACTTCTCATTTATTCAACCAAAAACGAGTGACAAGTAATGGGTTTGTGAGAATATCTTTGTTAATGTTTTAAATTAAGTTATATATATATATATATATATATAGTGGTGGTGGTGGTGGTAATCGGTGGTTGGTGGTGGTGGTAATCGAAGGTGGTGGTGGTGGTAATCAGCGGCTGGTGGTGGTAATCGGCAATGATGGGAGGTGGTGGTGGTTATATATATATATAGATGGTTATTGGGTTGGTTTTAAATTAAATTACGTTAAGGGTAGGTTAGTCATTGCAATGCTTTAGGACACCCCTTATAACTATAGGGAAGGTGGTCTAATAAAACCATGGTCCCCTCAAAAAAAACCATGGTCCCTAAAAAAATCGTTCTTAGAGTAAGCCTTGTACAAATCCAGTATGCGTAATTAATAGATAAGGAAAGAAGAAAAAAATTAGTTCCATCCGAAGGCAAAAGCTTCCATCTCTTGCTACACAACCAACTACGAACCAAGTAAGCAGAATCTGGGAAGCTACAATACACAGAATTAGTGTAACCCCAAGCTTCATTGAATCAAGATTGAGGGCAATAATAACAAATTTGGACACAGCATTACGCTATAGGAAGATCCCAGCTCCAGTGAAGTGTCATTACATAGAAAAATAAGGTTTACACAACTAAAGCAGCAAGAAAACAAGTAAATTAACAGTAAAAAGTAGAAATGAATAGACGGAACAGCAATGACAACCATTTCACTGTGTGATCAAAAGTATAATGGTTCATTCACCACAAGAAGGTATTTAAGAAGGTACTACCAGCAACGATGTTTAAACAAATGCATCCTTTTCTAGCAGCTTCAGGACATCCTGCTGGTTGTTCAGCTTGGCAACATCAATTGGTGTCTTGCCATCTAAATTCTGGAGAGTGCTGAAAAAAGTAGAAAATGGAAATACAAAATTAATGAGCTGGTTCGAAACACACTCATGGGACACTCAACAAAGGCAGATTAAGCTTACACAGCAGCGCCGTTATCCAATAGGAGTGCTACACACTCCTTCCTTCCATAACCAGCAGCATAATGAAGGGCAGTATTTTTGTTCTTATCCAAAGCATCCACTGCTGCTCCAGCTTCGAGCAGGACCTGAGCACACTTCACCTGGTAGAAAACATCAAGCGGGTTACCTTACTTCACTGAACAGAAGCTTAAAGTGTTTTTTATCAGACAAGACACAACATATCCATTACTGGAGAAACTGGATGATATCTTGTTAGAGATTTCAGTAAACATGAACTTATAACTGTCTTTTGCCAGACAAGAAGTAACATATCCACGAAAGAGCAATAGTAAACGCCCTGTCTCATGAGATCAACATACCTCACCATATCCGCATGCAAAATGCAAGGCTGTCCTACCCTCAGAATCTTCTTCATCTTTATCAGATCCAGATGCAAGTGCATTCTTCAAACCCTATCACATTGAACGTACAAGATAAACAATACTGAAAATGCCTAGAAGTACTGCGTAAGCAACAGGCAAAACCTAAAATCATTGGGAATTACATTGTCCAATCCCAACCTGAGATGGAATGGAAGGAGACAACTATAAATTACCTCAACATCACCAACACTGGCAGTGTGGTGAACAACCGACTCGTCCTCATTGGCAGTTTCATCTTCTGCGTCATCAGCTGGTGTATCAAGTGGAGCTGAATTGGCAGCATCCGCTCCAAGACCCATAGCCTGCCCTAACTTCTGTAGAACCTCAGGATCATTCCAGTACCTATAAAAAAGTAAGCAAATCAAACTAAATTAAAAAGAGAAAAAAAGATTACCAATAACCAAAATTGTTTTTTTAAAACGTGAAAGTACAAATCAAGTTTAGCGGAAACTAAATGCAGACAAAACCTAAAATTACTGACCTCATCATTGCAGCTGGACCGCCACTCTCGATCTCGTCTATAATATGTTTCAAAGACGGATCATCCTTGATTTTTGACATTCTTTCTTCAAGTTCTTCTTTCCGCACTGGATTTGTCAAGTTCTCCAATATGGAGGATGTAGATGGATCCTATGATGAATAATGATGCAATTTACTTAAATAACATTCTTTCATACAACAGAGAACTCCATGTTCCAAATTATACAAAACAAAAGATGGCTGGTAGGTACCTGTATTAAAGCATTACCAAGGCGCTCAGCCATAGTCATGAATTGAGGATTTTGCATAACCTGCTGCATGGTCGTGTAATACTGTTGTGTATCAAACTGAGGAACACCCTCATCGCCAGCACCATGAACACTCTTTTGGAGCTGCTCCGCCATTTGGTTGAAAGCAGGATCTTTGGCTATCTGCTCAGCTAATTCCTTTATACTTGGGTCCTGCGGTCAGCCAACATGAAACATTAAGCTAAACATAAAGGAGCAAGTAAAAAGTACATCAGTGAGAAAAGAGACCAACAGCTTCTTACAAAATCTAGAAAATGCTCAACGTAAAACCCATCTAGAACTTAGCAAAATGAGCGAGTGCTCTGGACATACAGATCCGGCGCAAACAAGCCTTTGGTGCCACAATAAACCATCCAGGACCTTTTGCGACAAGTCCTACTAACATGCACCTCCGGATCTCTTACAATTACACCTCCTAAGCTACAGATCCAGGTGTCTTACAATGACAGCTAATAACATGTGTTTCAGGCATACAGACTCCAAAGGGACATATTTCTGCCTCATATAAGTTTGCACCTCAAGTCACTAACATCTCCCCTTTGTAAATAGGTTAATAACTCTCGTGCCGATAGTAGTTACTTAAATTTGTTTCAAAAGAATCAAAACCTAAGGTTATCACTGGAGAGTTAGTTCTTAATATTGGGGATAAACTGACTACTTGTGGAAGACAACAAAAGACACACTGCAGCTGTTTGAAACCATAATCATATACTGAATAATAGACAGACTAGACTCAGTGGATTTGCAACTGCTCCAAGTTACCACTCCATAAGTTCTAAAAGAATTCAAGATTAACTTGTTATATAACAAAATGCGTTTGAAATTTGAAATCCTACTAAGCAATTGGTAAAAGAGTAGAAATTTACATTAAGAAGGCTAGACATAGCAGAGAGATCAAAAGGGTTGCCAGGAAATCCAGCTCCAGCCTCAGCAGAGGATGTTTCATTATCGTTGTTGCTCTCCGGTAGAACTGATTTCTCTAATCATTTTTTAAGAAAAAAAAATGGATTTCATACGATTATTCTTCAATAATTGAACAAAAACACAAAGATAATTGGATGTTAACAATATTTTCTTCACTTAAACCAGTAGGATGATTAACTACCAGTAGTATCGGTGTTATCTTTCTGAGAATTAGACGCCATGGACGAAGAAGAACAAACTGCAGATACTAGAAGAAGAAAATAGGGATTTAATGTAAATAATAACAATAATAATTCAATTCAATTATTAAAGAATCAAATTATACACTCTACAAACCAATATCAAGAGAAAAAAAAATTGATTGACTGAGCAAAAACAAGATTACCAAAACTTAGAGAATCAAAATTGTTGAAATCTGATAGACTTACAAGATTTAGAAAAGGTGTTGAAGATTTGAAGGAGAAGATGAAAGAAAAGGGAGACCTAGTACACAACAAGAAAGAAGAAGAAGTTTAGAAAACCCTACCACCCTCTATATTAAAATCTTGCTTTGGCTGTTTGGCTTAGGCTCCGCTTTGGGTATATCTCTGATCAAGATTCTTTCTCTATCTTCTTCTTTTTTTACTTTTATTTTTTATTTTCCAAGTTTTAACCCCCTAAACAAGGCAGTGTAGCCAAGGAATACGAGTGTATTCGTATTTATTTACCGGTACTACTTACAGATTCATAATGGGTGGGGGTATGGTTTTGGTGAATGGATGTGGCCCATTTTTCAAGTCTTATCTTTACACTTCCTTGGCTTATCAAAGAAAATTATAATGTATGGCTGGCTGGCTCTCGTCTTGTTGTAAAGATGCGGATACCTCCCATGAGCCAACGAAGCATCTGTCATTCGCGACCGACCCTAACTGCATTTGTAAATTGTAACGTCTTCTGTTTTTTAAGAAAATGGATTTTTTGTTAACAATCCTCTCTCTCCTTTTTTTTTTCTTTTTTTGGACGTCTGCATGAGCTAAGAAAACAAAAAAGAAGAGCAAGGACAAGACAGGAAAAACACGGAGCTATCTTGCAGGAAAAATAGCAGAAGGGATTTGAGAAGATGTCGACCAAGCTTGGACATTGTGACGTTTTGCGTATGCTGCGAGATCATGAGCCAAGATGTTGACTCTTTTCGGAACAAAGTTGAACTCCAACAAAGTTGAACTCCACAGAGTTCATAATCCTGGCCTTGACACCAATATCATCAATGTGATGTTGTATTCTCCAAGGAATTGAGTTGGTTTTCCCTTGTAGGATTTGAACAACTTGCTGACAGTCCCCTTCCACAATAATATTATGAGTATTCACTCTTTGAGCAACTGTAAAAGCCATCAGAAAACTGTTAGCTTCAGCTGCAATGGGGATTGTTGAGTTAACAATCACTGCATCGGCACCGAGCACACTTCCATTTATATCTCTGGCAATTGCAGCGACAAAGGATTTATCATCACCAACAGCATCACATTAAATTTGAGAAAATGAACTTATATAATTTGGAGCTTTATTAGAGACGACGAAAAAAGAATGTGGGGTGATTAATAATACAAAATCCTGGCTAGTTTGGGCCTAGTGTGATTATTTGGGGCCTATAAATTACTTCATCTACCCAGTAGGAAATGATAAGGGGTGTCTAAATTTGCTGAAACTACCAATTTACCCACTAAAAAATAGTCTGTTGAAACTACCAATTTGTTGAAATCATTTGAGTTATTGAGTTCTAAGGTTTTGGAGAAAGAAAAAGAAGAAGTGGGAGAAAACTAGGATTACCTAGAATCAATAACAAAGATGGATGTGTATGAAGAATAAAGTGGGAAACTAAAGGCATACAAATTTCGAATATCAAAAAGATATTTAGGATATTTCGATTTGGGATCACACCTTGAGTATTAAGGAATATACTTGAACATTAAATAATAAGAGTTTAGCATATGTTCGAAATACTAAGCCGACGTCTTAATGAACTTTCCATATTAACCAAACATGTTTCTGTATCTATGCAAACCCTAAAGGAATAGATAAACCGAAAACGTTTATTGGCTAACCTAAGGATCAGTCATGCTAGGAATCCATTGGATTGATCCTGGTAGAGATCCTTGAGACCGGTCCTAATAGAGGTCCTTGGTAAGGAATCGTTCCTACTAGAGATCCTTAGGAAGGGTCCTACTAGAGATCCTTCAGACCGGTTTTAGTAAAGATCCTTGTTTAAGGGACCAGTCCTAGAATAGATCCTTTCATTTCTTTCAACTCTGAAACAATTTTTGCAAGTCTACTTACCTAACCTCATGTAGTTAAACATAATTTTCTAGGTATAGAATCAACCTGAAATTTCAACACACTAACGGTAAACGAATTACAAAATAATGTTATATCGAGAAATGGAGATAAAACTATGTTTAAGCGAGTAGGTCATCTTCAGTGCTTATCTCTAATACTCATGTGGTACTACCTAACATGGAGAAAATTACTCCAAAGGAATTGTCTGCTAAGAAACGTTTGCTTGACTCGCGGATTTCCGAAAAGGCTATGAACCTAAAACAGGATTCATCCAATGTTTCTTATCCACGAACCTGTTCATTATGCGGGAAAAAGAGTCGTAATGTTCCACATTGTTTTGCTAGAAAGAACCAAATTTCTAATCTTCAAAATCTGCTACTTTTTATGGTCGACAGAGTAAATAGTCTGACGACATCTACAATGGATAACATTCATGCAGAGAATTAGAAGTCTAATAAAAAGGGTTTCCAAGGTTGCTCATCTAAAGATCCTTACCGGAATCGTGCTCGCCGTAATGGTGCAACCCCTTACACCACTTATGTACACTTTTCCAGTGTTTATGAGAATAAGTCTGGTTGGTATAAGTCTAAGAAATGGGATTCTCGTAATCTTTATTCTCTGGAGCGAATCTCAAGAGGTCCTAGACTTAATCCTCAGAGAAATCATTCTGATGAAAATTCAAAAAGGTCAATATGTAAATCTTTTGATTTTCACCGAAGGAAGTAAGGAATACACGATTCAAACACTCAAATGATATTTACAACTCTCCCCTCAATATACGTAATAAGATTACATCTCATTCCGTTACCTAGTCTCTAGGTAATTTTATCTTTGGAACTAACTTGAGAGTTGCAAGGATAATGTAGGCGGGAGACTCAAGTACATTGTATGATATTATCTGTTTGATTGTTTTATCTTTGAAATAAAGATTGTTTTCTTAGGTGAAGGTTGAGTCATATCTTGGTTCCTAGTAGCTAATGTATCTTGATGTATTTTTTTCATGTGCTCTAATTTAAAGTGAATCTTCTAATTATTGAGCTATGAAAATATATGAGATATCAGAAAACAGATAGTGTATTTCCTTATTTTGGATCTTTGCTGACCCAATAACTTTCCATAACCGGTCCGCGAACATCCGTGTATTCTTTTTCTTAAAGAGTTCCGATAGGGTTTTCATAACAAGGTTTTTCATACTCCTGTTCTCAAACATATATATATTATATTATTTTCCATCCCTATTATACAAAAAAAATATACGGAGAACTCTTCAGGATCTCAGGAAATGGTGAATCTTGATATGGATGAAGATATCAAAGGATGCAGTTCGGTTCAAGAACTTGTTTTGAAGAAGATGATTGCAAGAAAAGAATACAACTCTTGGATTGGTGAATCAGTAAAGGCATTTTCAGAATGACTCAAAGATCGAATTTGCAAATCTTCATCTGCAAATAAATCATATTATTGATGGTCAAACCAAAATACTTGAAAATCAAAAGGTCTTGATACGGAACCAGAAGAAGCTCATCTCTGATTGCATCAGGTCAGGCAACTTGCTCGCACTGTTGATCGAAATGTGAATGTTCTAACTCATGAATATGGAGTTTCTACGGTCAAAAGGATCAAGGATATCGATAATACCTTTTATGATGGAGTCATGGAGAGGTATGAAATTATCAAAGTAGTCTGAACTACTTATTTTATCTAGGGAATTTCTTATGAGCATTTATTCTTACGTTTTAAGAAATATAACTAAAGTTTGGAATGGCAAATATTGTGATTACACATAGCTATTTCAACGATTTTCATCTTGCAATGTTTTTAGATTTATTTATTTATTTAAATTCTAAGTTATTTGGAAGATGATTTTGCAGTATTAATCTTTATTGGTTTATATATTGCAAAAATATTTTATAGGATATATGTTGTGTTTACGTCCGTGAACTATGATTATCTCATATGCTCAAAAGTTAAGTCTACTATGTCATTATGCAAATATTGATAAAAGATGGAGTGAACTTTTGAAAAATTTGCAGTATTGATCTTTCCCTGATCTACTTTTATGTGAAAGTATTGTATGGCTCCATAAGTTTTCTTATGTTGAGCTTTTTCGATTAAATTAATCAGTAAGGTCTTCTTGTGGTTAATTTATTCGAGTTTATCGGATACAAATCCATGTGGTTTGTTAATGTCCAAAGAAATCATTCTTTTCTTGTGAAAGTGAGGTCGTTCATGTTGTTCTTTCGGGAATGACATAAAATCGGGGAGAGTTCTTAATTGAACTTGTGCTTAATTTCCAATTGTGGGGAGTGCGGCTATGGAATATTGTAGGAGTTATCTTGTATCTTAATAAACTCCTTGATGAATACACTATGTTTAGACTATGTAAAATCATCGAAACAAAGTCGATATGTTCTCTTTTAGTCATGAATTATATCTTAGAAAATTTCATTATGATCCCGTAGTTTTTCGTACCTTTACCAATTTATATTGACAAAAAAGGGGAGAATTATTTGGTAGTTCACACTACATACATATGGTTTACTGATCATTATGTAAGGGAGAGTGGTTTTCATTGTGAGATGAAGTATTGACTAAGGGGGAGTGATACATATCAACGTAGTATTATTGTCAAAGTTGTGATGCAATTGGACTTTGATTATGTGTAATAATACTATGACATTGTATAACAATGATTGAGAACATTTGTTTTCCTATTGTTATGACTACAGATCTTCAACAACAATGATGCTGAGTTGAACACGTTCAGAATCGCTGGAGTACTTGGAGTAGCGAAGAATTCAAGGAATTTGAAGAGCCAAGGAAATCAAGCATGATGGATGAGAAGCTACAAAGTTTATTTATTTTGTAATCCATATGTATTGATAATTTTGTCATTAAAATTGACAAAGGGGGAGATTGTTAGAGTACTGATCATTCGAACTCGAAAGCGTTGCTATCTCAAGCTTGTTTGTCAAGTTTAGTTGATCAAAACTATAGTCTTGATTTATAGTCTACTTATAGCTATGTCTCGTATTAGGATAAAATGTGTAGTTGAGTTTTAGACTTCACGACGTTCATCGGTTGAAGACGAAGATCTACTGAGGAGAGCTTGGAGGAACTTCATCAACAAAAGGTATGTGGAGACTAAAACTTATCTATCACTCAGAAGTCTATTATATTCTATCTTCTAATGAGACTAAGTCGTATAGCTATATAAACTTTTACATTATACACATTGTATATTTCTAGCTGAGGTTATCTCGGTTATCTATTTCTCGAAATATGTGTTGGAAGCTTTTTTCTTTAACTATGTTCATCATATTCTTGACAAGTTTAGTTGGAAATAATTTATTTGTTGGAAACTAAATATTAAGTCAAAGATGATCACGTGAAAAGTCCCTTGAAATATATTACATGATTTGTGTTAGACAATCATTTGATGTCGACTTGGAAAGTTTCGTATTGATCATTCGATCACTTGAAAATTACTTGAAGCTAATAGTTTGTGTGAGACAGCTATTGTCGTCTTCTAAGGATGTTTCAATGATTGAAATGAGAGTTTAGAAGTCTGGATACAACACGGTATGCATACCTACTATGCGAACTGTATTGTTATAATTCAGGCCCGTGAACCTTGTTTGCGTACCTAGTATGCGAACGGTTTTACCTGTAAAGTTCCGGGAACCTTGTTTGCGTACCTAATATGCGAATGGTTCTACCTGAGTCAGGTCCGGGACAACTGTTTGCATACCTGGTTGCGAACGGCTGGACAAGGACAAGGTCCGGAGTTGTTGTTTGCATACTTGTTTTGCGAACACAGTGGTTAAGTTCTAAAATCAGTTAAGTATGATTCTCATACTCATGAACTAAAACATTTATGAATTAAGGAATGCAATCTTTGCAAATTGTGGCTTAATGTTCATGAAGTGATTATTGTATAAGTACTTTGTACAATTACGAATCAATCGGATTTTGTTTCAATTTGTTCATATATATTTCTATAAGATAGTGAACAATTGAACAACTCTATTTGAAACACAATTAGAATCACTTAATTATCTTTCATGATTGATTGATCATCATATTTGATATAGAAGTATTAGATGAATGTGGTTAAGACAAAAGTGTTCATATGGCCAACTAAGTATACACGTTTAGGTACGGTTACCCATATCCAAATGAAGGTATATTTCATTTGTGTGTAACAAGCTAAGACCATCTAACGATGCAGATTGATTGATTTATTTTAAAGCAGACTTAGCTTGAATCTTAAATCAGGAGTTCATTTAACGATGAATATTGAATACTTTGTTACTAAGCTATCTTACATTTGATTGTAACAAAACCCTGATTTGAAAGAATGTATAAGGGAAAACTCTAGCAATTGGAAAATATAATCCCGACACTTTCCTTTGTCTTAGTTGCAAACTAGAGTCGATTCTCCTTTAACCTAGGTTTTTCCAAAACCCTATTAGGTTAACTACTTGAAGACTTGGGATTCGTGAAGCCAGATCCAACTATTTTCTTTGTATTTTCATATTTTGAGCTTACTTTTTCTATCGTGTTGAGTACTATCTTCTCTAAGATTTTCTCGAGATTTATCTCCGATAGGTAAGACATAAAAAGTAGTCACAAAGTTCGTCGTTTCAGACTTTGTGATTCCGCGATAACTTCTTCTACCACCATATATTTAAGTTATTGTGAGGTGATTGATATTTCTAGGATGCTCTTCGGGAGTATAAGGCCGGATTATCAATTGGTTCCTGTTCACCTTGATTTATCATAAGACGAAACAAAACTTCATAGGTACTTCTGTGGGAGGCAGATTTATCTATCAGAGTATACTTATATGTGTGAGACAGGTTTGTTTATAATTTTTCGACTTTGGGTCGTAGCAACTCTTAGTTGTGGGTGAGATCAGCTAAGGGAATCAAGTGCGCAGAATCCGACGTGGTCCTAGAGGCGTAAGGAAAGTGACTGTACCTTAATCGGTGTGAGACTTGGTTAGGGCTCAACTACATTCCAGTCCGAAGTTAACTTGTAGTAGGCTAGTTTCTGTAGCGGCTTAATACAATGAGGTGTTCAATCTGGACTAGGTCTCCGGGGGTTTTCTGCATTTGCGGTTTCCTCGTTAACAAAATTTCTGGTGTGTGTGTTATTTCGTTTCCGCATTATATTTGTTTATATAATTGAAATATCACATGTTGTGCGTAGTTCAATCAGTTGACAAATACGACCTTGTTTGTTGGATATAACTTGGTTGACACTTGGGCATTGGTCTTTGGTCCTGTCCAAGTTATTTCTCTTATTAATGAGACTCACAGATTTCTATCTATTTGATTTGCTGATTGTATTCAGAAATATAAATAAAGCTCTTTGATATATCTCTTGATTGAGCTCTCTTTTAAGTTGGTGCTCTCGGAATTATATTGGAGTTTAGTCCATACAGATTTCCAAACGAATTATTGGGTGTGGTTGTTATACCCCCGCTTTTTTATATATGTATAAAAAGATAATTTTCCAATATCGTAGAACCCATATTATATGGGATTGGTAGTAATTTTCACCTGTTGTGTTCAAAACCATTTTACTGGCTTGTGACAAGATTTTACCCTTCGATCTTTGAATTTTATTTTCTATTTTCTGAAGTCAAAAGTTTTGAATTTTTATTTGTCTACAAACAGAAAAGCTCTTAAATAAGAGCTTTCTAAGGTAATATTTTTATTTTAATAAGTCTTGCCATCATTTTCAGATGTCTATATGGTGAACATATTAAAAAAGAGAGGGTCCCAAGTACACCACCAACTTTTTCGTTCGGCAACCTGTATGGACAATACCCAGTACAATTGCAAGTAGACCAACTTAATTGTAGCGCCCCAAAATTAAGCTACTTACTAATCCAAGAGATCAACCACATAATGAGGCATTAAGTACCTAAATTATTTACTTCAACATTCAATTTAGAAATCTGTTACATAACTTAACCCAAAACTAACCCCATATACTGAAAACCTCTTAAGTAATATGAATACAATAATGTGTTGTTTTACAGATTAACAAAACAATACATATACAAAAAGATATATACAACATTTTTAAAATTCGATAAAGTTTTAAGCTACAAAAACGGATATCTTCACACACACTTGTAGCGCCCCAACCTAATCAACTGCTTAGCTAATAGGATTACAACGTAATTGAAGCATCAATCCTAGGTTACCGATTTTTATAATCATACATAAGCTAATCCAAAAACAAACCCATACACTCTGAAGATATACAAATGAAAATCTCTCGAGTGATATGAATATATTAATGTGTTGTTTTACAGGATAAAGAAATAATACATATAATGAAAGATACACAATATCTCTAATATTCGATAAAACTCTAAGATTCGAAAGCTGATATCTTCATGCGCACCAATCCTTCTGATTACTGAAACTAAAGTGGGAACGAGTGAGTATATCATCTCAAAGGTTGCCCAATAGAAACAAATAACTTTCGAGTAATCACCAACATGCTTCACAGTTTTAAAGAGCAGTAATTGAACAATCAACATGCATAATAGTATACCTCCCGTGCAACTTAAATTGGGATATAGATTAAAAGTAATAATATTACATCTCCCGTGCTATGTAGCTATATTGCACTTCCCGTGCTACAACAATATTTACACTGAAAATCAGATAGATAATCTATCAAATATAATATGTAAATGATTACTTTCCCCATATGATAAATTATAAATAATATGACACTTCCCGTGCTAGATATATATACTGCACTTCCGGTGTTATTCGACTTAGCAAGGATCTGTTGGGAGACCACAAGCACTCTTTGCGAAGAAACTACACAACACATATTACATATACAATCAAAGTACACACAAACACATATACGAATAGTAGATACACCCATGCTCGCGAATAAAAAAAAAGGTTAATAATTAAAAGAAGGTTACAGAGTTCCCACGTGATTTGATGACAAGCCACACCTACCTTGAAATCCATAATCCTCTTGTTCATCATTGTAATCGATCGTTGTTAATAGAGATTAACTTTTAGTCATACAAGCACTCTAAGAATTTAGCCAATAGGCTCATACACGGTTCATAAAACAATATCATACAAGTCTTCATTCAAATAACTAACGGTACTAGTTTTATTAATGGTCTTATAACCTGGTATTTAGTGTTCTAGGCATAACTCGTATTTACTCATCCAAACGGGGTCAATTGGATTTTTCATCGGAAAGCTCTCGAAAATCTCTACAACTTTGCAGAGGAGAGGAATGTTAATTCGGACCATAAGTGGTCCAAAAACTCAAATAAATAATTATGGCCCTAACTCTAACATGTGGGCCGACCCGGTTTGGTCCTAAAAACGGCCCTCTAACCCCGGTCCATCTTACTCGGTATGAAGCACGAGCCAGTTAATCTAACTTATTTGATTCGATGACTCAACCCAGTCAACACTGTTCGACTCGCTGAGTCAACCCACTCAACTCATTTCATCTTCAACCTCTAGCACCCTTGTAAACAGCACGAGGGCCTAACTATAGGGGTCTCTAATTCATTCGTTTATTATCTAATTTAAGTAGTTGTTGGCTCTATGGAAAGATGACATTGTCTACTACAAGTTCGTAGTTTTGATCCGGATCTTGTCCGACCTCTATCTTAACTAATTATTGTCGAGAAATTTCTCACTTACCGAAATGACAAGTTTTACCTAGATTTTGTGACAGACCGTAAAATGGCTATATCTCATTCAGGTCGAGCCTGATAGGCAAGCAGGCAAAGCCCCATTTGCAAGAAACAAAAGACCAGGGGCAACAAAAAGCCTTATAATAATAAGGGATTTTCATTAAAAATAAATAAATTATGGACTGAATTATTAGTTACATATTTTTGAAGGGTTTAGAATAAATTATCTAAATACTTTAACTTTGAGAAGAAACGTTTTTAGTTACTTTTTATCTCTTTCTTTCATCTTCACCTCTACTTCCTTTTTCTTCCCAGTTCCCACACAATCTTCTAGTACCCACGGTGCAGTAGAATTTTTTTCTTCTTCTTTTTCTTACAAAACCCGTAACAACAATAAACACGACCGATGCCTTAATTGAATGTTTTTATAAAAGGTATTGATATTTATTTTTGTTGCCCTAATTTTTGTTTCTATTGTGAATTAACCCTCTTGATTGTTGATAGGTTTCTTTAATTTCTAGTAATTATGATGTTGTGAATATTTAATTTGATTAAATGATGTTTAATTTTTAGAATTTGTGTATGAACACAAGTGATTTTTGGTAGAATTTTTGAAGCTTTTAGGTACATTCATATGGATAGATAAGTGTTGATCTTAATGGATGTCAAGGTGTGATTGTATGTGTTCATTCAATATTCATTGATGTTGTTGCTAATTTGTTGCAGATATGCTTCCACTAAAGAGAAAACAATCATCAAGATCTCAAAATAGAAAGAAGTATAAGAAGAGAGATGAGTGACAACAATCCCTTGTTGGTTCTCTTGATAGATATGTGACTAGAGCTACTGAACCCACATTGGCAGAAGATGTGAATGTGACTGAAGTGAATGTGAATGTTGGTATTGCAGGCATTTGGGAGAATGACAGTGTCAATGTTAATCTAACAAATGTTGATGGAAACTTAAATGAGGTAAACGGTGATAGAACTACATGATCCTGAAAATGATGATATACAGAAACAATGTAAATGTTGATCAAACAAATGTTGCATAGGGTAAAGACATGAAAACAAACTCCGTAAGTTTTTCTTTTAATTATTTGTATCAAAAACAATTGATGATCTTTTATTAGTTGAATTTGTGCAAACAATTGATGATCTTTTAATTATTTTTCTCCAGGAACGGCCCTGATGTCATTCATATGAACTCCAAATTGAACAAACTCGATTTCTGTAATTTATAATTCAATATATTATATTTTCTAAGAAGAAATAGGGATCTAAATCATCTCCTAATATGTCTAAAAATCAGGATTAAGGTTAAGAAGATAAACACATAAATTCATGATAATCACATCTAAACTATAAGAACTTCATTAATTCTACTCTATTTTGATATCTAAGAAGTACCCAAATCATAACTAACTTAATATAAACCATTAGAAAGGTTACCTTGATTATTAGTGGAGGTTCTATCATAATATCCATGATTCATCACCAATATCAACATCATCATGTTTCTCATCATAAGTATCATCAACATCACAATCAATTCTAAATCAAACATATATCTTTTGATTTACTCTCTAGATTATTCCTGCTATTAGTATTAATACTAAAAATCATTATTTAGTTCTCTAGCAATATAATTCTTCCTCTCATACTCTTGTTTTTAACTTCATAACATCTCAATCTTCCTCTCAAACTATACTCATATTGATTTTCTTTGTGTACTCTCTCATATTCTTAATTTAAATCACACGCACCTCTCATGACTCACCTTTCTTCTTTCCACAATCAACAACACCAACTTAAATAATAAGATTTTCTCTAATGGAATGTATGTGAATATAAATGTCCAAGTCCACATAGGATAGACATTCATTTTTCATAAAATTCTTCTCTAACCCCAACTTCTGAAATCAATGTGAAGATGACATGCCTTAATTTTTTTAGACATTGTCAAGGTGAATGTGAAGTTTTAGACATTCACTTTGACAATGTAAAGCTATCCTAATAAGATTTTCGTAACTAAGATTAATTCCGATATATTAAATAGTCATTTATAGCTCTAATAAAATCTAAAAGTTACTAAAAATAAAATTTACATTTAATCCATAAAAAATCACAAATAACATTATTGGAGATGAGCTATTCCCCCTCCCTAAATTTAAGGAAAAATTGGAATGAGGATGTCTGTTTGCGTTACCACCTAGGATACATACACAACCACCATTGGAGAAGCTCTAAAAGAGATAAGTTTCAAACACAAAAATATCTACTTCATTAGCTAACGTAATTAGGTAATTAATCTAATCTAAACACAATTAGTTATTAATTATTAGTTTAAATTAGATAATAAGTTTTTATTACTAGCCACCAAAAATCACTAAGGGGTGACTGTTTTGCTAATTATAGGTTCTGGTCAGGTTAAGTCAATGGCCAAGGTCGCGGTCAACGGTCAAAAGTCAAACTTTTCTGATTTTCCTTTCTCGTCCGGTGTCCGATTGACGCGTTCTAATTGTCCATTTCGCATAATTTTTCGATATCTATCTAATGATAATATTGGTTTGTCCAAATTATTGATTTAATAATTTACATAAATTAATATTCAAATTTAATTAATTAAGTGATTACGCAACATGATTGTCATTTGGCTAGTCAATAGCCATTGACCTACTTGCGGATCCTTACATTATTGTTCAGTTACATGGATGAGTTTAATTGATCTAATGGAGGTTTTGTACACGTGTGATTGGTTTAGACGCAGTCTTGGTTCAGTTACATTATCGTTCTGAATCTAACTGGAGTTGAAATTACAGGTATGAGAAGGTGTTGATGTGTATATGAATGATGTTGTTGTTAAGTATTAGTTGATCTAACAAGAAATGGTTGTAAAGACGATGAGTTGTTTTATGAATTAGGATTACGACAGAGTTGAAGGATGTTGTATTGTGGTTGAGTTCAAGGGGGTGGTGATCGTTGTTGCAAGTGTTAATACTGAATGGACATGACTGAAAGAAAAGTTTGAGTTTTGGCAGTAGTATAATGGGGTTAGTTGTTGTTGTGACAGTTTAGTGGTGATAGGGTTGAGATATGAGAGATGAATTATGAGTTTTATACTTGACTTAAACTGAAGATATTGGATAATGCAGTGAGGATTATTGTTGAGGTTAGATGAATGCATTAGGGAATATATGAGCTGGAGCAAGAGGATTGAATAACTGCCATGAGAAGTTGAAATGGATTTGCAGTTGTAGATAAATATACTGAATTACAAGTTTGGTGGTATTGAATTGTAGTTGCATATAATTTGAACTAGTGGTGATTCAGTTTTAGTGGGCTGTGTTTTGAGTCAAAATTAGATGTTGGATTATGTGTGTATGAACTGGTGTAGGAGACATGAGGTGAAGAGATTTGCTGAGAAGTTTAAAGAGTGTGGATGTAGGGAAGAAGTGTTGCTGATGATGGAATAATGGGATTGTATTGCAAGCCTGCGATCAGGTTGGTAGGGTGTATGTTGTTGCAATGGAGTTTTGGCTTGTGTATTGGCTCAGGAATTAGGTTTTTCAACCCAATCATATGTCTGAATGTTTTGTCTCTCCTGACTCAGATATCTAATCGAGTCAGATCTGTTAACTCACCGGTTCACCTGAGTTTGACTACGACTCAACTCGTTGATCCGACTCTTGACCCAGTTTTACCGTTGAATTGACTTGACCTTGCTTGACCAGACTGCACTTTGACATGACCTTGGACGTTGACTGTTAGTTGACCGTTATATTTAACCGTTGACCGATGAATTCTCCGGTCGGTCACCTATAAACTTTTTCGACGAGTTGGCGGTTATTATATGCTACCTTTCCGATAGCCAATTTGGACGTAGAACTATCAACGAAAACTTAATAAAGAAAGAGATGGGGGAATTCTAGAACGAAGATTGTGATAGAACAAAGGATATCGATTGGGATTCTGAAAGACCATTTATGTATCATTGTCATGTTGGTTCAAATGTTAATTACACGTTCAATATGATGATAATGATGATGATGACCACATATAGGAAATTGTAGAGTGGGAATCCTGGAATTGGAGTGGTTTGCCTTCAAACAGGTGTGAACTTTTGTAACTTTCTTGTAATCATTAAGTATTCTTTAATTTACAGGCATGATGTGTTTCTTTTTATTTGTGAGCATGTTTTCGTGTATATTGTTTGGGTATGTTGCTTATAAGCTTGTCTTGTCTCCCCGCGAGGATTGTCTGTGTTCTCCACAGACCCTCGCTAAGAGTTTATAAGTGCGCTAGGTCAAGCAATCTTATATAGGTGTGGAAGGACATGCAATAATATTAAGATTAGTCACGGAATGAGTTTACCGCGTGATATTCCATGATCGTGCCAGTATTATTATGTTATATGTATTTTATTATAGGGGGAATGACTCTCTGCCTTAAGGGTACCTGCAGGACACATCAGGGTATCACTGGGCAGCGGGGAATAATAGGCTTCCAGCTATTATATGTGGGGAGATTGGTCGTAGGCATATTATGCTTGATTGTTCAGTCTTAGTAGTATGACTGGGTTACTATGGCGTCGCTCGTTGAAGAAATTCTAACAAATTCACGACCGGATAATCCCACCATGAATATGCGGAAGGGTTTAGTAATCATACCCTTATATATTTTTAGACTTAGATGGTAATATCTGAACCATGAGATGTACGTATTCTGTGATGATGGCGCTGCCATTTGAGAGTGGAGTTATTCTGGCATTTTCTTCTCCATTGAGTGAGAAGAGGTTAGGATAACATATATTTAGGTTGTTGTACTTAATTTATGTAGATCCACCTGGTGGTGGATTTTTAAAAAATATTGTTATTGGCGCAATATCTGGAGAGGTGAGTTGGAGTAATCTTTTGATGCGTGTTGTGTGAAAAGATGTTTAATCATTTATCTTTAGTAGAACTGTGAAGCATGTTAGTGATTACTGGAATGCTATATGTTTCCATTGGGCACCCCTTTTGGGATGATGTGCTCACTCTTTTCACTTCAGTCTTTCAGTTATTTAAAGAAATGGTGCAGTAAAGATATCCGTTTTCATAGCATAAAGCTTTATCAAATTTAGAAATGTTGGATATATATTTATCGAATAATATTTGTAAAACAACATATTATTGTATTCATATCACTTCACAGATCTCATTTTAGCACTATCAGAATGTATGAGTTAGTTTTTGGTTAAGTTTTGTAGAATGTTTAAGTAGTAAGTAGCTTAATTTTGGGGTGCTACAAAAACGTTGGCCAGACTTCCGATTGCTTTTCACCTCGCTATCAATCAAATGAGGGTGTTTTCCCTCTTGGCAATATGACAACGTGTATATAGAGATCTTTGGCAGATGAAAAAGCAAATAAGCAAAACAAAAAAATAAAAACCAAAAATGCTTTAGAGCCCCTGCTTCTATACCCCAAAATTTTGACACCACTATCTATCAAATTTTGATTGGTTCCTTCCTTAAAACGGGACCCCCTGTTTTTCCTGGTGTGGTTGGGTGAGATGGAATCAATTGTGATTTAGCTGCCACATAGGGGTGTAAAAACTTGGGGTACAAATTCGGGGTCTCCCTAGCATCTTCAAAAAAAAACATTGTTATCAACAACCTAAAAACTCAATATCATCCCTCACTCCAGAATAAAAGTAACACTGGTGGAGCTTACCGTCTCTCCTATTGGTTGGTCAGCGTAACCTCGCGTTCTCATTGGCTAATTGAGAAACCATTCGTATTCGTCAGATGAAATTTCGTTAGATATGGTGCGTCGATCTGACAATATGCGGTGTAGATTGGGTGGATTGTTGGGACACATGCGACGGACGGTCCTCATTATTTAGAAAAATTGTTATATTAATTTCGTGCATTTATTGTGAAAATCTAGAAAATAAAGAAAACTACTATATTAATTTTGGACATTTATGGTTAAAAAAAATTAATTCGACATATTTATGGAATAAAATAATACAATTCAATTTTTTTGAATCTTTTATAATTTCATGTATTTATTATAGAAAAAATTGTTATATTAATTTCATATATTTATTGTGAAAATCCAGAATAAAAACTACTATATAAATTTCTGATATTTATGATTAAAATAAAATAAAAAATTCAACATATTTATGGAATAAAATAATAAGATTTATATTTTTTGATTCTTTTTTAATTTCATGAATTTATTATAAAAAATACAGAAAATAAAAAAAACTACTATATTAATTTCGTACATTTATGACTAAAATAAAAAAAATCAATTCAACATATTTATGAATTAAAATAATAAGTTCTATATTTTTTGAATCTTTTATAAGGAAAAACAATCTAGAAATGACAAAAAAAACTACTATATTAGGACATTTATGATTAAAATAAAAAAAATCAATTCAACATATTTATTGAATAAAATAGTACGATTTACATTTTTTGAATCTTTTATAAGGAAAAAAAATCTAGAAATGACAACGAAAATTATTATATTAATTTCTGAAATTTATGATCAAAAAAAATAAAAAAAATCAGCATATTTATGGAATAAAATAATAAGATTTATATTTTTTGAATCTTTTAAAATTTCATATATTTATTATAAAAAATCCTGAAAATAATAAAAAAAATATTATATTAATTTTGCACATTTATGACTGAAATAAAAAAAACATCAATTCTGCATATTTATGGAATAAAATAATAAGATTTATATTTTTGAATCTTTTATAAGGAAAAAAATACAGAAATGACTATATTAGTTTTTAATATTAATAATAAACATCT
Organism: Papaver somniferum; assembly: GCF_003573695.1. Lineage (NCBI taxonomy): Eukaryota > Viridiplantae > Streptophyta > Magnoliopsida > Ranunculales > Papaveraceae > Papaver > Papaver somniferum. Next base: position 30,616,761 of record NC_039362.1, on the reverse strand, counting down.
AGAAAATACAGACATGGACCCGTGCTACACACCGGGACACCGAAGTTTACCATATGTTAACTGTTATTTTAAATTAATATCTATGTTTCAAGTATCTTAAAAAATCTAATTATTTACCCAAACACAATATTACAAGTTCCATTAATATAGTTAATTTACTAATATAAACAAAGCCAATTGTTAATATGGTAAAGTTTGTAACCATTGTTCAAGTCACTTTAATTAATATGTTATATTTATTTACATTGACATATAACGAGAAATTAATTCCATAGCAGCTGTAAAGGTTTTCTTTGGAGCCAAGTTTCCAACATCTATATAAAGGATACAAATTATTCTTCATCCCTACACAAAATATTATCAAAAAGTATAACATATATACCAAAAAACTGCGTAACTTTTAGGGTGTTGATTAGCATATGTTTCTTAAAATAGTTTCTCTTTTGTGGAATTTCTCGGTTATTGCTCTCTATATAAAGCAGTCGCCATGATTGTTTTCACCTAGCTTTTCTTTTGCTATTGCTGGGATTTTGATTTTTGTTACTCCTTTTTTTTCCGTCTATGATTTTATTGCCTAATTTTTTGTTGTTGTTGTTATTCCAGAATGTTCCCGGGAATGAGCGATTATTTTAGGAAACCGGTTGTTCTTGATATTGGTTCTTTTGTATCTTTGTGGCGGTAATAATAAACTCTCATAAGGTATATCGTAACTCGCAAATTATGTTAATTGATAACTGTCGTATGCCGATCGAGCTTCTTTTTATGCGATACGATAGACATCTGAATACTTAGCGGGTTAATCATTTTTTTATTCAACCTTTGAATGGTATGTTCTGAATTTTTTTAGTTTTGTTGTGTTTCAGTGCACAACACATAAAATGCTTAAATTTGAGTCAGTGTTGATCCTTCTTCTGGATTTTTTAAGGTCTCTCACAGGGAAAAAAAGGTAGTATACCTTTGAAGTTGTACCATTAATACAATTAGCTTCCTTGATCTTTACATTGGATGTTTTAGTAGCTAATTGTACCATCCTTAGTGTTTTCATTTTCTAATGTTAGATGAAGTATTTTTATGTCTACTGAGGGAGTAAAAAAATCTGATTTATATTTTTTGGATCATATCTAGGGAGTAAATAAAGTGATTATCTAAAATTATAAAAACTCAAAAAAATTTACTAAATCTTTTAAGATATGGATTTGATATTGTTTCCTGCATAGAATTTATTTTTATGAAATTTTTAGGCTCGGTGATTCTTTATTTAAAGCACTCAACCAACCGAAATACCGGATTCGACTATTTTTTGGCCTTTTCTCTTTCCCTACAATCAAACATGTGTTTTGTTTTTAAGTAGATGATCAATACAAAGTGTCTATGCTTCAAAATAAAAAAAAAAATACAAAGTATCTCCCGGAATCCTTAATTTCCGTCAAGGTTTTTAAATCGTGAATCGAAACGTGAATCGTATTTTCATTTTTAAGAATCGAATCGTATGTTGAATCGCGAATCGTAGATTCATAGTCATTTTTATATTACCCTAAAACATAAAATATAAGAAGGTCTATGCAAAATTAATATTGATTTGTATACAACTTCCATAAAATACGGCAGCATTATTTAATCACTGTAATAAAAAAAGATGGTGTTTGACTCTGAGATCAAAGAGTCCTTAGAGGGTCAGGATCTACCGGAGGGGTTCATCCCGCGGCCACTAACATCCAGATGGAGATTTGACTTGGACGGATAAGAACGATTTGGCAATGTTTTGGGACGGGGTGTGGGTCAGCAGATGCAATACAGAACGAAATCCTCTATTACGATTCAAGCTTCAAACTTCAAACACAATACAGATGAGAACATTCTCGCTTCCCCTCTTTTTTCCTCAAAACACTTAGCCTGATTGTTGTTTGATTTCCGAAGATTGTTTGGTTTTACGGATAGGTTTAGGCAAATTTAGGTTTTTTTTTCCAAATTGAGTGTTTTCTGAATTCTAGGGTTTTCACTCCTCCGTCTCAGCCATTAACGGTTGTTGTAGATGGAACTGTAATTATAACATCAACTGTTCTTCCATATGATTCCTTCCGAAGTAACTATCTCTCTATTAAAGAATGCATCTATCAAATTTAGTGTTCAATTTTTTTTTAATGTGTTAATTTATCAAATGTTGCATTGTTTTTAAATTCTTTATACTACGTTTCATGATTATTCATTTTTTTTTATTCATTCGATCAAGGGTTTCGTTTATACAAACGGCGCTACAGGGTCAAATTTGACAAAGCTTAGTATATGGAAGCCACAACAAACAGTGCTTAAGGGACAGAGTTCTCATAGAAGTGTTAGTCAATATGTAAGCGACACCAAACTGAATTAAGCTATCATTTGATATAGATGTTAAACAATCCGGTGACGACGTTGAATTTCATGAACTTTATTTTTGTGCTTTTGTTTGGTGATGTTTATGCAGGCTAGTATCATGTCTCTTAAATTGAAAGGACCAGCTGATGCCATTTGATGAGATGTGCTCTCTAATAGAACCCTGCTTGAGACCATCAATTTTGAAAAGGGTATGATACATTTCCTTTAAACAAGATTTAGAATTCCATTTATCAAGCCAGTGATATGGTCAATCCATTACCAATTGAAATCTTGGAGTGAGAGGTTACCATCTGATATTGAGTTGTGATATGTTTCCAGACAGAGTCACCATAGGTGGAAAACGTATAATCAGGTAACTTATAATGTTTGTAATCCACTAACCAAGAAAAGGGGGCATCACTTCCACCGCCACTAAAGAAATGTGTATCTTTTGTGTCTGGCTTCATATGCAATGAATGTTCGTCACTTCTAATCATTTATACGAGTTATAAGGTTGTTTGTATACCCAAATTTGGAACTGCACATGTATTTTAGATTGATATATTTTCTTCTGATTCGGGTGATTGGGTTACATATGGAGTTTCATGTCCTCGATATGTTACGTGGGAATAAAATATCTATAATAATCTAGGTGTACATAATGGTGTTTTGTATTGGAATGTCTATAATAGTCTAGGTATGTCAACAACATAACTAATTCTCCATTACTAGATTTACACACACACACAAGGTGTTTGCTTAAAAGCCTGATCGACCAGTTCTTGAACCAAGATTGTCTAGATGCTAGCCATGGGTCCAGTGGTTGAATTACCACCGAAGAAATGCCTCTTTTACCAACACCATCTTAACATCTGCAACAACACTAACACTAACACCATCCATGGTTTGATTATAATACATAGTGGACTTTTTATATTGGAAAGTGGTCGTATTATGAATTTTTGGTGAACAATTAGAAATGAAGTAGAAAAAGTGAGTCTTATGTGGTTCGAAAATTGGCTTTAGTCTATAGTATATCCATGATCTTGACAAGCTAATTAATGGAACACAATTTTTGGATGTACAGGGGAGAACACAAGTGTTGGATGGAATTGTATTGTGAATGCTGGGCATTTTTGGTTTACAACAGGGAAGTTAAGAATTGTGTTTGGTTGATTTATTTTACACGGGGCTTTTTGTTGGAGATAATATCCTTTCTGCAGGTGGGTACGAGATTTGGTTGAACAGAGAACAAAAATTGGTGCTTTTGTGCGCGGATTTGATACCGAACTATGTGATTTCAAAATCATCAATACGTAACAGACGTGTAGTTCTTCACTAGAGGATAGGGGTAAGAAAAATACAACGTACCAACGCAATCAAAGTTCAGTGATAGTCCTATAGCGGATGTGGAAGCAAAAACTTGCTAAACGAGTACATTGGAGGCTAAAATGGGTATGTAAGAGCAACTGCAGTGGTGCGACCAAAACCAAAGACCAAAGACTAAAAAAAAAGATCAAATTTGGGTTTAGTCCGTCGTGTGGCGTAGAGGGAGAAGAGTAAATTTGGTCGCGCGTTGATATAAAGTTCGCCTGGACATCGAGCGTTGGTAAAGTTTACGCCTGGAATCAGGCGTTGGTAAAGATAACGCCTGAAATGGGGCGTTTGTAAAGATTACGCCTGAAATCAGGCGTTAATAAAGATTACGCTCGGGGGAATTCAAACAAAAAAAAAAAATGGGGCGGAGGTATAAAGCCCGCCCCATGTGATGTATCTCAAATTAGATCATTTTGGTCCAAAGTATATCAACGCCCGGTAGAGGATCAAAGAATATCAACGCCCAACTAAGGGGCGTTAACTTTATGTACGCCCCATCCAGGCGGACATTATACCAACGCTCCATCCAGGCGTAAGGTATACCAACGCCCTGCATTAGGCGTTAACTTTACGAACGCGCGGCTACTAGCGGACATTATACCTACGCCCGTTGGGTAGGCGGACATTATATAAACGCCCGACTATATTTGGATTTGGTCTTGGTCCCCGACCAAATTTGGTCTGGATTTTAGTCTTTGATCAAATTTTGATCGATGGTCCGTCCCACTGCGCCTATCCACTGGACACTATATTTGGGTTTAGTCGTCCATTGTGGACGCTCTAAGGAGTGCATTTTCTTTTATTTACAAGAAAAAAAATACCCATATTGTCGTTTATGTTTTAGCATAGACAAGATTGTTGAAGCCTGCGATTCGGTCCATTTGGGATAAGCACCTTATATCCTGTAGACATGGTGCAGTTCCTTGGCCCTTACAAATGATCTTTGAGAAAATTCCGGATCTTAACTCACTTTGGAATAAACAATTAAATGAGTCGGACTTCGGAATTCCCCATAGTGGTCATGGTCTCAGACAGCTAGGACCCCATTGTATAAAATTTGAATACACAAATTCCAAGTTGTGTTCTATTGTAGCAAACTTTTCTGAGGTTTTTTTTGTAGTCAAGAGATCTTTAGGCGAGTAATACTCGATACAATCTTTAGAGAAAACATATCTAATTCTTATGCTTGATTGCTTTCCTCTGACAGGAATGTGAATATCACTCACGAATGTTGATTAATTAAATAGTGATGGCTTTTGGGGTATAAAAACTGTCACCTATAATTTTTGCGAGCATAATAATGAGGGGTTACAAAAATGTAGTCCGATTTCATTGTGTGATGAGTTAGATGCTCAATTGCATGTTGGTTCTGAGTTGTTAGCTTAGCTTCTGTTCTTGAACCCAGGCTCATGAAAAATGGGATGTTCCTAAGCGTAGGATCAAGAGCACTAAAGTCGTCGCACATAAAACCAACTTTTTAATCTTTTTTTTTTTTTGATTTTTCTACTCACCTATTTTCTACAAACGCAGATAAAAATCAGGACTGGACTCACTCACTGGATGAAGAAAAGCAGAAGTAAATCATGTGAGATTTTAAAATTATAACTCCAATTCCCCCCCTAAATCTGTTTATTTTATACTTCATATTCTCTGTCAAATCTTTTTGCAATTTGTTTATCTTTGCACTGTTTGCTCTAGGCTTCTGGCCGTTGAAAGTTTGCTAGGAATTCCAGCCCTAATTAACTCTCTTTTCCTATGATATATATATATATATTTGTTTTTGCTTGATTTCTACTTCACCCACTTATCTTATTTATCACAGGAATTGATGTTGAATCACATTGGTCTGTCTCGAGTACATGGATTCTGATAGAGGTATTTGATTGCAGATTTATTTGATGTTGAATCACATTGGTCTGTCTCGAGTACATGGATTCTGATAGAGGTATTTGATTGAAGATTTATTAAAGAGCAGAGAAAACAGAGCATACTTCGACAGTGACAATGAAGATTATCCCTTAATATGAGGTATGAGGTACCCCCACCCCCATACACTTTTTTTGGATTCTTTATTTTGTTAATCCATTGTTGGTACACGTGTACAGAATCTATTGGGTTTTGTTTATTCTTTATTAGGTAAAATTGGGAACGAATTTTATTTCTTTGTATATTGTTGGTTTTACGGGAATTTTTTTTATCCTGAGTTACTTCAATGAATTTATTTCATATTTTGTGTACTTAACTTTCAGATGGAGTTTGTGGGTGGTAGTTGAATGCTTTGATCTATGCAGAGGCTAATGGAACATAATATTAAAGTTAGTAGTGAAGTGGGTTGATCTGGGGGGTACTGCGACATTGTAAATAACAGTGGAGACCTTCCATAGAGGCTAATGGAACATAATATTAAAGTTAGTAGTGAAGTGGGTTGAGCTGGGGGTACTGCGACATTGTAAATAACAGTGGAGACCTTCCTCAAAGCCCTTACTGCTCAATTCACCTGTATATTTTGTGTCCATATTCACCAACCAGTTGCAACATGACACTGCCCTTAATCCGTATGTAGAGAGAATTGAACATACAGATGTTTTGTCTACAAATCAATGTATCCTCGCTCCTTCCATTATTATGAGATGTGTTAATTAATACTTTTTTTGGTTGTTCTACAGAACTAATCGGTCCAGCTTACCGCTACTGTAACATCTTTATGTTCTCTCCTTTTTACGTTCATTCGTCCACTTGAGAATAATAATAAGAAGAATTGAAGGCTATGCATTGATTTCCTGGGGTGAAAATATATGACACAACAAATGATCATCGCATCTCATTTATTGAGAGGCAGACGGGAACCCCACACCTTGAGCTCTTTCTATCTCACTTAGATTCACAGGTCCGTAAATAGTACACATATATTAGTATATTTTCCTGTTAAGTTCATGCTAACAATCTTCTTAATACACTCTCTTGGTGGGGTACATTAGTCAAAACTGCTATAATAAAGTGGACTGCTTAAACAGGCACTGATGTGTTCTCAAAGTTGTTATAGATAGTGATAAAATGGTTGTTTTAAGACTTGTGAAGGCAATGAATTTTAGACTTAATAAAAATTTAAAAACAAAGAAAACTTATTACAAAATTGACTTCAAGATATTAGAAAACAACCAAGACACTGATTTCACCATTACACATGAATAAATTATGGTAAACAATCCAAAACTCTAATTATATTTTAAGACTCTTATTTCTTAATTCACAAATAATCTGGAAAATTCTCAAAAATTAATTGTATCCCTAAGCATAGATTATCTAAACAAAGCATAACCTATCTAATTGAATCACAACTAATGAAGAATTTTTTTGCAAACAATTAAAAACTCTGCAAAAGCAGTGATTGAGTGAATTATAAATTATAAATTAGAGGAAATAAATGATTACCAATTATTCATGCGTAAATAGATTCCTCACTGCCTTGGTTGTGGGAGAATTAGCTCATCATCATGTTGGAAACACGCTCAAAAATCATTTTTATTGCTCAAGGGGTTTACAAATGAAGAAAATGGGAGAAATAATGCTTAAACCGGGTGCGTAACAATTATTTATGTTACAAACCAAACTGTTACAAAGAATGATATAAGGTTTGTGTAGTTGTTACTGTGCAAATAAGTCTGCCCTAGTGTCGCTATTACTGTGCAAATAAGTCTGCCGCTCCACTGTAGCATAAACGACGGTTCTGTGGTGTGTCGTGTGTTTTCGTGTGTTCTTCACCAGCAGCAACAATGGAGTTCTCTGCAACTTTGATTTCTCGCCTCTGTTGTCTTCTAAAGTCTCCCTAACTCTCCCTCTGCCTCTCTGAGTCCCCATCACCCTATATATACTCCACAGGACCAAATATCTCGCAGTAATGTCTCCAAATTCTCTCACAGCAAAGCCATTACTCGGGAATATATTATTTCCAAAATTATGGTTTTATATCCTTCTTTACTTCCTTCACGCGTCTATCGCAACTAAGAGTCCTCCATACACGTTCAGTACACGAATTAAGTCCCAGCACAACACATTCATAGCAAATCCCGTGAAAAACTCTCCCCGAACGTGTAGCTTGTTTGCTTCTCGCGGAATATCCAGCCAAATTGGATCGAACCAAAGGCCCATACCAAGCCTTTTAGGCTATATCACGTCCCCCATGAAGTTTCAGCGATTTAGTCTACCTCTAACCCATCCAAAATCCGATCGAGAAAACTGCCAGGAGTGAACTCTTCTTCCCGCCAAAAAATGAATTTGAAATGAAGAAGAAGGGTTGCCCCCTATCCGGTTCTGGGGTGCGGTTAGCAGCTGCCTAGAAATGGGGTGCCCCTTAGTAATTAGGTTACCCTTATCCAAAGTGAGGGTCCGTATAGCAAATGTCCTCCGGGGGTGCTCCGAGCAACTTTTCGAGCCGAATTTTCCAACAATATTTATTTCCTAAAAATACATAAAAACACAATATTAGTACAAAAATCGAGTTCCCAACAGACATTGAGGACAATTTAGACACAAAAATGTGTCTATCAAATACCCCCAAACTTATTATTTGCTAGTCCTCGAGCAAAACTAATAAAAAAACAAAACCGAGTTAATCTCGGGAGGGTTTACCAGAGGTGTACCCACAAAACCATGACTTCTAATTGGTCACAAGTATCCAAAGAGCTATGAGGACATACAAATTCTCAACCTATCTCCAAGTAACTAGAATGCCAGAGAAATTAAAGGTGTCAGCTCTAAAGCTGACTGAAGAAAAGGGGAGACACATCCGCAACACTGCTAGATAAAGAGATATCCGCTACACAGCTAGATAAACATTGTAAGATGCGTCCGCTGCTTTACAGCTGGATAAGATTAGGAGAGAGATAAAGATGAGAGGGACATCTGCTACACAGCTGGACTAATTACGTGTGATGAGTTAAACCAGTGCTAGAAAGATCTTGTGCCAGATTGAAAGCGGACTACAAAGCAACCAAATGTATCTTTCTTCGACTCTCTCATAGTGCTCAGTAGAAACAACGTCTTCTTCGGTCTTCAACTGTTGATGATAAACTATCGAACCTCATAGAACCTTGACAATTAACTCTTCTCTTCGATTTCTTGCTTGACTTATAAATTTCTACTTCCCTTTGGCCTTATTGAACAAAACGTAACGATGATTTTTTTTTTTTTTTATTTTTTTTTTTTTTTTTTTTTTTTTTTTGAACAAAAATTACAAGACAACAATTTACATGGCCATGAGAGAAGGACTTTCAAAACTTGGATCTTCGCAACTTGTGATGTCTTGGTATCATGGATTCTAACAACTTATATCATTTGCTCTTATAACTTCAACTTGATTTTTGAATTATTCTTTTCTATTGTTGCTTCTAAACCTAAAACGTCTTCAACTTTCTTCATAGATTTTGATGTCGCTCCGCTTGTTGATGATGATAAGTTTCTACTGAGAGAGAGTCGCAATCCAGTAACTAAGACTACATTGTGAGGTTGCTTTGTCTTTCTGGCATTTCCTGACCTACTTGCCTTTCCATCATGTATGGTTAGGTCCATCACGGTTACCCTCTAAAAGGAACAAGTTCTCTCCTGAATTTCAAGGATCTCAATGTCTTTTTCTATAATGTCTCAAAAGGTTGTTATCCCTAGCATTCCAATTTCTATCTTTTCGGTGAGAAACAGTATGTAAACTTAGCTAACCGGATACCATGTGACGCTAGAAGTTTCAAAAGTGCAACTAAAAAGTTCTTCCCCACCCCCAAACTTAAATCTAACATTGTCCTCAATGTTTCTAATGAAAGAGCAATACCAAAAGTAAAATAACACGAGGAAGTTGGAAAGATAGTACCTGGGTGAAGAAAATCAAAAACTAATATACAACATACAACTTCCTCGATGGTCAATCAAGGGTAAACAGGGTCCTCCAGAGGGACCTCCTCAACATCACCTGTAGGAAAGGGCTCTAAAAAGGGTTTCAATCTCTGACCGTTAACCTTCGAAGAACTACTACCATCCGGTGTCTCAATTTCAACAGCTCCATGAGGAAAGACAGTGCGAACAATAAAAGGACCCGTCCACCGAGAACGTAACTTCCCAGGGAAGATGTAAACGGGTATCATACAGAAGAACTTTTTGACCTGGAGAAAATGACTTCCGTAAAATATTTCTATCATGCACAAGTTTCATTTTGTTCTTATACTCCTTCGCACTATCGTAAGCATCTATACGAATCTCGTCCAACTCATTGAGCTGGAGTTTCCTATGGGCTCCTGCCTTGTCAAGTGAAAAATTTAGTGCTTAACAGCCCAATAAGCTCTATGTTCTAACTCAACAGGTAAATGACATGCCTTGCCATACACAAGCCGATAAGGCGACATTCCAATGGGGGTCTTAAACGCAGTACGGTAAGCCCATAAGGCATCAGTAAGCCTAGACGACCAGTCTTTCCGATTAGGATTAACTGTTTTCTCTAATATACGTTTATCTCCCTATTGGAAACCTCTACCTGACCACTAGTCTGCGGATGATACGGGGTAGCTACCTTATGTGTAATACCATATTTCTTCATCAGAAGCCTAAAAGGTCCATTACAAAAGTGCGACCCTCCATCACTAATTATAGCTCGCGGTGTACCAAAACGTGTAAGTATATTATTTTTCAAGAACTCAATCACAACCCTATGGTCATTGGTTTTACACGCAACCGCCTCAATCCACTTAGAGACATAGTCTACGGCGACAAGGATGTATAGGTTACCAAAAGAATTAGGAAACGGACCCATAAAGTCAATACCCCACACATCAAAGACCTCAACAACTAAAATAGGGTTCAAGGGCATCATGTTCCTACGGGAAATGGTTCCTAATTTCTGGCAACGCTCACAAGTAACACAGTAACTATGGGAGTCTTTAAACAACGAAGGCCAATAGAATCCACACTGCAATATCTTAGCAGCAGTCTTCTTAGCACTAAAGTGACCCCCACAAGCATGATCATGACAAAAGGAAATAATACTGGACTGGTCACTCTCAGGTATACATCTCCTAATAATCTGGTCTGGACAATACTTAAACAAATAAGGATCATCCCAAAAGAAGTGCTTAACCTCGGCTAAAAACCTAGAACGATCTTGTTTACCCCAATGTTGGGGCATTCGACCAGTAACAAGATAATTCACTATATTCGCATACCAAGGTGTTGGGTAACAAAGAACAATTGTTCATCAGGAAAACTATCCCTTATAGGAAGGGATTCATCATGGGAATCAACAACTAGCCTAGACAAGTGGTCTGCTACTACATTTTCGGCACCCTTTTTCTCTAATGTCTGGAGAAAACTCTTGCAACAAAAGTATCCACCTAATCAATCTAGGTTTCGTATCCTTCTTAGACAAAAGATATTTCAAAGCAGCATGATCAGTATATATGACGATCTTAGAACCTAAGAGATAGGGTCTAAACTTGTCTAAGGCAAACACAATGGCTAACAGTTCCTTCTCGGTAGTGGTATAGTTCAACTGGGCATCATTCAGAGTTTTGCTAGCATAGTAAATCACATGAAGTAATTTGTTTTCTCGCTGACCTAGCACAACACCAATAGCATAATCTGAAGCATCACACATGATCTCAAAGGGTAAGTTCCAGTTGGGTGCCTGGACTATGGGGGCGGTAGTGAGTAAAGTCTTAAGCTTCTCAAAAGCCTCTAAACAAGCATCATCAAAGACAAACTTAACATCTTTTGCAAGCAAGTTGCAAAGAGGTCTAGAAATCAAGCTAAAATCCTTAATGAATCGACGATAAAAACCTGCATGCCCTAAGAATGACCTAATATCTCTTACGGTTTTTGGGACCTGTAAAGTCTTGATAAGGTCAACTTTGGCTTTATCTACCTCTATACCCTTAGAAGATACGATATGCCCTAAGACAATTCCTGATCGAACCATGAAATGACATTTCTCCCAATTAAGCACTAGATTCTTTTCCTTACACCTAGTCAACACTAATGACAAATGCAAGCACTCATCGAAAGACGAACCAAACACTGAAAAATCATCCATAAAGACCTCTAAAAACTTTTCTACCATATCGGAAAATATGCTCATCATGCAACGCTGAAAAGTCGCAGGGGCGTTACATAGCCCGAAAGGCATGCGTCTATACGCAAAGGTACCAAAGGGACAAGTAAAAGTAGTTTTTTCTTGGTCTTCTGGGGCAATAACGATCTGATTGTAGCCTGAGTAGCCATCTAGAAAACAGTAATGACTATGTCCTAATCTCTCTAGCATTTGGTCGATAAGGGAAGGGGAAAGTGGTCCTTCCTAGTGACCTTGTTCAATTTCCTATAGTCAATACAAACACGCCAACCCGTGGTCACTCGGGTCGGGATTAACTCATTGTTATCATTCTGGACTACAGTAATACCGGATTTCTTGGGAACAACCTGAACGGGGCTGACCCACTTACTGTCTGAAATGGGGTAGATAATGCCTGCATCTAACAGCTTAAGAACCTCGGTTCGAACTACTTCTTTCATATTAGGGTTTAGTCTTCGTTGCATCTCTCCTAGAAGGTTTGGTATCTTCCTCTAAATAGATCTGATGCATACAAACAGTAGGACTTATACCCTTAATGTCTGCTATGGTCCACCCTAAAGCTTCCTTGTTGTTTTGAAGGACAATCACTAGCCTACTTTCCTAATCACTATCCAAGTCAGAAGCAACAATCACAGGTAAAGTTTCAGACGGGCCTAAAAACACATACTTCAGGGTATCTGGCAATGGTTTTAGGTCCAACTTAGGAGGCTCTTCTAACGAAGGAACGAGGGTAGACTTAGAAACTGGTAGTGGTTCGAACTTAGGTTTCCATCCATTACTAATGTATAACAAAGGGGTTGAATCTAACAAAGCATTCACCTCATTAATCACATTATCATCATCGAAATCAATCCCAAAGTGAGATAGGCATTTCTCTAACGGATCTTCTAACAAAGTGTTTGATAATGACTCCTCGACTAATGTTCCTATCATGTTTACCTCTTCTATGCTCGAGTCATCTAGTTCATAGGGTAGCTTACTAATATGAAAGACGTTCAGCTCAATAGTCATATTACCAAAAGACAAATTCATAATACCAGTTCGACAATTAATGATCGCATTGGATGTTGCTAAAAATGGGCGACCTAAAATCACTGGTATCTGGTTCTCTGGGTCAGGGACAGGTTGGGTATCTAGGATAACAAAATCCACTGGATAAATAAACTTGTCAACCTCAATAAGAACATCCTCGATCACACCACGAGGAATTTTAACGGACCTATCAGCTAACTGAAGTGTCATCTGGGTAGGTTTCATATCACCAATTCTTAGCTTGAGGTACACATGGTATGGAAGTAAAATGACACTGGCTCCTAAGTCAAGCAAAGCTTTCTCAACACGGTATTTACCTATTGTGCAAGAAATGGTAGGGGACCCTGGGTCTTTATTATTAGGAGTAGTGGTATTCTGAATAATGGAACTCACGTGACTAGCTAGGAAGGCTTTCTTTTGGACACTAAGCTTACGCTTTCGTGTACACAAGTCCTTAAGAAACTTAGCATAAGCGGGAATCTGCTTAATCGCATCCAACTATGGTAGGTTGATAGTAAGCTGCTTAAAAACCTCCAATATATCATTAAAGTTCGACTCTCTCTTAGTTGGAACTAGCAGCTGGGGAAACGGGGCTCTGGGAACAAAGCCGGGCTCAGCAGGATGAACTACAACATGTTCACTATCAGGCATGGCAACCTTATTGTCAACTTTCTCTCCACTCCTAAGGGTTGTAATACAGTTCACATGATTGTACGATTTCTCTTCTTTAGGATTGGGTTGAGTTTGACTAGGAAACTTACCTTTTTCCCTCAAAGATTCATTTATCTGACTAACCTGGTTTTTTAACTCAGAAATAGCTTGGGAGTTGGCATAACCTATATTTTTACTTTCTTCTATCCCTTGAGCAACCATTAGGTTGATCTTATCAGAGTTTTTAATAAACGATGCTAGAGTGTCTTCTAAACTTGTGATCTTTTTATCCGAAGGGTTCTGATACTGGGGTTGACCTGAAGAGTTCTTAGCATAACCAAAACCTGGGGGAGGTTTTGATGTGTTCTCAAAGTTGTTATAGATAGTGATAAAAGGGTTGTTTTAAGACTTGTGAAGGCAATGAATTTTAGACTTAATAAAAATTTAAAAACAAAGAAAACTTATTACAAAATTGACTTCAAGATATTAGAAAACAACCAAGACACTGATTTCACCATTACACATGAATAAATTATGATAAACAATCCAAAACTCTAATTATATTTTAAGACTCTTATTTCTTAATTCACAAATAATCTAAAAAATTCTCAAAAATTAATTGCATCCCTAAGCATAGATTATCTAAACAAAGCATAACCTATCTAATTGAATCACAACTAATGAAGAAAATTTTTGCAAACAATTAAAAACTCTGCAAAAGCAGTGATTGAGTGAATTATAAATTAGAGGAAATAAATGATTACCAATTATTCATGCGTAAATAGCTTCCTCACTGCCTTGGTTGTGGGAGAATTAGCTCATCATCATGTTGGAAACACGCTCAAAAATCATTTTTATTGCTCAAGGGGTTTACAAATGAAGAAAATGGGAGAAATAATGCTTAAACCGGGTTTGTAACAATTATTTCTGTTACAAACCAAACTGTTACAAAGAACGATATAAGGTTTGTGTAGCTGTTACTGTGCAAATAAGTATGCCCTAGTGTCGCTGTTACTGTGCAAATAAGTCTGCCGCTCCACTGTAGCATAAACGACGGTTCTCTGTGGGTCGTTGTTCTTCGTGTGGGTCGTTGTTCTTCGTGTGTTCTTCACCAGCAGCAACAATGGAGTTCTCTGCAACTTTGATTTCTCGCCTTTGTTGTCTTCTAAAGTCTCCCTAACTCTCCCTCTCGCCTTTCTGAGTCCCCATCACCCTATATATACTCCATAGGACCAAAATATCTCGCAGTAATGTCTCCAAATTCTCTCACAGCAAATCCATTACTCGGGAATATATTATTTCCAAAATTATGGTTTTATATCCTTCTTTACTTCCTTCACGCGTCTATCGCAACTAAGAGTCCTCCATACACGTTCAGTACACGAATTAGAGTCCCAGCAGCACACATAATTCATAGCAAATCCCGTGAAAAAATCTCCCACGAACGTGTAGCTCTGCTTGCTTCTCGCGGAATATCCAGCCAAATTGGATCGAACCAAAGGCCCATACCAAGCCTTTTAGGCTATATCACGTCCACCCATGAAGTTTCAGCAATTTAGTCTACCTCTAACCCATCCAAAATCCGTTCGAGAAAACTGCCAGGAGTGAACTCTTCTTCCCGCCAAAAAATGAATTTGAAATGAAGAAGATGGGTTGCCCCCTATCCGGTTCTGGGGTGCGTTTAGCAGCTGCCTAGAAATGGGGTGCCCCTTAGTAATTAGGTTACCCCTTATCCAAAGTGAGAATCCGTATAACAAATGTCCTCCGGGGGGTGCTCCGAGCAACTTTTCGAGCCGAATTTTCCAACAATATTTATTTCCTAAAAATACATAAAAACACAATATTAGTACAAAAATCGAGTTCAAAAAAAACAGACATTGAGGACAATTTAGACACCAAAATGTGTCTATCAGGCACCAATGCTACCTAAAGGAATGTGGCCATTTCAGGAATTGCACCCTATGGTGATGCTTTGGTTGTCCTAGCTTATAATTTTGAGAAAGAGGACGGAGAAAAAGAATTTAGTAGCTCCATTACGCATGTAATTGTTTGTCGTATTCATGTTTAGAAAGTGCTATAGAATTAAGCACAAACACTCAAATACAACATTTATATGATATTCTTCACATTCGTAATAGGGGAATGCACAAGACCAGAAGTACGTAGATAGATGCTGTGGTTGTTTCTGTGTTAATACATTTCCCTCTGACAATTTTTGACCATGGAGTAGAAACTTGATTTGTTTGAATGTTATCTAGGTTTTTGATTTGATCTAATTTGAGATTATTTTGTTGTGTGGATCGTAGCCAGGTATTAAGATTGTCAATTGCATAAGTTTTGAATTTGATTCTCAAAAACAGAAACTGCTCTAAAGGATTCTTACACGGTGAGATTTCTTACTTGATCAGTTAACTTTTACTTGCAGTTTGGACATAAAGTGGCTTGATTAGTTGTTGTAAGATGCATGGATTTAACTTCGGAGGTAATATGATTTGCTATTTCCATTTAGTTTATTGTGTTACATAATATCAGGCTCACCATACATTTCAGTGTTGAAGTTATGCAAGTTTACCAATGGGGTTCTCTTGTTATGCCGTTGATCTTGATGATTTTGTTGTTTTTGGGTTACTGTAGCATGTCCAGCATGCCCCAAGGTGGGGAACAAATTGCATGTTATAATATTGTTGATTCCATAGATGGATCATCAGATATTATCCGATTGAGTTTTAGTTGTTCTCTGTATCAATAGATTGATTCAATAGAGGAAATACACAAAACTGTGACTGAAATGTGCATTTCTTCCAAAAGTGTGACTGACTTGAAAATTCTTCCAAAAGTGTGACTGACTTTACCTAATACCCAAGGTACCCTTTATAGCCCGATGTCTACACATGGATAGCTTGATGTACACATATTCATAGTTGATGTCCACATATTGTAGCTGATGTCCACATATTTATATCCTGATGTCCACATATTTTATGAATAGTGTCCGATGTCTAGACTTCGAAACATGGATGCGCACTCTTATCCAACATATGATTACGTCTAGATTCTGGATGTCTACATATAATATCTACACATCAGTAAAAAATGGTGGGGTATCAGTGTGTCTATATGTACACATCCATGAAGGGGTGTCTACACATACTTACCCGATGTGTACACATATGTTGTTGATATGTACACATCTGAGGACAAAATCCGGTATTTCCGTAAAAGACTAGGGCATACATGTCCGTTGACCGGTCATGGTCACACTTTTGGAAGAATTTTCAAATTGGTCACACTTTTGGAAGAAATGCACATTTCAGTCACACTTTTAGGTAAATTCCCGATTCAATAGATGGATCATCCGAGCCGATGCATTTTATCTGTCATGTCTTTTCCTATTCTTCTCTCTCCTCTCTGAAAACACATCGGACACCTTACAGTACAAATTTCTCTAATGTCTGTTTTGTTTAATTTTTCCAGTTCAGTTTTGTTTGGTATGTTTATTGTTATTTTTATTACTGTTTCTCGCTTCAAGAGGAAGATATTGTAGTTCTTTTAAGAGGTTTGGATCTCAAAATCTACTGCAACAAACCCCAAATTATCAATTTCTTCCGTGATATCCTGGGCTTGGATTCGTTTTTATTTCGAATTATTTAGTTACTCCTTTCTATAGGTTCTAATAAGATTTGTAAAATTGTTACAATTTAGGGTCTTAGGTTTGGGCAGAGTTAGGGTTTTCTTGGATTTGCAAAATCTGGGGTTTTCTACTGCTCATTCTCATCCATTAACGGTCCTAATAAGAATATATTCAAATTTTAGGATGCCGTTTACTGAAACTTGAGGGAATTCTTAGCATGTTGCACTGTTGAAACTTGAAGGAACGGAGTGCTGAAACCATCTCTAAAGGAGAGGCTTCTTTCCCATTCAAGGTCAGTTTTCTTCTTGAGATTAGTTATTGGATTAAACTTATTATTAATAGCTTATATTTTAGTATCCAAACATGGGCTTATTATGTTTTTTGTTCTGTTAATTAAGGCTGAGAAAAACGAAGAGGTAGGATGCAGATTGAGAAGACGTAATTGAAAAGATGCTGCAAGAGCAACCAAAAGGTAATCCATCAGCATAATTCCTAGGGCATAGAGAGGTTTTATTTATATATTATGGAACCATTAAGTGATTGTGTGGAATCTTATATGATGTCCTTATTTGGGGATTGTTTTCTGGGAGAAAAGCAAACCTGTTGAACTTGGGAGTTCATTTCTCATTATATGGAGGTTGATTTTGTGCACCCTGACCGATTAAAATCTGTTGGTGAATTTTTAAAATTTGTTTTGCAAGATGCATAAGGTTCCATTTTTTTCCCAAATAAAATAGATGTTGTTCCATAACGCACATGATGTCTCATAGAGTACGGCCAACTGATTTAAGAGGAAAAAGTGACGGTAGATTATTTTTCCTGGACTCTCTACTTCTATAATATCTTATAGCACATAAATTATGCTTTGTATAATGCGTAAGCAACAATGCTCTTGCAATTATGAAGGAATTTACAAGAAAGCTCATGCGAGTTTTAATACAGTCTTGAGATATGCTTCTCTCCATTTTATATTTACCTGTAAGATTTGGTCACAGAGCTATGTTTTGATTCAATGGTAAACAGGCCAGACAAACACTTATGCCGCTAATTATGTCTCAGATGACTGTCCATATTACTCGTCAAGGTTTGTGATGATTGTATTCTATGTATAATCACTTGCATGTGTAGACATTGTTGGTTCAGCGTGTGTTGGCGTATAATGATCTTACTCTCATTTTTGTTCTCTAATGCATAGGAAATACACCGGCAAAGATGGACTATCCCCTGTTTGATTACCTTGATCCTCTAAAGGCTCGTCAAAAGATGATCAAGACAAGGATTCTAAAGCCTGGAATTCTGGCAACCGTAATCCATTGAAGTGTATGGCATGGATATGCATATGATGGATGAGAAGGTAAGAAAAAAATCCTCCACAACTTAGGATTTGTTGGATTACAGTCTATATGTTGTTACTGTGCTGAAATTAAGTGTACTACATGTCATTGAAAACTCAGATGCTTGCAAAGATATCAAAGGATCTCATAGGAATATTCAAGACCCAGTTGGTCGAAGGAGACATAATCCATTGAAAGGTTTACGCTATCAGATCCGAAGAGAAACTCTAGAATTTTTCACCACGAACATGTTCCGTTGTTCAACAAATTCACTAAAGTACAACGGTTAGACAACGATAGCCCAGGATTTCCAAAACACAAGTTCGACTTCATAGACTTCGAAAGTACATTGAGAAAAGCGGATGAAACCACATTCTATTTTAGTAAAGATTGCATTAACTTTCAGTTATTTATGTAATGTAAGATGTGCGTGCCTGACAGAATTTTTGTCTGCAGATGCTATAGGAATTGGAAAAGAGGGAAATAGCAATCCAAGATACAAAGAAATTCAATGTCTAGAGCCAAAGGTATTAGATTGTCAATTAAAATTTGGTTTTTGGTTTTAGTACCAATAACCCAGATAAACAAACTAAACCCTTATAGATTTTGGTTTTTCTGTAGTACAAGATTTATTTTCTTTATATTAAGTTTTTATTTGTTTTTGTGATTTTATTGAAGGAGAAGAACGTATGTAAGATTGACTTTCAGAACCCAAACAAACTCAACAATTACGAAAGAGTGGTATCGGTTATTGGTGAAACTCTTATTCCTATCAAGAAGGGCATCTCAATAAGCTGTTTTGGGCTTGGAGACGGTACGACAACTTCGTTTTGCTTCTTGTGATTTAATTCTGTCTTCTTTTGAATTTTTAGGTTCATATTTTTATTCCCACTTGCTTTGGATACAAGAGTTTTTGTTTCTTTGCTGTCAATAAGGACACCTCTCAATTCAAAGTCTTCAGGGTTGCAGATAAAGGGAGCATAACACCAGCAGCACCTCCGGTTTTCCTCTATCTCCTTCGGTTTCCTCTATGTCAGGATTCCCTTTGGTAATTTGGTGATAGACATGCAAGTTACATATCGGTTATATTGTAATTGATTCTCACGCACTAACCAATTTCGGATAGTGGTGAAAATTGATTCTCGCACACTAACGAAATTGTTTTTATTATCGGTTTCATTTTCGAAGCAAACTATAGCATTGACCATTGTATTAGGTTGGTCTTAGTTTGTTCTGTATCAATTTCTGAATTTTGTATTACTTGATGAAATATATTATTATGAAGTGATTGTGTTTGCACTGTAGAGTTAAAAATAACTTGGAAAGCGTTCTTTATACTGTTAGAAAATAGGTCTCAACTCCTGAATCATCTTAGAAGCGTAGTTTGTTCTTTTCTTAATCGTTCTGAGTTTGTCATTTAAAATATACTTTGATATTATGTGTGCATCGGTTACTTATATTGATTGATCGTTTGATTGTGGAGCTTAGGCATGGACATTGCTCAATGTTATCTGGGGATCTCAATTTGCACAATTTCTCTTTAACTGCAAGGGCTATGGGGTGAGGTCCGGTGGACAAACAAGAACCCAACACTCAAGGTCTTATTATTTCACCTAGATGGTAGGTTAAATAGATTCACCTGTAAATATTATACATATTTGTGAGAATATATTTGTGGTAGGTTCATGCTTATATCTTTCTTTGTACTTGTAGGACGATACTCTCTTGGTTATTGGGTGGTGTAATACATCAGTAATAATTTCCGGGGTCTATGACACCAGGTAATTCGTTTTCATATTCACGTGCTAATGGTGCCAAAGGATATCGTCATTGCAAATCCTAGGTGAGTCAAAAATACCAAAGTGAAACATTAGTGTTCAATAAAACAGATTTTTTAATCTTCTAAAGACAGTGACGTGATGAATTTTGATCTTTACAAGTGCTTCGGTATCTTTTGTTGTTAGATGGCAGAAAGATTATCCTTTTTATGGTCATTTTGGTTGAAGGACTTCTTTTGGATTAATCAGATCTTATTATTCTTTGTGGGGATGTGGAAAATCATATTAGTTTGGCTTTTTCAGCACGGGAATCCGGTGGGAGCATTGGCTGCGGCTGAGACAGGTCGGAGACCGACATAACTTCTCGCTGAGGTATTTCAAATTCCTCGGGTAGTTTTTTCAGAGGCTATGGCTATGGTACCTTTATTATGCACTTCTGCTTTCTGATTGGGCTTGTTACGGAACGATCGCCACCGGATTGCTATAGTTATAATTGATAACGTTTATAGTTTCATGTTAACTAAGTAGTTAGTGTTATTGGCCTGCTTTAGGGTCCCCACTATTGTCCATTTGATATTGGAAATAAGATACGCCGGCACCACAACTTAGTGCCACAAGTTGTTATGTGAATATTCTCCATCATGGATGACATGGATGAGATTGCATAGGAAAATACAATTGCAGTATTTTTGGCAACACTATTAACTGAATAAGTTTAGTTTTCTTACTGATTAAATGTATGATATCTGTTAGTGTAGGTTATATCCTGAATTTTTTTTTTTTTTAATAATAACCTAACTCTCTCTTTTTCCTTTTTGCTAGGAAAACGCAAAGAGAAATTCGATTTTGAGACAATTGAATGCTGTATTGTCTATTCTTATTCCCGCGGATGCAAGTTGCAGGTATTATTTCCACTAATTCCATTGAAAATCCTACCGTGTTTTGGAATACCAAACTTTAACAATCTTTTTTGTTTGGGTTCATTCTTATTTAGAAAAGTTGGTGTTTTGTTTGTATCTATCTTGGAGGATATCCACAGTAAGATTTATGCAATGCAGGTCGGTCAGTACTTGAGAAATTTGATTAGTATTTAACTTAAAACTCACAATTAGGTTGCGATTTGGGCGATTGTTTCACAACACTATAGCCTATAGGGACCTTTGGTGCCACTTGATGGGAGTCTGTCTTCGTAGATTTTATTTGTAAGAATGTAGTGTATATGAGCCTATTTGTGAATGCGTTTGGAAATTCTGTCAAAAGTTGATTTTTATTTATTATGTGCCATCCACTAGGTTGTTAGCAATACGTTAAATGGCTTCTATCATCTTGATGTTTAGTGTAGTCTTACTGTTCTTAGTGTTTAGATCTTATTGTTCTTAGACATGTAATAGATATTCAAATGATTTGGTAACTCAGTGACTGGAAATATAAGGGTCATAAATTCTTCTTAAAATATTGCACTACCAAAGATCATTTTTATAGACGTTTTATTTTGCATGTTAGGTAGCAAGTAGATGGTCAGGTATTACTATCTTTTTAAGCTCTGTGAGCTCAGAACTTCGGTTTTTTTCGTACAAATAATCATTTCATTTATTGGGTGCAAAATGTAGGCAATCCTTCATTGCACCTTTCAATATTAGCACGTCTGCTTACATCTTTTCTTCCATCGAGCAGTAACTTATAGTCACATGCACAATGTAAGAATGAATTTTTGTATGGAATTGTAGGAAAGAATATGATCTCAAGTACCTGTTGGATTCTTCTATAAATCTTTGTTGGTCTCAAATGAATCCTGAATCATAAGATGTATACCATATGCATTGTTATGTTGCTTTATTAAAAGACAGATTCGGGTTTATTTTTTTATGTGTTACGTAAAAAGTTTTATGACGAGTTTTCAGTTTCTGCAGCACATCTGAGTCCAGATGAGTATTATATAGATTGTTTAGGGCTTAATTATGCAACGAATTAGTGCGGCTATTTATGGTTATTATGCAGGTCAAAATCTTCATCGAAGTTGTAGGTACATTTTCCTAATCAATCTGTGTTCCTTTCATTAATAAACTTATGAGTGGTTTTTGTTGATGTCTTAATTTACTATGTAGTTCGCAGTAGTTGGTGAACTAAATATCAATGATCTGTTTTCCTTTCATTAATAAACTTATGAGTTGTAGTTCGCAGTAGTTGGTAAACGAAAAATCAATGACTACCGTGGTCAATACCATTGGATGTGTTTCGGGAAAGCTAAAATCGACACAGCTTTGAAATGTAATATTTGTTCCTTCCTTTAGTTATTTTAGGTCTCTGGGAAGTGAACTGTTTCCGTAAGTGAATTTTCAACTTTAGCAGGAGTTTTTTGATCTATGATCAATCACATTGTATGATGTTCATGGACAACAGATTGATATTCAGTTAGTGACATTACTGGAAATTTGAGTCTAGAGAGGGTATAAAATGGCAAGACCATTTAAGATCAGAACTTAGAGACGCTTCCACTGAAAGAAGAGATTAATTTTGATAGTTTTGTTTGATAAATGTATAACTGGATTTTCCAATCCAGACCAATTTGTTTTTATCGCTAAGTGGGGCCATTGAGCCGTTTAATGATACTAATTGACTATTACTAATAACATAGTAGTTTACATAAAGAGAAAAAGAGAGAGTAGTAATGACAACAATGAAATGAGATATGAATGGATATATATAGATTATAAGATCGGAGCATACTTTAATTTAAGCATGAGCATAAGCATAGAGCCATATCATCATATGATGAATAGTGGGTTTTTACACTTCCTGCGACCATGATTATAAGTGGTATCCTTGGTTATTTTGTTTCTAAAGACTCCTTGCGATAATATAAGACACCAGATGTAGACATGGTCGGGTTTGTATTCTCAAAATTATGGAGTTCTTTCTTTTTACTTTTTCGAGTTCAATGTTAAATTTCTTCTGGGCATATTTATAGCACTGATGTTGTGTCATTTATTTACCTTTGGAATTACTATGCCTTTGTTTTAGGTTAGGCTACAACGCATCTTATCTTCTTTAACCTTCTTTAATGTAAGCATAAGCATAGAGACATATCAAATGACAAATGATATTGGAATCATGTATGATTAATAGATAAAGCAATATAGGGAAATATCGCTGAAGCTTTGTCTTTTCAGAAGTCAAATGACCAAAGCTGGCCGATTATCTTCTGATTGCCCTATCATGCAATCAGATTTTGAACTGAAGGAATTGGAGGTGTGCATTGTTATCATATCCTTTTTTCTTCTTCGTTTGGCTTATTTTCTGTTTAGATGAAGAAGAGAAAATTAAACAACGGTTGTACTCAGGGAAGAGAAAAGCATTGAATTGTTATCCTAACAACTATTGATAATCCTACTTAGGGTATACTGATCAAGTATATAAAATTATGTTTATGAAGCATGAAAGAGAACATAGTGAAACGAATGAAAATAGTGAAAAACTGCGACATACTTGCAAGAGCTTCTGGATAATATTCCAGAAGGTGTATATTCTTTTACTGTTTGTTCTGCTTCAGGTTGTTGAAGATATTTTACTATCAATGCAAGTTTTCAATGCATATTCTGTCGACATATAAAACAAAACAGGGTATATTAACTGCTTAAATTTGTGGAGATATACTAACCTGATGTCACATTCCAGACAGATAGAGGGAGGTGGTCATCTTAGACAAATGATATAATTAGTAGCCCAGTTGCATATATCCGATACTACAAGGGTTGATGCAGTTAAAGTAAGATAAATTATCCATAAATATTTGCACCGACTTTATCTAATTTAGTTTTGTGAATCTGCTTTTGTCCGATCTATTTCGACTTTATGGGGGTGACATATTCTTTTTTTCCATGGTTTATATCATAATTTCTTTAGCATCAAAGATTCTGGCATCTTTGTCATAGTGAACGAGTTCAGTTCCACCATAAATGTATGTAGCATAATTTCTATATTTGGCATATTCGCTTATTAGGAAACTCGGGCGCTAACCTGATTCCCAAAACATGTTGAAGACTGCCAGCAGGAGACATTAGGTTAGTTGCATCTTTCTAAGAAATCTTACAAACAATTCTGATGTACATGAAGGTTACGGTTTTGTTAAGACCAGCTGAAGGGGTTGTTGTGTATGAATCAATGTATACTATGGGTTTCACTAAGGAGCTAAAAGATGGCTGGAGAGGATGATGGAGATTCAGAAAGGGTAAGTATATACTTATAAGATCATAATGTTATGGTTAAATGTGTGTGTATATAAAAAGGGTGTCAGGTACATTCTCTTCTTGTTGTCTTAGCTCAAATGGCAGATATCATAGTTATTCGAGTAAACCAGAACCTTACATGCTTTAGATACCAGTATATAATGGACATAGGTGTAGATGTAGAAAACCTTTTATCTCTACACATTGTTTTCTATCTAACATATACCAATATTGTTTTCTCTGGAGGAGAATATGCTGAAAGTTGATTGCCCCTGCGTCACACTTGAAGTTGCCCTTATATGCTTTAGATACCGGTATATTCAGACATCATTAATCGTTACAGTATTATGAGTTGATTCTTTTTTTACCCATTTTCTCAGTTGTACAACAATCTAATGCAATGGCAGAGTTATTTTTGGGATTATTTAATGACATTTCTGAATTTGTTAGATAAGAAGCTTGAAGTGCGAAATGTTTTGTAACATAATGGTAATGGGGCCATGGATGTTGAGGAGGCGTGATAACGGGGATTCTGTTACTTTTAACTATATATCCATCAAGTGTTTCACTTTCTTATATAATAGTTTTTTTTTATTGCACCAAAATTGGAAATATGTGAGTAATTTAGACACGAGATCAGAACTAATAGCAGAACTGACCCATGCATTAGAACATTAGAATATTAGAATATTAGATGATGTTGAAAGGTGTCAGAAAGTCTGCGATAAAAGGAAAAGGTTGGATTTGATGAATTCTAATTGCTTCTCTGTGGAAAATGGAGGAATTCGGGGTTATTCTGTTGAGTAGTCAAGTTTTATTGATGCATTGTCGTTGTTACACACTTGCATAAGAGACGGTCGTTTTGTCAGTAGGAAACATGAAATGATGCATTACACGTTCTGAAACATGCATCGAGTTGTATAATAATAGGCTTTATATTCACTGAAGTTGAGTCAAAAAATGTTATGTTTGCAACATCGGGATTAGGATAACATTGTAGCTTTTACTACAATTTTGATAAACTGTCATGTAATGGCAAGACAGGAAGAGATTTATACGTGAAATCAGTTTCGGAATGCATTGTAAGAATGAGCAATGCAAATCGCTTTTCAAGAGGAGTGCATACCTTCTCTTTCTCTACATCATGCTATTTCCATAAGGTAGACTGAGTTGGAAATCCGGTATGAAACAACTGGATATTGATATAGGAGAGCATACTAAATCTCCATTGACTCAAATAGTTTTACAATTTCCACTTTTTCCAACGGATAGGCAAGAGTATTCTACTATCATAAGACCAAAAAAACTATTTCAAGAGTTATTAGCAAATGCTTAGGCATAAATTGAGCAGAATAGTCTATACTCATGAATAGGCTGCCAACGGATTGTTATGTTAGTACAACAAAAATGGCAGGCGATGTGATGAAACCCAACAAAGGAGGTAAGCCCTGTCATGTCATCGTCGTTTATTGGTGGTCCCAGATATATGATTTAGATATATCAAGATTAATGCTTATCATGCGTTAGGATTACCACCCAAATATCTGTCGGACACTAACTGTAATCCCAGTTAGCTGGAGGTTATAGACGAGCTCCTGCTACATCAATATGCTTGATCGTCCTAATTTGATTGCCCGTGTCTTCAAGTTAAAGAGAGACCATTTAATGGCGGAAATCAAACCAAAAAGGTGTTTTAAAGTGGTTGCACACGTTGTACAATGTAATTTCAAAATGCAGGTGGCCTCATATGCACGCTTTTTTATTTTTTTGATAATCCTGAAAAATCTCGAATAGTTGAGCATGTTAAACTTTTTGTTTGTTCCCAATTTCCATTTAAAATGACTGACCCAGTTTTTTTCCAAAATGTTAGGAAATGCATGTTTCATGTAATAGAAAATGTGCATGAGAAATGAAAAATGTAAGTGGGTATCCAATATATTATCAACATGATGATGGCAGGGAGGTTTGTTTTCATAACATAGCAAGAAATACAAATATTGTTCCGTACCACCCATATTTTTCTAAAACTTTAATGGCTACATTAATATTGAAATAGGTGGGGGAATAAGGGTCGCCAAATACACACAAGTATATCTACAAAGGTTCGAAAATTCTCGGTGCGCGTAATGTTAGAATTCAGTGAATATGAAGAGACACAATAATATATTGATGCAAGGTATATTGTACCACCACAGGTTCCGTGGCTTTTGGAAGGTCATTCGCCACACCAAAAAGAGCATAACATTGTTCTTTTGACCATCCATCTTAGGTGGAAAACAAAGAATTGCATACGATGTCATAAGTCAATGGAGAAAGTTAGTAAAGTTGCATAAGACTATAAGTCAACATTGATGGTGTACTATTACAACATGTTCGTTTCAAGGAATTGGATTCCGGAGAATCCAATTCCTAGGTAATGCACCCAATTTCTTGAACCGAACGGTGCAAATGAACTTTTTGTAATCAAGAATTTTGATTTCTAGGAATCCAATTCCCTCCAAAATAGTAGAATTCTATTGCATTGGTCAAACAGTGCAATGGAATTGGATTCCGTCGTAAAAACAACGATAATTGAATTACCTCAACCGAACATGAATTTTTAGGATTTGAATTGCATTCATTGGAATCCAATTCCCAGAATTGGATTACCTCATAATTGAATTCTTAAGTTTTCAATTCTCCCAAACGAACGGGTTGTTAATATTAACCCCACTTCAAAGGATATCCTTATCAGGAATTTCGGCACCACTTTGTATGGACAAAGAAAAATGGAAAATAAGACAAAGAGGTTTTGCGCTTACAAGGATATACTTTGTCAGCCATAATGCCGGTGTGTCGTATACCATGTTCATTTGGAAGGTGCATATTCATATGACTTTCTGAAAACAGTTAAGGATGGTGCCATAGTGAAATTTCACTCTGATTTCCAAGCATTGTGCATTTCCCTTGGAGTTTTAGAAGACGATGAACCGTTTTAGTGTCTCTAGGAAGCAGCAATGATGAAAACTGGAATTCAACTGAGAAAACTATTCAAGTTAACTCTTAGCGACTGTAATCCAACTCAATAAAAGGCCCCGTGGTCAAAGTTTGGATTAAACATATGTGATGACTTACACTTTAAACTACGTATGAGGTACAAAATTTATAAGCCAAATAATGGACAAGTATTTGATTATGGATTATATCTCCTTGATAAAAGCTACATGAACTTGGAAAGTTTCTTGGTGATTTCTAAGATATGCCAAAACCAATATCAAATTGGAGTGATGTCTTTGACTATAGGTACATTTTGGAGTATCAGTTGCAGCAATTTTCGGTACGAGATTCTGAAATCAATGAAGATATTAGGATGTTGAACTTTGCTTAGTTTTTAGCGTATAATGCAATAATTAGTTTCTTACAAGCACATAATAGTAATTTTTTCTTCTCTAAAAGGAAGTGCAAGAGGTGTCTAAACTTTTGTATGCAACATATGAATCACAATTTGTCGCGCATAATATATATTTCTTACTGTTGCTTCTTCTATAATTTCAAGCGAAAGAGTTTTTTTTTTCACTTTTGTATGCAACATTGATATTCATGTATCCTATTTTTGGTGGGTGGTTGTTCCGTGCATTCTACATTTAGGATTCCCAAAAAAAATAAAAAATAGTTGAAACCAGTGTTTGGGATTTGAGAAATATGATACATATGCTAAATTTCTGAGGCAAGTGAAGCTAATTATATAGGACGAAATTTCGATGCATTATAGAATTTGTGTTCAAGGAGTTCATCGAAAAATTCATGGTTGTCACGATCATAAAAGAATATCGGTGAAGTTATAGGTATTATGTGCAGAGATTTTGGGAAAACATTTCCCGCTATCCTTGGAGGATGTCGGGAAAAAAATCATTGGAGCATGTAGCTGAATATCATTACTTTGTAATCCTTAATAAAAATACGTGCATGGTTATGATTATACTTAAGACGAAAATGTATCTATTGCAAAATTCTTGGTAGAGATAAAAATATAGGCAAATTTGTGTCTACCATTTTGTTTCATATATGTGCATGAAAGAATACTTCGATATTCATATGCTAAATATTACAGGTTGGTGATAATCCCAAGGAAGTTCTTGGTCTTCCAAAGTCTATGGGTAGGTGTAAAGACACTCCTAGATTAATAAAAGACATTTATCCCTAGATGGGTATAGAGGTGAGAGCACATCCAATATGTTTTACCAAGACGATCATATTGCAAGCGGGCAATGTAGAAGTACACAAAGTTGATTTCCCAATCATAGTATTGAGGAATATTTCATCCAAAGAATATATCTGCAATGATACAAGGCTATATTGGTTACTAAATGGAGAAGGCATGTAATCGAAACCAAAGCTCTAAAGAGTGACAAAGCTGAAAAAATATATTTATCCAAGGCGTCTGTTCCCGTCTTTGAGGCGTTTTCTTTGACCATCAATAGTATGTTGGCATAAATCTGTGCACTTTTTATTTAGTCATGGAAAACTTTATGTAACACTATCAAGGTGTCTTTAATGATAGCTATATTGCTAATAGAGGAAACTGCAGGTCTTTCGACAATGAATATTGTATACTCCGAAGTTTTGTTGTAGAACTGTAGATGTTCTCTTTTCATCATACACTACATAGTATATCCTAATTAGTTAATTTAGTATGGAGATTATTTTTTCTATCAAATTAAACTATCACTAAGACCATATAATATTTTCTCATCGCATGCTATTATCAACTATGTTGAGTGTAAAAACTGTTGTTTGATTCAGAATTTTGTAAATATCGGAAAGATGATGTAACATATTTACAGTTCTCATGCAAGAAATATAGAGTACGCATTGTTACCATCACAATGAAGAAATATTTTCCCACATATAATTTTTGAGTCAATGTGGAAAGTTAGCAAAAAATAATAAGATATTTGCTATTATTTTGTAAAGTAAAAGTATGTTAGCTCTATTATTGTAAATACACATTATTTTAATATGTTTCTTCAATGAAAAGAACAAAGTATATACGTCATATCTGGATGTCGTCTTAACCTTCATACATTTGACTCTCCAAAATTTGTTGTCTGAAAGACAAATATGATTTGACTCTCCAAAATTTATATTTCCCAGAGTAGTTTGTAATAACAGTAACACACTTGAGTGGTCGAGATACACTTTTCTTTTTATTTCTTGCAGGTTGCTATATATAGTAGCATCCAAAATTTTAAAAAAGGTCAGATGCATCGAAAATTCAAAGTAAGTAGCGTTCGAACAAAAAGGTCACCTCATTTTTTTCTCTCCCATCGTTATCATCATTACATACGAACTAAACTAATTTGTAGTTGTCAACGTATATCCATATGTTCTTTTGATTTCTCTATTTCGGTCTTCAGTAGCGGTGATCGGTTTTAAAACTAAATATGAACCCTGAAACTAAACCAAGTAATTAATATTTTTTTCGAGATACATTTTTGTTAGAATTTTGTGCATAAATATAGAATGATTCTATTAGTGCTGATGTTATTAGGTGTTTACTGATGTTATAGAAGTATGGGTACCCTAGAATGATATAAGTTATCTATTATACAACTAACTAAGTTGTAGATTTGTTAAACTATTTTTAAAATGTTGAAGTCTTTTTTTGTGTATTATTACAAACATATAAACACTAAAAGGAGAGGTTGAGCCGGAGCCGTAAGGCCCTGGTGATACCTAGCACTCAGAGGCCAAATGATGGGTTTTTACTTCATTTGGATGAACAACTCCGTAAATTTTGCAAGTCTCTTGAAGATTTCGAAGATATTTCAATGCCAAAATTGAAGAGTATGGATGTTGTTGGTGACAGGCCATGTCGGAGTATTAATTTAGTACCTTCGACTCGCGTTGCATGATTCCGAGGTCGATGAAAGTATTAAGAAGTTAAATTCAGCCAATCATCAGCATACAACGTCGTGATTGGTTCCGTGGGATATCGTGATGATAAAATACTTTTTCTCAATGTAAGTGCAGGGAAGCGGTAAAATATTTCTACAGAACACAATGGCGTCAAGCTTCCGCAGAGTTTGGAACATAGTTCTGATTGCTGATTCGTTTGGGATTGCTTCACTTCTTTTGGTCGGAGGTCTTACAACACATCCAATGTTTAAGATTCACACACAAATATCTGAGAACGATATTTACGGAGCCGAAAAACTGGATCCACATCCATGCAACATAGATTATGCGTTGAAGCAGTAGATCAAACATGTCATGATATTGGGGGTAAGAAAAGACAGTTTGATATTGGCGAACATGGATCCATCTGGTTTTTTTTATTATTTATATATTTTGGTATTTAGTAACGATTATTGTATTTAAAACTAACCAGGGTTAAATATTGATGAAATTAAATCAAGTGATTGATATATTTTTCGAGATACATTTTTGTTGGCACTTTGTGCCTAAATATAAACTGATTCTATTAGTACTAATATTTTGGTACCCTAGAATGATATAAGTGATCAATTGTATAATTGACTAAGTTATAGCATTTTTAAAGAATTTGAATACATTAACTAAGTTATAATGTTTTTTAATGTATTGTTACAAATAAATAAAGTACGTCCACTTAAATCTAAAATGAGAGGTTGAGCCGGGGCCGTAAGGCCCCGGTGATACCTAGTTCATTAGAGAAAAAATTGTATAAGTATAAATAAGTTGATTTTTATCACAAAAGAAATCGTGGTGTGGTGGTCCGTAGACTAACCAGTGGACGAGAGGTGTTGAGTTCGAATCTTACTCCAACTCTTTTATTTTGAATTAAATTGGGACGTGACAACTGGATGGTCAATGGTCAGCACGGTCAGGAATCGCATAAGGTGAAAGAATCTTTACGATTTAAAGAAGATTCGATTCATCTAGACAATTTGAATCGATTTGCACTAATTTGAAGCGAGTCGTACGAGTTGACTCGTAAATCAGATGATTTTAAAAACCATGATTATTCGTGACGAGAAAATAATGGTGAATAAGGGGGAAGAAGACGTAATACAGATGCTAAGGATGTTGTTATTGATGTTTACTAGTCTTACGCCAGTGCGTTGCACGGGCCTTAATATTTTGTAGAGAAAAATATATATTGGTGCTATGGATATTCAGGGATCGAAAATTTGAAGCATGAAACAGAATAAATAGGTAATAAAAATACTCAAAATTATTGAGGAAAAATAATACCATAATACCAAAAAATTAAGAAACCAAAAAAATCAAATCAAAATAGAGAAAAAAAAACAAACCATAATACCCTAATTCATAAGCTCCAACCTGCAAAACCCAAACAGGTTTTGAATAAGTAAAAAATAAGAAACTAAAAATCAAAATCTACTGAGGAAAGGAACAAACCCTAACTCATAACTGTTTGGAACCATAATACCCGTTGGTGAGTAATTCAAACCTGCAAAACCCAAACAGGTTTTGAATAAGTAAAAAATAAGAAACTAACAATCAAAGTATAATGAGAAAAGGAACAAACCCTAACTCGTACCTGTTTGGAACTGATAAACCCTTTAACTGCAAAATCAAATATCTCCAGCACATCCAATTGAAAATCAGAATATATCTTTAGAATAGAGATAAAACGGAGAGAAGAAACAAAAAAAGAGAAGGAAAAACAGAGAGAAGAAGCGGAAAGAAAAAGTGAAGAGAATTAGTGGTTGTTTCTCTTTTGGTTTCGTGAAATTGATATTCAGTGTTTAGTAGAAAATCGAGACGGTAAAAAAAAAGAGGTGGGTCGAAAATATCAAAAAATTGGTGGTGTGAAAAAACGGAAGATTCCTATTGGCTGAAATATATCCCGGTAGGGCCAGAAGCTCTCAGAAGAGATTTTTGTTCAGCTTTTAACCACAACAGAGGAAAATCACCCGAAATCATATTATTAATGTGGAAAAAAATAATCAGCAAAAGAAACTCACATAAAAAATAATATAAATCACCACAGTGAAGGTATTGTTTTTTTTTTTAATTTACTGTTCTTGATACAACTTGATGGTCTTAGAATATGAGAGCTATTGTTTGTTTCTGAATAAAAAGTGGAGATGAGTAGGAGAGATTTTCTTTTCATTTATACTTATTGTTGTTGATTGTCTAACAATATCAGAGGATATTATTTATTTATTTTTTATTTTGGTGATTCGATGAATTAACAACGCTCTGGAAATTTCCAAAAAAGAGCCTATTGGTGCCGAAAAAAAGCGTATGGACGAAACTGACGAGGCTATATTATCGATGCTGGAAAGTACTTCATGCACGAAAATGACCAGGTTATCGAGCACTCAAAACAGGTGCAAATTCAGTTTGGTGCTTTTCTTTTCTTGGCATTCGGATATCACAGGTTTACTTTCTCTTGACCGTGAATCTGGGATGACTCATGTGGTGGAGATATCAATGAACTTGGACATTTAAGGACCAAGTAAGTTAGCGTACCCCAAAAAACAATACACTGATGTGGATGAAGAAAATAATACATCCTTATTAGTAAGAAAAACAATTAAATGCGTTTTCATCTGAGTTTAAATTTCTGTTGTTTCTGTTGTCATTGATGCTTTAGTTTTTTTGATAGGAAGGGTAAACCTTGAACTTGGAGTCGATTGTCACTTTGACATGATTTTTTTTATTATTAACGATAGGAGTGGCTTTACTCTTTAACTACTGAATGGACACTGTGGTACTTTTCTGAAGTATCACCTACTAAAATAAGTTAATGGTGCTTTGATCAATCCATTTGTTGGTCCCTTACTTTCCAAAATGCAAGAAGAAATCATTTAGTTTTTCTTACTTCAGATTTGTTTAACCTATTTTAGTAGAACGCTTTCCATTTAGTTTCAAAATCCGCTGGTCCTATAATTGCTTCAAAAATCAACTTTTTCTTGCCAATGTATTTTGCTTACAACTCTGTTACTGTATTTTTCTCTTCTATACTCACCGTTACAAAATTGGAAAGTAAGAAGACATCAAATGGAGTAGCTAACGAAGGGAATAATCAAATTTACAAGATGCAGAGATGATTGAATATGTCAGATCGGCGTGAATGATGTATTTGTTGACGCTGATAGGATATGGCCAGGTAATTAAAGGGTGTGACTTATTATTCCGTGGAAGCTGGCCAGGCCAGGCATCTCCAGGAAATAATTTCATCGTATTAATGGAATCTGGCCAAGTTGGTGGTGGTCATGAAATCACTATAGTTGTTACTTTTATTTCCTTACTTCTATTTTGATTACTACAAGGAGATTGGTTACAAACACTTTCAATGTACTCACTGGTTTTCTTAATTTAAAGACGGTCTTAAGCTTTAAATTAAAATAATAATAATTAAAGAAGCAAGTTTGTATACTGCGAATGTCATAAGAAGATAAGGGAATGGTGAATTGTAGGCTTTGGATAAACCCCAGGGCATGGTGAATTACATGCTTTGACTAAACCCCGGTATGATTCTTGATTTCCAACTTTGAACAAATTCAATACGAAGAAGAAGGTGACTCCGAGAGATTCATGAACATGCAAGAATAATGAACATGCAAGAAAAATGAACCAAAAAATGAACTGCATATTGTATGTTTTATGGTAGATTTTAACATGAAAGAAAACAAAATTTTGATGTCACATCTATTTGATGTTATTACAATGTTCTGTTATATGCTCTGCCATATATTTTGCCACATCTGCTAAATTTGCGTATTACACTGTTTTAATACGATAACATGAATCTGCTTCAATAAATAAATAAAAAAAATGAATCAAGAATCACATAGATGTTTGAAAAAGTACCAAATAATTTTCCATATTTTAAATGTGTGTATGGTATTTTTATTTGGAAATGAGAAATGTTGGTAAATTACTGCCAATTAGCTAGGGACTGGGGGAATGTTAGTTGATTCTCATGAAAGTAGGTAACGGTTTTGTATGACTGCAAGTACATCTGAGTCAGTACAATGGAAAAGCTATCACCACAGGCATTATATGAATGTGCACGCCGCAGTATTTCAAATATTTCGATTAATGGTATTATTTTACGATACAAAAGACAATATCAACAATCCCTACGTAACAAAACCAACAATAAAATAAAATTCTGATCAACATTTAGGGAAAGGTAAAAAGAAAAAGAATTTATAACCAATTTAGATTCTCTTTACCAATAAAAGTACTTCAATTATGCAACACAAGGGGAAATCCTTACAGTTAAAGCAACAATCACGAGTAATCAAACTGGGCCATTTTTTGGATGTTCGAGATTCAAGGCAGAGCGTTATATATAAGAGACAGGCCATTGTGCAACTGATGTGCAATAGAAGGGAAGCAACGCAAAGTGGCCAATAACACTTTAATTGTTAAGAGTACAATATTACCTATTACAAGGACATATGGTAGTTTTTTTTTTATAACAGCAAAGACTTCGAATGCGGATAAAGGTCGATGAGAACATTTGTACCTAACATGGAAGCAACAAAAATTATGCAAATGGTTATAGTAAATGCAAAGGTAAATGCAACGAAATTAGATAAGTGTTATTTACAGAAACGGGACCGCATTTTAATGGAAAACCCAAATTTATCAAAGATTAAATTTTAATAAATGAAAAATTGAATAATAATTTTTTAGTGTGTACAATGAGTGCATATCCTTGATTGCATCTTCTTTGACAGGAGGTACTTCATCTATTTTGTACTATTTAGAGTTGGCAAGTTATTTTATATTAATATATATATATACTCCCTTCGTTTTTGGAAAAGAGATACTATCACTTTTTCTAGAAATGGAGGTAGTATTGTTTTAGTGGCTCTAATATCAAATATTGATTCAACTACATAGTGAGTGTGATTTTTCATTTAATTACAAGAACTTGGAGCCTCAAAGAATAACTGAGATGGTCGCTTAATTTTTAATGTAAGTATATGAGGAAGAAAGATATATCAGTGCATTTCCTTGATTACATCTTCTTTAACAGGAAACACTTAATTTGTTTTGCATTATTTAGAGTTGACAAGCTGTTTTATAGTAATATCGTGTATTCTTTTAGTTTCTCTAATATCAGATATTCATTCAAATATATAGTGAGTGTGATTTTTCACTTAACTACAGGGAATTAGATCCAGGAGGAACAGTTGAATTGGCCTCGTGATTCTTAACGCATGTACATGATTTCTGAAGAAAGATATATTAGTGCATTTCCTTGATTACATTATCTTTGACGGGAAGCACTTCTTATGCTTTGAAACATTTAGAGTTTGCAATCTATTTAATATTAATATCATATTATTTTAGTGTCTCTAATATTAAATATTTGTACAACTATATAGTAGGTGTGATTTCTCATTTAACTACAGGAGGCAGTTGGAGCCAAGCGGAGCAATTGAGTTGGCTGCTTGATTCTTAAAGCAAGTATATGATTTTTTAAGAAAGCTATACCAGTGCATTCCCTTGATTACATCATCTTCAACGGGAAACACTTCATATGCTTTGCACTATTTGGAGTTGACAATCTATTTTATATTAATACCGTTTTTTCTACGTGTTTCTTTAATAACATATTTTGATACAACTATGCATTGAGTGTGGTTTTTCATTCAACTACACGAAGTAGGAGCTTAGAGGAGAAATTGAGTTGGGCGCTAGATTCTTAACACAAGTGTATCATATGGTATGTGAAGCATGTGAGGATTGTATAAAGGGTAAATCACAAATAAGATTTTACCAAACCCGAAGTGATAAGGGT
The DNA here is from genome assembly GCF_003573695.1 of Papaver somniferum. NCBI lineage: Eukaryota > Viridiplantae > Streptophyta > Magnoliopsida > Ranunculales > Papaveraceae > Papaver > Papaver somniferum. Next base: position 30,580,521 of record NC_039362.1, on the reverse strand, counting down.
TGTGAGGTAGAAAATTATTATGACTTTGTTTGTTTACCTTTAGTTTGCAAAAATTGATTAACCAAGAGATGTTGCATGGGTATTCTAAAATCTATCAAGACTAAGTGTAGTAACTAAGGGAAGTTGTGATGCTACTTTAAGTAACATACTTCAAATATATATAGCCTTACCAATTATCTTTAGAGTACTGATTTAGACAATATTATGAACAACTTACTAATTTTAAATGTTGGTATGATTTTCCAAAATTATTTTCCTTAAGAAGATTTCTTAATCCAAAATTTTAAAAAGTACATAATTGATGTTTGTTTAATCGTTCACATCAATTTCATTTTTACAAATAAATATGCCATTAAACATATTTTAACAAACCTTTCAAATTATTTTGTTTATGAAGATTTCCATGTTTCTAACATTTTACATAGTACGTAATTGTTGAATCTGGTTCTAATTATCAATCATGCATGAATCAGATTCTAATTGTCAATCTACTAAATGATAATTGTTGTTTTCAATATACATTGCAGATGCTAATTGCGACCCTTTCTGGGACGGGTGCAGGACGAAGCCCCGTCTCTTCAAATGGGAGCAACTCCCATTGTACCCGGTGCGTAGCACGAGTTACATACTGGATGCCATTAGTACTGGTGTTTTGAGGTAGAATATTGTTATGACTTTGTTTATTTACTTTACGTTGTAAAATTTGATTAACGAAGAGATGTTGTATAGACATTCTAAACCCTTAGCAAGACTAAGCGCAGTTGAAGTCTTACTTTGAATAGCAGACATTAAATGTAGATTTGCCATTTATCTTTAAAATGTGGATGTTGGCAATTTCATGATATACTAATTAATTTCAAAGTATTTTCTTTAAGATGATATTTTAAACTCCAACATTTTAAAAGTACCTAATTAGTAAATCTGGTTTTAATTGTTAAATTACTAAATAATAATTAGTATTTTCATTATATATTGTAATTGTTAATTGGGATTTTTTTTGGGACGGGTGTGGGGAGAAGCCCCGCCTCACCAAATGGGTATCGATTCCCATTGTACCCGGTGCTGGCGCACGGGTTTCAAGCTAGTTCTAGTAAATGACCAATCTGGCGCACGGGTTTCAAGCTAGTTCTAGTAAATGACCAATCTGGCTCTAACAACTGCAGTGGTCCAGCGGAAACAAGTCGCATCCTCATATCCCTTCAAAGATTGTGTATTATGGAATATACTATACAAGCGTAGTACTGAATCGCAAGGGAATTCATTCATTCATTTACAAATTGAAGAAAGATGAAAAAACAGTGAGTAAAAGTGTAAGTTGTGATGCTGAAATGGAAAATGAGACCCTAGCCAAAGCTATCTAGGTGCTAGGGAGGAAATATAGAAAAAGAAGAAGAAGAAAAAAAAAGAGAGAAAAAAAACATACATATACACCTTGGATACAACTGTATACTTCACAATGTTCACATACGTTTTGTTGATTTTGGAATTCGATTATATGACCCAAACCCAAGCAACGACGGAACCAGCTGCAAGGCCCATAACAAGGAACATTACTAGCACAGTACCTACAGTTTCAGCATGCTGTATCGGTACAGTTTTAGGAGCCATAATGAAAAACACACTCGTTAAGTATCCATTTGTGAGACCAAGAAGACAGGTCAAGATCACCACCGGAATCTCAGACCTGAAAATTTTGGGACCATGCAAGCAAGCTAGGAAGAGAGGGTAGAATAGAAGCCTCACACCACATGCACCAACCGCAGCTTTCAGATTCTCAAACACATAGAGAGCAGTCAAAGATTTTCCAACCATATCAAATACATTATAGCTCGTAATGAGAAGGATAGGGTACCAATCCTTGAGAATTTGAGAGTGCACGTCTTCGGTGATGAATCCTGGGAATATTGACAGAGTCACAACATAGATTAGGATGATCCCAAATCCAGACCATTTCACTCTATTTAGAATGTCCCACAAGGTTGACCTCAATGAGGACCTCTTCTCTAGCAGACCTTCATCGTTTCTGTCCTCCTCCTCCTTGTCCACAGCCTGCAATTTCAGATCTTTATAGTATTGGATAACTGGTAGCCTATCTGCAATGTTATAGAAAACAATGCAGACAAGCATGGCTACAATGCCGACAATGAAATACAAGATTGCACTTCTTCTTAGACCATCCGTATCTTGTGAGAAGAAAGACTTGGTTAAGATCCTTAAGACGGAAACAATCACCCCTACAGTCAAAGAAAAACAAAAATCCCAAACTATAACACTTTTCTTTCACGTATAAGAGTAGAGCAAATTACTTCATACTGTGATATTGTTAACTTTTCATCATTCTAATTTTGACAACATTTGAACATCTATCAAACAGATTATGTCTCAACATTCAAAGGCATCTAGCATATTGCAGGAAATCCACTAGGGCATCAAATCATCAAGAATTTGTTACTCTTCCTAGCACTGGGAATTACAATTCAAGCATTCAACATAATATTATGAGTTCATTTGTCTATTCATTTATATTAGGGATCTGGAGCAGCATTTACGTCTAAACTCAAAGGGCATTCCACATATGGCATGAATTGATTAGGGCATCAATTGCAGTCAGATCTATCTAGTAATTGAAACCCTAAAATTTGGGGGAGCTAGTCATGAAAGATGGGAATTCTTCTTACCAGAAGCGCCAGTACCAGCAACAGTGGCTTGCATGTATCTATCAGGTAGTTCACCAGCAGATCCAATAACACCACCTTGTACCAAAGCATCAGCAATACCAGCCAAAACAACAGTAGCAATGGTAGTACAGTAACCAGTATAAAGTCCAGGTCTACCTTTAATATAAACAACATCCATAATTGGAATTACCAATAAAGAAACCATAAAAAGGATAAGACCAAGATTGATTCTGAAATGAGATGAGTTGATTCTATAAGAAGATGATGAGGATGATGATTTGGTGGTGGTGGTGGTGGAGGGATTGACATACGCGATGATAAATAGAAGGAACAATAGAGTAACAGGCATGTAAACAAGTGCAAAAACACGATCGACACTGGAATTAGGGTAGAGGTAAGTGAAGTAATCAACAGCTGTGATGAATGCATTCCATGGAAGGAGATAACCAGTTCCTAATGTGAAGTAGATTATGTATGCAAAATGATATGAATCCTTTGGTATCTTATTCTCTTTCGGGAGAAGAAGAATTTCTCCTCCTCCTCCTCTCACTCCATTAGCATCATCTTCTCCGCTTAACCCCATCTCTCTCTCTCTCTTTCTCTGTAGCGTCTCTGGTCCTTTCTGCAACTAACTCTACCCTGATTTTAGAAGAAAAGAAAACCTCCCTATATGTCTCTTCTGTATTCCCAAATTATTGGTGCAAGTTGCAGAGAGATTATTCAAGTGTTTCGTTTTTTATTTATACTTCATTGAATTATTAATTAATAGTTGGTCAGAGGAAGGCTTTAATAGTTAATGACGACAAGTATGGAATTGATGGATAGGTTAGAATTTAGAAGAGAAGCACGGGAAGGAGCTAAACGTGTTTGCTTCTTCAAAACACCTATCCTCCTCCTTCGGTTAGACTAATAGTGGGTTTACTCGGTAGAAATATATTTTCAAGGGAATCAACTAGACAGTGAGATTCAATCTAGAGAAAAGTATATCAAAGAGTTTTATATCTCTTTCTCTCAATTAAATATGCAATCAGCAAATAGGAATTTGCGAGCCCGATTGAATATAAGAGAATTAACTTGAACAGGACCAAAGACCAATGTTCAAGGATCAATCAATTTCAATCAACAACCAAAGGTTGGATTTCGCAATTGATCGATTCAACGCACAACCTGTGATATTTCAATTATATAACAAAATATAATGCGGAAAAGAAATAACACGGACACCAGAATTTTGTTAACAAGGAAAACCACAAATGTAGAAAAACCCCGGGACCTAGTCCAGATTTGAACACCACACTGTATTAAGCCGCTACAGACACTAGCCTACTACCAATGAACTTCGGACTGGACTGTAGTTGAACCCTAATCAATCTCACGCTGATGGAAGGTACAGTTGCGCTCCTTACGTCTCTGATCCCAGCAAGATACTACGCACTTGATTCCCTTAGATGATCTCACCCACAACCAAGAGTTGTTACGACCCAAAGTCGAAGACTTGATAAACAAATTTGTCTCACACAGAAAAGTCTATAGGAATAGATAAATCTGTCTCCCACAGAAATATCTATGAGTTTTGTTCCGTCTTTTGATAAATCAAGGTGAATAAGAACCAATTGATATACCAGACTTATATTCCCGAAGAACAACCTAGAGATATCAATCACCTCACAATAATATTAGTCGTATGGTAGCGAAACATGATATTGTGGAATCACAAACGATGAAACGAAGATGTTTGTGATTACTTTTTATCTTGCCTATCGGAGATTAAATCTCGAGCCAATCTTAAAGAAGATAGTACTCAAACACGCTAGAAACAGCAAGATCAGATCACGCAACTACAGAGAAAATAGTTGGGTCTGGCTTCTCAATCCCAATGAAGTCTTCAAGTCGTTAACCTATAGGGTTTCGTGAAAAACTAAGGTTAAAGGAGAATTGACTCTAGCTTATGCAACTAGTATCACACAGGAGGTGTGGGGATTAGGTTTCCCAGTTGCTAGAGTTCTCCTTTATATAGTTTTCAAATCAGGGTTTGCAATCTAAGTTACCTTGGTGTAGATGGGGAAAAACGATTTGCTGGTTTTTAAGGAATTGAGGAGACGACCGTACGGAGGAGACTCCTCGAACCGAGAGAAATGTTAAACCTCACACAGATGCACCATTGCAAAGGGGGTGCTTTAGATTCGAGAGATCAATCTGTAGTACTCTGGCCTAAATCAAGACAATGACCGTTCCAGAGTAAATTCGGTCACAAGAGAGGATGGGTTGATCTGTAGGAGGGAAGCTGAGAAATGTGTGGAATCAATGGTAATCAAATATTGTGGGTGTGTGAATTCTGAATACGATACTCTCTGAGTGATTGAAATTGCTCAATTGAGAGTAGTTGCTCAATTGATGAGTTGATGATCTCGTGTTGTCAGTTTGACGTGAGATTGATGATACTGATGATGATTCAATCATGATTCAGAGACTTATTTATATTGCTGGAATTGTAGACACCATGATTCCATGAAGTGTGACAGTTGATGGAATCAATGAGTGGGGAAGTGGAGATCGTGTTTGAAACCAGTTGCTCAACGTGTGGATACTTGGTCGATTTTCCACCCACTACCTCGTGAATTCCTTCAACTGATTGCACGACTTGCTCACATTCCATCGTGTGTTTGAACACACGTGCCGTAGACCACCAGACCAAAACCCTGAGTGATATCCCCCCAAGTGACACGATTGACGTCTCGTGGTTTGTTAGTCAATTGATGACTTCGTGGTTTGATGGGACGATGAGTCCATGTAGTCGTTGAGTTGAACATGATGTTCTGAAACTCGTGAATTGAACATGTCATGAGACAAAGGTATAGTTCTTACGATGAAGTGAGCAAGTATTGCTCATTCGATGGATCGTTGAATATTGATTGTTGAACCAATATTCCTTGGTTTGAACAAATATTTATCATCTAAGCAAGTGTTGCTCATGTGATGAATTGTTGAATATTTGGTCGTCTGAGCATGTGTTGCTCGTCTGATGGATTATTGGCAGCGTACCAAAAATATTAATTAGAATACCGGTCGTTGAACTGAGCATAATTAAAAAAATTAATGACCATGAGGTCGTCGTAAAATTATTAAGGTTGGAATCTGTAATGATGATCCTTGGATTCAGAAACCCTAATTTGATCAATTGATGGTCAATTCATGGTTCGTCAGAATTTCAACCATGGGACGGAGGAGGGAGCGATTACATGGGACCGTGGATCAACCATGTAGTATCCATATGATCACGTGAGCAAATACGAAGAACTCCTGAAGGGTTGACGATTTGTTGGTGAAAGAATGATTAAAATGCTGGTTTAATCATTTATTCGAAAACGCTCGTCTGAGCCTTAGGTGAGAAAACCTAATTAATTATGACGAGGTGAGGGACCGACCATGGAGTCATGAAACCTGCCCTGGGTTGTCCCGTGATCGCCTGACGATCACTTCATGAAAATCCAAAGTGTTTGGGAGAGTTTTGGTCAGCCAAGATAGAGTACTCGTGTACCCAAGGCGTCCGCGTCTCAGTCCTGAGAATTTTTATATTTTCTGGCGTGCAATTGAGCATCCATTCGAGAAAATATGCCAAAATTAGGGTTTCGACGAAACTGAGGAAAACACCATGAGATGATGAAAAATAATTATAAAATAAGGAATGAGGAGGCGTGGGACCGCCATTGTCAAGGCATGGTCGGCCGGTCGTGACCACGGTCCTGTGGTGCCTTTTCCTTAATTTTATAATATTTTGATGATTTTATGAAAAATTTATGAATTTTGAGAAATTTGATGAATTTTGGGAGTTTCCATGAATTGAAGGAGTTTTCATGAGTTCAATGAAGTAAAAAATATTAAAATAATAAAACAAGGGCGTGTGAGACCGTGGAAGGCATGGCCGGCCGGCTAGGGCCCGGTCCCACGAGTTTCCCTAATTTTATAATGATTTTATGAAAAATTCATGAATTTTGAGAAATTTGATGAATTTAGGGAGTTTCCATGAATTGAAAGAGTTTTCATGAGTTCAAGGAAGCAAAAAAATATTAAAATAATAAAAAAGGGCGTGTGGGACCGTGAAAGGCATGGCCGGCCGGCTCGGTCCCACGAGTTTTCCTAATTTGAGAGAAATACCATGAAATCAAGGAATTTGATGAATTCAAGGAAAACTAATAATAAAATAATAAAACAAAGGGGCGTTTGGGACCGGCTAGGGCATGGCCGGCCGGCCAAGGCCCGGTCCCACAAGTTTTCATAATTTATTTTATTTTATTATTATTTGATGATTTTTGCAAAAATACCATGAAATCAAGGAGTTTTTTCATGAAATTAGAGAAATAATAATAATAATAAGGAACCGTGGGTGTGGGGCCGGTTGGGACCAAGGCATGGCCGGTTGGCCAATGGTCACGCCCCACACTCCTTTCCTTAATTTTATATTATTTTTTATGGACTTATGGAAATACCATGAAATCGAGGAGTTTCCTCAATACGAAGGAGATTTGATAAAATGAGAGAATTTTCATCAAATCATGGAAAATAATAAAAATGTATTAAAAATATAAAACTGGCGTGGGATTGACCATGACACGGTCGGTCGGTCGTGCATCCGTGCTCCCAACACCCTGGTCAATATTTTTAATTATTTATTATTTTCTTCTCTATTTTGCATAGGTTCATCGTTTCGTTGTATTTTTGAAATACTCGTTCGTGCGGTGACTGTTAGTGTATCATCGTTGAATACACCTTCACCATTTGAATCGGGGCTTACTTAGAGGTAGCTCAGACGCCCGGTTGTTGATTATTTATTACTAATTGTGGAATCCAGTGAAGAATTATTCACAAAACTGATTAATAAAATGTTTATTATTAATTCATAGGATCAGCTGAGGATTCGACTACGAATTCAGAATAATAAGATGAGCATTACCATTCCATGGGATCGTAGATTCGACCGTAGAATCGGAGTAATTAAGATTCATATATTACCATTTATGAGACCAGTTGTGGATTCGATCATGAAATCGGATTAATGAGATAATATAGTTATTGCTATTCTATGAGATCAAGCTGTGGATTCGATCATAGAATCAGAACAATTGTTATTGTCATTCCATGGGACCAGTCGTGGATTCGACCATGGAATATGAGCGATTGCAATTAGGAATAATTAACTTTGTGGCTCTATACTAGCACAACAAGCTGTCTAGGAGCATTAATTATCCTGATACGAGCTTGCCGGTAAGTCATATCCTTTATATAGTCAGGGTAAACTTGTTGTTTGTTCCTGAAGACGTTATCGCTCTATACTAGCAGAGCAAGCTGTCTAGGAGCCATCCATCTCGTGATGATATATAGAAATAATCACTGAAAGTATTCAGTATTCATGAGATATGTCGTTGTCCAGTCGTGAGACTACATATCTACATGTACTCTGAGAGAAAGTACTCTCTGTTGAGAATTCGATTCGAGACCCGTGTCTCGATACTAACGTCTGATTGCTGAATCAGAGCTTCGTATAATTATGAGTTTACGAATTTAGCCTTTGTCGAAAATCCACCATCTACATTAAGTCCCCTGCTTACTGAGGAAAGCTGCGTTCCTCAGTCAGCATTAAATTGTGATTTTCCGGCCATAAATAATAATACCAGTAATTGAACTTAGTCGTAAATTGAGACGTTACCGGATTTAAAGAGCATGAGCAAACCACGAATTGATGAAGGCTTCAACGTCATGATTGGAGCGTCTTTTGATGAACACAAATTGGTGCTGAATCGCTGGTTTGGACGACGAGTCCGTGGTCAGTTAGGATTCGCGGGTTAGGCCCAATAAGGAAATCCTTAGAAAATTAGGTTTTGGAAATAAAATTGATATAAAAGGGATTAATCTTTTTTTTTCCTCAGACACGACCAGCACCTTCATATCCTTCACGACAGGGAAGGAGAGTTTTCCGCCGGAGCCGATCGTCGCCGACCGTCGCCGCCACCGTCGGCCAGTTTCCGGCCGGCGCCGACCAGGTGAACAAATTTTTTGTCTTTTGTTTTTGATGTTTGATGTTGTTTACATGAATTTCATGAAGTGATCATGTTAAAATCATATACATGTGTATACAATTGATGTGAGTTTTATGAAAAAACCCTAGTTTTTGTAAACGTGTGTTCGTTCGATCATTAGTTTTGCAAACTAACTATAATCCCTGATTTAGGAGAGATTTTTTTTTTAAATATGAACCTAGGTTCAGTGATAAAACTCAGTGTATGAGCTTTCATGTATACCAAGGTTTCATCATAAAAGAAGTGAATTTTCATGAAATCGGAATAATCCTTCGTTTTAAAGACAAATAATGATGACACGAAGGAAAATTTGTATGATGAACTTGTGTCCAGTGATAAAATTTTTCTTATGAGCTTTCATGTAAATACAAAACTTTATCATATGTATGAGATGTGAGCTTTCACAATATTTTTTGAAATAAACCTTCGTCTTAAAGACAAATAATGAAGGAAAAATAGTTTTTTTTTTATATATATATGCATCCGTGACATATATTGTGCAAAATATGATGATATATTTTATTTTCATGAGTTTGTTTTCATTAAATAAAATACTTGAGAGTTTATGTGTGCAAGTTGCATTAATTGCTGCTTTTTTCAAAAAATCAAAGCGTGTGTTTTGAGGAACCTTTGAAGATAGACCATATATTTATGATGAAATATTTTATTGTTGTAAACTTCATAGGTCAGTTGTGTGAATGTTCACATTATGAAAATCGTGTCCGTAATTTCAAGAAAAATCAGTTTCAGAAATTAAATAAAGTTTCGTTCGTTTTTGCAGTTTTCGAAGAGACGAACGATTTTGAGGTGTTAACTCTAGCATTACTATCACTATCGTCAGTGGAAGTATAAAAGGTAAGAGTTAAGAGTTACCATTTTTTCTTGTATTTCCTTGATTTATATCTGGACGACATACTGAAGTAGAATGTAGTGTGAACCTTTTCATCTACTTAGCAAAGATGTCCAATTCCCAAGCTGACGACGCCTCGAGGGAAGAGATGTGCGTTGATGATGGTATCTCCAGAGATGAGACATGCATGGATGAAACTTCCGTTGGGGGAGACGAAGACGAAATCTATGGGATTAAGAATGTCCCGAACATAGATGATGCATTCTTTGAGAAAGATATTCCAGGAGCTGAGCAACATTTGAAATACCCAGTGTATCGTCTTTTGATAAATCCCAGAACTGTTACTCAGAAGAAATTGGTGACTCCTAAGACAGTGATTCTATTTTGTCTTGAACGAGGGGTCTTCGCCTCATCAATCATAGAATTTAAGCTTTCTCGACGACCTTTGGAGAAATTTGCCGGCTGGGCAAGGCATATGTTGGGTTTTCCTCATGTGAGGACTATGCTCGACCAGGTGCAGGTGACGAGAGCTATTCAAGCTTCTGGAGAGTTGTTCATTTATCATGACGCAAGTGGTACTGTGGCGTTGTTTGCTCGCTGGTGCATTCCCACTCACACTTTCATATGTAGATGGGGAGAGTTTACCATTACCTTGGAAGACGTGGCGGCTCTGATGCATCTCCTGATCACGGGAAATCTTCTTGGGGATCTTTCAGATGAGGAGACCGCCGTTTCTCATGTCTTGACAGCTGCAATGGAGAAAGCGAATAAGGCTGGTAGTAAAGGATGCTATGCTTCCTGGTTGACACACTGGTGGCCCAAAGACGAGGTTTCTGATAAACCCATCGACGGTATGTTACCCATTGCTGCTTTCTTATGTTTATAGTTGTCCAGAGATGTTTTTGAAGACAGTGGAAACTTGTTGAAGCCTTTTATGATTCCCTTTGCTATTAAGATGGCTCAAGGTGAGCAACTTACGATAGGTAGTTTATTTTTAGGATCCTTGTATTACAACCTGGACTCCTTGATTATAGACTCCAGTGTGTCGAACGTCTCTATGAAGATTGAGTGTTATGCCAACACGATGTTTCTTCATGCTTTGATGTGGGAGCATTTTAAGAATTATGCACCTACTCCATGTAATGTTCTGCAAGGACCGAATACTGATGCGCGCCATACTTTCCCTGAGAAAGATAATGCTAGGATCATGCGTTGGTCCACAAAGCAGCCTCGTTCTAAAATACGCTTTATTTATGTGTTAGATGAAGAATCTGAGTTCAATTTTCGCCCGTGGATGTCAGTCCCTGATTATGTTTCTCAGCCGATGACTTTCAATAATGGAGAAGGCACGAGTTTGACGTCTGGTACGCATCTGAGTGCTGGCGAAAGATCTTTCATGTTGAGTTGCACTCCTGGTCATTTGCTATCAGTCACGTTTGGAGAGCTTTCAATGGAGGAGTATAACATTGATAGAGCAGCTCGACAAATGGGCATGGATCAGTGTGTTCCAACCATACGGAGGAGGAATCCATCAGTTGAGCAACTCAGGACTCATTTGGATCATACTCACGTGGATGGGAGTAGCTACTGGTTTCCTGGTTCTGGTAGATTCTCCTATGTAACCCCAGGTTATGTAGAATTCTGGGATCAAAAACTTGGGCGTTTGCGTGGCTTGGTAAGATTTTCCAGACCTCCATTCAAGGATCTTCCTTCGGATGAGATGATTTCCAGTCGACCAAGATTGAAGTATCTTTATGGTGATAAACGAAAGTCTTCTCCAGGATGCTCTCGGGTTTTTTTTTTTCATATAATCTTCACGAAATTATAAGAACTGTATTCTGATTATATTACTGGATTTCACTACAGGACGGTCGTAATATACGACCTCGAATCGGTGTAGATTTCTCAGAGACTGGGGCGGTTATTCATGGCGGAGAAGGAAGGCATAAAGGTTATAAGCTGTTACCCAATACCGTAAAGTCCCCGGTTGGTGCTTTGGTGAGTTCCCAATATTTCGCATAGTGACTTTCATTGCTATTAACATTAGAATCATGAAGCCAATGTTGTTAATTTTTTTGCAGAATTTTACTCCATCGAGTCTTGAAGATCTTCAATTTTCTGCTACTGAACAAGCAATCGCTGATTTGAGTGACGAAGAAACTGTAAGTATTTCTTCACACGTTCAAATGTGATACTTCATAGATGAAAATATTGATTGTAGAGGACGTGTACAGGAGGATATCTTCATGGAGGTGGAGAATTCTGGAATTCAATCATCCTCTGGGAATGGGAATGGAGGTAATTCCCAAGGTTCGGAGCCGGATGGAAGTGATGTTCCTCTTGTCGTTGATGTGGACAACTCCAACCCCTTGGACACTTTGGAGACTCCTCAAGTAAGTATATATCCTGCATATTCTTCATAGAAGTATAAAAGTGCTGACTTGTGAATGAATGAATGAGAACCCATGTGAATATATGAAAACTTAGTCTAATTTCGTCGTCAGAAAATTCAGAACCCAACTTTTTAATAGAAACGCTGTAGAATCTTCGTATGGAGTCGGATTTTGATGATCTGCATGTGAAAATTAAAGCCCAGAAAAATAAACGTTATCAAGGATTCATGTGAGAAGAACATACCCTTTCCAAACGATGCTGTGAAGGAGAAGGAGGACAAGATTCCAAGCTGACCGAGGAGTTGAACAAGGAGAGGGCGTTTGCAAATCTTGAAGGATGCTGATGAGCGAAAGCCTTTTCTTGCTGATCTCTTGAACTTCTGAACTTCTGAGAGATGTGAGGTTTATACTTGGGTTTTTGATATTTAGATGGTTTTGGATTGACTGATGGTTGAGGATTTTCTTGTAGATTTGATAGAGATTTTCTTTTACGAAATATGAACTGAATTTTGATAAATTGCTGAATTCAAATACTGATTGCAAGTATTGCAAATGTTTTGGAGGAATTGAAATACAAATGAAAGAAAATCCTAAATGTTAAATCCCAACACCATGAGTGCTTCAAACGCCCAATACCTTAAATGTCCAATAATTTCAGATAAACGCCTTGAGCCAATTTTCGTGAATTACTGGTAGGGTTCTGCCATCTGTGTTGGTCAATTTGTAGTATCCTCCGGCCACGGATTCAGCGACCATGAATGGTCCTTCCCAATTGGAGTTCCTTGTAGAATGAAGACCGCGCTGAACTGCTTTGAGAACCAGGTCCCCTTCATGAAACTTGTTAGGCTTGGTCGATCGTGCCTTGAATATCTTCCGCTGATTCGGAATTCCCTGTTTGATGGAATTCCTCGATTGTGGCCCGTATGGACACTCGCGCGGAAGAGAGTATCCAGCATAGTGTTGATCATGCTTAGCCAAGTCTTCAGCAATAAACCTCTCGATGGAGTGACCGATTTGAAGAAGTTCTGAACCCAACCATTGAGTGTAATATTGCTGAGGTGAAGTTACCCACTCGTAGCTTTTGATGACTGCTAAATTATTCATGGGGAGAAGTCCCTGGACCATAGTAGCGTATTTGAACATTGGTAATATTGGAGCAAGAGGAGGAATAAGACTTGCCTGAGCTCGAAACCTTCTGACAAAGGTGTGCGGATTATCTCCAAGTTCCTGCGTAAGTCCATCAGAGTTTTTACTTCTTCCAGATGCTCAAACGGTGGTGCGTCCTCTGCTTCGTCTTCCGACTCGGAATCCTTGTCGATGACAGGATGTGTTGAAGGCATCGTTGTCCTTTCAGCATGAATCCAAGTTCTCCCAAGGACCATGTCGTATCCAGGGTCTTCCCGGATTATGAAAAACTTGGCCTCAGTGCAGATCGATCTTTCCGTAACTTTGAGAGTGATGAAGCCGTATGCGTTTCTGGAGATTCCTTCGTGGTCCCTGATTGCTATGGGTGCGTGGGTGGCTTCCCGTCGAGTAATACCAGCAGCTCTGAGAGTTTTCAAAGGGATGATGTTGACGACGGTACCAACATCGATGAACGCCCTCTTGAACTCATTTCCTTTAATGTGCACTGTGGTGAGCAGTCCCCAGTCATACATTTCTGTGTCGGTGGCTGAAGCTCCGGTGGTAATCTCTTGGATCAGCGGAGTCTTCCGGACACAATGTGGTTCAGTGCAGCAAACATGTCTTTCCTTTGAGCTTTCGAAAGATACAACAGCTCGCAGACATGTTCGATCAGAGATTGGACTGTTTCCTTGACATGAGGTTCGGAGATGGTAAAAGTTCTGACTGGGAGGGGTTTTTTGTGCACCCCTTCCCCAGGTTGAGCTCTCCTGATTCGACCTTTTCTTTGAATATGCGCTTCAAAATTTTGCAATCACTCGTGGGATGGCTGACGTATCTATGGAAGCGACAATACCGAGGATTTTCCATGGCCTCTTCAGTTGGTTCCTTCTTGACATAAGGTAATTTGATTTCGTCTTGAATCCAGCGATCGAGTAGTTCATTAAATTCTTCCATTGAACATGGAAAATCAAGTGCTTCTGGATCTTCCGTATGTTGAGGAAGGATTTTCGAATTCTCCTTCTTCTGTGTCTTTGAAGAGGTGGAGGAAGTCTGCTTGTGTTGTGGTTCTGCTTTTCGCTTACTCCCTTCCGCGACAGCATTTGTTGAAGGTTGTAGGTTATACTGCTTGTTGATCAGACGTCTGCTTCCTCGAGTGTCTTTTGAATCTTCAGTCTTTGTAGACTTTGCTCTTTCCAAAAGAGCGGGTGCAGTGGTTGCCGACCTCTTCGCAGCTTCGTGAAGTTCTGAGAAAGTCTGGAATCGAAGGTTTTCTAGCAAGGCCCTGTAGACCGGGAGCATGCCATTGATGCACAAGTCCACCAGTTGTTGCTCCGTGAGGTTTGGGTCATGACAATCCAGGGCTTGGACTCTGAACCTTTTCACATAATCATTGGTATTTTCACTGACCCTCTGAAAAATTCTTCCAAGGTCGGAGAGGGTGACTTGTTCTGACACGAAGAAGTATTTCCTTTAAAATGCGTTAACCATTTCTCCCCAATTGTTGATGGTCCCTGGTGTGATGTTGTTATACCAGGTGTATGCCCTGCCTTTCAGAGATTTTGAGAATTCCTTGAGACGGATGACATGATTATGTTCATGTTCTCCCAAGGCTTCGAGAAAACGAGAGAAATGTTCCCGAGCATTGCCAGTTCCATCATACAAGGTGAAAGTTGGAGAAACGTAACCTTTGGGGAGTGGAATCCTCTGCGTAGCATCAGGATAAGGAGGTTAATGACGATGGTCATGCGATGTCTTGCCTTTTCCATGGTTCTCCAAAAGGTGCTCCAGATCCTCGCGAGTGATGAAATTCGATGATTTCTTCGCTGATGAGTTGTCTGCAGCAGTTTTGTGGACTTCGTCGTCTTCTACTGTATGGATTGGAATTACTTCAGGACCGTCGTATGAGGATTTCTCCTTCTCCTTTACCTTCTCTTGAGTCTTCTCTGACATCTTGTCAGTAAGATTTTTGAGATAATTATACAGCTCCTTCTGTGTAGCAGCCATGTCAGTATGGTTCTTTGCAAGAGTCTCCTGCGTTTTGATAAGATCAGCAATAGTAGGCGGTGGATCTCCTCTGATTTTTTCAGGGTGTCGTCCGTACAATGGATGACCTTCGGCGTGAGGAGGAGGAGTAGTGTCACCACCATCAGTGTTGGAGGTCGGAATTGTCTCCGGGATATTCTGATTGTTGTTGCTACTGCTAGCGCGGTTTGTGTTAAGATTCGTAACTGAACCTGACCTGAGATCAACCATCTTGTGAAATTGTGAGATTGCAACCGAGAGAATGATCTCCCACTGTGGTCGCCAATCTGTAGATGGGGAAAAACGATTTGCTGGTTTTTAAGGAATTGAGGAGACGACCGTACGAAGGAGATTCCTCGAACCGAGCGAAATGTTAAACCTCGCACAGATGCACCTCTGCAAAGAGGGTGATTTATATTCGAGAGATCAATCTGTAGTACTCTGGCCTAAATCAAGACAATGACCGTTCCAGAGTAAATTCGGTCACAAGAGAGGATGGGTTGATCTGTAGGAGGGAAGCTGAGAAATGACTGGAATCAATGGTAATTAAAGATTGTGGGTGTGTGAATTCTGAATACGATAAGCTCTGAGTGATTGAAATTGCTCAATTGAGAGTAGTTGCTCAATTGATGAGTTGATGATCTCGTGTTGTCAGTTTGACGTGAGATTGATGATACTGATGATGATTCAATCATGATTCAGAGACTTATTTATATTGCTGGAATTGTAGACACCATGATTCCATGAAGTGTGACAGTTGATGGAATCAAGGAGTGGGGAAGTGGAGATCGTGTTTGAAACCAGTTGCTCAACGTGTGGAGACTTGGTCGATTTTCCACCCACTACCTCGTGAATTCCTTCAACTGATTGCACGACTTGCTCACATTCTATCGTGTGTTTAAACACACGTGTCGTAGACCGCCAGACCAAAACCCTAAGTGATATCCCCCCAAGTGACACGATTTACGTCTCGTGGTTTGTTAGTCAATTGATGACTTCGTGGTTTGATGGGACGATGAGTCCATGTAGTCGTTGAGTTGAACATGATGTTCTGAAACTCGTGAATTGAACATGTCATGAGACAGAGCTATAGTTCTTACGATGAAGTGAGCAAGTATTTCTCATTCAATGGATCGTTGAATATTGATTGTTGAACCAATATTCCTTGGTTTGAACAAATATTTATCATCTGAGAAAGTGTTGCTCATGTGATGAATTGTTGAATATTTGGTCGTCTGAGCATGTGTTGCTCGTCTGATGGATTATTTGCAGCGTACCAAAAATATTAATTAGAATACTGGTCGTTGAACCGAGCATAATTAATAAAATTAATGACCATGAGGTCGTCGTAAAATTATTAAGGTTGGAATCTGGAATGATGATCCTTGGATTCAGAAACCCTAATTTGATCAATTGATGATCAATTCATGGTTCGTCAGAATTTCAACCATGGGATGGAGGAGGGAGCGATTACATGGGACCGTAGATCAACCATGTAGTGTCCATATGCTCACGTGAGAAAATACGAAGAACTCCTGAAGAGTTGACGATTTGTTGGTGAAAGAATGATTAAATGCTGGTTTAATCATTTATTCGAAAACGCTCGTCTGAGCCTTAGGTGAGAAAACCTAATTAATTATGACGAGGCGAGGGACCGACCATGGAGTCATGAAACCGGCCCTGGGTTGTCCCGTGACCGCCTGACGATCACTTCATCAAAATACAAAGTGTTTGGGAGAGTTTTGGACCTATTACGAGCAATTGTGCAAATTAGGTCAAAACTGTGAAAATTGATGGAACCGGCTTCCGTGATCCAAAGAGCCAATCTTGGTAGGTCAAGATAGTGTGCTAGTGTCCCCAAGGCGTCCGCATCTCAGTCCTGAGAATTTTGATATTTTCTGGCATGCAATTGAGCATCCATTTGAGAAAATATGCCAAAATTAGGGTTTCGACGAAACTGAGGAAAACACCATGAGATGATGAAAAATAATTATAAAATAAGGAATGAGGAGGCGTGGGACCGCCGTGGTCAAGGCATGGTCGGCCGGTCATGACCACAGTCTCATGGTGCCTTTTCCTTAATTTTATAATATTTTGATGATTTTATGAAAAATTCATGAATTTTGAGAAATTTGATGAATTTTGGGAGTTTTCATGAATTGAAGGAGTTTTCATGAGTTCAAGGAAGAAAAAAATATTAAAATAATAAAACAAGGGCGTGTGGGACCGTGGAAGGCATGGCCGGCCGGCTAGGGCCCGGTCCCACGAGTTTTCCTAATTTTATAATGATTTTACGAAAAATTCATGAATTTTGAGAAATTTGATGAATTTAGGGATTTTCCATGAATTGAAGGAGTTTTCATGAGTTCAAGGAAGCAAAACAAATATTAAAATAATAAAACAAGGGCGTGTCGGACCGTGGAAGGCATGGCCGGCCGGCTCGGTCCCACGAGTTTTCCTAATTTTTTAATATTTTTAG
This sequence comes from Papaver somniferum, assembly GCF_003573695.1. Classification (NCBI taxonomy): domain Eukaryota; kingdom Viridiplantae; phylum Streptophyta; class Magnoliopsida; order Ranunculales; family Papaveraceae; genus Papaver; species Papaver somniferum. The sequence continues at coordinate 30,562,900 of NC_039362.1, read as the reverse complement.
GTATTTTGATGATTTGAGGGAATTTTTCCTAATTTGAGAGAAATACCATGAAATCAAGGAATTTTTTGAATTCAAGGAAAACTAATAATAAAATAATAAAACAAAGGGGCGTGTGGGACCGGCTAGGGCATGGCCGGCCGGCCTAGGCTCGGTCCCACAAATTTTCATAATTTATTTTATTTTATTATTATTTGATGATTTGTGCAAAAATACCATGAAATCAAGGAGTTTTTTCATGAAATTAGAGAAATAATAATAATAATAATAATAATAATAATAATAATAACAGGTGAGGAGAGAGAGGCTCTGGGCGATTTTCAGGCGATTGAAAGCCTGCAGATTCAGTCTCGGTTTTCTTCAGGATTTTCCCAGAATCCTACTCCTTCTTCCTCTATCAAATCGTCCTGTTATTTCCCTGGCATATGAAGCTCTATGCAAATCTGAAGTTTTTCTCAATCTAGGGCAGTTGCGGCAGTTAAGCAGTTATCTTCATCTTCATATTATGCGTACAACAAGATCCAGGAAATCTTCATCTTCAACACCACACAGCCACGCTTCATCCCCTACTTCATCTCCATCTTCATCCCCATCCTACCACAACGCCTGCTCTCCGTCAAACCACCAAAACACATCGCAGTCCCAACACCCATCTACTTTAATTCAAAGCAACAAAATTCCGTGCCCGTTCAAGAGCTACGATGGATGCATGGGAGGTGTTGCAGACAGAGGGTATGCTAAAAGCGCAATTTACAAACATCTGCATGACAAGCATTTTACCACTGACAATGATGAAGAGAAATGTCGGGATATAATACGCAACAACCTTAACTGCTACTTTGCTTGGGAAAAAAGTCTGCATGCCATGCAGATGTGGCTCTGCATTAAATGCATGCATACCCATGCTTGAAAGAAATCCTGTTGTAATCATCAACCCGACGATATAATCCCTGGTCCATATAATGAGGGTAGAATTGATTTTCTAATTCATGGGGTTGAAAAACCTACTGAACCTAATAACACTCCAGTTAATGATTCACGGACTGCTCTGGATGGTGGCCTTACAGTCGACTTACTTAATCGTATTTTTCAGAAACGTATTATCACCACTGTAAGTATACCTCCATCATGCAGATTGAACTTTTCTCGAACTCTAAAAGCAGTATTAGAGAAAGTCATTGCTAGTCCTTCTAATGTGGAGTCATGGCTGCAATTGTTACTTCTGCCTGTGTGCTCTTTAAACCTGTATATGCCTAAGAATTCGTCTGAAGCAAGATCTGGCAACAGAAAGAAGCTTCAAATTGCTTCTATTAACCATTCATTGACTCAATGGAAGGAGCCCAATGGGTGCAGTAAGTTGGCGCAGTGTTTGCTTACATCTTCTAGCCAGAATGACAAACACATAAAATCCAGTGGTAAAAAGAAGAAGCAAAAGAACTCCAATGTGGATGCCTGCAGGAAGAAGTTAATATATGGCCATTATACTGCGGCCATTCGCATACTCTCCTCTGATGGGATAGCCCCCCTACACCTGACACATTACAAGATCTCCAAATGAAACACCCACAATCCCCACCACCTTCAATTCCTGCAGAAGACATCAATGCTCCTGCTTTATCTGTAAATCCTGCACAAGTCTTGACAGCTATCAAAAGTTTTCCTAAGGGCACTTCATGTGGCAGATATGGGCTTAGAGCACAACATCTACTGGATGCCCTGAGTGGTCCTGCAGCAGCTGTTAGTGAAGAGCTTTTAACTTCAATAGCAGGTGTAATCAATTTGTGGCTAGATGGGAAATGCCCTTCAATACTAGGAGAATATATTGCTAGCGCTCCATTGACCCCATTACTCAAACCAGGAGGTGGTATACGGCCCATTGCAGTTGGCACTATATGGAGGAGGCTTTGTTCCAAGCTTGCTACAACTGTAGTCTGTAAAGACTTGGCTCCTTACTTTGGAACATATCAATTTGGAGTGGGAATGCCGTGTGGTGGAGAGGCTATAATACACGCGGCAAATAAACTGCTTGAAATGAAAGGCGAGTGTAATACTAACACTATGATGCTCATAGATTTCAGCAATGCCTTCAACCTTGTAGACAGATCCTCAATGATTAGAGAAGTTAGAACCCACTGCCCAAGCATATCTCGGTGGGTGGAGTTTTTCTATTCAAATCCTGCCCGGCTCTATTATAATGATTCCATACTTTCATCAGCACAAGGCGTGCAGCAGGGAGATCCTCTTGGACCTCTTTTATTTGCCCTCACATTACAACCTCTTGTCAACATGATTGCTAACCAATGTAAGCTAGTTCTTCATGCATGGTACCTGGATGATGGCACCATTGCAGGAGATACAATGGAAGTAGATAAGGCTTTGAACATCATCCAGTTGGCAGGGCCTGAGCGTGGACTACAACTGAACATCAAGAAGACTGAAATCTACTGGCCATCACCAGATCCTAGATGCAGTCAAAGTGGTGTCTTCCCAAGTGATATTGGCAGGCCATTGCTTGGTGTAAAATTGTTGGGAGGCCCTGTTAGCCTAGAATCTCAGTACTGCAGTGATATTGTTCTTCACAGAGTGGATAAAACCATCCAGTTGATGCAGAAAGTACAACAACTTCACGACCCACAGTGTGAGATGTTGCTTCTGCGAAATTATATTGGGGTCTCCAGACTATATTTCGCTATGCGCACCACCTTCCTGGCTCATCTGCAACCTGCTTCTACAGTTTATGACAAGCACTTACTTCAATACTTACGACAGCTCACTGTAGGTGATGGTGCTGGATTTGGCCTCTTCCAACAACGCTTAGCCACCTTGCCAATCAAGGATGGAGGGTTTGGCATCTACACTATGGCAGACACTTCAAAATACTGCTATTTGGCTTCTCATATTCAGACCATACATCTGCAGGAAACCATTCTTCAACTATCAACGCCTGCAAACCACAGTCCAAGTTATGAACTAGCACTTCAATCATTTACTCAAGCTTGTGGATCTCCTGCTTCCATTTCCAGCGTCATTGATGCCGCCCCTCATCCCATGAAATTATTGGCTGCACTATACTTTGGCGTTGTTAAGAAAAAGTTACCTGCCAGCTTCAACCTAAATGAACGAGAATCGTTAGTCTGGCAATGCAACAGGAGTGATCATGCAATGGATTTTCTCAAGGTTGTTCCTATCAGTGGACTGAACCAAGATGTCGCACCAAGACAATTCCAATCAATCCTTAAATACCGGCTTGCCATACCCTTTTTTGAAGAAAACAGCAGGTGTTTGATATGTAACAGGGCGATGGATATCTATGCCGACCATGCAGTCCACTGTGCAAGTGAGGTGGGTTCAAAATTAAGGCATGATATGGTTGGTGACGCTCTTCTTGACATATGCTACAGGTCAGGTGTTATTGCTCGTAAAGAAGTCTCTTTGGGGTTTCTTTCAAACTCTGTCAAGGAACTTAAACCTGCTGATATCATGGTCTATAATTGGGAGGACGGCAAAGATGTGTGCTTTGATGTGACTGGAATTTCACCTTTCACTAGCTCCAGTACTCGTAACACCCCTCCGGGCCAAGCCATCATTGCTGCAGTGAGTCGCAAGCGCGCGAAATACCTACATAAGTGTACGACACTCGGTTACGGTTTCCAGGCACTAGCCTTTTCTACCATGGGAGAATTGGGAGATGATTTAGTTTTATTTCTTAAGAGGTTGAGCAACTGCCTAGTTAGTCATGATGTTAATCACAAAATAGGCAATTCGTTGTTCCATAGGCTAGGTATCATTATTCAAAATGGTGTTGGCGCCCAGCTTGTCGCTCGGTTGCCTTCCACCGACTTGTAACATACACTCCGTCGTCTTGCTAATAAAACGCCCTGAGTGGTTATTTATAATAATAATAATAAAATAATAAGGAACCGTGGGTGTGGGGCCGGTTGGGACCAAGGCATGGCCGGTTGGACAATGGTCACGCCCCACACTCCTTTCCTTAATTTTATATTATTTTATTTTGGATTTATGGAAATTCCATGAAATCGAGGAGTTTCCTCAAGACGAAGGAGATTTGATAAAATGAGAGAATTTTCATCAAATCATGGAAAATAATAAAAATGTATTAAAAATATAAAACTGGCGTGGGATTGACCATGACACGGTCGGTCGGTCGTGCGTCCGTGCTCCCAGCACCCTGGTCAATATTTTTAATTATTTATTATTTTTTTCTCTATTTTGCATAGGTTCATCGTTTCGTTGTATTTTTGAAATACTCGTTCGTACGGTGACTATTGGTGTATCATCGTTGAATACACCTTCACCATTCTAATCGGGGCTTACTTAGAGGTAGCTCAGACTCCCGGTTGTTGATTATTTATTACTAATTGTGGAATCCAGTGGAGAATAATTCACAAAACTGAGTAATCAAATGTTTATTATTAATTCATAGGATCAGCTGAGGATTCGACTACGAATTCAGAATAATAAAGTGAGCATTACCATTCCATGGGATCGTAGATTCGACCGTAGAATCGGAGTAATTAAGATTCATCTATTACCATTTATGAGACCAGTTGTGGATTCGATCATGAAATCGGAGTAATGAGATAATACAGTTATTGCTATTCTATGAGATCAAGCTGTGGATTCGATCATAGAATCAGAACAATTGTTATTGTCATTCCATGGGACCAGTCGTGGATTCGACCATGGAATAAGAGCGATTGTAATTAGGAATAATTAACTTTGTGGCTCTATACTAGCAGAGCAAGCTGTCTAGGAGAATTAATTATCCTGATACGAGCTTGCCGGTAAGTCATATCCTTTATATAGTCAGGGTAAACTTGTTGTTTGTTCCTGAAGACGTTATCGCTCTATACTAGCAGAGCAAGCTGTCTAGGAGCCGTCCATCTCGTGATGCTATATAGAAATAATCACTGAAAGTATTCAGTATTCATGAGATATGTCGTTGTCCAGTTGTGAGACTACATATCTACATGTACTCTGAGAGAAAGTACTCTCCGTTGAGAATTCGATGAGAGACCCGTGTCTCGATACTCACGTCTGATTGCTGAATCAGAGCTTCGTATAATTATGAGTTTACGAATTTACCCTTTGTCGAAAATCCATCATCTACACTTGGTAACAAAGCATTCAAGATTCACCATTAGATGAAAACCTGATAAGATTCAAGCTAATATCTTTCAACCGTTAGATCGAACTTAGCTTGTTATACACAAATGAAATGTACCCTCATTTAGGTTTATGTAGCCGTACCTAAACGTGTACACCATGTTGGCTCAACCGTAGTTAACTGAGGTTAGCTATATGAACGTTCTCATATCAACCTTATTCATCTTAACCATAACTAGTTCAAATGACTCAAATGAAACTAGTTAAAGAGTTGTTCAATTGCTATATTCTCATAGAATTATACATGCAAGAACACAATTTAAGCAAAATCGGTTTGATTCACTCGAATCAATTCATGAACATTATAGCCACAGTTTGCAAAGAATGCACTCCTTAATATATAAATGTATTAGTTCATGAGCCAACCGATTTTAGAACTTTAACCACTCAAGTATGCAATCGGGTACGACATACTTAAGTAGACGGTCTGGGTTTGTGTTCGCCAGTATGCAAACGGGTACGCATACTTAGTACACTTCCAAATCCCAGCAGAAATTCCCGGACCTATACCTTACGCAAGTATGCATACCGGTATGTGTACTTAGTACACAGAATTTCACAACTTCAAGTACGCAAACGGGTATGCATACTTTAGTTCCGATCATGGATCGCATACATGCAAGAATGCCAATATGTTTATAATCCAACGATGGTTAAGTATTCTAAACTCTTATTTCAATCATTGAAACTTTCTTAGAGGATGACAATAGCCGTTTTCACACACTATTAACATCAAAGCAATGTTCAAGTTATTGAAATAATCATTATGAAATATTCCAAGTATACACCAAATGATTGTATCACAAAAACCATACACGATGTCACTCGGTAATTTTCACATGATCAAGATGAACTTGATTGAAGCGAAAGCTTACCAACACATATTCCGAGAAATATGTAAGCGGGTTAAACTAAGCTCGAAATCTCAAATGTGTATAATAGAAAAGTATATCGTAACACGACTTATGCCTCAATATAGGAGATAAAGTAGAAATAGACTTTCCAAGTGATAGATGAGTTTCAGTCTCCACATACCTTTTGTTTATGAAGTTCCACAAGTTCGCCTTAGTAGTTCTTCGTCTTCAATTGATGAACGCCGTGAAGTCTAATGCTCAACTACACAATCTATCCTAGTCCGAGACATCTATAAGTAGACTAGAAATCAAGACTTATAGTTTTGATCACTAACATTGACAAACAATCTTGAGATAGCAACGCTTACGAGTTTGACCGAGCAGTGCTCTACCACTAACAAAATAGGAAGTGTGAGTTGAAATGAAATTAAAATTGGGTATTTATAGATAGATGCATTTATATTCGTTGGATTAGATCTAGCATACGGTCTAGTTTCCAGCGAGCGGTCGAGTCTCACTCGCTACCAGTCTAAACTAGACCGTTCGCTCGGTCGAGACTCGACCGACCGGTAGAAACTCGACCTGGCATGGCTAAGTGACAAATTTGCCACTTTGGCATGCCCATAATGGGTGAAAAAGTGACAAACTCATAGGTTTGCCATGCCCATAGGAACCGGCCTTATGGAAGAAAAAAATTATAAGTTAGGTTGGATACATACTTCTAGGAAGCAAGCAATAAATTTAATTTTTTGTGAAGCAAAAATATTTTGCGTTTTGTTTCTAGTATATAAAACTGTGTTTGCTTTCTCAAGAGTCAAGAGTCAAGACACCAATCATCGTCCAAAACTATAGTTTAGTGCAATAGTTGTTGTACATGGTTTTCTTGGTGAAATCCACCGTTTTAAAAGAGTCCAAGAGAGATGAAGTCGTTTTAGTAGGCTCATTAACAAGAAAATAAGAGTTGCTCAACAGGTCGAATAGGGTAGAGACGACTCAAGACTCGGGCAATGTAATGCGTATCATGCTTGCCTTGGATTGGATGCAGAGTTAGTTTCAATCTCAGGCGAGAGGGCCCACCAGAGTAGATGTACCTGATAACTTTGAAGTAGAAATTGATGTTTAGTCCCAAAGTTAGTGGGGTTTAGACACTCTAGTCCTGTCCTTTCAAGCCTAGTACTAGGAGATCCAAATATACATAATTTGGTACGAGTTAATCCGTTTAGGAACAATTAAGTCCAAAGTGTTTTTTTATCATGTCAAAAATACCCATCATAATAGATCTGTAGGTACGAAGTTTATAATTCGTTCTTTCTCTTCATTTCCATTGTCGAAACAGATCTCAAAAGAAGAAAAATCCTAAAACCTAATCTTCTCGACGATGTCCAAATGAAAATTCAATGTTCAAACATGAATCTGAGAATCAAACAAGAACATTTTCAATTAGATTCTACTTAATTAACCTAAATCTTCATCATCAGTACCTTTACTTGAAGATTAACTTGAGGGGAAAAGTTTATGCGTATCTTTCCTCAACTTAATTCGAAGGTTTTATCAAATCAAAGTGACGTGAAAGGTAATTTCAATCTATTGTTATTATCTAGTTTGATTAAAATGATAATTTTTCGATTTCAAAATTTATTTTAGAAAAATATTGTAGTTTCAAAGACTTAATTACTTCAATTTTAGTTTGAATTTTGTATTTGATTTATCATTAGAATTTAGATCTATAATCATCTCATTCTAATTGATGTTTTGGCAAAAAAATTGATAAATTTTGATAACAATTCCACAAAATTTCTTGTAACTTATCTCTGAAAACTTGAATAATGTGTGATTATGATCGAAAATCGGACTTCGAGGTTAATGCATCTTCCCTAGCTAGACCAACCGTTGGGAAGAGAAAAATAAAAAGAAATCAACCGTAGGTGGAAGTCAGTTTCCCCCAAATCCTTTTATTCATGTGTATGAATATTTTGTGATCATATGTGACTCGATCTAGATATACAAATACTTTCTGTCTTATATATGGATTAAGAAATCTTGAAACATGTATGCGTGTTAGGGTTAGATCGGTTTTATTATTAGATTGTGAAGTTATGCAGTGATTTTGTATATGGAAATTGTCATTACTTTTTTGGTAGTGATTTTTATGAACCTAGTAGCTACATTTCTCATTTTCTTTATAAGTTATTACTTTACTGTATGTATATGAGTTTGGGTGTTTCCAAAAGAAGTTGCCATCCAGTATTATTCCTACATCTATTGCTAGCTATCTAGGTTCATGGTTGAATATTTTAAAGTAAGGTAAGGAAGATGTTCTCACTGATTATGAATTGGAATCGAGAATTTGTCATGCATGCTTTTTGTTGGGCAAAGCTAGTCCAAAATGTTAGTTAATACTGTATGATTTTGTTGGGCAGGATTCTACTATCAAGAAAAGTTAGGTGATGTTGATTTTGAGATGTTCGATTTACTGTTTTTTTGGACATGGATATATGGTCTTTGTAACAGTCTTAGTTGTAGCCTTTTTGCTTCACGTTTGTTATTGAAACCATAATGGGTTAATTAAGTTTTCACCAGTGGCCTTTTGTTATTGAATTCTTAGTGTGTACATAACTGTACACATGTTGAGTCTTAATGTGTACATAGTTGTACACGTCTAGATTCTTAATGCACATAGTTGTACACCTATTGAACGTTAATATGCACATGTTTTTTTTTGTTTTCTTTTTAAGGCGGAACTCCAAGAAAATTAAAAAGTTGTTGGCTTGTGCCCTTTTGAGATAGCATATGGTTTTAGGTTTGTCTCAGTTCTAGACCTGTCCTTCCATAATATAGTCGGTACTGATACAGGAATCTCCCGCTGATGGACCCCTCCACCCCTAGAGAATGAGCGGGCCATGGAGGGATGGAGCAAGGAACTTTTACATAGGGACAATGAGATGATTGTGAGGGTGGCCAGTGATAGAAGCGTAACCGAAAATTTAGAACTGCTAAGACAGCAAAATGAATTATAAAACTTTCCAGGGATTTTTTTTTTTGAAAGAAATGATCTTTAAGTAATAGAATTTTGGAGGTCACCAATGTACACCTGCTATTGTTAACGTGTACATAAATGTACACATGTTGATTTTAATGTGTATATAGTTGAACCAAATGCTGAATTTTTAAAACTTCTAGGTTTGAAAGTGTTGATGGTGGTTTTTAGCTTAGGGTTAAAATCATAAAACTATACATCCGACATGACGTCACTATGACCATTAGAGCGTTTATTGAATCAATCAACATGCCTACGTAAGAATTACCAAGGTAACTTTTTTTATACACGTGTCATGTTCCACGACAGAACCCTTAGTATTGACCGACATCATCTTCGTACATACCAAACCCTAATTCTCACGCCACTGTGCCAATGGCATGCCATGCCAGCCACATCACCGCGCCAAGGCATGCCAACCATGCCAGCCGCACAACTTGCCAATGGAAAACCATGCCAGCCACATCTTCGCGCCAAGGCATGCCGACCATGCCAGCCGCACCACTGTGCCAATGGAAAACCATGCCAGCCACGTTTACCGCGCCAAGGCATTCCAGCCATGCTGGCCGCACCATGCGCCAATGGCATGCCAAACCCTTGACCCTAGCCATGCTGGCCGCACCATGCGCCATGGCATGCCAAACCCTTGGCCCGACCATGCCAAGCCGTCCAAAACCTTGGCCCCACCATGCCAAGCCAACCACACCTTGCCTTGACCCTACCATGCCAAGCCGTCCAAACCCTTGGTCACACCATGCCAAGCCAACCGCACCTTGCCTTGGCCCTAGCCATACTGGCCGCACCTTGCGCCAATGGCATGCCAAACCCTTGACCCTAGCCATGCTGGATGTAGCATGCGCCAATGGCATGCCAAACCCTTGGACCTAGCCATGTTGGCCGCACCATGCGCCAATGGCATGCCAAACCCTTGGCCCTACCATGCCAAGTCGTCCAAACCCTTGGCCCCACTATGCCAAGCCATCCGCACCATTCTACCTTGGCCCCACTATGTCAAGCCATCCGCACCATTCTACCTTGGCCCCACTATGCTAAGCCATCCGCACCATTCTGCCTTGGCCCCACTATGCCACACCGTCCGCACCATTCTGCCTTGTCCCCATTATGCCAAGCCATTCGCACCATTCTGCCTTGGACCCACAATGCCAAGCCGTCCAAACCCTTTGCCCCACTATGCCAAGCCGTCCACGTCATTTGCATTGGCCCTACCATGTCGGCCTTCCCTATGCGGCTACCAAAACGAAGGCGTGCGACGATCAACGACCACCATTCAATCCTAGATGCAAATCCTAGCCGTCCAAGGTCGCCAGACAACGCATGGTAACCTTTGGCCCAAAATCCTAGTTTTGGCCACGCCAAATCACGCCAAGGCATGTCAACCACCATGTCGTTCCATACCATGCCGGCCTTCCCAATGCGGCTACCAAAACGAAGGCGTGTGACGATCAACGGCCACCCTTCAATCCTAGATGCAAATCCTAGCCGTCCAAGGTCGCCAGACAACGCATGGTAACCTTTGACCCAAAATCCTAGTTTTGGCCACGCCAAACCGCGTCAAGGCATGCCATGCCACATGTCCCAATGGCATGCCAACCACCTTGCCACGCCATACCATGCCGGTCTTCCCAATGCGGCTACCAAAACGAAGGCGTGCGACGATCAACGACCACCCTTCAATCCTAGATGCAAATCCTAGCCGTACAAGGTCGTCAGATAATGCATGGTAACCTTTGGCCCAAAACCCTAGTTTTGGCCACGCCAAACCGCGCCAAGGCATGCCATGCTACATGTGCCAATGGCATGCCAACCACCTTGCCGCGCCATACCATGCCAGCCTTCCCTATGCGGCTACCAAAACGAAGGCGTGCGACGATCAACTGCCACTCTTCAATCCTAGATGCAAATCCTAGCCATCCAAGGTTGCCAAAAGACACACGGTAACCTTTGGCCCCAAACCCTAGTTTTGGCCACGCCAAACCATGCCAAGGCAATGCCACATGTGCCAATGGCATGCCAACCACCTTGCCGCGCCACGCCATACCGGCCTTCCCTATGCGGATGCCAAAACGAAGGCATGCAACGATCAACGACGACCTTTTTATCTAAGATGCAGATCTTAACCGTCCAAGGTTACCCATCTAACGCATGGCAACTTTTGGCTCTAGTTTGGTCGCGCCTAAACAAAGCCAAAACCCTAACTTTTAGTCGCGCCTAAACCAGGCTATATTAAAGCCATACCGAGCATGCTTTCATGCCACTGGCTACCAAACGAAGGGTTGCAATAATCAACGACTACCTTTCCTCTTAAGATGCAAAGTCTCGACCGTCGAAGGTCACCGAGCCGGAAAGTCTCCCAAGCTCGACTTGCCAGACGACAACAACATGCTACATGTTTTCCATGAAAACACTCGAGACATCAATGCATGTCACAAACTGGGGGATGCTCATGGGTATTGGTTTGGCGGTTTACAGCGTGCGGCGTACATTATACCCGTTATAAGAAAGTATCATAAGGATGAGGCGGTTAGTAAATACAGGGAGAGGGAGTAATGGTGAAACGCTTTCTTTTTATGGAACATCAATTCCAGGCGTTACCGGTTACCACCTCCTCCCATTTACTCACCCATTTTCCATTTCTTAATGAGACCAGAGTACGTTTCACTTCGACTTGTATAAATAGGCATTACCTATTTCCACCGAACAACAAGAAGTTCATGTCAGGAGCATACAACACTCATAAAACATTTGCTAGCTTTCCATCTGTTAGCTTCCCACTTTATGATACAAGTCGTAGAAAACAACTACTCTTCCAGAATTAACTATTCTGGTCTCAACACTTTCTTCGCTTCCCTCCCCAAAACCAACCCTTCTCCTTCACTTTGTGACCGAAGCAAGTCTGGAACGGCCATTTCTTGGTTTAGGCCGGATTTTTACAAATTGATATCTCGAATCTAAAGTACTCCCTTGCAGTACATTGTTTAGGGTTTAAATTCGTTTCTCACCCACACACCCGAAATTACCAAAATCAGCAGAAATAATTTTCACCCTCAAATAGTTGGCGACCACAGTGGGAGATTGATCTTTCGGTTACAATGTCAATTTTCAATCCTCGATCTCATACTTCGACCCAGACATCAGGACGGTAGAGGCAAACGATCCGCTCAGGGATCGACGACTCAGCTACTAGACGACCCGATACGACCCGCTCAGGGATCGACGACTCAGTTACTAGACGACCCGATTACTAGTCATGACACCGCAAGGGGCGACTGGGACTTCCCAGTGGTTAAAAGCAAACGATCCGCTCAGGGATCGACGACTCGATTATCAAGTGACTCAGGGACGACTGGGGACTTTCCACAATCGCGGTGCTGCCCACAAAACTCGGACTTGCACCTGACTCATTTTTCGTTAGCAGATCCAAAAAACCGAGTAAGTCTTGCCTAGACAAAATACATGGTTTACTATTTCAAGTTTTTACGGGAATGATAAAACCGATAGCCATGTTATGTTTCATACCATGTCATCTACCGACACGCAATGTTCACGGTTCCATATCTTCCCTGGGATGTTTGTGTCAGTTACAATCATAACCAAAAGCGGCATCATCCTAAAACAATTTATCCCAAATAATAATCCAAAACCCTCATAGGTAACACTTGTTTATCAACCCAAAAATCCAGAAAATCAAACCATAAACCAGGCGCTTGACTTACAAAAAAAAAAGGAGGAAAACCCTAACGCCCGGTTCTTCGTGGAATCAGTCACCTACCCGTACGTACCCACTTTGCATAATAATGATTACCCGTCACTATTCATGAGGTATCCGACGCTACTACGGTGATATTCGAAGAGGAATTGTTTACGATGAATTATTTCTACAAGTTTATGAAAGGCATCCCTACTGCTAGGGTTTACACTAGTTCAGAAGAACAATATTTCTACAGATTTTTGGGAAGAGAAACGCTGGAGTACATACCTGGAATATGCTTTTCCACTTTATTGTTATCGCGCCACGCCAAGCCAGCGCCATGCCAAGTTAGCGCCTTGCCAAGCCAACGCCAATGCCAAGCCAGCGCCCATTCCAAGCCAACCTAGCGTTAACAACTTGCATCCGTCCAGCGCTAACAACTTTCATCTTTCCAGCGCCAGCAGCTTGCATCTCTTCTAGCGCTGTCAGCTTGCATCCTTCCAGCGCTAACAGCTTGCATCTTCCCAGCGCCAGCAGCTTGCATCCTTCCAGCGTTGCTCTTGAAAGCTCAGTATAAGGGAATTAGCAATCCAATTTCATCACACGTAGAGATCAGGAATGACTTCTCCAAAATCGAGGCAAGGAGATCAGCAACCCCCCTGAGTTCACAAAGACTCTCTTCCCGTCAGGAGATGCATGATTTCGGGGGACTTCGCCCACAAAATTGTGCAGTCTATGGTGGAACATTTATGAGAGATTTTATATTTTACCAAGGCGCAACGTCAAGACATATTTGCAGCCTTCAACGACGCCGTGTCAGGAAAACATCTATTTCTAGCCAAGAAGTTGTTCCCAAAAACATCTATTTCCATCCAAGAAGTCGTTCCCAAACCCCTACCTTTGTTGGAAAGCACAATAGATGGAACTGGGGACTCCTAACCACTGTTTGCTTGAAGGATGTCCAGTTTGACAGCAACTGATTGACGCAGCCAATCCGCTTCAATGTCCTCCAGCAGCGGCTCTGCTTCAACGTTCACTTCAGCAGCCGCTCCGCTTCAGCATTCTCGCCATAAGCTGCTCCAGGATCGAAGCCAAAGCTTCAGCGTTTGTCTTCTTAAGTTTCAACATCCTCTCCAAGAGCCGAAGCCACCTCAATGCCGCTTCCTCCTGCCAAGGATCGTACCGGGGCCGCCACTCCTTCCTGTAAAGGGTCGTACATCCACGCTCCCCATGTCAAGGATCATGATCGCAACCATCCAATCTTCGTAGTCATGATCGCCTTTTGATCCATCCCGCCAAAACTCATGATCATGGACAGTTTGCTCGCTTACGCATCCAACCAATCCTTTTACTTCCATATGCCCATACAATTCCATCCAACCTACTTTGTTACCATGACAATGTAGTCTCTTCTGATTACATCTGCTACCAAAAACTGATACCACTCATTCGTTGATACCAGCCATAGCTTCATCACAGCAGCAATCGCTACAAAGATGAAAACATGTAAACCATACTTGGGGACTGAGGATATACACGGAATCCCTTCACTGTCAAATCTTAGAAGACACAGTCAACCAAAAGGCCATAGCCACAACAAGGTCATCTACTCTTCAAGGGTGCAGCGCAAGAATATCATCACCTCTCTGTATAGAAGACGCCTTCAACACTTTGCGAGGCTGCGGAGGATCCCACAACCACGCTTGGAGAAAGGAGGAATGAATATACGAATCCACTTTCATGTAACCATTTGAAGCGCACATATCCGTGACCAGCTGATCCAAGTGTGTGTACAAAGAACCAAGAAACAAGCCGCCGATGGGGAGAACGACACCTTTTGCCAATTTTATGGCAAACTTGATAAGTTCCTGTCTTATCTCCTTCTTACCCGAGCCATCATCGAAAACATCTCTGGATAACCAAAGTGCCAAGAACGCCGCGACATGAAGCGTACTATTCTTCTGATTCCGCTCCAACTCATCGGGAAACCACTGAGACACCCACCAGCCATAGAAGCACCTCGTCTCGTTTTTTCTCCGAACGAATCCTTTTGATTTCGCAACCAGGGCGGCGTGCATTTCTTCTTCATCTGCAGACAATTTGACATCGAGGTTTCCTATTACGGGAAGGTTCATCAACACGGCCACGCTCTCTAAGGAGATAGTCATTTCACCCCACCTGCATATGGCCGTATGAGTGTCTGGATACCATATGGAAATAAAAGCAACCAAGCCTGGAATGTCTTTCCTAATTTGAAGCACCGCGGAAGCCACGACAGCATCAATGATCTGCGTCTTGGTCAAAATGGCTTTTACACATTCCTGGCTCATCATGAATCGCATCCATTTCTCAAAGGGATGCAATGGACTCACATAGATTTTAAATTCAATAGGAGAAGCATGATACTCTTTTCTCTGAAGACAAAACCTTATTACACCTCCTGGCCGAACCGACCGGGCCTCTCCTTCACTTTCCGGAACAGTCGGAAGAATCAACACATACTTGGGGTGATTTCTCCTAATAGTGGCGGATGTTGTAAAGAACTCATCATCTATGTTTGGCTTGGAATTGCCAACATCTTTCAGTACGGCATAACTTTTCTCAAATGACATCTTAACGAAAATTCTCTCACGCTACTTCCACCTTCAAAATAACTACAATTGAACAATACTAAGAGAAATTATTACGGAAACTGCATGTAAATTATTTTATCAGACACAGTAGATCCATACTGGACGCAAGCCAATTTGTTTCAAAGTCATAATGCGCATAGGCAAAGAAATGGGGACTGACAGACCCTGCATCACCACCTCATGCCAAGGTCGTACCCTGCAGCAGGAAATTTGCGCCCGGCCGAGGAGGCACGCTCCGCCACGGGAACCATACACACGGCCACACCAGGAAAAAATGAGTAAACCCTAGAGGCTAGGTTTTCACGGGAAGGGAATGACAATTACCAGCTCATGCATGCCTACTTTGCACGGTAATCGAGGCGGCCAACATCACTACGGTACCTAAATGTTACTACAAGTTCGTGCAAAACATACCTACGACTAGGATTCATACCAACGCAGAAGGACAATATTTCTACAAGTTCATGAAAAGGTACGCCTACAGCTAGGGTTTGCACTAGCACAAAAAGAAAAAACAAAAACAAGAAAAGCAAGTTAAAGAGGAAGTGTTGGAAGACATATCTGGGATTCGCTCGTCCGCTTTACTGTTACCACACGGCCAGAATAAAAAAAAATATAGGTGTGAAATAAAAGGAGAGGTTGTCCCTCCTTTTTATAGGCGTGATACTTGGGTGTTTGAATAAGGAAATGACTTCATATTTCGGGTCAAGTAAGGAAAAGAGGCAATCGGGCCCGCGAAGACAAATCACCATGCCAAGACCGTCCGCGCCATTTCCTTGGCCCCACCACATGCCAAGCCGTCCGCCATGCTTGCCTCTCCAGGACCACACCATTGCCTTAGCCCCACCACGCCAAGCCATCTGCGCATGCTTTGCCTCACCAAACCGCGTCATGCCTTGCACCACCGTGCCGCACCATGACTTGCCGCGCCAACACCAGCAACTCACCAAGCCAGCGTCATGATGTTCTCTAACCCATCCAAGGTGATGCATGGCTAGACTAAGCCGGCGATCTTCACCTCACCACTTCACGGTCTACACCATGAATAGAATCTACGCAAGGCCGCCAAACACGAGGATCATGGACTCTCCTTACCTCTCGAAAAAGGTTAGTCGGACCTTCCTGACCATCTTTGCACGACTTATCGTTTCGATTTTTGTCCTTGCCCGTCACCATCTTATGCTTACCTCGCAACAATGCTCATGTTCCGAGCTAAGCAGTGGACTTAATGTTGATGGTGGTTTTTAGCTTAGGGTTAAAATCGTAAAACTATACATCTGACATGACGTCACTATGACCATTAGCGCATTTATTGAATCAATCAGTGTGCCTACGTAAGAATTACCAGGCTACCTTTTTTTATACATGTCATATTCCACGGCAAAACCCTTAGTATTGACCGACATCATCTTCGTACATATCAAACCCTAATTCTCACACTACTGTGCCAATGGCATGCCATGCCAGCCACATCACCGCGCCAAGGTATTCCAACCATGCCATCCGCATCACTATGCCAATGGAAAACCATGCCAACCACATTTTCGCGCCAAGGCATGCCGACCATGCCAGCCGCACCACTGTGCCAATGGAAAACCATGTCAGCCACGTTTACCGCGCCAAGGCATGCCAGCCATGCTGGCCGCACCATGCGCCAACGGCATTCCAAACCCTTGGCCCTAGCCATGCTGGCCGCACCATGCGCCAATGGCATGCCAAACCCTTGGCCCTACCATGCCAAGCCGTCCAAACCCTTGGCCCCACCATGCCAAGCCAACCGCACCTTGCATTGGCCCTACCGTGCCAAGTCATCCAAACCCTTGGTCCCACCATGCCAAGCCAACCGCACATTGCCTTGGCCCTATCCATGCTGGCCGCACCTTACGCCAATGGCATTCCAAACCCTTGTCCCTAGCCATGCTGGCCGCACCATGCGCCAATGGCATGTCAAACCCTTGACCCTAGCCAAGCTGGCCGCACCATGCGCCAATGGCATGCCAAACCCTTGGCCCTAGCCATGTTGGCCGCACCATGCGCCAATGGCATGACAAACCCTTGGCCTTACCATGCCAAGCCGTCCAAACCCTTGGCCCCACTATGCCAAGCCATCCGCACCATTCTACCTTGGCCCCACTATGCCAAGCCATCCGCACCATTCTACCTTGGCCCCACTATGCCACGCCGTCTGCACCATTCTGCCTTGTCCCCACTATGCCAAGCCGTTCGCACCATTATGCCTTGGCCCCACCATGCCAAGCCGTCCAAACCCTTGGCCCCACTATGCCAAGCCGTCCGCGCCATTTGCCTTGGCCCTACCATGCCGACCTTCCCTATGCGGCTACCAAAACGAAGGCGTGCGACGATCAACAACCACCCTTCAATCCTAGATGCAAATCCTAGCCGTCCAAGGTCGCCAGAAAGCGCATGGTAAACTTTGGCCCAAAACCCTAGTTTTGGCCACGCCAAACCGCGCCAAGGCATGCCATGCCACATGTGCCAATGGCATGCCAACCACCTTGCCGCGCCATACCATACCGGCCTTCCCAATGCGGCTACCAAAACGAAGGCGTGCGAAGATCAACGGCCACCCTTCAATCCTAGATGCAAATCCTAGCCGTCCAAGGTCGCCAGACAACGCATGGTAACCTTTGACCCAAAACCCTAGTATTGGCCACGCCAAACCGCGTCAAGGCATGCCAACCACCTTGTCGCTCCATACCATGCCGGCCTTCTCAATGCGGCTACCAAAACGAAGGCGTGCGACGATCAACGACCACCCTTCAATCCTAGATGCAAATCCTAGCCGTCCAAGGTCGCCAGACAACACATGGTAAGCTTTGGCCCAAAACCCTACTTTTGGCCACGCCAAACCGCGCCAAGGCATGCCATGCCAACCACCTTGCCGCGCCATACCATGTCAGCCTTCCCTATATGGCTACCAAAACGAAGGCGTGCGACGATCAACGACCACCCTTCAATCCTAGATGCGAATCCTAGCCGTCCAAGGTTGCCAAACAACGCACGGTAACCTTTGGCCCCAAACCCTAGTTTTGGCCACGCCAAACCATGCCAAGGCATGCCATGCCACATGTGTCAATGGCATGCCAACCACCTTGCCGCGCCACGCCATACCGGCCTTCCCTATGCGGATGCCAATACGAAGGCCTGCAGCGATCAACGACCACCTTTTTATCTAAGATGCAGATCTTATCCTTCCAAGGTTACCAGCTAACGCATGACAACTTTTGGCCCTAGTTTGGTCGCGCCTAAACAAAGCCAAAATCCTAACTTTTGGTCGCGCCTAAAGCAGGCCATATTAAAGCCATACCGAGCATGCTTTCGTGCCACTGGCTACCAAACGAAGGGTTGCAATAATCAACGGTTACCTTTTTTTCTTAAGATGCAAAATCTCGACCGTCGAAGGTCACCGAGCCGGCAAGTCTTCCAAGCTCGACTTGCCATTCGAAAACAACATGCTACATGTTTTCCATGAAAACACTCGAGACATCAACGCATGTCACAAATTGGGGGATGCTCATTGGGTATTGGTTTGGCGGTTTATAGCGTGCGGTGTACACTACGCCCGTTATAAGAAAGTACCATAAGGATTAGGCGGTTAGTAAATACAAGGAGTAATGGTGAAACGCTTTCTTTTATGGAACATCAATTCCAGTCGTTACCGGTTACCACCTCCTCCCATTTACTCACCCGTTTTCCATTTCTTAATGAGACCAGAGTATGTTTCACTTCGACTTGTATAAATAGGCGTTACCTATTTCCACCGAACAACAAGAAGTTCAGGTCAGGAGCATACAACACTCATAAAACATTTGCTAGCTTTCCATCTGTTAGCTTCCCACTTTCTGATACAAGTCGTGGAAAACAACTACTCTTCCATAATCAACTATTCTGGTCTCAACACTTTCTTCGCTTCCCTTCCCAAAACCAACCCTTCTCCTTCACATTGTGACCGAAGCAAGTCTGGAACGACCGTTTCTTGGTTTAGGCCGGATTTGTACAGATTTATCTCTCGAATCTAAAGTACTCCCTTGTAGTACATTGTTTAGGGTTAAAATTCGTTTCTCACCCACACACCCGAAATTACCAAAATCAGCATAAACCGTTTTCACCCTCAAACATAAAGATATTAATCGATCTCCTTCTTGATTTTAATGTACCCTTATTGATTTTAATGTGTATATAGTTTCCAATCGCTGAAGATGCAGACTTTATGATCGTCTTTAGTATGGCAAAGGCATGGCAGCGGAGCTGAGCTAGCAAATACAATGGATGTTATTGCCACTAATATAATGCATGGCAAAAGAACCGAGGTATATATATCCTGTTTTTCATCTTACTGTATTTTTTTGGAGCTATACAATTGGTGTTCATGTAAATTACCTAGTTGTTAGCGAAACTGTAGCATTCTTGTTTGACTAGGCCATGCAAGTTAAAGAACGACGTATCTTTTTCCATTTTAAGTGTGTTTGGGCACAGATACTAAGTGCATGAGGTTAACATCAATGAAAAACCCACTTTTTGTTATTACGAATATTGGATTTAACTAGCTCTCAATGAAGTTGCCATGGTTGTGGTGTCTGTGAACTTTCCATTTTTACAATGTCTCCATGTAGTCGCAAATTTCGGTTAAATCATATTATCGTTCATTTAGCACCTCGGGCGGCAGATAAGATTTTATATAGGTCACTATTTGTGGACTTGTTAAATTTGTCCTTCTGGTTATGGATATTGTCTTTGTTAGTTGTTACTGAGTATATGCTCCCATGAAACTAGGGTGTACAAACTAGTGCACATGTGAATAACTAAGGTGTACATAATTGTACACATGTTGGTTCTTAATGTGTACATAATTGTACACCTGTTGTTAGGCCTGTCAATGGAAGAATATCCGCCGGATATTTAGAAATCCGATATCCGACATGTTAAGCACTACCGGATATTCGATATCCGATAATATCCTATAGGATATCAAAATCAGATATCGATTCCGATAGGCTAAGCTGTCGGATATCCGATAAATATCCGATAGTATCCGGTTATAACAAAAAAGTTTAAAAACCCTTGTAAAACATTTTCATAATTGACACTTATGGGATATTTATCCGACAATATCCGATACTAGACTCGAAATTAGGATAAATTACAAATAAGTTCCTATACTATCGGATATCGGATATTAACATTTCAGATGGGGTCTAATCCGTTTCCGATATGTTAAGGAAGAAATATCCGATAAAATATCCGATCCGATATCCGATAAAACGGATAAAATCCTATAGGATCTCGAATACTCGGAAACGGATACCGGATATCGGAAAAATATTGACAGGCCTACCTGTTGTATGTGTTTCTCTCTGTCTATATGTGCTTGTTCTGTTTTACATGTACTAAGTTTTTTGTCCGATTGTAGCTGTATTACATGATATTCAAAAATGAGGATATTATATCCTTACTGTGAATGTGAATTACATGATATTCAAAAATGAGGATATTATATCTATGAGGTCCACATCTTCGTGATTATAGTTGGAACTACCATGTCTTGTTAGAGTAGATTAGAGTTTAGCTTCTTCAAAATTTTAAGAGACACCACGAATTCTTTCAATTGTGTTAAATTTTGAGGTAATTTTCGCTTTGCACCCTTTTAATCTCCATATGCTTCCGTACTAGTACTTTATTAGTTTCGTAAAGTCTTTCTTGTAGTGCGTCTTGTTATATTTGGTACTGATTTAACTGCATTTTCTCCATGCACTCTCTAGCATCCATTGTTTTATATTCATATCGTTTTAGACAATCTTTTTTGTCTCGTCACAAAAATCTTGATGTAGAACATACAAGTTCCTATAGGTTATTTTTGTTCCTTGGAAATGTGCACAACTGTTGCCTGCATATTTTCTGCTTAATTTACTATGATAATATGTTGATATGTATCTAACTTTTTTTTTTCTGAATATGGTAACAGGATGATGGCACTGCATTGCTAGAGCAAGCACTCGCAATGTCACTAAACGACCATCAGTCTATTCCATCTGGTGGAATATCATTGGAAGACACCGATGAATTTTTATAGATGTGTATATGTTTGTACACCAATGTAAACTAAGTTTTTAAAAAAATGAGAATAACATAGTCATATGGGTACTCTTTTTGTAGCTCTCCAAATATATAAAGTTTGCGAATTTTAGACAAACGGTTTGAAAGATAGATTGTTTTAGAAAAAAAATTATATTTTTTAAAATTGCTGAAGTCACCATGAGTCACTTTGGATTAAACTGTAAATATTTGGACTAAATTGTAAATCCGGAAGGTTATTTGTGTACTTTCCTTAAAAAGGGACTAATTTGTACCTAGTTGAATGGGTCAAGACTAACTAGTATATTTGGATGGGATTTTGGACTAAACCGTTTTTTTTCCAACTTTGAATCCCATGTCGTCTGGGTTCATGTCCTGTAATCACCTTGATCAGTGAGTTCTTTTCTGTCCATCAAATAAAGAGCCTAGCATTTTCAGGGGCCACTCAAAAGAAATTAGGGGCCATTCTTTTATTCTCACCCATTAAAGGGGGTTAAGGGGTATATAAATTGTCTATATTGTCCTTCACCTTTATACTAAATCTAAACCTATATCCTTTATTTTCATAATCATATCATTCCTCTTCTTCTTCTCTTTTCTACCATTAATTTTTTTCATCGTTTTAATTTTGATTGAAATCCAAAGTCGTCGATCAAACAAATTTTATGATTGATTGATTAAAATTAAAACCCAAAATTCATTAACCTTAAAATTGAAACTTAGAAAATCAAAAAAAAAAAAGACGAGTTAAACAAACAAAACAGACAAATGTTAGTAGTTGTGATCCAAAATTATTATTTGATTGCTTGAAATCAAAAATTTGATCAGAAAATTTTCTAAGATTTGCAGTAGCAAGAACATAATCGGTAGATAAAAATCTATTTTACCAACCGATTATGGATGATGTTATTAAGAAATGATGTGCATCAACCAGAATCGGTAGATAAAATGATTGTTATCTACCGATTATTCTTGATGTTCTTCATTTCTAAAGAACATCAACCATAATCGGTAGATAAATTGATTGTTATCTACCGATTATGTTCCTGCTACTGCTTCAAATTTTCTGTACTAAAATTAAACACAATCGGTAGATAATGAACATAATTTACTACCGATTATGGCAGTACCAAAATTCGAAAATTGAAGGATTTTGGCAAAAACTCATTTTGGGGCCAATATACATTCGGAAGTTAAATTAACACAATTTACTACCAATTATGGTAGTACCACAAATTCGAAAATTGAATATATTCGGAGGTTAAATTAACACAATTTACTACCGATTATGGCGGTACAAAGTTCGAAAATTAAAGAATTTTGGCAAAAACTCATTTTGGGGCCAATATACATTCGGAAGTTAAAGTAAAACACTTTACTACCGATTGTGGTTGTACCAAAGTGGAAAATGAAAGGATTTTGACAAAGTCTCATTTTGGGACCAATATACATTCGAAAGTTAAAGTAACATACTTTACTACCGATTATGGTTGTACCAAAGTTCGAAAAAACTCAAAAAAAAAAAAAATCCTCAATTTTTTTTATCACCCGAATCCTACTCAAACCACCGAATGTGTAGCTATCTCCCGATTATTGAAGGGCAATTTTGTCATTACAAAATATGCGAGATAAGGGGTGAACACAATTTATGTTTGGGTGACCTTTTATGTTTTATTGTTGGCCCCTAATTCCTTTTGAGTTGCCCCTAAAAATGTCAGGATAAAGAGAACGGAAAAGAAAAAAAAAACTTTGAATCCACAAAGAATGATTGAAATTTAAGAAATAAGATAGCAAAATATTACATTTGTTGCTTAAGATTTTGCATAACAACATTTGGATTTACAGAATCAACAAGTAGTAATTCTTAATTTTAGAAACTAGAGATGTGTGGTTTCTGGTGCAAATTAGATGGTACAAGATAAACAGGGCATCCTTCATGGTGACATCCAAAATCATATCCGTGGATCCTGTTGCATCAAGAGCACATTGCCTTCTCCAAGACCTCCTGCAGTTCCCCGCTTTTATATGATTCTGTTGCAAGAATATAAATGTCAGAGTTACTAACTCAACAACCTAAATATTTATGTATTATGGTTGAGCCAAAAACCCACCATGAATTTGCCCCTCTGAGCCTAATTGATCAAAACTATTTATATTTGACTGGTTTACTGAACAAGGTTTCTTTTAGCAGCACAGGACAACCGGAAAGATCATTTTAACAGAAAAATCGTGAACTACAAGCGCAAGTGCTCATATTGGCTTCTACTAAGACATTTCTACTTTCCACTTCCAGAAACATCATAACCATCTCAACTTTGAAGCAAAGTGCAACATAGATACACACCCACACACGTTCAACGGTGCAAAAAACAAATAAAATAACAAATAAGCACATGCCTAATTAGAAAATAGCCTTAGCTAGCTAATAATCCTGGCCTGAAACTAACAGTCAGTGTATTAATTTGTTCCTTAAGAAAAGTACTACTTTGTTTAACCATTGTTCTCATCACTATACGTCCACAGTATAAACAAAAGTACTACTTCTCATTGTTCGCAACACCTTCGACAACGCCCAAACAAAGTAACATCCTTACTATCCATACCATATACATGTTGTCCAGTATACAGTCTTTTGTGCATGTCCAGTATACAGTCTTTTGTTCATCGAAACACTAAAAAACAATAGTTAAAACAGAAAAACAAAATGATAACTACGAAAAGACAATTCAGCAATGTACTGTCAAGCATTGAGGTAACTTACTTCATACTTAAGGACTAGTGTGTTTCCAAAGTAAACCCAACCAATTACCTTTCAAAGTGCTGCTAAGGACCAAAGGAAGAAACCAACACACATGCTTAAACAGAGAAGGCAATTTCATAACTCTTTGATTTCATACATGTGATGTGATTGTTCATAGGAATGAATGAATCAATAATCTATGTAAATGTAGATTCTAGGGTAGTAGCTTTCTTCTTGTTATAGAAACCACTACAATCCAAAGTAGCTAATCCTATCAAAAGTTTGATGGTTCAATTCTCACAATCTCCCTAGTTCTATATGAGGACAGTCCATCCATTCATTGCTTCATTTCTCAAATTGGCCATACCTGCTTCTTGTAAACATTTTAAGCAGTTCGCTGAAATATCATGTAGTATCTAACTCTTGCTGGTTTCAACTTTTTATACATTTTTTACACCCAAAATGATTCCAAAACCAAGACCAAATTTTCTAATAACATATAACTTCCTAAGATAACCACACCTAAAGACAAATTTAGAACTTTACTTGAACATCTTTTACCTTCATATTGGATGTTAATTTACTGATGCAATTGCGTAAAACTTTCCTATTATTAAGATTTGATGCTCTTTAGACGAATATTAGGCTTCCTACGTGCTTGGAATATGATGCAGAAACAACAGTAGAACGAATTCTATGAAAAATTTGCTTATAGCAAGAGTTTTAGCCTACCCCAAAATTTGGGACTAACAAAAGATTAGTAGTAGTTATTGTTGTTGTAGTTGCTGCTGCTGCTGCTTATAGCAGGAGTTTAGACAATAGCAAACCAGCCAGATTCATTATTGCTACACATTTAGCTAGCTTCCTAAGTTATGTCCTCTTAAGTAACATCACTATACATGCTTCAACAGAAAGCTTGTACGCCCTCATAAAACGACAACAATCTCCAACAGGAACTACCTACCAGTTACATTCTAACTACTGTTTGGTTACTGGTAACACTACGACCTCCAGTGCGCACGAATACGGTGTGTGAGCAGACAACCGACCGACCAATGATTATTGACAAAGATAACAAATGAGGTTACATTTGAGCTTACCAACAGTGATGTCACAACCACCAAAGAATTCGCCATCAATATAGAGTTGAGGAAACGTAGGCCAGTTGGAGTACTCCTTGAGTGCCTGACGAAGTAACTCATTCTCAAGGATGTTGTGAGTCTCAAAAGGAACATTAAGAGACCTCAGTATCGAAACAACAGTGTTAGAGAAACCACACTGTGGGAAATCTTTAGTTCCTTTCATGAAAAGGACAACTTTGTCTGCTGTAACTACTTTATCTATGGTTGTTTTCAATCCTGGAGTCAAAGCTATTTTCAAAACATGAAGAATTCTCAATATCAGATAAGAGATTGAATTTTGAAATCAATTAGCACTTTAGCAGTAAGACTAGTAACAGCTTAGAAGGGGGAAATCAAATTACCGGAGAAGCAGCGGAGAGAGTGTCCAATACGATTTGACCAAGTAAGACCACCACTAGAAGTGGTGGTGGTTGTGAAGGAAGAAGAAAAGGTAGTTCCTTTGTTCTTCTTACTGATGAGGTTGAGGTTGATGATTGGATGAGAAGAAGAGGAAGAAGAAGAATTAGCAGAAGAAGGTAGAGGATATGAAGATGTAAGTGAAGCAGAAGGAACCCTCATCATCATCTTCTCGTCTACCTCTCAGTTTTTCGGAAAATTGGAAAATCAGAAACCCAAAGGAGAAGAAGTACGATTCGAGTCTCTGCCTCTTTATCTTTGACTCGGATCCTCACTAACTAGACTTAGTCAGTAACGCTACACCTCGTCTCAGTCCACCCACCTCGTGAAGTGAACGTTACCCCTTCTAAATGTAACACAACAATGTGCAAGGATGATCCATAGACTTATTCTCACACCATCTCACGATTTCATGATTATTCTTACTTTTAATATTGAGGAAGGATCCCTTCACACTTTCATGATTACACTATCTCACACGTTGGACGTTAATTTCGTAAATAAAAACCAAACTGTAACGGATTTGAATATTAATATACCGATCTTAATTTCGACGGCCAGAAATCCGTTGATTTTCAACGGATCATTTTTAAGTAGTAGATGGTAGTGTTATACGTCTCGGAATGTTCATTTTCGGTAGAAACGTAGAGCTATGTAATATTAATATATCCCCAAAATATTAGCCTCAAATCCGTTACGGTTTGGTTTTTATTCACAAAAATGACGTCCATCATTTCCTTTTTCATTTAGTATCCGTTATGATTTTGGACGCGTTGTTTTCACCTCTGGTCAGTTGATTCTCAGTTATTTTATTTTATTTTTTTATTTTTGTTTTTTTGACCTTCTCCCTGTGGATGATTCTCATCTCTATCCTACCCTATTTCTCCTTATTCTTTGTGTTGTCTCAATTGTCCTTTCTCCATAAGACACATAGTGAAAGGTCATGCATTTTCACCCATAAGACACATAATGAAAGGTATTGGAACAATTCCTGATTTCACAACTGTAGAATAAAGATTAATCATAAACAAAGTGACGGCCGAGTCACGACCAAGTCGCTCTTTTTAAGACGTTTTGTGGCTCTGTCTTGAGTTTTGTGCAATCAGTTCTTTCTTAGTCACAACGTTTCCAGTATAAAACAACCGAGAAAACTCTCTTTCAATCTCGTATGCACACTACGAGAGACTGAACACTTTCACCTTTTCTAATCTTGCTCAAACACTGGTCTCTTGATTCTCAGAAAAAACAATTGAGAAAAGTTTCTTCTTTTTTGTTCTCAAAAAATGATTTTAATAGTTATATAATTAAATGCGAATTAATGAGAGAATATGTTGGTTTTAATTTTTACCATAAAATGTCTTTTAACAGTCAAAAGACGCTCACAAAAAAAGTTACCAAATTAAGTCTAATTACTCATGTAATTAAAGGAAATAAACATTTTGAAAAATCTTTCAAAAACAGCAAAATAGAACTTTTCGAATTCAAGAGACCTCCCAAGATCCCCAAGGCACCGTTTCCGGACTAATGTATATTTTGTGTATTATATATATCCAGTTAGTAAGAGGAGGATTCCATCCTATGATGTCACCCTTTAAGGCCCAAAATACTTAACCACATGTACAACAATAGTTGTGAGATACTCTCTAACTGTGTTTTTCTTTCGACACAATTGTCGATTATTACCGTTATGAAAACAGTTATGTACTTTTGCAATAACCGCGATACCATCGCAATAGATTGTGATATCTGATATCGGTCTATCCCATACAAGAATGTAAAAAAACAAGTTTCTCAATCATCATGCTTCTTCACTATCTGCTGCTAGTGCTATCAATTCACACTCCATCGTAGACTTAGCTAGAATTGTCTGTGTGTTTTATTTCCAAGAAACAACGCCTCCAACAATATTAAACAAATATCCACTGGTGGCCTTGGATTCATCTGAAAGAGACTTCCAATTAGCATCACAGTACTCCCCAAGGACTATGGGAAACCTCTTATAGTGTAATCCTAGGTTAGCAGTTTTTTAAGATACCTCATAACCCTCTCAAATTCAATCCAGTGCTTCAACCAAGACAAATGGTAAACCAACATATAAATCTCATGCAATATTTGGTCTGGTACAATCAGTGATGAAGACTGCCAATTATACTAGCATATTCAGATTGTCTAATGTTATCACCAGTATTCTTAAACAGTTTAATACCATAATCAAAAAGAGCACTCACAGTTGTACTATCAAAATAGTTATATTTCTTTAAAATCTTTTTAATATAATGAGATTGATCCACGAAAATACCATTATTACTGAAAAAGCGGGGGTCTAACAATCACACCCAATATTTCGTTAAGCAATCTTTATGGACTAACTGCAATATAATTTCAAGAGAATCAACTAGACAGTCGGACTCAATCAAGGAAAATATATCCAAGAGTTATATCTTTGTTTCTCAATGTGATCAGCAAATCAAATAGATAGAATCCGTGAGCCTAATTATTATGAGAAAGAACTTGAACGGTATCAAAGACCAATGTTCAAGTGTCAATCAATTTCAATCAACAACCAAAGGTTGGATTTACCAACTGATTAAACTACGCACAACCTGTGATATTTCAATTATATAGAAAATATAATGCGGAAAAGAAATAATACAGACACCAGAAATTTTGTTAACGGGGAAACCGCAAATGCAAAAAAAACCCGCGACCTAGTCTAGATTTGAACACCATACTATACTAAGCCGCTAGAGACACTAGCCTACTACAATTTAACTTCAGATTGGAATGTAGTTGAGCCCTAACCAAGTCTCACACCGGTTAAGGTACAGTTGCGCTCCTTACGCCTCTGAATCCCAGCAGGACTCTACGCACTTGATTCTCTTAGCTGATCTCACCCACAACTAAGAGTTGCTACGACCTAAAGTCGAAGACTTTATTTAAACAAATTTTTCTCCCACAGAAATACCTACGATGTTTTGTTCCGTCTTTTGATAAATCAAGGTGAACAGTAACCAATTGATAATCCGGTCTTATATTCCCGAAGAATAGCCTAGAAATATAAATCAGCTCACAATAACTTAACTATATGGCAGTATAACAAGTTATTGTGGAATCACAAAGAATGAGACGAAGACCTTTTGTGATTACTGTTTATATCTTACCTATCGGAAATAAATTTCGAGCAAATCTTAGAGAAGATAGTACTCAACACGATAGAACAAGTAAGATCAAAACACGCAACTATAGAGAAAATAGTTGGGTCTGGCTTCAGAATCCCAATATAGTCTTTAAGTCGTTAACCTATAATGGTTTTAGGAAAAATCTAGGTTAAAGGAGAATCGACTCTAGTCGCAACTAGTATCACACAGGAGGTGTGGGGATTAAGTTTTCCAGTTGCTAGAGTTCTCCCTTATATAGTCTTCAAATCATGGTTTGATAGCTTTGAAACAAAGTAATCAATATTCACCGTTAGATGAAATCTTGATTTAAGATTCAAGCTAAGTTTGCTTAAAACTAAAGAAATATCTCTCCACCGTTAGATGGTCTTAGCTTGTTACACACAAATGAAATATACCTTCATTTAAATATGGGTAACCGTACTTAAACGTGTATATTGAGTTGGCTCAATAATAGTTAACCGAAGTTAGCCATATGAACACTTTTGTATTAACCACATTCATCTAACACTTCTAGATCAAATGATAATGAAATGAATCTAATTGTGTTATTCATAGTGTTTTCCAATTGTTTATATTCTCATAGAAGTATACAAGACACAGTTGAAACAAAATCGGATTGATTCAAAAGAATCAGTTCATGAACATTTTAGCCACGGTTTGCAAATATTACATTCCTTAATTTATAAATGTATTTATTCATGATTATGAAATCATACTTAACCGATTTTAGAACTTAAACCAACTCAGATTGCGAACGGGTACACAAACTAGAGTTCCGGACTTTGGTCATGTCCGACAGTTCGCAAACGGATACGTATACTATCGTTCCAGACCGAAATCGGGTGAAACAATTTGCAAACGGGTATGCAAACTTGGTTCCCGGACTTTAACAGTTAAAATCGTTCGCATACTGGTATGCATACTTGGTTCCCGGACCTGAATCATATTTCAACAGGTTGCATACTGGTATGCATACTGTGCTATATCCAGACAATGGTTTATTTGTTCTAAACTCCCATTTCAATCATTGAAACATCCTTAGAAGACAACAATAGCTGTCTCACACAAACTATTAGCTTATAAGTAATTTTCAAGTGATTGAATGATCAATACGAAACATTCCGAGTCTACATCAAATGATTGTCTCACACAAATCATGTAAGATGTTACAAGGGGATTTTCACATGATCATTTTTTGACTCATTATTTAGTTTCCAATAAATAAATTGTTTCCAACTAAACTCGTCAAGAATAATGATGAATGTAGTTAAAGCAAAAAGCTTTCCAACACATATTTTGAGAAAGATATAAGCGAGTTAAACTCAGCTCGAAATATCAAATGTGTACAATGTAAAAGTTTATATAGATACACGACTTAGTCTCAATAGAAGATATAATAGAATATACTTCTGAGTGATAGATAAGTTTTAGTCTCCATATACCTTTTATTGATGAAGTTCCTCCAAGCTCTCCTCAGTATATCTTCGCCTTTAATCGATGAACGTCGTGAAGTCTAAAGCTCAACTACACATTTTATCCTAATATGATACATAGCTATAAGTAGACAAGAAATCAAGATTTATAGTTTTGATCACCTAAACTTGACAGACAAGCTTGAGATAGCAACGCTTGCGAGTTCGACCGAGCAGTGCTCTAACAATCTCCCCCTTTGTCAATTTTAATGAAAAAACTATCAATACGTATGGATTACAAATAAATAAACTTTGTAGCTTCTCATACAACATGCTTGATTTCCTTGGTTCTTCAACATTCCTTGAATTCTTCGTCATTCCAAGTACTTCAGTGATTCTGAACGCGTTCAACTCAGCATCATCGTTGTTGAAGATCCGTAGCCATAACAATAAGAAAATAGATGTTCTCAATTATTGTTATACAGGGTCATAGTATCATTACACAACATCAAAGTTGTATTGTATTACAACTTTGACAATAATACTACGGTAATGTATCACTCCCCCTTAGTCGATACTTCATCTCACAATGAATACCACTTCCCCTTACATAATGATCCCTAAACCATATGTATGTAGTGTGAACTACAAAATAATTCTCCCCCCTTTTGTCAATATAAATTGGAAAAGGTACGAAAACTAGCGGGATCATAATGAAATTCTCAAAGAGATTATTCATGACTAAAAGATAACATATCAACTTGGTTACGATGAATTCACATAGTCGAAACTTAGTGTATTCATCAAGAAGTTTATAAAGATACAAGATAACTCATACAATATTCCACAGCTGCACTCCCCACAAAGATTTGGAAATTAAGCACAAGTTCAATTAATAACTCTCCCCCATATAATGTCATTCCCGAAAGAACAACAAGAGCGACCTTACTTTCACAAGAAAATAAGGATTTTCTTTGGACATTAACAACTCACATGAACCATAAATTTGTATCCAGTAAACTAGAATAAATTAACCACAAGAGAACCTTAATGATTAATTTAATCGGAAACCTCAACATTAGAAAACTTACGGAGTCATACAGTACTTTCACATAAAACTGGATCAGGAAAAGATCAATACTGCGGAATATACAAAAGTTTGTTCTATATTTTATCAATATTTGCATAAAGACATAATAGACTTAACTTTGGTCATATGAGATAATCATACTTCACGGACGTAAACACACATATCCCATAAATTTTTGCAATATAAAAAACCGTAAAGATTAATACTGCAAAATCATCTTCCAAATAACTTAGAATTTAAATAAATAAATCAAAAACATTGCAAGATGAAAATCGTTGGCAATATCTATGTGTAATCACAATATTTGCTATTCTTAACCCTAGTTATCCTTCTTAAAACACAAGAATAAATTCTCATAAGAAGTTAGACATTATTTAAACAAGAAACAAAAAGTCATTTCACTTACTTTGAATACTTTTCTCATATTCCCTATAATCATCAAGCTCATCTTCGATTAGAGCAATCCTGGGTTCGAGATTATCCATCTTGTCCTCAAGTCTTTTGGTTGAAGATCCGAGTTCACTCTTCAACGCATGTACTTGTTCCAAGACAAGATTCATATTTAATGAGAGCGTATCAAAATGAAAAACAGTAGGATTCACATCGGAGGAGGAATCATGTTCGTCTTGACACATCTCATTATCGGAAGAACCAAAACAAACTTTCTTAGAGGGAAAGAGAACAGTCCAAACATCATCTTCTTTACTGGAAAGACTTGATGAGGACATGATAGACAAAGGTAAATGAAATGCTTTATAGGGATGAAATCTTCCATGCTAAAAAGAAGAAGATATGGGATAAATTCCTAAAAGAACCTTTGACCAAAATCCTAACAGAATTTTGGATATCCCTAAAAGGACTTTATTAGGTAAACCGTTTATGCACAAAAACGGTTCTTGGCTCAGAAGTTAGAACACGAGAAGGAGATACAGAGATAAGACATAAAAAAATCAACAGAAATATTTCCACGGTCCTCTTGAAGATTATGGTCCTTGTTCAAGGGAAAACAAGAACAATCTCAGAACCTATTACAAGTTGTAATTTATCCCATCCAATAAAGGATCGGGTGGATTCTCATGAGAAGAGGGAGATTTTGTAACTCCTTGTTTCTGATTTCTTTTTATGGAGGGACGATCAAGAGACGTCTTCCTTTCCTGCAATGTTCTGAAGGCCCTATTTATCGGTTTTTGTAAACTATGAAAGGTTCTGACAATCTCTTTCGAAGGTGATGTAGACTTCTTATGAAATTTTCTTTTCTCCTTCTGATAACTTAAATTAACAGAATAAGATTTTTTAAGAACCTTCGTGCAAGCTGTCTCTGGGTGATCCTGTTTTTTATACAAAGGAGACAATTGATTTGTCGTG
Organism: Papaver somniferum; assembly: GCF_003573695.1. Taxonomy (NCBI): domain Eukaryota; kingdom Viridiplantae; phylum Streptophyta; class Magnoliopsida; order Ranunculales; family Papaveraceae; genus Papaver; species Papaver somniferum. The sequence continues at coordinate 30,530,066 of NC_039362.1, read as the reverse complement.
CCATTGTATTTTATGTCTTTCTCATTACAAGGATTTGAGTATGACATTTTTCAGGAGTAATAAGCTGATTGAGTTTAAAATTAGAGTTTATCGAAGATAATCGATTATTCTTCTTGAAAGCACGATTGCGAGAAGTCGCATTTTCTTGTCTTAATTTCTTCAGTTGACATTCCATATTTTCAATCCTTTTAATCCAGGCTTCCTTTTCCAATTGAAACATACTCTTCATTGAGTATAAATCTTTGGTTAAAAGATCAATTTTCTTTTCTGGAGAAGTTAGATCGTTTGTCATGGAGAAATCAGAGCTGTTAGAAAAACAAGTGTGATTATCAGCAAAGTAGGTGAGAGAACATTCACAGACATCTTCCTCAGGACAGTAGTCAAGAGTTGCCATTCATTCCTTGGTTAACTCACTAACCTCCTTATTAGGAAAACCAGAATTATGAACACTTTTATGGTATTTGAAACAAGTTCCATTATCATAGTCTTTGTGAACTTTTCTATCCTTTTCATTGATTGGAGAAAAATTCTTATGAGACTTTCTTTTTCTCTGTCTTAGAATTTTCTTTAATTGTTGTACAAATAGTGAAAGAGTTGAATTAGAGCAATTCGCATCCTTTGTATCAATCAATTCAGGACATAGAGACTTTACATCAGATGTACCAACAGGATTGCAAGACATGCATGTGAAGATTTTGTCTTTTACTCAGTTCAAGATCAAAATCTTTAGCTTTCCAACAAGAGTATTTATGGAAAGGGTTTCTAGGTTATTTCTTTCAATGATGGCATGTTTCTTAGAATCGTATCTGGCTGGCAACGATCTGAGAATTTGCATCAAAATGTCCTTTTCAGGAATAGTCTTACCCAATGTAAAGGATGCATTAACAATTTCAGACACTTTGCGATTAAACTCATCAAATGATACTTCATCAGCCATACGAAGGTTTTCCCAGTTAGAGTTTAGGTTTTAAAGATGTTTATGGGTGAAAAATATTTCTGCCGGTTTTGGTAATTTGGGGTGTGCGGATGAGAAATGAATCTAAACCCTAAACAAATACACTGCATGGGAGTGCTTTTGATTCGAGAAATCAATCTGTACAACTCTGGCCTAAACCAAGAAATGGCCGTTCCCGACTTGCTTTGGTCACAAAGTGAAGGAGATGGGGTTGATCTTAAGGAGGGAAGCGAAGAAGGTGTTGAGAATGTGGAGGTGTTGGATGTGTATGACTTGTATCAGAAAGCTGAACTGGCTTGCAGAATGAAAGCTATCAGTTCTGGTGTTGGAATACGATTGTATCAACACTTGTTTCTATTGTCTTGTGTTGTTTTGAATAGGGAGGAGAACCTATTTATACAAGTCATTGAGCCTTACCCACGTCTCTCATGTGAAGTGGAGAAAGTGGAGTGATGGAGTAGTGGAGTTGCGTGTGTTAGTGTCACACGATTAGTCTTGCCCACTTCTCCCATCATCACTAACCGTCCATGTCTTCCTAACACATTCTTGTGATGGCGCGTTGTGCGCTGCACGCTGTAAACCGCCAGACCAATACCCCAGTTTGTGACATGATTAATGTCTTAAGTGTGCGGATCGTGGGACCAAAAAAAGGTAGCATGTGATGCTATATTAAATAACTAAGTTATTTAGGAAGTCAATATTTGTGAAATATCGTGTGTATTCTATGCAGGTAATGCATCGAATATAATCAGCATGTGTGAAGCATAGTTGTTTTATGGCTTAACGGAGTAAGTCACGATTAAGCGTCTTAAAATAGATGCATGTCTAGCCATCTTCGAGTGATCGTTTGGAGGTTGTACAGGTAAGTCCTGACTTGGACGATCACTTTGTGCGGAAGAGTGGTGGACGGTGATTGTGGTGATCCCTCACTGGTCGCCTAACTCCTGTCTTAGGTTGTCCGTCCAAGCTGGTGAAGTTGGACGGACAAGATGGATTGCGACCCACATCTGCGACCCTTGGATTAGGGTTTAGGAGGTGCTCAAAAACCAACTTTTAGCTTGATCGAATCCAAGCTTAGAACACCACAGAGTCGAGAAATCGAAGTTACAGGAAGTTAAGTTCTGCTGCTGCTGCCGAAGAACACGAAGAACATTAGACCCTTCAGAGCAGTCTTTTATTCAACAACATATACTTTTTATCGTTCCTGTAACAATCTGCAACAATTATTACTGTTAGTATTTCTCTGTAACAGTGCTTTCTGTGATAATGCGTTTTGTAACAATTACAACTGTTACAAACACGCTGCTTCATACCTTCTCTTCTATTTAATTAACTTTTGGTCAACAAACATGTATTTTGAGCACCTGAATAATATGAGGAGCTAAACCAAAAATTGATGTAGTTTTTATGTTGTTGTAGAAAAGTGGTAGTAAAAGTTCGTTCATAAACTTGTAAAGATTGATTTTAGACTTTAAAAATAGAAAATACTAGAAAATATTGTCACAATTTATCGAGAGAACTGGGACTTGGGTTTCCACCATTGATCACATTCAATTGGTTCATATAATGACTCATAACAATTCTAGCTCTTTTGTCGACTCCTTTCTTTGCCAAAAGTAGATTTTATAAAGAATTAGATGTAAATCATAAGCATAGCGCATCAAGAGTTCTTAGACTAAGCATACGCTATCAGAAGAAATCACAACTAATCAAGAAAAATCATAAATCAATTAAAACAAGTGCAAAAGTCATAAAAAAACAAATATAGTTACCAAACAATTGTGAAATAAGGCTTCTTTCGTCGTCCCAGCGTTGGGGTTTAGCTCTTCATGGTGAAAACACGCTCAAAATAATAACTCATGGCTGAATAGGTGTTTTACTGAAGAAAATAGTATTACAACCGAATCTGTAACAGATATAATTGTTACAGAGTCAACTGTTACAGAAATTGTTGCAAACTGAAGATAATTGTTATTAATGGACTGTTACAGGATTCTGAATTTAAGACCCTAAGAAACGACTGTCCTTTACAGCCTTATGTTCTTCAGCTTCGTCTTCTTCCTGCTGCTGCTGCTGCTGCTACTCCTGCAGTTTTAATTTTAGCTCTGCAGCGTACCCCAAAGTCTCAACACCCTTCCTTGAACTCCCAGCAACTTATATATAGCCAACAGAGCGATTTAATCTCCCCAAAACTCCTCGAAATCTCTTCTTTCCTTCCTTGGCAGTTACGGCAATAATCTCTTCCCAAAATTGTTTCACGCGTTTCTGAGCTTTCCAACTTATCTCAAACTCTTCCTTAGATAGATATGTATCTTTGGGAAGAGTTTCTTGCCTTTAGTCTTCCTGGAATTCCAAAAATAAGTCCAACAGCAAATCGTGTATAACTTGACTTCTATTCTTTTTCCGGCTATTCTAGCCAATTTGGGTTCAAACAAAAGACTTCACCAGGCCTGTTTTGGCCTAGGGAGTAAACCCAATCAATTTCAGCCATTGAATCGCTCTGGAACTCGATCGAATAATCACCCAAAAATCATGCATACGTGAACAAAATTTTCCCGCCAATTTTTTATTTGAATTTGGGAAGAAAGTGACCTCCCCCTTATCTGTGGCTGGTCTCCCTTTAGCATATGCCTGGAAATGGGTCATCCCTTAGTAATTAGGTTAAACCTTATCCAAAGTGAGAGTTTGTATAGTAATTTTCTCCCACGGGTGCAAAAACCACGTTTTTAGCCAATTTCGCCGCAAAAGCTTATTTCTCCAAAAATACCTACAGGGACATAAAAAGCCATAAAAAATATAAAATCGAGCACTAATAATATATACAATTGAGATTATATAATACATAAAAATGTGCCTATCAGTAGGAGACATATTTGGCAGGGCCGATCGGGCATGTGTGTAGACGGCATGCTGGCGTAGGCGCCTATACCTCACTGTCTCATGAAGGTGCAATCTAGACCACTGAATTTGTCAGGCAAAGAGGAATGGATGAGATTGATTTGCGACAGAAATCTCATGCCGCAAAGGCCGCGCGTCATGCCTACTTCAGGCGCGTGTTTCGAGACGACCAAGCCTGGTCGGTCTTGGCCTATCAGTCGGGCGTGCAGACTGCGGGCTGGTGTACACGTCTGTACCTTATTGTCCCATAGAAACGTGATATAACCACTCGATTTGTCCGGCGAAGTTGAGTGGTCGAGATTGGTTTGCAATTGGGAAGTGTGACCACGCCTAGTTTGGGCGTGCGAATCGAGGCAACCAGTCATGGTATGCCTTGGACGATCGGGTGTGGAGATAGGTGGGCCCACAGTGATCGTGTTGATACTCACCGGACCTTCTTAGTCTATTACTGGACCCTTCATTCGAGCAGGTTAAAATGGACGCTCGTGATCGATTTGCGACACAAACCCTAATTAGGGTTTTTGGCCGGCCGCGTGTTAGCTAGTTTGGCTAACCGAAAATACGTGTTATATACCTCATCTGGAGAGGCAGATTGTGTGTGGCACTTATTAGGGAGTGCGGTGGTATGCGTCCGACCACCTCAGGGTTAATCTAACCCATCCAACCATGCTGGTGAAGTTGGATGGTCGTGATCAATTTTAGGTTTTTAGTGGAATTTTCTGCGACCCTCAATTCTCCATGCTGACCCAACTTCGGACAATCATATATTGCAATCTGGTCAGGTTAGGGAAGAGTCAGTCATGCAGGTAGGAAGAGGGCCCGCCGGTGTACAGGACAAGCTTTGCCTAACCGGTTATGGGATAATCTACGCCGTCCAACCATGCTGGTGAAGTTGGACGGTCGTGATGAATTTGAGGCTTCCGTAGGCGGTCTTGTGCGCACAAGATTTTCCAAGCTGCTCCACACCAGTCTGGATATCCATTCTGGGCTGACGTTTGGTGATTATTTTGTCAGGCGTGACTTTGCACTTTTGTGGCCGACTTGCGTGGTCGTGATTATTTCCAAGACTGTCGTAGACAGTCCAGATGCTCGATCGGGTTAGTATAACACTCTGAGAATTGCAGCCTGTACGGTATTTCGTATATGCTTCATTATTAACGCTTGGAGATTCGTGTCGCTCTGCTGAGAGCAACACTCAGTCGTCATGCCGCACCGATAACGAGAGTGGAGCAGTACAGAAAATACAAGGTTGGTCATGCATTAATTAATAATGCTATAATTTTATAGTGAGGAAGTATTCACCATTTTATCAGTGGCTTTATCCTTTGCAGGATGTTAGCGCATAATTTCGGCCTTTACAATTTTAGCCTTTAATGAAAATCCACCATCAACATAAGCCTAGCTTACTTTTCAGAGGTATTCCATTCAAATACAGTTTTTAAGATATCCCAAGCGTCTTTAGACCGAGCGCACATAGTCACATGGTGTTGAAGATCTGGGGTAATGACATGTATGATAGCATTTAAGCCGTCAGAATTTTGCTTTGCAATAAGAATCTAGTCATGCTCATACCTACCAATATCCTTTGCAAAAATTACACCGTCTACTGTAACCATTGGAGGAATATAGTCATTAACAACACAAACCCATGATTGAAAATCACGTGCTTGGAGAAAGAGACGCATAACAATTTTCCACCATAATTAATTCGAGACATCGAAGACTGGAGGTACGTTTATAGAGATAGTGCTTATGCCCATAGAGTCATATTGCTACAAACACAGACTTATGAGGTCTTAAACGTGTTTGCCTGCTCTGATACAAATTGAAAAAACGGGGGTCTAACAACCACACCCATTATTTCTTTAGGCAATTTTTATGGACTAACTTCAATATAATTCCAAGAGAATCAACTAGACAATCAGACTCAATCAAGGAAAATATATCCAAGAGTTATATCTCTGTTTCTCAGTGTAATCAGCAAATCAAACAGATAGAATCTGTGATCCTGATTATTATGAGAAACAACTTGAACGGTACCAAAGACCAGTGTTCAAGTGTCAATCAATACCAATCAACAACCAAATGTTGGATTTACCAAATTATTGAACTACGCACAACCTGTGATATTTCAATTATATAGAAAATATAATGGGGAAAAGAAATAACACAGACACCAGAAGTTTTGTAAACGAGGAAACCGAAAATGCAGAAAAACCCCAGGACTTGGTCCAGATTTGAACACCACACTGTATTAAGTCGTTACAAACACTAGCATACTACAAGTTAACTTCAGACTGGAATGTAGTTGAGCCATAACCAAGTCTCACACCGATTAAGGTACAGTCGCGTTCCTTACGCCTATGAATCCCAGCAGGACTCTGCGCACTTGATTCCCTTAGCTGATCTCACCCACAACTAAGAAATGATATGACCCAAAGTCGAAAACTTTATAAATAAATCTTTCTCCCACATAAAAGTCTATCCTGATAGATAAATTTGTCTCCCACATAAATACCTACGATATTTTGTTCCGTCTTTTGATAAATCAAGGTGAACATGAACCAATTGATAATTAGGTCTTATATTCCCGAAGAACATCCTAGAAATATCAATCACCTCACAATAACTTAACTATATGGTAGTAGAACAAGTTATTGTGGAATCATAAAGAATGAGACGAAGAGCTTTGTGATTACTTTTTATATCTTACCTATTGGAGATAAATCTCGAGCAAATATTAGAGAAGATAGTACTCAACACGATAGAACAAGTAAAATCAGAACACACAACTACAGAGAAAATAGTTGGGTCTGGCTTCAGAATCCCAATGAAGTCTTTTGGTCGTTAACTTATAATGGTTTTAGGAAAAACCTAGGTTAAAGGAGAATCGACTCTAGTCTACTAGTATCACACGGGAGGTGTTGGGATTAAGTTTTCCAGTTACTAGAGTTCTCCCTTATATAGTCTTCAAATCAGGGTTTGATAGCTTTGAAACAATGCAATCAGTATTCACAGTTAGATGAAATCCTGATTTAAGATTCAAGATAAGTTTGCTTAAATCCAAAGCAATATCTCTCCAGCGTTAGATGGTCTTAGCTTGTTACACACAAGTGAAATATACCTTCATTTAGATATGGGTAGCCGTACTCAAACGTGTATATTGAGTTGGCTCAATAAAAGTTAACCGAAGTTAGCCATATGAACACTTTTGTATTAACCACATTCATCTAACACTTCTAAATCAAAAAATAATCAAATGAATCTAATTTTGTCACTCATAGAGTTGTTCAATTGTTTATATTCTCATAGAAGTATACAAGACACAATTGAAACAAAATCGGATTGATTCAAAAGAATCAGTTCATGAACATTTTAGCCACGGTTTTCAAAGATTGCATTCCTTAATTTGTAAATGTATTTGTTCATGAGTATGAAATCATACTTAACCGATTTTAAAACTTAAACCAACTCAGTTTGCAAACGGGTACGCAAACTAGAGTTCCGGACTTTGGTCTTGTCCGACAGTTTGCAAACGGGTGCGCATACTGTCGTTCCGGACCGAACTCGGGTGAAACAGTTTGCAAACGGGTATGCAAACTTGGTTCCCGGACTTTAATAGTTAAAAGCGTTCGCATACGGGTATGCATACTTGGTTCCCGGACCTGAATCATATTACAACAGTTTGCATACTGGTATGCGTACTGTGATATATCCAGATAATGGTTTAATTGTTCTAAACTTCCATTTCAACCATTGGAACATCCTTAGAAGACAACAATAGATGTCTCACACAAACTATTATCTTATAAGTAATTTTCAAGTGATCGAATGATCAAACAAAAAACATTTCGAGTCTACATCAAATGACTGTCTCACACAAATCACGTAAGATGTTACAAGGCGATCTTCACATGATCATCTTTTGACTCATTATTTAGTTTCAAACAAATAAGTTGTTTCCATCAAAACTCGTCAAGAATAATGATGAACGTAGTTAAAGAAAAAAGCTTTCCAACACATATTTCGAGAAAGATATAAGCGAGTTAAACTCAGCTCTAAATATCAAATGTGTATAATATTAAAGTCTATATATCTATACGACTTAGTCTCAATAGGAGATAGAATAGAATAGACTTCTGAGTGATAGATAAGTTTTAGTCTCTACATAGCTTTTGTTGATGAAGTTCCTCCAAGCTCTCCTGAATAGATCTTCTTATTCAATCGATAAACACCGTGAAGTCTAAAGCTCAACTACACATTCTATCCTAATCGGAGACATAGCTATAAGTAGACTAGAAATCAAGACTTATAGTTTTGATCACCTAAACTTGACAAACAAGCTTGAGATAGCAACGCTTGCGAGTTCGACTGAGCAGTGCTCTGATAGACGCATTTATGTATCTAATTTGTCCTCAATGTTTCGTATTGTTAGTACTTGTTTTCGTCCTTATTATGGTGTTTTGTGTGTTTGTAGGTATTTTTGGAAAATAATTATTGTTGGAAAATTCGGCTCGAAAAGTTGCATGGAGCACTCCCGGAGGACATTTGTTATTCGGACTCTCATCATTGGTTAAGGGGCACTCAATTACTAAGGGGAAACCCAGGTCACCCCAAAAAGGCAGATGATATTCACACCCCAGGATCGGATAGGGGGACACCATCTTCAAAAATTTGAATTTTCATTTTGGCGGGAAATTTTCTTCTTCAACTGGAAGATGTTTCGATCGATTTTTGGACGTGATTTTGTGCGATTCAATCGCTGAAACTTTGTGGAAAGATGTGATATAACCATATTAATCTATTTCAAGTGTTATCTCAGGCCAGAATTGGCTGAATCAAATTGTGGAGCAAAACAGGGAGCACGTCATTGTATGGAGACTGTCACGGGATTTGCATGAGTTGGAATGAGTTTGTGTATGCTAGGATGACTCTAACAACCATCTGGAGTGTGAAGGAGATAAATATAGTAATTTGGCAGCTTCAGAACTCGTGGAGAAATCAAATATCTAAATTATTTCCTAAACGGACAGTGAAGAATAATGGAAGATTATATGAAGTTATGGCGAGATATTTTGGCCCTGTGGAGTATATATAGGGTGTTGGGAACTCAGAGAGGGTCTGTCGAGACTTAGGGAGGTTTAGGGAAGCTCAGAAAAAAAGGAAAAATTTTACAGAGAAACTGCCGAGTTGCAGTCGGGGAAGAAGGTGAATAGTGAACTCGATAGTTGAAAACAGTCGCAGAAACCGTGGCCTAAACTTTCAAATCCAAACTCTTTGTAACAGTTTTGTAACAATTATTCCAACAATTAATAAAGTTTGCAACAGTTCACTTTCGTTCTTCCGTTACAACGAGTTTTGTAACAATTATAAATGTTACAAACTCACAGTTTCATACCTTTTCACTCTTTTGATCATCTTTTGAGCCATAGACCAATCTTTTGAGACCATGATTGATATGAGGAGCTAAACCCATCCTCTGGGGCGACGGAGGAAGCTATTCTGACAATGAAAAAGTGGTAATTTCTGTTTTAAATAATTTATGCAATTTAAATTATGATTTTTTGCTTAGAACAAAAGAGTTTTTCCAATGATTTTTATTAAGCAATTGTTATTTTAATTGATGGTATATGCTTAACTTTGAGTTCTTGATATTCCATGCTTTCAACTTACAATTGCTCTTTTATAAAATCTATTTTTGCAATAATTAGAATCACTTAAATGGGAAATTGCATAATAATAATAATAATAATAATAATATCACTTTGGAATTGATAGAATAGTGGAACCCTTATCCCCAGTTTCTCCAAAATCTTGACATCACTTTTTGAATCTTTGCAATATTTATTTAAATCTAAAAATTCTTTCATTCACAAGTCGGAAAAGAACTTATTATTTACCACTATTACAACAACTTTTGGAAAACCATCATGCTCTAACAATTACTTCTAGTAATATTAATTCTTAGAATTACACTAGATTCACCCAAATCTTTATTTCATAGTTAGAGCTAAGCATATTTTTAGTTTCTTCGACCACTGAAAAGTGTGAACCAGAAATAAGCAAATCATTCGCATACAAACAAATCATGATGCATGCATCATTGTCAAACGTATAGTATATGCATTTGCCAATTTCTGAAACCATTTGAAATTATCAACTTTTCCATGACAATGCTTAGAAACATGTTTCAAACCATAAAGTGACTTATCCAACTTACACAATGTTTGTTCTTCTAATTCATCATTTAAGAAAGCTTTTTTAACATCTATTTGATGAACAACAAAATTAGCAACAACAATCAAAAGACGAAAAAAAAGTTAATCTTGTCGTAGGAGAATAAGTATCAAAAAAATCTACATTTATTCTTTGTCTAACACCTTTAGCTACCAACCTAGCTTTGTATTTGTCTACTGAACTATCATGGTTCAAATTTATTTTAAGTACCCATTTACAACCTATTAGTTTGCAACCACGGGGTAAATTTGCTAAGTGCCAAGTTGCATTAAAAATATGGGAGTTCATTTCGTTATTTATGGCTTCATGCCAACAACCGGATTCCATGAAATTAAGTGCCTCTTGAAGACTAGAAGGGTCTTCCTCTAGTGTATAAACATAAAAGTCAGAACCATATTCCCTCTTAGTCCTGGTCCTTTCGCTGCGCCTAGGTTCAACTTCAGCGTCTCTAGTTTCCTCATGTTTATGTTCTTCTATTCTAAGTTCAAAAATTAACTGGGTAGAGAACCCCCACTATTTCTAGATTTAAAAGGAAATTTATCTTCAAATAAGTCAGCACCAATAGATTCAATAACAACTTTGTTATTAAGATCAAAAAATGTATAAACTTTACGTTTTTGAGCATATCCAATAAAAACACATTCATAAGCTTTACTAGCTAACTTTGATCGGTTAGGATCAGGAATACAAACATAAGCCAAACAATCCCATACTTTAAAATAAAAAAACATTTGGTTTTCTGTCTGTCCAAAGTTCATAAGGTGAGATTTTTGTTTTTGAATTTGTAACACGATTCAAGACATAACAAACAATCAACAAAATCTCTCCCCCCTAATGAGAGGCAGCAACAGAACTAAGTAAACAAGCAGTCACAAGAGTAGTAAAAGTACGATTCTTTATTTCAAGTTTTCCATTCATTTCGGGGTTATAAAGAGCAGTTTTTTTAGAGCATTGCTCGGTTGAACTCGCCAACTGTTGGTATGTCAGGGTTGGTTGTCATATTTTAGTATCAAAACTCAAAATTTGCTTGATTAGAATTACTATAGTCAACTTTATTGGGTTAGACTAGGAAGTCCAGAAATATTGGGATATAGAAGTATAATTCTCTGAAGACCTGAAGATTCTAAAGACGTATCGACATCAACGAAGACATCATCCTTCTACTTGAGGTTCGTGATAGGTGTTGTAGCCTCAACATATTAATAATATTATTTCCACACAATTAACTGGTAATATAATGGAAGTAAGGATCGTTCCGACGAAGAGCAGTGAGTTTTAGTTGTTAAAGTGTCACAAAGGGGATTTTGTTTTAGATTGTAAACAAAATAAATAATCAAAGCAAATAAAATTGTATTCTAATCAATAGAGAGATATGTAATCGAGGAATCCTTCTTCGTATATAAACCGTCAATGAGTTATTATAATTGCATACTCGTCGTTAATCATAGATTATCACCAACCGTGGAATAACAGCTTGCTCAGTGTTGTTCCCTAAATTCCTTTTATCACTGAATACGGAAGCTCTCCAATACCATATTTTACTCGCCTAACCACCTAGTAGTAGCTCACTCAAGGTGTAATTAGGTCGAATGCTTTATCTTTTCTGAATTTATAGATTGATCCTAATAGTTAGACTCTTAGCTCAAGGTCCACTTTTTAGTGTTGTTTATACACACAATCGCTCCACAGAATCCCTCTGCAAGGTTTCGTGTTCTCTATTTGTGTAAAGGTTATTCGACGATTACTTATCTCCTAACTCAATACTAGCAATAGATTGAATTAACAAATCAATCCAGTTGGCCACCTAGACAATCTATCAATCAATCATAAATATTCAAATAGTATAAACAAACGATAATCATATGAAGAACTTCAAAGTAGATTAATATAATAACTCAAATCTCGTTTAAAACTTAGAATTAATCCTCAATCAATAGGTGTTTAGTTACTCATGGATGTAGAAACATCCATGATATACATATGAGAAAAGTAAGAGATAACGTTACGATTGATATTCGCTCCGTATGAGGTTTCTTCTCTCCAAACCCTAAAAATTTCGTGACCTAATGATATGTGTAGAGATGATGTTCTTACACATAACCTAATACCTTTTTATATGTTTACATTGCTTGGCCTTCACGTATTGGGTTAAGGTTTAGGAACCGACCCAAAATAACGAAATAACGTTCCCAAACGTGCCCTCAGGTCTTCCAAGGAGTAAATACACGTTTTTCCTTTGCTAAGTGCGCGAACCCAGTCCGCAAACTTCAAAATCCAAGAGAAATTTTCAGAAATAAGTCTGCGAACCCCATCCGCAAACCCAGTTCGCGGACTGCACTGTCTTCGGTTTTCAATAAAATTGTTTTGGCCACAACTTCTTCATCCGAACTCGGAATAACCTCATTCTTTTTGCAATCTTTTTATCTTTCAATTCTCTTCAAGATGTTATTGATAAATAATTAATTTGAATGATTTAAGATTGGTCTTTGACCCTTCTCTTGATTATGTGTGTTTTGCTCCTTTTCGTCGCTTTTCTTCCACTTCTCTTGGACTTTGGCACTTGGATACTTGGAATACTTATATTCCTAGATATTTTCAGCACTTTGTAGCTCCTTTTTGGATGATTCACCTAATAGAGGCAAACAAGAGAAAACAAGAGTAATAATACGAAAATATGCAAGACTAATAGCTAAAACAAGTATGGAATTGACACTAAAATCATATGAATTATGCACTTATCAAATTCCCCCACACTTAGATTTTGCTAGTCCTCGAGGAAACTAAATAAAACTAATCTTAAATACAACAACTCCATCTCGTTGAGGATACAGTTACTCTTAGCATGAATAACAGGCCTTTAAACCCGTAGGTGTCCCTAGTGGACGAGTTATAGTCTTGTGGGGGCTTACAAGAGGTATACCCACAAAACCTACTACAATTTCTCTCCTTGGAGGAACCACTAAGGATAGACACAAAGCAAAAAACCAAATAATTAGCTTGCATAAGTTCTTTAGCTCCATACATTCCAATCATCACACATAAGTAATTACTTACGTATGACATTGAACCTGATTGAAAAACTCCACTAAGATAGTCATTTTACTTGTTGAAACGTTTATCACAACACTCGCATACTGAAATCACATGGATAGATAAGAGAATGGAAATGGAAAAGTGAAGTGTGCAAGTGTTTACTTAAGTGAAAGATGTTACCCACAGTACTTGTATGAATGTCGTCAAGGATATATATTTATAGCGCACTAGTTGAGAGAAGCACCCATTTAACTCGACCACATGATTAGATACTCTAAGCGCATGTTCCTTTTCAGCAAGTATGTGATAGTTGCCTTGGATCCTGCACTCCACGCTTGCTTAGGCGACGGAGACAGGGACAACGTTTCACACATACTGCTATCAAAGTGTCAAGAACCTCATCAATAGTATTTTTGACTTGATATATAATGATGATATGGTTTTTGTTTTCATCGACTATGATTAGTCCGAAATCCCGGACCTATCATTTATTGGTGTCGAGAAAAGAAGAGGAGCCTTATTTAGCTTTTCTTTTCTTTTTCTATTTTTTTTCCGGCTCACTCTTTACTCTTTACGAGTGTAAGACAATTTTCTTATGGGGCTTTTATGTACTCAACCAATGATTACCTTGCTACAACATCCATGGAAGTATCAGGATCCCACCAAATCACTTTAGAGAAACATAAAACTGCAAAAATGAAAAGAAAGTGATTCAGTAATGATTAGTTGCGAGGATGACTCTTTCAAACGACTACCATAGCTTAGTTTTGCGTTCAATTATGAACGTATATATAATTAAGGATTGTGGAATGATAAAGTGGAACTCAATCTATAGTCGTAAGAACTATTTCAACCTTAAAAGGTTTAGAGTGTCATCCTAAATAGCTCATAATTAAATCCAAAAGATGAAGTCGCAAGAACGCAAGAAATCAAAGAGTATTTTTTTTTGTGTATATGCATAAAGTATGATACTAAATGCTCCCCCACACTTAAACTCAACACTGTCCTCAATGTTTAGAACTGAAAATTCTAATTTCTGACATAACAACCCTGAAAAACTCAAAAAATGTACCAATAGGTAGGGAACTAGAAAAAACATCATAAACGAAAGTTGTTCGCCTACGTCTTTTCTATATTTTGTCAAAAGGGAACGGTGTTTCGAAAAATGGTCTGACTTTAATGACCTCCGGACTGACTGACATGCAATCTGAAAAAGTTCTGGAAAAATACCGAAACTCAAATGTCCAGGCCTATCGCTCCAACTTAACAGACTCCAAATTCATATTTTCTTTTTTTAAAATAAAGGTATGTCTGTCCTATTTAAAAGTTGGGGTCAACCACTCAAATCGGACTCTGTATGAAGTCTCGAGAGTTGTTTTCGTAACAAGTGCGCAGTCAGAATTGTTTTGACGAGAATTCGTCAAAACTTTGATTATAGATGTAGGACTTGTAAAATCTAAGATGGAAATGCAAGATATGAAATGCAAAACAAAGAAAATTAAAAACAAAAGAGATAGAGATACAAAACCGATGGGTTGCCTCCGATTTAGCGCTTAGTTTAATGTCCCCAGCCCGACTTGGCTTTCCTTTCAATTACTCCTCCAGAGGAAGTAAATCATGAAGCTTAATTTCTTCCATGTTCACATAAGCAATGCTTTCATAATATGGCTTCGATCTATGTCCGTTCACCTTTAAATTTGTTCCATCTCTAAGACTAGAAATTTCAACTGCACCATAAGAGAAAACATTAGTAACAACAAACGGTTCAATCCATATGGACCTTAGCTTCCCAGGAAATAGTCTAAGACGAGAATTAAATAAAAGAACTTTTTGTCCCACAACAAAATTCTTTCGAGAAATCATTTTGTCATGGAAAAGCTTCGTCTTTCCTTGTAGATACGAGAACTCTCGTATGCATCATTACGTATCTCCTCTAGCTCGTTAATTTATAACTTCCTTTGTTTCCCCGCATTGTCATAATCCATGTTGCAAATATTTATCGCCCAATAAGCCTTGTGTTCAAGTTCAACCGGAAGATGACAAGCTTTTCCATAAACCAACTGATATGGAGACATACCAATTGGTGTCTTGTACGCCGTTCTATATGCCCATAATGCATCATTAAGCCTATAACTCCAATCTTTCCGTGTAGCGTTCACGGTTTTCTCAAGAATGGATTTAGTCTCACCGTTTGAGATTTCGGCTTGCCCACTAGTTTGTGGGTGATACAGCGTACCAACCTTGTGTGTTATGTTGTACTTCTTGAGTAGAGCATGGAAGGATTTCTGAAAATGCGAACCTCCATCACTGATAACCACTCTTGGTGTACCATGTCTAGAGAAAATATATTCCTTCACAAACTCACAAACAACTTGAGAATCATTAGTATGGGTGGCTTTAGCTTCCACCCATTTCGAAACATAATCTACAGCAAGAAGTATATAATATTTTCCATAAGAATTGAGAAAAGGACCCATAAAATCTATGCCCCACACATCAAAAATCTCTACGGTGAGAATATGATTGAGTGGCATTTGATTTCGAGCATCTAGATTGCCAGTTCGTTGACATATATCACAAGATTTGCAAAAAATATATGCATCCTCAAATAGGGTAGGCCAATAAAATCCACTTTCAAGTACTTTGAAAGCGGTACTTTTAGAACCAAAGTGACCACCACATGCATAGGTATGACAAAAAGTAATAATAGATTGAAATTCAGAATTAGGTACGCACCTGCGGATGATTTGATCAGAACTGTATTTTCACAAGTAGGGCTCATCCCACACATACTGCTTGGCTATTTTCTTAAGCTTAAGCTTTTGAAAATTAGACATTGTACTAGGTACTTGTCTTGTAACCAAGTAGTTCACTATATCCGCGTACCAAGGTGTTGAATCTTCAATTGAGAAAAGTTGTTTGTTTGGAAAACGATCTTGTAAAGGAAGTTCTTCTTCAGAAACAATAAGTCTGCTAAGGTGATCAACAACAGTATTTTCAACACCTCCTTTATCCTTTAATTCATAATCACACTCTTGTAATAGTAGAATCCACTGTATCAGTCTTGGCTTAGCTTCTTTCTTCTTTAGTAGGTACCTAAGTGCTGCATGATCGGAATATACAACCACTTTTGAACCCACTAAATAAGATCTAAATTTTTCTAGTGCAAACATTGTAGCCAAAAATTCCTTCTCGGTGGTAGAATAGTTGATTTTTGCATCGTTTAGGGTCCTAAATGCATAATAAATCACATGAGACAGCTTGTATACTCTTTGACCCAAAACGGCTCCAACTGCATAGTCACTTGCATCACACATTAATTCAAATGGAAAACTCCAATCCGGTGACTTGATAATTGGTGCAGTTGTCAACAATTCTTTCAATTTATCAAAGGCATCCTTGAACTCCTTGTTGAAGTCAAAAATAGCCTCTTTTTGCAATAATCTCCACATCAGCATTGCGATTTTGGAGAAATCCTTGATAAACCGCCTGTAGAAACCTGCATGACCAAGAAAAGAACGAATTTCCCTCACTGAAGTGGGATATTGTAAGTTTCTTATCAAATCTATCTTTGCTTTGTCAACTTCAAGCCCTCGAGAGGAAACAATGTTACCAAGCACTATGCCATGGTTTACCATAAAGTGAGATTTCTCCCAATTAAGAACAAGATTAGTGTCTATGCATCTTTTAAGCACAAGTTCAAGATTTTGTAAACAAATATCAAATGAATCACCATAAACACTAAAATCATCCATAAATACCTCAATTATGTGCTCCACATAGCATCTGATCAATGAAAGACAAAGGAAAGTGATCCTTTCGGGTTGCGGTATTAAGCTTTATGTACTCTATACACACTCTCCATCCAGTTTGAACCCTTGTAGGAACAAGTTCATCATCTTGATTTCTAACAACAGTTACGCCTGCTTTTTTAGGTACACTTGTACTAGGCTAACCCCTTTGTTGTCAGAAATTGGGTAAATCACACCCACACTTAGTAATTTGAGGATCTCTTTCTTCACGACCTCCATCATTGGGGGGTTAAGCCTACGCTGAGCATCACGTACTGGCTTAAAATCATATTCCATTAGGATTCTATGCATGCACATGGATGGACTAATGCCTTTAATATCAACAATTATCCAACCAATAGCCGTTTTGTGCTCTTTCAGAACCCTAAGGAGACGTTCTTATTGTATTTGGGTGAGGTTCTTTGCAATAATCACCAGAAGTTCTTCTTTGTCACCCAAGTACGCATACTTTAGGTGGTCTGGAAGTGGCTTCGATTCTAGTTTCGGTGCCTGCACAATAGAAGGTAAAGGAACCTCATTAGTTATGAGTAAAGAAATATAAGAAATATTACCCGTTTTTGCTTCTTGTAGTGCTGTTAAAGCACCACACATCTCCACTAGCTCTTTGGATATTTTAACGTCCAGGTTCGGTTGCCCGTGAACGTCCAAATCAATAATGTTCCATAACACAACTCCAAGTTCATCTTCAGCATTCAATTCAAATATTTGTTGTGCTAACGAACCAATAACGTCAATGGAGAAAGTTGAGTGGACATCACTAGGATATCGCATGGTTTCAAAGATATTGAACCGTATGATCTCCTTATCAAATTTCATAGTGAGTGTACCACTATCAACATCAATCTTCGTCTTTGCATTTTTCATAAACGGTCTCCCAAGAAGTAACGAAGTAGATGAACAATTATCTCCATTGTGCATATCCACAATATAGAAATCAACCGAAAAGATTAACTGATTCACTTGAACTAACACGTCCTCCACGACTCCCTTAGGATATATATTGGAGTTGTTAGCCAATTGAATAGTGATCTTCGCCTCTTTTAAAGGTCCGAGATTCAAAGAATCATAAACATCGGCTAACATAACACTTATGGATGCTCCCAAATCAAGCAAAGCACGCTCTAATCGTCGGTTACCAATGGTAACGGGAACTGTGAAGCCACCTGGATCTTCACACTTTGTAGGCATCTTCTTAAGTAACATAGATGTAGCACTTTCTCCCACTTGAGTAATATCATTAGCAATCAACTTATCCTTCCTTGTACACAAATCCTTCAAAACCTTGGCATACCTGGGTACGGTTTTGATGGCCTCAATAAATGGAATGTTGATGTGTATCTTGCTGAAAATATCCATGATCTCTTTGTCTTGAGCTTGCTTCTTCGACTTGGAAAAACGACTTGGAAAAGGAGGTGGTATGGTAAAAGTAGGAATCGTGTCCTTTGGTTGGCCGTTTGAGGTTGGCTTTTCCTTTGGGACGGTTTCCTCCTCTACTTCATTTTCGATATCGTTGCTAACCTCTTTTTGTTGATGTGACTCCTCAGTTTGTCTCCCACTTCTTAGAGTTACTGCATTAACGTGCTCTCTTGGGTTCACAAAAGGTTGTGATGGCAACTTTGTTGAATCTTGCGCTTTCATTTGATTCATATCTGTCGCCATTTGCCCCGTCTGAGTTTGTAAATCTCTAATAGCGTTATCAGTTTTTAATTGATTTTGTTCAGCTTTCTGTTGATTTTTTTGAATTGTTTCCTTGAGAATCTGTGTTGTAGATGCAAAACCATGCATGGTTTGTAGTATCATGTTGAACTTATCATCGATAGAGGTTCCCTGATCTTTAGCTTGTTGTGGTTGCTGAAACTGTTGTTGGAAACCACCCTGTCTTGCATATAGATTAGGAGATGCAGCTTGCTGGTTAGCATAACTGAAATTAGAATGATCTTTCCAACCAGGATTATAAGTACTAGTATATGGATCATACCTGGGCCTCTGATTAGGAAATATAGCATTCACCTGTTCAGACTCTTCTTCATAAGTAGGAATGATCACTGTTGCCATTCGTTGCATTACCCTTTCCATGCTCCCCATCCTTTGTTCAAGATATGATGATGAATCTCTAACTTCATGCACTCGCCTAACTATTGGTTCATCTCTTGTGTAGAATTGTTGCGAGTTTGCAGCCATACTTTCAATCAACTCGGTAGCTTGAGCCACCGTCTTGTTCATTAGTGCACCACCACCAGCGGCGTCAAGAAGAGATCTATCACTTGGTTGAAGACCTTCGTAGAAGTATTGGAGTATCATAACATCACTGAATTGATGGTGTAGACAGCTTGCCACCAATCTCTTGTATCGGTCCCAACATTCATACAAGGACTCTCCCACATTTTGCTTTATCCCACAAATTTCCTTGCGAAGTTGAGTAGCCTTTGATGCGGGAAAATATCTCTCGAGGAAAAGTTTCTTCAACCCATTCCATGTTGTGACACTTCCGGGAGGCAAATAAAATACAACCATTCCTTAGCATTGCCCGCCAAAGAGAATGGAAAAGCTTTCAATATTGCTTCATTCTCATTAGTCTCCGGTAGAAGAATGGCCATGACTATGGTATAGAAGTCCATAAGATGTTTGTTTAAATCCTCGTTCACCATTCCATGAAACTTTGATAACTCTCTAATCAACCCCGGCTTGATATCGAAGGTTGAGTTAGTTTGGATACACCATTGTTGTGTGTCGAGCTTGTGAGAATCTAGGTACTTGAGTGTACAATCACCCATTTCTTCTTCATCTATGTCTGAATCTGCGAACTCACTTGATGAATAAGGAGGAAGCGGAGTGTTAACCGCTCGAATGAAGTCCTTTAGTTGAGTGCCGGATCGAAGACGTATTGGAATCGATCTGCCCTCTTTGAGCATTCACCAAAGATATAGTACCTGAAATAAAAATCTAGAAAATAAAAATTAAAAACTAAAAAGAAATAACTAAAGAAAAATAACAACTAATAAAAATAACAATGAAAGCTACCGACTGCTCCCCGGCAGCGGCGCCGAAATTTGATGGGTGTCGTAACCTCAACAAATTAACAATCTTATTTTCATATAATTAACTGGTAATATAATGGAAGTAAGGATCGTTCCCACGAAGAGCAGTGAGTTTTAATTGTTAAAGTGTCACAAGGGGGGTTTGTTTTAGATTGTGAACAAAATAAATAATCAAAGCAAATAAAATTGTATTGTAATCAATAGAGAGATATGTGATCGAGGAATCCTTCTTCGTATATAAACTTTCAATGAGTTATTATAATTGCCTACTCGTCGTTAATCATAGATTATTACCAACCGTGGAATAATAGCTTGCTCAGTGTTGTTCCCTAAATTCCTTTTATCACTGAATACGGAAGCTCTCCAATACCAGATTCTACTCGCCTAACCACCTAGTAGTATCTCACTCAAGGTGTAATTAGGTCGAATGCTTTATCTTTTGTGATTTATATATTTATCCTAATAGTTAGACTCTTAGCTCAAGGTCCACTTTTTAGTGTTGTTTATACACACAATCGCTCCACAGAATCCCTCTGCAAGGTTTCGTGTTCTCTACTTGTGTAAAATTTATTCGACGATTACTTATCTCCTAACTCAATACTAGCAATAGATTGAATCAACAAATCAATCCAGTTGGCCACCTAGACAATCTATCAATCAATCATAAATATTCAAATAGTATAAACAAACGATAATCATATGAAGAACTTCAAATTAGATTAATATAATAACTCAAATCTTGTTTACAACTTAGAATTCATCCTCAATCAATAGGTTTTTAGTTACTCATGGATGTAGAAACATCCATGATATACATATGAGAAAAGTAAGAGATAACGTTACGATTGATAATCGCTCCGTGTGAGGTTTCTTCTCTCTAAACCCTAAAAATTTCGTGACTTAATGATATGTGTAGAGATGATGTTCTTCCACATAACCTAATACCTTTTTATATGTTTACATTGCTTGGCCTTCACGTATTGGGTTTAGGTTTAGGAACCGACCCAAAACAACGAAATAACGTTCCCAAACGTGCCCTTAGGTCTTCCAAGGAGTAAATACACGTTTCCCCTTTGCTAAGTGCGCGAACCCAGTCCGCAAACTTCAAAATCCAGCAGAAATTTTCGGAAATAAATCTGCGAACCCCATCCGCAAACCCAGTTCGCGGACTGCACTGTCTTCGGTTTTCAATAAAACTGTTTTGGCCACAACTTCTTCATCCGAACTCGGAATGACCTCATTCATTTTGAAATATTTTTATCTTTCAATT
This sequence comes from Papaver somniferum, assembly GCF_003573695.1. Lineage (NCBI taxonomy): Eukaryota > Viridiplantae > Streptophyta > Magnoliopsida > Ranunculales > Papaveraceae > Papaver > Papaver somniferum. The sequence goes on along the minus strand of NC_039362.1, from coordinate 30,508,823 downwards.
CTCTTCAATATTGTGATGAGAAATCATTAATTTGGATGAGTTAAGATCGGTACTTGGCCCTTCTCTTGTTATATGTGTTTTGCTCCTTTTCGTCGCTTTTCTTCCACTTGTCTTGGACTTTGGCACTTGGATACTTGGAATACTTCTCTTCCTAACTCTTTTCAGCACATTGTAGATCCTTTTTGGATGATTCACCTAATAGAGGCAAACAAGAGAAAACAAGAGTAATAATACGAAAATATGCAAGACTAATAGCTAAAACAAGTATGGAATGGACACTAAAATCATATGAATTATGCACTTATCAATTAGTGATACAAGACTTGACTTGTTTCCATATGTATTTCGTTAATTTCAAGTCATTTAGATCGAAAATACAACATGTGAAGTTATATACATGAAACTCTAGTATTAGAGACTTAATCATATTATTATGATCGAAGTGTCCAAGAAGAATATACAAGTTGTTTTACAACTTAGGTATATTGAATTATGAAGTATAATGCTTATATTTTTGAACTTCGTAATTGCGATATTGACATAATCTTTGTAACTTGTTACTATATTATATAATGAACTTAGGAATAATTTCATGCCTAGAAAATTATGTTTGATTACATGAGTTTAAGGGAGTAGAATTATGAACTTGTTTCATAGTTAAAAGAAACCAATAGGATTGGTGGTCCAGTTTTCATTATAGATATAAAGAATGGCCGATCCATGCTTATGTTTAGGAATAATATTGGTACCGATGATTACCTATGTTGGGAGTCAAGGTGGAACCGATCCTTACCTATGTTGGGAGTCGAGGTAGTACCGATCCTAACTATATGGGAATCAAAGCTTGGGTTAGCAGTAAGTGGTGTCTACTTGTTCACGAATGTATAAGTACAACAAAGATTTAAATTCTTCTAAATGGATCACCATGTAAATACTTCAATCCAACACGGGGTATTCGTCAGGATGATCCATTATCACCTAATTTTTTCTTGTTCACAATGGAGGTCCTCACAAGAGCTCTTGCTAAGGCTGAACAAGAGAAAAAAAATACAAAGTATCAAAATATAATAAAAGATGCACCACAAGTGACACATCATTTTTTTGCAGACGACTGCTTGTTGTTTGCTAAGGTTGATATTCAATCTACTTGATGTCATTAACAAATTCAGTCCAGCCTCAGGTCAGCAAATCAATTTCCAAAAATCAGTTGATTTCTTCTTAAAACATATACATCCACGACATTACAGAATTTTATCGAGAAGACTCAAGATGAAGAAAATGTCTCTTGAAGAAGGATATTTGGGTTATTTTTAAACAAAAAGAAAACAACTTCCTTATCAAGTTTGGTTGATAATATGAAAGTAAAATTAACTATGGAATGGAAAATTCATGAATCAAGTTGGCATGCCTGTAATAATGAAGAGTGTTCTCAACAAAATTACCATTAAAGAGATGGAAAAAGCTCCACGCAACTTCTGGTTGGGCAAAAAATAGGATAAATGACTCTACTGAATCTATTGGATTAGTGTTGGTAATGAAAAAACTAACGATGGAAGGGTTTTCGAGATATTTCTTGTTTTAATTGAGCTTTGTTAGCCAAAACATCTTGGAGATTATTTAACCATAAAGAACAACTTTGAGCTAGTGCTTTGAAAAAATATTACTTCCCAAAAACTAACACACTTTATACAAAGAAGAAGAAGAATACCACTTGGGCCTGGTAGAGTATTTATGACATCATGGAGTTTGTACACAATTTCAGTTTCTGGGTTTTAGGCGATGGCAGTGAGATTCGGATTTCTAAGGATAGATGGTTACTTGGTAAATTTACTCCACCAGTACCTGCAGCCTCAAATAAAGAAGCAAACAATTATATTTTGGTGTCATACTTAATTGACAAAGACACTAAGGCATGGAAAATTCATTTGGTGCAACAATTATTTACTCAAGATGATGCAAAGATTATACTTAAGAATCATATTCCTACAAAAAATGAAGACAAGTTGATTTAGACTCTAACAAGAAATTGACAATTATCAGTCAAATCAGCCTATCGGAAGTTAATGGATGTTAAGCACAACAGTGTGAATCAGTATGATGAAGTAACTGCAAGATTCAGAAAAACATTATGGATCTTAAATACTATGCCTAAAGTAAAGCACTTTATGTGGATATGTGTTACAAATGTAGTACCTTCCAGTGAAAGATTGACAAGAGTCATGAGTTATGGAGGAGAAACTTGTAAAATATGTAATCACGGAGTAGAAACAACTAAACATATTCTTATGGAGTGCACTTTCTTGAGATTAGTATGGCTGGCAGTACCAGGAGCAAGCCAAAGTATACATAGAAATGGAGACAATATAGTAGAGTGGATAAAAGTTGGTTTACTGATACATTACTACATTGGATGATGACTGGATAGTGAAAATGGCAAACACGGCTTGAGAGATATGGAAAGCTCGACGCAGTTGTGTATTTCAGGATACACGACCAAACCCAGTTGGAGTTATAAGGTGTATTCAAATGTTAAATTATATTACATGAAAGACAATGAAGTTGAAAAGAAATAATGCGGTGTCCATCCATAAAACTTGGGAAACATGACCTATTGGAAACCGCCAGAAACCCCCGTTTTCTCCTTTTGTTATGATGTATCATATAAGGAACATAACAATGTACGTCATACTGGCATAAGACTAATTATTCCAAATTTTACAGGTACATATGAACAAGGCAAATGTATCTATGCAAACAGATACATAAGCTCAGAGCAGGCTGAATGTAGTGGACTGATGTTGGCTATGGAATGGCCAGAGGAGACTGAAATACCTTACGGGTATTTTGAACTAGATGCACAAACAATAGCTGATCCAATTAACGGACATCAACAAATAGCTTGGGAAAATCGGTCTTGATTTTGGATAAAATTATGTTGAGCAGTAACCCTTTATGGTATTGCAAATTTATAAGCAGAGAATCTAATAAGCCAACAGACAAATTGGCTAGGCATACTAGGATATTTAAAGTATCGAGAGTTTGGTCTTCACATCCACTAAGTTTTGTTGCAAATGCAACTCTGGAGGATAACACAAGTGTAACTCATTTTCACCAATAATAAATTTTCTTCTTACTAAAAAAAAGAAAGAAAAAAATTAACTACATGTGGCATTGTCTAGGTGACTGCTACAAAGAGACTGTAGTGTTTTAAAATGAACCATATGAGTTTCAGATCTGATAACAATAAATGTTGTATATGCTGAAGTTTTATTAAAGCATGAGTTCACATTTTATTTTATTGTATTGCAATTTTACAATTTTACAATACATGTACATTTTTAATTATTTTTATTGGAAACATAAAATATTTTGGTAGATATTTTGTGAAAATGCGGATTCATATTATTTAAAATACTCCACAAACCGAAAGTGAAAAAGAGGGGGTCTAACAACCTCACCCAATATTTCGCTTAGCAATCTATATGGACTAACTCCAATATACTTACAAGAGAATCAATTAGACAGTCAGACTCAATCTTAAGAAAAGTATATCAAAGAATTATATCTCAATCTCTCAATTCAATCCGCAACCAAACAAATAATAATTTGCGAGCCCAATTGAATATAAGAGAGATAACTTGAACGGTACCAAAGACCAATGTTCAAGGATCAATCAATTTCAATCAACAACCAAAGGTTGGATTTACCAATTATTCGATACAACGCATAACCTGTGATATTTCAATTATATAACAAAATATAATGCGGAAAAGAAATAACACAGACACCAGAATTTTGTTAACGAGGAAAATGTAAATGCAGAAAAACCCCAGGACCTAGTCTAGATTTGAACACCACACTGTATTAAGCTGCTACAGACACTAGCGTGCTACAAAGCCAACTTCAGTCTGGAATGTAGTTGAACTCTAACCAATCTCACACTGATTTAAGGTACAGTCGTGCTCCTTACATCTCTGATCCCAGCAGGATACAACACACTTGATTCCCTTAGCTGATCTCACCCACAACTAAGAGTTACTACGACCCAAAGTCGAAGACTTGATAAACAAATCTGTATCACACAGAAAAGTCTATTGAATAGATAAATTTGTCTCCCACAGTACGATTTTTTGTTCCATCTTTTGATAAATCAAGGTGAACAAGAATCAATTGATAACCCAAACTTATATTCCCGAAGAACAGCCTAGAATTATTAATCACCTCACAATAATCTTAATTGATTAACGAAACTAGATATTGTGGAATCACAAACGATGAGACAAAGGTGTTTGTGATTACTTTTCTATCTTGCCTATCGGAGATATAAATCTCAAGCCAATGTTACGATTGTACTCAAACACGATAGAAACAACAAGATCAGATCACGCGACTACAAAGAAAATAGTTGGGTCTGCCTTCACAATCCCAATGAAGTCTTTAAGTCGTTAACCTACAAGGTTCCGTGAAAAACCTACGGTTAAAGTAGAATCGATTCTAGCTTATACAACTAGTATCACACTAGAGGTGTAGGGATTAGGTTTCCTAGTTGCTCGAGTTCTCCTTTATATAGATTTCAAATCAGGGTTTGCAATCTAAGTTACCTTGGTAACAAAGCATTCAATATTCACCGTTCGATGAAAACCTGATTAGATTCAAGCTAATATCTTTCAACCGTTAGATCGAACTTAGCTTGTTATACACAAATGAGATGTAACTTCATTTAGGTTTGAGTAACCGTACCTAAACGTGTACACTTAGTCGGTTCAACAATAGTTAACCAATGGTTAGCCATATGAACACTTTCATATCAACCTTATTCATCTTTACCATAACTAGTTCAAATGACTGAAATGAACTAGTTAGAGAGTAGTTCAATTGCTTAGATCTCATAGAAGTATACACAACACAATCGAAGCAAAATCGGTTTTGATTCACTCGAATCAATTCATGAACATTATAGCCACGGTTTGCAAAGATTACATTCATTATTATATAAATATTTTAGTTTATGAACAAACCGATTTTAGAAAGTAACCTACCTAAGTATGCAAACGGGTATGCATACTTAAGTAACCAGATTGAGTTTGTTTTTCACTTTCAAACTCTAGCAGAAATTCACAGACGTGAAACTTCCGCCAGTATGCGTACGGGTACGCATACTCACCCGGATTTCCAACAACCGCCAGTACGCGTACGGGTGCGCATACTTTGGGTTCCCGGTTTTGGACTTTTACACAAATGTGAGACACACTATGTTTATATCCAAAGATGGTTACTTGTTCTAAACTCTCATTTCAATCTTTGAAACTTTCTTAGAGGATGTTAAAATAGTTGTTATTTATAAACTATTTTCATCAAAGCGATTTTCAAGTTATTGAAATAATCAACATGACTTTCGTCACGAGTAAAGATAAACTTGGTTAAAGGTATGTGAGATAAACTAGGCTCTAAATAGCAAATGTGTATAATTGAAGTCTATATAGCAATACGATTTTTGTCTAAAATAGGAGATAGAGTAGATAGACTTTTGAGTGATAGATAAGTTCAAGTCTCCACATACCTTTTTTTTATGAAGTTCCACAAGTTCCCTTGGGTAGTTCTTCGTCTTCAATCGATGAACGCCGTGGAGTCTAAGGCTCAACTACACTTACTATCCTAATCCGAGACTTAGCTATAAGTAGACTAGAAATCAAGACTTATAGTTTTGGCAACTAAACTTGACAAACAAGCTTGAGATAGCAACGCTTTCGAGTTCGACCGAGCAATGCTCTAACAATCTCCCTTTTTGTCAATTTTAGTGACAAAACTATCAATACATACAGAATACAAAATAAATAAACTTTGTAGCTTCTCATCCAAATGCTTGATCTCCTTGGTTCTTCAACATAACTCGAAATCTTCGTCGCTTCCAAGTACTCCAATGATTCTAAAGGTATTTAATTCAGCATCATCGTTGTTGAAGATCCGTAGCTATAACAATGAGAAAACAATAGCTCTCAATCATTGTTATACAATGTCATATTATTATTACACAACATCAAAGTTCAATTGTATCACAACTTCGACAACAATACTATGGTGATATGTAACACTCCCCCTTAGTCAATACTTCATCTCACATGAAAACCACCCCCCCTTACATAATGATCCGAAAATCATATGTATTTGTAGCGTGAACTACACATTAATACACGACACAATCGAAGCAAAATCGATTTTGATTCACTCGCATCAATTCATGAACATTATAGCCACGGTTTACAAAGATTGCATTTCTTATTATATAAATGTTTTAGTTCATGAACTCCACGATTTTAGAAGTAACCTACCTAAGTATGCAAACGGGTACGCGTACTTAAGTAACCGGATTGAGTTTGTTTTTAACTTTCAAACTCCAGCAGAAATTCACGGACGTGAAACTTCCGCCAGTATGCGTACGGGTACGCATACTCACCCGGATTTCCAACAACCTCCAGCACACCTACGGGTACGCGTACTTTGGGTTCCCGGTTTTGGACTTTTACACAAATGTAAGAACACACTATGTTTATATCCAAAGATGGTTACTTGTTCTTAACTCTCATTTCAATCATTAAAACTTTCTTAGAGGATGTTAAAATAGTCGTTATCACAAACTATTTTCATCAAAGCGATTTTCAAGTTATTGAAATAATTAACATGACTTTCGCCATGAGTAAATATGAACTTGGCTAAAGTGAAAGCTTACCAACACATATTTCGAGAAATAAATAAGCGAGATAAACTCGGCTCGAAATAACAAATGTGTATAATTGAAGTTTATATAGGAATACGACTTTTGTCTCAAATAAGAGATAGAGTTGATAGACTTTTCAGTGATAGATAATTTCAAGTCTCCACATACCTTTTGTTGATCAAGTTCCACAAGTTTCCTTGAGTAGTTCTTCGTCTTCAATCGATAAACGTCGTGGAGTCTAAGGCTCAACTACAATTACTATCCTAATCTGAGACTTAACTATAAGTACTAGAAATCAAGACTTATAGTTTTGACAACTAAACTTGACAAACAAGCTTGAGATATCAACGCTTGTGAGTTCGACCAAGCAATGCTCTAACAGAAAGCACGATCAAATCCAAAAGCCCACGGCCGCAAAGGCGTTCAGTTGAATAACTGGTAAAAAAAAATCAACCGGCTTGTACTTTGTAATCATCCATATAGTATTGATACATGGTCTAGATATAAAATCTTATAAAATACTACACTATCAGTTTTTCATTTTATCCTGAAAATAGGCCAAATTGAAAAAGTGATATCTCTTTTTTCAGAAATGACTCAATGAGGGAGTATTTCTTTTAATGGGTAAAGTTTGCTTTAATGATGTAGCTAGAGGAACTCCTTATGGATATCTCTTAAGTTTTCTTTTTGAGATTTGGGCATCCTAAAATTCTCATGTATAATAAAAAATTTCAAATTGAGTGATCAAATTTTTAGTAGAGATTAAATAGGGACAATGAGCCAATATCATTAACAAACGTTGTTCACTTTTCATTGACTCACTAATTTTTTTTAACGCGAACTTATACAGAAGTTCATAATTTTGAACATCAAACTCCCGAATTTAGAAGATGTTAATCAAATTTTGGTTCAATGCCGCTAGAATTGGATGGGCGGCTAAAGAGTGTGCGACGGCTAACTAAATGAGCTTGGGAAGGATCAAAAGAAAGCTAAGGAGGCTATAACACTATATGAACAGCTGCATGAAACTTTATACTGCAAGTGCCTTCATGCTGGAGTATATAATGAAAATTAGCACTGTTAGAAGATGTAATGTCATTAGACAATCTTCTCTGGTTTTCAATTCATTTCAAAAATCATTCTTCTTGCAGACACATGACAAATCTTGACTATTTAAACCACCTGAAACCGACAACTCATACAGCAGGTGACCAACCTAAACATTAATTATCACCCGACATTTATCACACACACACACACACATACACACACAATGTACACAAGACTTTAAAATGCACACACACACACATTTCACGCAGATTTGCATCTGTTTCCTAACACCACCACCAACACCACCCCACCCCGCAAGATTAGAGTTTATGCAGAACCAGAGACACTGAGCTTGAGCCTAAGTGAAGATAAGCGAGTACTGGATAAAGCTTTGGTGAAGTTATCAGCTAGCTGATCCTGAGTTGATAGAAAGCGCACAACCAAAGCCTTTGAAGCAACTAATTCCCAGGAAAAATGAAATGCTATCTCAATGTGTTTCATTCTGTTATGAAAGATTGGATTTTCTGTTAAATAAGTAGCTCCCATATTATCACACCATAACACGTGCACCCTTGGAGATGAGATATGCAGTTCACTGAGAAGAGATTGAACCCAAACTAATTCTAAGGTGGCATCTGCCAAGGCACGATATTCAGCCTCAGTGCTTGATCTGGAAACAGTCTTCTGTTTTCTAGAACACCAGGATATGAGATTAGGACCAAGAAAAATTGCCAAACCACTAATGGACCTCCTGTCAGTGATGTGTCTTGCCCAATCAACATCAGAGTAGGCTTGTAACTGAAGAGAGGTATACCTTTTAAACTGCAATCCACATGAGAAAGTACCAACCAAGTATCTTAAAATCCTCTTAACAGCTGACCAATCTGCAGTGGAAGGATGCTGCATCTTCTGACATGCTTTGTTAACTGCAAAGCAATGTCAGGTCTGGTGATGGTAGCATACTGAAGAGTACCAATTGTGCTTCTATAAATAACAGGATCCTCAAAAGGTGTAGAATCAACAGCATTAGAATAATGAAAAGGAGTTGCATAGCTCTTAGCAGTAGTCATTTTGGTTTTAGTCAGCAGATTAGTTATATACTGCTCTTGAGATAATATCACACCTGCAGAATTCCTTGTATCCTGAATGCCTAGGAAAAAAATGCAACTCACCAAAATCTTTGATTGCAAATTCCCTTCTCCAAGCAACAATCAAAGATTTTACAGCAGCTGGAGAACTTCATGTGACCAAAATGTCATCAACATTGATTAAAATGTAAAGAACTGAAGTATATGTCACTTTAAAGAATAGAGAAGTATCAGTTTTAGAAGAAGAAAATCCATTTTTGATGAGAAATTGACTCAATCTTTCAAAACAAGCCCTTGGGGCTTGTTTCAAGCCATATAAAGATCTTTTGAGTTGGCACACATGACTAGGAAGCAGATTATTAGTATATCCTGGTGGATGCACCATGTAAACATCCTCATTCAAATAACGTGCAAGAAAGCATTTTTGACATCCAATTGTCTAATCTGCCAGCTTTTGTGTAGAGAGATAGAAAGAATAATTCTAACAGTTGTTGGTTGAACTACAGGATTGAAGGTGTCCTGATAATCAATTCCTTCCACCAGATTATAGCCTTTGGCGACCAGTCTGTCCTTATACCTTTCAATGGAACCATCAGCTCTTATTTTTATCCTAAAAATCCATTTGCAGCCTATGACTTTTTGTCCTCCAACAACAACAACCAATTTCTAAGTCCCATTTTGTATCAAGGCATTGATTTCTTCATCCATGGAAGCCCTCCAATTAGGATCTTTGCAAGCTTCAGTGTAACATGTAGGAACTGTTATATCTTCACAGACTGAACTTCTGAAGCATAAATCCTTGGTTTTGGCATGGTAATACCCATTTTGCCTCTTGTGTTCATTGGATGTGCATTGGTGACTACAGGAATAGTAGTTGGAGTGGATGAAGAAGTATCAGATGCAGAAGGAGGAACAATTAAAAGTGTTGGTGTGTCACATCTACCTCATTAGAAATAACAGGTAAGCTTGAAGGAGATGATAATTCAGATGCAGGTAGAGTTGATCATGTGACAGACATAGTGGGCAATGCAGCACCAATTGGCTCATAAGTGAAGAAATATGCATAAGGGAACTTGCCTTCATCAAACCTAATATCTCTAGATATTATAATCATGTTGGTATTAGTATTGAAACACCTATACCCTTTGTGCATATGATTGTAGCCTATAAAGATACACTGCACATATCTAGGTTCCAATTTGTGATGATTAAAAAAATTTCACACATGGATAACAGGCACAACCAAATGTGTGTAAAAACAAATAATCTGGTTTGAGCTAAAATAAGCATTCTAAAGGAGACAATTAATGTAGGTTAGGTGTTGGCAGTCTGTTAATCAGGAAGTTAGCAGATTCAAAGGCATGTGACCAAAAGGATAAAGGCAAAGAGGCATGATAAAGTAGAGCCAAACCAGTTTCAACTATATGCATATGTTTCCTCTCAGTTGTGCCATTTTGAGCATGAGCATGAGGACATGAAACTCTATGTCATATGCCGCAAGAATCAAGATAAGGAGAAATTGTTTTATATTCACCTCCCCAATCAGATCGAATAAATTTGATCTTTCTATTAAGCTGGTTCTCAATAAGATTTTTGAATTTAATGAAAGTTGGAAGTACTTCTGATTTATAAGCAAGAGGATACAACCATGTGAATCTGCTAAAGGAATCAATAAATGACACATAATACTTGTATCCATTCACAGAACATAATGGTGATACCAAACATCTGAATAAACTAAATCTAAAGGACCATACACATTATTGGTTGGACCAGTAGGATAAGGAAGAGCATGACTCTTAGATGACTGACAAGAAGAACAAAGCGTTGAAGTTAAATGAGAATCAATAACCTCATTCACTGAAGAGAGAACATGCTTGAGAGTCTGATATGCTGGATGACCAAGCTTATTATGCCAACTTGCTGATGAAGAATGAAGGCCAGAAGAGAATGCTTGCTTGAGTTTATCAGTGGTGAACTCCATGTGACACAAGCCATCTTTAACATAACCATGAAGAAGGACTTTGTGGGTAACCAAATCCTTTACAAGATATTTGTCAGAATAAAATTCAAAATAACAATTGTTCTCCTTAGTAAATTGAAGCACGAAGATTAAGTTCTTGGTGATAGAGGGCACATGAAGAACATTAGAAATAGTAAATTTAACAAATTCAGTATGTAATGTAGAAGAGCCAACATGAGTTATGGTCAAACCTGGGCCATTTCCAACTTTCATTTGATCAGAACCTTGATATTCAGAGTGCAAGTTAAGATTAAATAAATCTGAAGTGATGTGATGTGTAGCTCCTGAATCAGGTATCCAGTCAGCAGCAGAAGAAGAAGAAACACCAAAATCATCATGATAATAAACATCAAATGCTTCAGGTTCAGGGTACCTGTAGTCATCAAAATCATCACCATGAGAATCAGTAGAAGTATAATAAGCTTGCATCATTGAGTTATCACTAGGTGCATATCTGTATCTACATTCTCGAGCTACGTGGGCTTCTTACAAAGCTGACGTTAAACATAGTGATTATATCTTGGAGGAGGAAAGAAGTTATTGGAATTTTCTTGACGACCAAACCTAGCACCATTTCTTCAACCTCGAAAACCTCCTCTGAATCTTCCACCATTTCTATTACCTCTAAAACAAGAATTACCAGTTTTTCCAAAATTAGCAGGATGAAAAGAATTGTACCAGGATTTATTTTCATAATAGGATATACCAGATTGGTGTGGATTATCATTGTGCGTATGAGTATTGTGTTGAATAGGATATACCAGATTGGCGTGGATAATAATCATTGTGTGTATGAGTATTGTGTGAATAATTATGTGAACTTGGATATTGGGGATCAAACTAATGTTAACTTAGAGAGGATTTTTGTTGTTGTGTCACATTAGGAGAAGCAGCATTAAGATCACGTTTAGATTCATCATTAACTCTAGCTTCTTCAGACAATAATAAACCTAAAAGTTCTGAGGTAATAAGATTTTCATTCTTGAGTTGTTGAGTGCATATTGAAGTTTTAAAGGCATTGAACTCAGAAGGCAAACCTTGATGATTATGAATTACTAAATCTTCATCAGACACTGTGATGTGAAATTGAACGCGCCTTATTGAAATAAACTAACATCGAGTCTAAGCTTTTCTTTATAACAATCAAATCGGTTTTAAATTGTAAAAGACGAGATTTAGAAGTAGAATTATAGTTTTGCTCTAACAGATTCCAGATTTCATGAGAAAAAAGTACAACCAATAACTTGAGAATGAATTTCCTCAGTGCAAGCAGAAAATAACCAAGATAAAAGAGCAGAGTCTTGATTTACCCAATAAGTGTATGCTAGATTTGAAACAAACTTATTATCAGGATCAGGATTAGAATCAATGAAGTCAGGAGTATTGACAATAGCAGCACCAGCAGTGGATGTTCGTCGAAGATACTTCACATAACAGTGAAAAGAGTCTTCTACAAATCGAAGTAGATTATAACTTCGTAGTAAAGGAGCAATTTGAGATTTCCAGAGAGGATAGTTAGTTGCAGATAACTTTGAGGGAGGTTTGAATGTTAATGAGATGTGTTTATCGGAATTGGCCATCCAAGATTGAAGATGTGATTTGAAAATTTGAATGGATTTTAGGGTTTTGAGAATGTGTCTAATACCAAAGATCACTATAAATCTATAAACTCTCCACGATCTACATCACTATAAATCTACAAATTCTCCACGAACCTGTATGCCAAAGATCTAAATTACCTAGAAAATTCTATGAGCCAAAAAGATTTGGATGTGCCAAGAGCACGACCAAATCATCAAGTCCCATGTGCCGAAGGCGCCCGAGAGGTTGATCCCAGGGTGAAGGCCTGGGTGATGCCCTAGTTCCAATATAGAGGTTCTACTGTACTACATTTTCTTCTCTTCTCTCTAGTCTAAGTTCCTTCAACTGAAAGCATTGCCCTCACCAAAACATGCTGTCTAACACCGACCATTCCCCCTTCTCTGATTATGTTTTTAAAAAAGAGACATGCTGTCTAGATTTAGATCAGAATTTAGAAGCAAAACGTACACATGCCTGTACTGTTGTACCTACTATTACTACTGCTACTAATAATTATGGTGATAAGAAATTTCAGTAAAACTTACTTCTGAATGGTTCAAAATTCACACACAAAGATTGGTGTTCCCCCACATAAACAACTAAGAGAAACGAATCTATTCTGCTACACAAATAAAACTTTATTGTCCACCATCAGTTTCACTAACAGGTCCAGTCTACAGCTTCATCGCTTCTTTTGCAGTTCAGGATCACTGGATCATCAAAGTGAAATTAAAACCAGATTCCTTACACCAAAAAAATGAGTAGATAACAACGATTTTTCTTTGACAAGAATCAATCAATACCTTCGAATGTGGTCAAGGATTAGAAGCCTCGGTCCAGGAGGGATTCTCACATCTCTAAGAGCACTGCAACAAATTAAGACAAGTGAAGAAAGTTGTCATTATATTTCGCTTATGCTAGGAACACGTACACAAATGAAAAAGAAAATGTTATCTAACTTCACTCAGTAATACTTGCCTATCTGTAAGCAAAGGAATAGTACTGTCTGTTAACAAGCCTTTCTTGAAGTTCTTCTCGTAATTCTGGAGGCCAAGATTTGACAACATGCCTCTTGTTCTGGTATAAAATGTATCCTCTACAGGTGGCTGAGAAAACTTTTGTCCTAGCTGCATAGTCACAAAACAAAACATTACATAGATACTCAACTTTTGCACACTAAACTGTGGTTGGTACATGCTAAGAAGAATTCGGCATCACCATGATTAGCAAAGGCAGAATTCCATTCTACATCAGTGACATGTTTACTCTTTAAGATGCTAGAAAATGAACATCGATACGAACTCTAGTACACTAACAGCAGATACTTAGCAGAACAGAAAAAGAAGACCTTCAGCAGTTTCTGAGTTTCCCAAATCTCACCAACTCAAACAAAATGCTGATATCATACCTTGGCTAGTTAGCATTCAATCAGTACCATCGCATGCCAAAGATCATAATATAAAAATTCCAAAGGCAAACTTAATTATACCACTTAACAAGTTAACCATCAGTGTATTCAACCATACAGACAAACAATACAGTGGTTACATTAGAAGGTTTGCGACACCCGCACAAAAGACACATAGCATATTCAATATCTGCACAATGTGCAGCAACATTATTCATATTTTGAACGTGTCAGTTCTCTAAATCTTTAGCTCACATTTTCACATAACAAGAAAATAAGGTATCTGAGGGACTAATTTATGTTGTAACCATTATGTTAAATAGATAATAATTGTAATCAAAACCTTATAACTGAAAACATGTTTGTCTTTAATAAACTAACAGCAGAGCTTAAGAACCGAAGAAGACTGTCACTAGTTTCTTAATTTCCCCAATGTGAACAATTCAACCAAAATGCTGATATCAATGACTCAGTTTATTAGTATATTATTAGCACTATGACAAGATCATGCTACGAAAATGAAACAGAAATAAACAGTCATATTTCTGAACTATCTATATATGCTCAACCGGAGAGTCAAGACAATGGGTTATGCATGACCTATACTATTTAACAGATTTAAAGCATCCTGTTTTACAGATATCAATCATAAAGATTATCACCTAGTGACTTTTTCAGAAATGAGACAGCATGAAAATATGATCATCTCTGACACAAGGTACGTATTCTGCCTCAGAAATGCATTGTTTATAATGAAAGGAGTAAACATCCAGAGTTCAGACTGTAGCTTGGTACAAAAAATATAACTAAACTCCTTCCCACGTTTGCTCACCTGGAAAAGACCACCTTGGACAAGCGCAAAGAATACCCCTGATGTGACTGCATTGGTTGCCATATTAGGACCTCCCATGCCACTGACCAATGAAAACATGGCTCCGGAACCAAAAGCTGCCACCATGCTGCAAAATGAATCCTTTCATTCAATTAAGTGTTTCAAGATGATGACCCACATACATATCTTCAATCTTCTCAAGAAGAAAAATAACTAAACCCAGTGTAACTGTCAATTGCTATCAAATCATGAACTCCCAGTGACTTTTAACAGCAATCACCATCCAGTTACCAATAACTTGGTATAACATTGTGTAACACAGAAATTCAGTGTGTCTATTCACATATTGGATGTCTACATGAATCACTTGCAAAACTTCAATGGTATCGTCTTTTAATCACCTGCGAGACTTCTCAATCTGGTCTAATCAAAGTCCACCTAGATTCCAATACGTCATCATACTCTATACAAAAAAAACATTTGTTTTCCTAGTTTTTAATCAGTTAGGTTAGGTAGTGGGTTAATAGGTTTGTTTACCTAGTCTGAACATCCTCTTTGCCTCTAATTCTTTTCATAACACAAGATATACCAGCGTTAACGCCTGTCATCACAGCAAAATTACGGGCTTGTACCAATGGACCACCACTAAGAGCCTGTGAAAATCAAATAAACATAATCAATCAGTAAAGCAGACTTTCCCTGTAAAAAAAATAATCAAAAATGATTTTGACAAAGAAACCTGAGCTTGTTGGAAAGAAGCCATGGCTTGAGAACCAGCACCAGCAGGAGGTGTTGGAAGCACAGAAGAAGCATCATTAGTGAGTGTACCCATGAATCCACCAATAGCGGCACCTTGAATAGAGCTTGTGATAGTAACAACAGCAGCTTCAACTGGTAATGATTGTTTGGTTAACCAACCACGAAATCCAACTTCTAACTCTTTGTATTTCGTTTGAAGCACAGTAATTGGATTACCATTGGGTGGCATCAACACCATCGTTCCTCCTTCTTGTTTTCTTCCCTCCATCATCAACTAACAAAAATCAATCTCTTACTCCTATTTTCTTCCTTTTTTTCTGCCCTAGCTAGGTGCAGAGAGAGACTAGAGAGAAGAAGAAGAAAAAGGGGGTTGGGGTTGGACTTGGAATGGATAACTCTAGCATATAAAGGAGGACTACGGGTACATTGGAAAAATGGGTTCAGGTGTGTTTTATAAATTTTAAGTAGAATAAAAGGGTGTAATAGAAAAATATTATATTTTTAGGACAGAAAAATCTCTTCTTTAATCATTTTTCAGAGGGAGGGAGAGAGATGCAGCGGAGAAGTGAATGGGGGGAGGAAGAAGGAGGCGTTGAAGTAGAAGAATCAATCATATCTGCATCTGATCAGAGGACTCTGTATTTGGTAATAAACCCTAACCTTTTTTTTCTTGAGTTTCATTAATTTATCTTCATTTTGCTTATGATTCTTCTTCTTTTTCTCCTTAAGGTTAATATCTTCATTGTGCAAACGGCTCGATTTCTGAATAGGTTCTCATTTCTATGTGAAGATAAACTATCAACCGTTCATAGGTATGTATAGTTTTACTACTCTTAAAATGTTTTTGATTTGATGACCAAAACACTTTTTTGTGTATTGAATTGTGTTGATGGGATTTTTGAAGGAGGATATTGCGATTGGATGCGTCTCTTACGCTGCTTGAGACACAGTTGAGGAGCATTAGTGAAGAAGAAGAAGAGGGAAAAGAATCTTCTTCCAGGTGATTACTAGCCATTTTAACTTACATTTGTATTCAATTTACTCTTGCTTGTTACTGGTTGTACATAAGATGCTGTGCTTATGTTTGATGAACTCTGTAGCTGCATTTGTTGGGAATCTATTCTAGAGACTAAGGAATCAATGTAACTTTTTAGGACAATTGGTCTACTTACCCACTTGATTTCCCACAACAAATTGAACTTCGGTTATCAGATTGAAATCGTTTTACAATATGACTCCACCTTAGTTAGTTAAACAAGTAAAACTTGGACTAAAAATAGATTTAGCTGCCTTTAAAACCAAAGAAACATTCTAGCTAGCCATACTTACCTCCTTATGCATGCCACTTCATAAGGTGTTTGTCAGAGACGTTCTTCAACCATGAATCTTCTCTAGCTTCTTCAACTTCCTACTAGTCAACATATGTCCAGTCTGAATGTCCCTTCGTATCCATATGCTTCTCACAGAATTGTTTGAAGCGAACCTATTAAATTACTATTCTTAGGTATAATACATGTTGAGTATGAATGCCCCTTCCAACACATGTTTTTCACAAAATGCATTCATACCTAAACTAAGAAAATATGCTTCAAAAGTGCAAAAATGACAAAGATGTTTGGCCGTGTATGTACCGGGAAAAGGGATACGAGATAAGTGTTTGTATTATATGGTTGTAGAGACTTTTGGTCCAGGTTCTAAACTTTTCAAAAAAGAGCTTAAAGACATCTTGGAGCTACCCTATGATATTGTTGATGAAGCGATGGATGAGAAAAGGAATAAAATTTTCAGAGATTTACTTTGAAGGCATTATGGTTATTCTTAAGAGCTGTTTGTGTTTTTTTAGCATCATCGCATTCACTTTACTCGTTTTGGTATAACTTTAAAACACATCTTATAAGAATTAGTCATGACTCCTGCATTTCCAATCCTAATAGCTAGATTGATATGCAGTTGCACTCCATTTTATGTGTTACTCCCTCACATGAGAGCTGTAGATTGTCAGCTTTACCCGATAACCTTCAGTAGTACATCTGCAGCATGTGGTATCAATCTTGTGTACTCCAAATCTATATCCCTTTTAATTTTATTTGGTTTATGCTTATTTGGTTGACTTTTCATTTCATATACAGTATGTATGCCTTCATTCATTTATTTATGCCATATACAACCCATATTGTCAATCAGGTGACATTTCGTGCATTTATAGGATTGGCACCTGAACAAAACAGTCCACAATTGGTTGGCATCTCTCAAGTGAGGTACTTACTTATGGACGATTATGATATTTGAATTTGTCTCAGAAACCATGTGATGTATCAGATGTGTAGTGTGTGGTGATCACAAATGTTTATACTGATCAGAACTTCAGGCTGTAACTTTTTCTGTTATAGATTTTGGGTATTTGTATATGTGAAAAAAAAAAGAGGTAATTTGGTGAGAATCACCTTATCAATAGATTGACTGTCTTTCTCTCAGAATCTTTTTGAGTTTATTAGATCTTTAGAGCTAACAAGTGATGTCAAGAGAGTAGCATTAGCATACCAAATTATTAACGGGTGGCAGGTATTGCTATTGTTTGTCATGTTGTCCAAATCTATTTGTAGAATGAAGGGCTGACTTAAGTAGGTTGTATGTTCAAGCCAGATGATTACAACGGGTTGCTGGAAAGGAAAGGCCTCTTCCCGTGTTTCATTCGTTGAGAGGAGAGACAGTTGGCGTCTCCCCTGAAAGGGACGGGAACGGCCTTCGAGCTTACCTGTTACCACACATCTGGTTAGGCTACCCAGGAATTACTAGTTACTGCTAGTTTTATGACCTAGTCATTGACTGGTCCACCCACTTGAAGTGGTTTATCGGGTGGTTTTTTTTACTATACAGATGGTTTGCGCTATATAAAAACATGGTTTGCGCTTAAACCTACTAACCCCATCCTAATATTATGCTAAGGGATGTCTCAGCTGAAAAACCAAATACCAATCTTACCCTTGAATTGTTCATCTTACGCTTATACCCTTTACCCTGAAGTGGTTATATTAGCTTCGAATAACACTTACAATATCCTAACGAATCGAAACTTTCCACTGTCAGAAGGTTTTTTGAACTTTTCTTCAAACTTGAAGAAGTTTGTAGATCGAAGATAACCTAACCATCCTTTTATTTCTTATTAAAACAACGGAAAAAACGAACAGATTGATAATTGAAGTACTACTTCATCCTGGTTTTGTTGTCGGTCCGAAAAAAGCTGGGAGAAACACCATTTTTGGCAAGTAGATGAAGGGAAAAGGAATAAATGGTACCAATACGAAATCTATACGAAATCCCAGATGATTTTCCATCGTCTATTCGTCTTTAAAATTTCTGTCTTGAGTTGAATAATTTTGTAATGTCTTTGGAATTTGGTTAATGGTGGTCGTGGATAGTTGCAGGTTGTTCGTCCATTTGCGAAACAACCGTGTGGAACATGAAACTTGTATATTTTTAAAAAATTATTCCAAAGTTTAGTTCGGCCTTATAGCTTGATATCATGACGGACCCCCTTAATTTGACTGGTCAACAAAGGTAAAAAAACGTCAGGATTTAGAAGTTGTGCATACCAACTCCCAAGCCATTGAATCATTTGGAATGTTCAACAGAAATTGTTCATTGATTCAGGGTATTGGACGCACCCGTGTTTCGACAGTGATTTGTTCTATAAAGATCGAATATATCCGTTTAATTAAAAAAAAGGGATATGCGGTTTTTGTTATGTATTTTATGTGCCTTTAACTTGAAAGTACCAGAAGAAATCAAATCGTGTCGATTCCCTAACTTCCCCACTCGCACAGTGGTAACTAATTAACTGCCACTCCCTCAATTTGAATCGTTGTCTTTTTATGTCAGTTATGTTAAATTGTGACGTTACCCATTACCTATTAGTAGTAAATTAACAAAAACCAAACATTTGATTCTAGTTACAAAACGAAGGAGCTGGGGATTACAACCGAAGTGATTGGTGCTAAAACTACAAATTTGATGGAAGAAATTGTTTCAAATAAGGAAGCAATTGTTGTCATGGAATCAATTTCACAACATCCCAATTCACCCAATGACGTAGAACCTTCACGGCCTAATGTTGGTGTAACAGAAATTGTTATGGAGGAACAACAGTCAGATAATTTCGATGACCAAGTTGATGAGGAAGACATTGAGGAACCACATTCAGTAGAAGGGGCCGAAGAAATATTCGAAAAGAAGAAAAGGACTAAGAAAAACGTTGTTAACTAATTGCCACCACTTGAAGAGGTCGGTGATGGGCTACCCGAAAATAATTGTGAAGTCCTATTTGGATACGCAAACCACATCCCTAACCACATCCCTGCCACCCTTATAGGTCACAGGCATTGTAATTCGTTAATAGATTAAATCGATTAATATACCTTAATATATTAAGGTAATTTCTTGACACAAAAAATTCAATTAACAACGTTCGGACATGAATAAGTCTAGTGAGTGAAAAATAAAAACCGTCAGATCTGACATTTGTCCCCTCGTACCAAACAAAATAGTTTCGGCCTAGTTCTTATTTAATGGACCGAGCAGAATTTTTTTTTATTGTTAGTTGTGTTGATCAGCTTCTCTTTGTGTTCTTTAAGGAAAATAACATGATCATACTTATTCTTATGACTCATCCGACTGTGTTTTTTTATTCATAATAGATGATAGCCGGAACTTATTGAGCTACTAACAACGCTTTAGATGAATGATTTTTGTTAAAGGGAGAGCAAAATGTGATCCGAGGAGAGCAAAAATCGTTGTCGACTCATTCACTAGGACCAACTCGATATAATTTTACGATCCAGACTGAAATACCCTTATATACCACATGTCCTCGCACACATTCGAATAAAATACAAAATGTTGGATACTAAGAGATGAATTTTTCGAGCATCAAGTAATGAATCACACAAGGCAAGTGAAACTGTTAATATGATTTACTTTAATTAGATCTAACTAATACTTTAGAATAGTAAAACAGAAGAATAATAATTAAAAAAAAAAATTGAAATTCTGCTTTCAAGTCTTTGTTATATGGATCTGGAAGTTTCTTCTTGTTTTGTTCCCGTTCCCATACTAAGTAGCCCACAAGACCACATAAAAGAACAATAACCAATAGTGGGTATCATGATCCATAACCATAAGATTGTTTCGAACATTTTTTGGTTGGAAGATTTTTTTGATGAAACCGCATCAAATCAACCATGAAAAAGAATGAATCATTTAAGCAATATATAGTAATAATTGTATATCTTTCTGTTTGTATGGAAGATTATGCTTGATCTGTTGTGATATGAACAAAACAACCACCATCAAATACATATCTTTCTGTTTGTATATTATTCCATTTCATGTTTGCGTTAAAAATAATTTTCAAAAGGGAAATGCTATCGTACCCTAGTTGTCGACATTAAAGAGCAAGCAATTCAGCAGCAAGAATTGCTTGCTCTTTGAAAAGAAGAGAATCATCAAAGTTAGGTTTCTTTGAAGATCCAGTTTTATGTCCGACTATTGTTTTTATAATTGTTATCATAAGAAGAAGAAGAATATCATGGGTTTTGTTTCTTCACTCCTGTTTTGCAGCAATCAAAGTTTTCTAGGGTTCTTGATTTTCTTTTGGTTTTTTGAACATGTGTGGGGAAAACATGTGGTACATTAGGGTATATTAGTCTGAGTCAGAAAAATATATCGAGTTGGTCCTAGTTATTGAGTCGACCATGATTTTTTCTCTCCTCAGATCATATTTTGCTCTCCCTTTAACAAAAATCTATACGAATTAACTTCACTGTAATCTTACCGTTGTTGGTTTGAGAGCTCTAAGACTTTCCAAAATTTTGGGTTTTTTCGTGCAAACAAAAATGGACGAAATCTGGTCTTCATATCGGACATGATACTGTAGTGCAGATGGTTAGTGTAGCGCAAATGGTAAGGGGTAGTGAGGGGTAAAATTGGAAATAGAAGATATACGGTTAAGGGACACATTCGAGGATTAAGGCAACATCCCATTTTTGTCACCCAGTGAATTTGCATTACACAAAATTTTGTAAC